>NC_089979.1:140790429-141415429 GCF_036417845.1 Apteryx mantelli | reverse complement strand
GAGTTGGGGGGGGCACTGATGGCACGATACGCCTAAGACCCCCCCCCCCGGTCGTATTTTGAGAAGGGCGTCCTGGCTTTGGCACGACCCGGTGTGGGGAGGCCCCCCCGGGGCTGCAGTGCCCTCGCCGGTGCCGCGGCGGCCCGGCCGGCCGCCCCGAGGGGCTGCCCGGCGCGGGCGATGCTCGCCGCCCGGGAGCGGCTCCCGCTCCGGCTCCGAGCTCGGACGCGCATCGCGGCGGCAGCCGCGACCGAGCCAGACAAGGAGAACCCCCACCCTGAATCACGCTCACGCGCGGGCAAAAGCAGCGGGAGAGCGCCGTGGGGCTTTGCCACTCCGAGACCAATTTCCCCCGAGGTTACAGTCCCGAGAAGTGGCTGGCGGGACGCCAGCCCCGACGGCCGGGGCGAGGGGGGGCCGGTCCGGTCCGGTCCCATCCCCTGCCGCCCGCGGCACCCCACACGCGCCCGGGAAAGGGCCGTGAGCCAACCCCCACGCTGACCAAGCTGCCGCCCGCCCCGGGACCCGCCTGCCCCACGACCCGGTTTTCCGTGACCGGGGGTGCAGCCCGGGTCCCAGGCGATCGGCTCCGCGGCGAGGAGCAGCCTGCGGAGCCCTTCGGCCTCCGCGCAGCGCTGCGCGGGGAGGGCGCAGCTCCGCGGCCGCGGCCAAGACGGGGCGAGCCGCGGTCGGGTAATGCCCGTCCCCAATGATTCTGCAGCAGGATTGCAAAAAATGGATCAGATTTTACTAGACACTGAGGAAAACAAATAAAAGGCTGTTTTCAGTGACCTGGAGTTGTCATTTTTTCTGAAGTTGTTTACTCTCCAGATTTAGACTGTTTGCTCACCGAAGATCTCCTAGCCAGCTGGGTAACACTTGTAACACAACCATGTATGTTGTACTTGAACTTATTGTTTGCTTTGGAAATGTCCACAGCTCATATAAAATCACATTAAACAAATCCCTAAACATTTCATTATATGAATCACTTACTTAAATCCATTAGAAATACCTTTACCCGCCCCCCCCTTTTTTTTTTCAAAGAGGGGAACCGAAAAGGGATATGTTTACCACTGGGGAGGTGGAAAGTAAGTTTATTAAAGCGTCCAATTTGCATCCAGTTGGAAGGGACGGTAGAGATTTTAAAGAGATGAAGTGGGGGGTGAGCCCATTTGTGTCACGCATTCCGGGGCACTGCACCTCAACACGTCCAGGCAGGAAGGTGGCGTTTGGAAGGAGAAAGTGCAAGCGGACCGGGGGGGCTGGTGTGGCGCCGGGCTGCAGCCGCGCGGAGCCGCGGCGGGTCCCCGGCCACGGCGCCGACACGCTGCTCGCGCGGGAGATCTGGGCTGCGCTCCTGCGGGGGAGAAAGTTTGCTCTGGGTTGCTCGGAATCGAGGGAGGAAAAAGTTTCGATATTAAAAAAAAGAAAAAGAGTCCACCAGATATAACCGCAAAAGCCCCAAGCTGATTTTTTTAAAAGACATCCGCAGCCGTTGCAGTCCATGTGCGGATTGCTGATCGGCGGGCGCACAAATCCGCCCGCTTGCGGGTTTCCTGCCCCCCATCTCTACCAGCCCGAACCGATTTTCTTGACTTTCGGCTGTTTTTTCCCCAGCGGTTTTTATTTAACACATCCGGTGGGGAGAGAGCGCATTTTGGAAGGAGCTGGAGTCTGTTTTCTATTTCACAATATGGTCATTGTTTATGGGCACATGCTGGCTCCAGGGTCGGAGCGAGGCTGCGCGGGCCCCCGCGCCGAGCCGCGGCCGTTCGGGCCCGACGCCGCAGCAGCGCGGGGCCCCGCGCGCTTCTCCGCGGGTCGCCCGGCCGGCGGCGGCGGCGGCGGCGGCGGCGCGGTCCGGGCCCGGCGCGGGGCCCCGCGCTCCCGCGGCCGCACGTCGCGGCGGCCCCGGGGCCGTGCCCGTGACAAGAGCGCCACGGCGCGGCCGCCCGCCGCGCCGCGCCGCGCCGCCCCCCGCCGCGCTACCTGCGCCCCGCCCGGCCCGGCCCGCCCCCCTGCCCGCGCCGCCGCCGCCGCCCGGCGAGCCGCGGCCGGCGGGCGGGCCCCCCCTGGCGGCCCTGCGGGGAGCGGGAGCGCCTCGCGGCGGGCGGGCGGGCGGCGCCTTCCCCCGCCGGGGCCAGACTGAGCGGCGACGGCGGCAGCTGAGGCGGGCGGCCCCGCCAGCGCCGTCCCCACAGGGCACGGGAACCGGCCCGGCGGAGCCGCCGGCCCGGCGGCCGCTCCCTCACAACGCGCCGATTGTTCCCGGCCGCCGCGCGCCCTGGGAAGGTGCCGCCGAGGCCGCTGGCGGGTCCGGCCGGCCCGGGGCGGGGCGGGGGGAGCCGCCGCCGCCGCCGCCGGCCGCCGCCGCCGCTCCCTGCCCGCCGCGCCGAGCGGCGCCGCGCCGGGCCCGCAGCCCCACGGCGGGGCAGGGCCCCACGGCGGGGCAGGGCCCCACGGCGGACAGGGCCCCATGGCAGGGCAGGGCCCCACGGAGCAGTGGGGTGCCACCGGCTGCCCCCCAGCCCCGGGCCTGGCTCGGGAGCAGCCCTGCGCCCGGAGGAGTCCCGCTCCCGGCCGCCTGCTTCAGGCCTGCCTGAAAAACTGAAGTTTTTTTCCAGAGGCGAAGAGGGCTTTCTGTGCTCTCTCGCTCTTCAGCACTTTGTTTCTAGCCAACGTGCAAAATATTTCAGATGAAGCCTCTCAGACTTTTGGATGAAATCTTTCAATTGTTCAGAGAAAATCTTTCACTTTCTGGATAAAATATTCCAGTTTGGGCACTGAGTTTTTGCTGGAAACTGTATTTCCATGGAAATTACTGGCAAAGAATGAAAGGAATTTTTTTTCCTTCATTAAAAAAAAAACAACCCTCCACAGTGGAGACATGGTTTAACTCTTTTTTTACAGCATCAGAAAACGATGATTTCAAAGGACCTGAGCAACTGAGGTCCTTCCTAGGGCTCCAGTGCATCATCTTACACTTGTTTACCTAGGAGAGTATTTTCAAAATGAAAAGGCAAAGGGACTGAAAATCCCTATATTTTGGTCTAAAGCTGGGGGAAAAAATTTGCATTTGCTTCAAAGTAAAAATCTTGTAATTTCCAGTATGGTCAAAAGCTACCTAGAATCCAGTGAAGGGTTCTAGCGAACTACCCAGAAGGGTATTCTCAGTGCAGTGATAAAAAGGGAAAAATGCAGGAAAGGGAAAAAAAGCTGAGGATGGGGGAGGAGAAATAAATCTGTCAGAAAATCCAGCCAAAGAGTCCAGGAATTTTTGCTCGGATTTCAGTAACTTTGTATAGAGCCTCTGGCTCCAGGTACAGCAGTTTTTCTGGTTCAGGAAGAGGAAAACAGGCATTTTTCTGCCTAAGCATGACATGAACTGCTTTGAGAGCTTAGGCTGTCCAAAAGTAAAGGAGATTTTTGGGTGCATGTGAATGTCACTGTTAGAGTTCATGGGAGGATGCATGTGTGCTCTTGGGTTCAAAAGCACATCTTGTCTCTCAAGTGTTTGGGTAGTCCTTGTTTTTGTCCTCCATCCTGAAGCATTTGCTAGACTCTTGCCATGTTCCACCCCTGGAACAGCCCTTTCTCTTCAGGTTACTTGGTAATGCCCAGGAAGTGTCCGGTCCTCTGTTTATGAGGAGAACTGTCACTTCTGCATTTCCAATGCTGATGGACTTACTGCCAACGTTGGCTGCAGCCCAGTTCTGCTGGGCTCATGGAGTCTGGCCTGGGAATCACTTTGAACATAAATATCATGACGTAAAATGTTAAGAATTAGCATTTGCCTGTTAACAAACAGGGCAAATTGTGACTGTCTCTTTCACTTGCCAAAGAGCTGACATGAGAAGCTTACGCTTGCACCTGTTTCCCCAAAATTGCACCAACATGATCAAAGGAAGGAGCCAGGGCTCCCTGTTAGCATCAACTGTTGCAGACTGAGCTGAATATGCAGGACAAGATTATGCTGAGAAGATTGCTGGAGATGCAGTGTGTCAGAGCTAGACGCAGAGGACAGCAGAAGCTGAGTCCATACCTCTCCCCACATGTAAATAACAAGTCACAGCCCTTCCTACCCCCTCAAGGCAGAGCAAGCTGCCTGCTTGCAATCCCCCTTCCCTCCTTTCTTGGGATGACCCTGCCAGGGTCACTGAGGGGTTGGTTAGGCTTTTCTTGATGCAGAATAACCTTCCCAAGGCAGGGCATTGCCTTGCAATCAGAGTCCAGCTCCACTACAATGGGAAATACTTATAGACCGGCTCGCTCCCTTGCCTGTTTGACCTCTGTGCACATGAGCTCGAGAGGCAGGAGGGGAGCTCCCATTGTTCTTCGATGCAAGGGCTCCGCACATACGTGACCCATTTTTATAAAGGAGGAGATGTGCTCAGGGACCGGACAGGGTGTTTCAGGAGAAGCCCATCCCAGGGTTTCTGCCCGTTTCCTGTCCATGTGGCTTCCACCACCATGTAACACTGGCTTCTTTCCGAGGTCATGGGGGCCAGCAAAGAAACACTGTTAGAAAATCTGATTTCTCTCTCCTTTTTAAAAGCGCTGAGTTGTTCTTCTACCTGCCCACTCTCAGTTTATCTGGGAGAGGTTTTTCCAAGAGACATAGTTACTTTTGACTGATGCAGGGTACAGTGGTTTCCAAGAGAGACAAGACATGAACCAGATAGCCATATTCAGATCACTGTGTGCCTAAACTAGGATCATTAATGCCATCTATGTGCAACATGTGGACAAGCGATCAGCAGTTTGGATCAGCAGCTATTTAGATGTAAGACTGTGGCTCCCTGTGCAGAAGCATAGTGAAGGTGCCCAGGGTTTCTACCACAGATGTTTGAATGTGAACTTGGATCTGTATAGGTAGGACTAATGCTGGAGGTGATATGCTGACACAGAATATGAGCCAACACAGTTAGAGGGCAGCATGTAGGAACTCTGTTTGCCAGAAATGCTCCTGAGAAAATATTTTGCACTGGCTGCCCTTCCTGAGTGGCCGTGGTGCCACAGGGCTGTATTTTAGAAGTCTGGCATAAATGTAACAATAGTGTGGTGACAGTGGCACCAAGGGGAAGGGCTCCTGACCCAGAGCAGAGGAGACACGGGAACTCAGCTATCAATGATGCTGCCCAGCAGCTACAGCTCAGTCGAGCAGGAGGGGGCAGGAGGGAATGACTTCATGAAATTTAGTATCCTATATGTCTGGGTACTTGGGCTGATGACTTGTAATGATCTCTTCAGGCCTTAAAATTTATTACGCTAGCTTTTCTGAGTAGCCAAAGGCAGTTGCTCCTTAAGGAAGAGGGTTGATTCATCTCTACCATGGTAGTTTACTCTGCTTATTCTCTTCTACCTGTCAGATCTCCTTCAGTCATAACTCATTTCTCAGTCTCAGATAGGAGCAGAGTTTCTCTCTGCAGGACTTCAGATGTCAGTTAAATCTCTTTGCATCCCAGTGCTGTAGGAATGTTTTTCCAGATCTCTGACATCGCTGTTAAAAGATGACTGATCAAAGAATTTGAGACATAGCTTTTTAGGCCTATTATTTCCCTTTGGTCTGTTTTCACTAGAACAGACCAGGCCAGGTTTCCTGGAGCAGGGGCTTGTGGGTGCCCGAGCACCGGGGCCCTTGTGCAACACAGTGCATGCATCATTCCATACAAGCCTCAGCAACTAAGCATACAATTTTCTTTTTACTCTTCACGACTTACATTGTTGTCCTATGGAGGTCAGCCAAACTTTTATGACTAGCACCTTGAGAGATCTGTGGACAATGACACTGTTCAGAAAAACTCTCGGAATATCCTTTTTAGATAATGCTGAGTTTAATATGAGGTTAGAATGCCTATGTAATCAGCACAAATCAGGCAACTTTAAATCATACATATCAATGTCGGAACAAAACACAGCAATTAGATTGTTCAAACAGTGAATACAAGAAGTAATAGTTCAACAAGGTACCAGGACACCTTGCAGGTTAAGGATCAAAACAACATCTCTTTTCATACTTCTGTCCTTATTACTTATGTCACATGATCCATCTGGCCTTTCCTATTAAGTTTATCAATATGTATTTATATACAGTATATACACTAATAGGTAATGTCTATAAAATGACTTCATAACTTGCATCTGAAATAAAAACCCAACCACTCCATGTTCAGTTCCCCAGCAATAGTTTAACCTTTTTTTTAAAGTAAATACATGACAAAGGCATTTAAAATTTGAGGCTTAGATTGTTTTATTTCATCTTCTTCTTTAATTTTTACATCTTTCACTGAGATGTACACTGCCATAATCCAAACTTTGTCTCCTAAAACTTTCTTACGCAGCACAGGGGAAACTTCTTCTCTTTTATCTTTTGCAATCCAGGCTGCAGCTGCAAGCAGCCCTGCAGGGAAGCTGGACGTCACTGGCTGTGTTGTCAAGGGGCTCGGTAAGGTCAACATCATATTCATAAGCACAGAGGAAAAGACTTTTCTTTTTTTGGTCTCCATTTTTGAATTACAGCTTTGTCCTTGAAAGAGGCCCTGCTGCAAGAAGCATCAAGATGCTTTGCTTTAACACGCATTTTACATTCCCGTGAAGATCTTCATTTCTTGGAAAAATGAAGGTTATTTTCTTCTTCAGTTCAGATTTCTTCATCAAGATGTTCTCTAGTCAGCAGCTGAAAAATAGCTCTTGGAGCTGTATCATTTGTGCTTCTGAGAGCCTGCTAGTTCTTTTATTATTAGGAAAATGTCTTGGTTTGGGACTGAGAAATAAGGTGTTTTTCTTAAGAATCTGTCACTCATTATTTTGAGACAGGTATTTTGAGGTAAAGCATCACCAGGATGAATATCTACACAAGGAAGAGATTTTTCATTAGAGATCTTTATCTGAAAATGCATTTGGACTAGAATGAGACATGTTTTGTCTTTTTTTCCTTCTTCTTTCAAAGAGGGTAAATTAACCATTGGAAAAAACTTACAAAGGGATATGGTGGCTTCCTCATGACTTCTACTTTTTAATGAAGATGGGCTCCTTTTCCAAGAGAGATCTTTGGATCAGAGGATGAAAGAATGATGCAGATATTACTAAATGAGGTTGTATGCCCTGTGCCGTGCAGGAAATTAGAGCAAATGATTATTGTGGTCCCTTCTGACCTTCAAATCTGTACATTTTTAGTAATATTTTTGCCAGTTTCCTGAAAAAATCCACTTTTTCCCCCTCATTTGCTGCTGAATAAAGTCTTTGTGGTTAATGTGACATTACCATGCTTTCAGAATCCCTTCTTGTTAGAAATCACGGGCACATGTTGATGCCTGTGTTTGGATTTGGGACTTTTCATCACTTGAAGGACCCACAAATAACCCCAGGGCTCTTGACCACAAGGTGTGCATGCTGTGTCCTCCTTTCTCCTGATCTTCACAGGAACCCACCTATGGTGAGAGTTGCCAGATACTAAACACGAGCCTGATCCAGGTTCTGTTAAAACGAATAGAAAGACTCTCTGTTGGCTTCAAAGGCAGGTAGATTAGATGTTTTGTGTGTCCATGTGCCCTCTCCCAGTTAAATACCTGGAACCGTATAGCTATCATTGCCACCTTAGCGTACCCATTTTGGTGCTTTAACGAATCTCATCAGCTTGGCGATTTGGTTCTTTATTTGTCTGCCTGAATTCTTCTCAGTCCCACTTTGCTAAGGGATTTGGCTTTGGTGGGTTAGACGTATAATCATTTCTTCTTGCACTTGTTAGTGATTTTAGGAAGATCAGAATCCCTCATCTCGTTTGCTGCTGCTCTTTATCTCAATGTACTTATGTCCTGGGAGAAGGTATTGGTAGACTTGAGAACAGAGAGGCCTCTCCTAAGCCTTTTTACTGTGTTATACAAGAGTTCACAATTATCCTTTCTGGCTTTGGAAAATAAGTCAGATAAAATGCAGAGATTATAAAGGGAGATAGTCATATTACAACAATTCTGGGCAACAAAATAATAGTTTTGAACTGGGTGAAAGGATGGTACACTGTGATCCAAAGGCATGCTCATGCCAGCATGATTCTTCCTAGCCAAATTCAAAAGAACTTTACGAAGCCCTTTGTGTTCTTACATATTTTCATATAAAAGATGGAAACTTCCATAGACCAAAGTGGCCAGGACTTCATTAGTGTCATCTTACATAGGATTTCTGGGGAACTATTTTCAGATTTCCAAGGGCAGATTTTGAACGGAGAAAGCACTATCAAAATACGGTTCTTCTTCTGGTGAAATAATGGTCAATGGAGAAGGACTGCCGTTAGGAATAGAGGAGAACTCCTTATTGAGTGCTTAACGTTTAATCCTTTCCCACTGGGACTTCAGAAAGTAATGGAGTGTTAAAATAAGAGTGACAATCACATATTTCTGCACATTTTGTTTTTATAATTATAATATTATAGTGCTGTTTACTTAACCAATCTAAGCCCAGTGCTCTTGGCAAATACTTAACAATGTGTGTGCTCCGAATTTATTCTTTGCGAAGGAGGCTTTACGCACCACAGATGAAAACACTTCAGCCTCATTTGAATAGGAAATAAAAGAGATTGCATTACTTCACTTCTTTGCAAGCTGAAAAAAATAAAATGCATTGTCCTCTTTCAGAGTTCAGATTTCATTTTCTTCAAATGAAGTTGCAGTGGTTAGATTTACAAAACGTCTATTTTTTTTTTCCACAGATCTGCAAATTTCCTATCTTTAAAATGTTTGCACAGAGTCAAAAAGAAAACAATAGAAACAAAAACCTTCAAGCCAAAAGTTTCAGGCTGGAGTGAAAATGGCAAGAACAAAACTTGAACACTTTTTAATACCAGTGTAACCACTAGATTATTATTAAATTCCTCTTCTTTGAAACTCTGTATTTTATATATCATGGCAAAACAGTGCATAAAGCAAAAAAGACATTTCTGAAAAATTTCTTGGACTTTTTAGAGCTATATATGAAGACATATAAACTATAATAGAAACACATATACCAAATTATTATCATGTTTTACTTTTTGGCATTTTTGCAAGCTTCCATAATTGTGTCATTTTAGTACATTAAAACAAACAGCAAGGAAATAGAAAATACTTCTTCCACAGCTGTGTTTACTACCTTAAATGTGTTTTTTTCTCAACTAGGCAACCAGTCTGACATAAGAGGTTTCCCTGCTGTGTAGCACAGCATAATCAGAAGCACACACAGTACCCACCTGGAGTATTCCAGCATACAAGAGTAGTAGAAAATTAAAGCAGTAGAATGGAAAACTCAATAGCTTTTTCAGTGAGACACATCTGACATAGTAATAGACATACTTTTAAATATATAAATGTACAAAAGATCTTGGAGAGTTTGTTTCAGTGAAAATCCTGATTATACAGGGAAAGAAAGAATATTCAAACTTCCTTAAAGAAATCCAAATTTTAATTGAAAGGCTTTAAAATATGCATATATTTTACCTTTTGTTGCTACTTTTTTGGAGTAGATTTTGCACAAATGAAAGCCTAATGAGCTAATCCAAGTTGAATGAAAATATTTTGCCAAAATTGCAAATATTTGAAAAATACTATCTAGTCAAAATCAGCAACACAGAAATACCTGGAAAGTTTTCATGAAGGTTTTTAATCTGCTGGAATATCTATTTAGAAATGAATTGAATATTTTTCTAACACCATTTCTACAGCAGAAATAAGTTCCAAAATCAGTGCAGAAAAATATCTTTCACTCAAATTTGGCAATATTCCTTTCCATCATTCAACTATTAGCAATATGAGGTAACTACTTTAAAAAATGCCCAGGCATTTTAGGTAGGATTTTATTTCACCGAAAGTCTGATGGACCTTTTTAAAACTTATTTTGAATGATTACCCAATAATTATACTGAAGGCTATAAAAATAAAAAAATCGGACAAATTTTTCATTTTCATATGAACATTATCATACCATTTCAGAATAAACCTGGAATTGCAACTACTTAAAAACCATTTTCTACAACACAAAGCACTGTTCTGCTCACAGAGATATTTACGGAGGAAATTAACACAACTTCTTGATAAATCTGTTGGATTAGAAAGTGATGTGGTTGGCAAATGCAGTTTCCCTTTTAAGCTGTTTGAGCATTTCTGTCATAACAAACATTGTCCCCAAATTGTGGCACCCTTTCCTCTAACAAAATTTTGAGTGGTGCTGGAACACACTCTGATATGATTCCCTTTCATTTCTGACACCGTTATGTCATTTTATAGATTTGCACTGACAGCATTTCATTTTGACATCATTATATCATCTCAACTGACTTTCAGCACGGAGCACACCAAGAGAGTTTTGCAATGATACTATACTAAGAACAGTTTGAATAAATAGGTTATTAACATGACTGCAAAAATATCTCCTGAAAAGTAATTATCATGCATGAGTAGGAACAGGTTTTCTTGCTTAATTTTTCATCCATTTCAGAGTTCAATTTTTTCTTCCTTTCAAAATGGCAAAAGATTGTGGATACAGCTGCAAGGGCAGGTCAGATAGCCCCGAGTGCCTCTCCCGCAGCTCTGAGCCGGGTGCGAGGCAGTTTGGAGGGTGCGTAGGCTGAGCGGTGCACAGCTTCTCGGTATGGCTGATGAACGTGAGCACAGCACCAAGACCATGCCCCCCACACGGAGCTGCCTGCTCTCAGCCGAAAAAGCACTCTCTCTCCTGCCTGCCTCCACTGGTACCTGGACAGGCGTATGTAAGGGCCATACTAATCTTGATAAGGCTTTTCCTCAAGTGGGACAAGATGGTGAGTAGTATTATGTCACCTTTAGAGATGGAAAAGTGAGACAGAGGAGACTTGCCAGAGTCCAGATTCAAGTCAGCTCTTCGGGCTCCCAATCCGGCATCCATCCCACCAGTGTAAACACCACCATCTGCACGTGTTGCAGTGTTCCTCAGGCAGAACGAAAAACAGGGCTCTATTTTGTTCTCCTTTACATATACGTATACATTTGACACCACCACACTGCAGTGAGGTAGTAGATTACCTGAAATCAGTGTGTAAGTGAAAGTAGAAAAGTTCCTGATGTGCTTGTAGTCAGCTAAATCCACAGTAAAAATGTGCCAGTGAGCCCTGGTCGGGTGGGACAAGGAGCGAGGGAGGAGTCAAAGGAGTCTGATGGGGAAGGAGTGATCTGGGATTACAGCATTTCAGCAAACAGTACTTATGTGTTTCTTATTTGACATTTACTCTTAGCTGATGTGAATCAAAAAAGTGGCCTGAAGGTAGTTCTAAGTTACCTTTTTGAGATGAGAAATCCCAGTTAAATCTGAAAGTCTGGAAACATAACATTGGGAGTTCAATAGACCAAAACTAGTCTCAATTAAGTACCACAATTTATTTTACAAACTTAAGAAAGCAAGTAGCAGTAGTACTTATAACATGACTATGGAAAGACGTGCAGGACATGGTATGCCACCTGTAGTTTGGCTGGTGAAAAGTGTTAGGTTTGTACTTTCTCACACAGTTTTTTTAAATAAGAGATAACATTGGGTTATTATTAAAGAGAAATTCTGCACCACTGATGGCTCCTGCATTTGCAAGTGATTTTATCTGTAAAACAACAGGTGAGGTTTTATGCTGTGGTCCGTAAACATGCAGCACACATCTTGCAGCCCAGAGGAAACTGCTGTAGTACTTGTAGGCCAACTTTGCATCCTTCTGCCCTTAGGGTGGTGGAGTTGGGTGCCCTCTGGACAGCCAAAGTTACAGGGTCTCCTCTCACAGTATTCAATACCTCACCATAATTCCTAGGTTTCCTGCAGTGCTGTCCGGACTCACAACACTGGTCCCTCTCCGTATCTACTGTCTCATATCCAGACTTGTGCCTTATATCTGAACTTGGCAACTGCTGCAATTCCTCCCTGTGCAAATGTCTCCCCAGACCAGAAAGAGGGGTCAGAGTGTGAGCAAGCAAGAAGATGAGCCACTCTTCTTGTAGCCCCCTGGTTGTGACAAGGGAAGGATGTCATTTATCACAGTGTCACTTCGGGTTGTTTCTGGGGCAGTAAGGCTCAAGCAGACGCGTGACATGGAGCTAATCCTTTCGTACCCAACCCTGCTCCCATTCAGAGCGCCTCACCCGAAGGCAGGTGTGCTGCGCCCAGCCTCCAGAAAGCCTGATTCATGGCCCAATCCAGAGCCTGTTGCCAGCAAGCAAAAGATTTCCATTGCCTTCACTCACTTTTGTGGCCGGCTCCAGGGACTCAAAACATGTTGCAAAAGCCCAATTCTCTGCTGAATCTGTCAAGGGTCTCTTGTGTCATTAGAGCTGACGGAGCGTCACTGGTTACTGCCAGCAAGGAATTTGGCTGAACATGCTGTTTCCGGCGCTGATGTTGCAAGCTGACTTCACCCTCAGTTCATCTTGTGTTTGTCCTTTAACTTGGAAAATGAACCGCAATTCAGAATGTAGCTTTTAAGATATCAAACGCTGTTTAAATTAATTACATTTATAAAAGGATGGTTAAAAATAAAGCCTAAAATGATGTCTCTTGAGTTTTTGTTGATAAAAATATGTCAGACTTTCTGGAAAACCCTACCTCTGGGATGACTGCCAAGTGTTTGCTTCTCTATTGCTACCATATTTTGACCTCAAATGGAGCTCTCTAATTACATCACAAATATTATTATATCATGCAAATTAGGAAGCTGTTAACATAGTCCAGGATAAAATAGCTGAAAAATCACAGGCCACAGCCACTTTTCATTACTTTATGAAGGTCTAAAAAGTTTTGAAGTATAAATCCACAAACATGTCTCTTTGAATATTGAAGAGCAGATTAACTCACAGAAAAGGAAGGTGGTTACTTATAGAAGCGTGTTAATTCCATTATTTCTGTGCTTTTCTGTTGGCATCTTCTGTAATAATTTATTAACAACGATTTGCGTTCTGTTGAGAAAGCTGTGTTTGTATGGCATTACATTAGCTGAGACTAAGGGTATTCTGGCTAGTTAGTCACAGCTATCAAATGCTTGGAACTTAATTTTCGCTCCTTTTTGGCTGAACATCTTTAACAAATATTTTGCTGCAGGGTAGAAAAAGTCCAAAATAATCAACAGCATTGTTTGCAGGACTGGACATGCACTTGCAGCCAGATGAATACGTTTGATGTGCTACTGCCGTGGAAACACAATGACATCTGCTGGCCAATGCAGAGGAGTGTAAGAGTGTTTGTGAGAGGGTTCTGTGTCAAAAACAGTCAGCACAGACTTTACTCTGCAAGGAAAGCGGATGTCCACATCCCAAGGGTCAGGATCATAAATCAGAAGAACACCAAGAGTATAAATATAGAGAGTATATATAATTTTTCAAGGAATCCAATGGAAATAGCAAAACATAAAACCTATGGTATTTTACTTATGTACCTTGTTATTTGTAAAAAACACACAAAACATTGGTTGAATCTTCAGATGGTGCAAGGTTTCAGCAGTGGCTGTTACATAAAAAAAGGAGTTATACTGGGTGTAACCAGCTGAAATCCACAAAGAAGATCCAAAATGCACAAATGCAACTCCTCCTATACTCTTGAAAAAAAGCTACTTGTAAGCAGGGATTTTCGACCTCCTAAAATGACACAAACCCAAATTTTGCACTGCACTGCTATTAAGTGCATTTTTCTCTTAATGTCACGCAAGTCTCGTGCAGAAAATTGCACACAATCTACCACAAGCACATGGTGCTCCAGCAGTAAGATATTTCTCAACTATTGCAAGTAGTATCATTAAAAATAAATAAAGGAGACAATCAAAACAAGTCTTTTCCTGAAGATGTGGATGCAAAGGATAAGAGAAAGAGAGAGTATGTTTCCTGCCAGCTTATGCTTCCTATGTTCAAAGCATATCATTTTGAACTGCCTTGTCTTATATCAACTCTGCTCCTATAATTCTTAGTTCAGTTGCTTCACCGAGATGATGCAGTTCAGCAGAACTAGCACCTTAGAAAATCATCATATTTGTTTTCTAAAACTGGTAGGTTGTGCCAATTTACTCAGTGAGCGGCACAAGGTGGAAGTGTTACAGAGCTCTAGTATCTGCATGGCATCCAAAGAGGAATACCGTGCTGAAAGAAAGGCTTGGACTCCAGCGGATGGAAGCAAATCACTCCACAGTTATGGGATACAGCCTGGATAGTCCTTAGTAGAGGAAAACCCCTGCTGTCCAAAAATGGCCAATATTGTGTATGCAAGCAAGAAGAGTAAATATGAGCAGTGCATTGATACAAAGTTCAGCATTAAAAGTGACCACCCCAAGACTGGAGTAGAGTTACTCATTGATTTTAGTGGGACTCAAGAAGGTGCTCAAAGCTGACCATCATCTTTCAGGCTCCATTTGTAATATAACCAAGAAGAAGTCCAAAGCTCTGTACAATTTTGTGTGTATTCTCTCACTTACATTTCATCCGTTACAGTGAGCAGAAAAGGGAATGTGAGCAAAGGGGTAGGGCATTGACCCTAATGTCACAACCCTACCACTCAACAATGAGCTTTTCACAGTGCTGTTGCAAAGAAGAAGAAGAAAGAGGGGGAAGGAGAGGGAAAACAGAAGGAAAAAAGGCAAAACACAGAAAAGAAAAAGTTGATAAGGTGCCACTAGTTCAGTCTGTCATTGTAAAGGTCTAAAATGGTCTTCCTCAGAGCAATGAAACAGAAATCTGTGATGACAATGATCTGATATTCAAAATATTACAGAAATTTCTACCAGACCATATACAGCATATTTATCCTTCTGTACCTCAGTTTTAGACATCCCTTTGGCTGCAGAGGTGCTAGTAATGGGACAACTGTGGACTGAATTTCTCTCCTCAAATAATTTCAGAGAGTGTCAGAATGTGGCATTTGATTCCTGCCTTGCGGCCCTCAGGATGCAGGACAAAACAGGAATGTATGTATCTGCGAAGCTGCTTGTTTGAATATGACATCCTGGTTTGTGGTTCTGAATGGCTATATTGTACTGAGAGAAAAAAAATCAAGAGCAAGAATGTTTTCCATAGTTTCTGATATGTGTAACTTCTTTAAACAGAGCTGTTACAGGATGTGAACTTTTGTGTTAAACACAGTAACACCTAATAATGAATAAAAAATAAATCAGATGCCACTATCTGGGCTGCTGTCCTAAGTTACCATGCGGTTCATGGTTTCTGTAAGTGTTCTTGTATGGTAGTGACTTTCTTACTGCAGTAACGGAGACGCAGTCTGAAAACTGCAAGTGCGACACTCGCGTCCCTTTTCAGTGATAAGACAAACCTTAAGATGGCTCCTGTCTTCTGCGCTTGCATGAGTGCACATGTATGTATGTCCGTGTGTGTGTTCCTCTGTGTTCAGCATAAACAATAATTTCATATAATCTTCTAACACTTTCGCGAGTCCACTTAGTTATTCCCTTCCACTGTTTGACTCTTGCTTACATTCTCTGTTTGGGCAGTTACACGTGAACAGTTAAGAAAAAATATTTGTTCAGATAATAAAGGGTGGTTTTTTTTAACCAATCCAAGAAAATCTGCTGTCTGTTTGCGGAATCTCCTGGCCAGTAAGAAGACAGTCAGTTGTACCCTTCATTCTCCCCTGGAAAGCTTTGGGCTTGCTGGGGCTATTTGTTTAAAGGGACATTGTGACATCAAACTGGGATCTAAAGATAGTGACTGTAAACACATTTTTTTTACCAAACCAAAGACTAGCAGAGATATTTCTGTGTTTATCATTCCCAGTGGATGCAGGGGATTTTGGTGCTTGTCTGTTACAAATAAACATCTTCCACTAAGCGAACACATCTCAGACAATGCACCCTTATGCTAGTGCATGGGAGTCAGGGAGAGAAAGTGATGAGAAATTCATTACTTATATCTGAAATAAATTAATCCACTTTCTTTGTCCAAGTTGGGAGAGTGATGAAACATATCTAAATACTTGAAAAATGCTCATGAAGTCTCAGAAAATAAAGTGGAAGTGTTAAGCACCCTAGCTAAAAAAAATGGAAAACCTTTTGTCCGCGGGTGTGCCAGAACACTGTTCTCGGCTGTTAAAGAGAGTGAGGAAGAGCCTTTCAAACCATTTTTTTGTTTCCTTATTTTTCAATAAGCAGGTCTGCTTGCATATGCCTGTGTGTAAACATATCTTCCTTGCATAGATGTGTACGCATGAACCAGACAGTTTTGTATACACAGAGCTATAGTCTATACTTAGGGAGTTTGCACTCTGCACCTTTGGGTGCCAGTTTTGAGAGATCCTGAAAGAACCCACTTTTCAGAAGCACAGAGCCTGTGCCAGCTTTAGGATATCTAATTCAGACACCAGAAGCGATGTCCACTTTGTTTCCAGCCTTACAGTGACTGTTGTTAACACTAACAACAGGACCTACTCCTGGACACGCAGAAGCTAGATGTGGAAACGACAAGGGTGAGTGGTGATGCCAGGAGATGGAAGTAAGGATGTTCTTAGACTCTTCTGCTCTTGCTATTGACCTCTTGTTGGCCCTAGGCAAAACTCTTCATTTTCTTTAACAAGTAGGCAAAAAGGAAACGCTTACCCACTATGGAAGGGAAGATTACTAGGTAGTGAAGGAAAAAACTGTTGTGTGGATAAACAGCAGAGCCAGGCTAATTATGCTTAGCAGCTTATAGTCTTCATCTCCTTAAACACATTTTTCTCCCTGTGACAACGCTTAGCTGTCTTCCTCTGGTCCTGAAGCGTGGCACATTGCTGAGACTTGACTTACTACCATCTGGAGGTGAGATGGATGGAATACAAAACTTCTTTTTTACTAAATGACCAAACACAAACAGACAGCATTGACCTTTTCCCATCCATCTCCACCCTGAAGAGACCAACCAGAGAAAGGAATAGGATGCATGTAAAATATCTTCAGACCTGTAAGCATCTCCCGGTAGGTGGTGTTCAAATGACTTTTGAATGTTTCAGCATATCTTTAGTTCTCTTTGATTCTTCTGAGGTTATATGGGTGGTTACTGGCAGAATTATACAAATACAGTGTTCACAGCTCAGCAATCCTTGGATCCAGATTTGGAGTTCAATGTGGGTGGCATAGGAGTAAATGCCAATAAGAAGGCTAGGACAGGGTTGTTACTTACAGAAACTAAATGACTCAGTATAGAGCCTTCTCAAGCTGCAATTAAAGAGCCAGAAGTATATTTTGTAACTACTAAGGTGCAAGGGGGAAACCTCTGTTTTTGTAATGCTGTTTTATTTTCCCTCTTTAATGAATGTTTCAGTCTTGCCTGAAGACATATTTCTGCTAGTCAACATCAATCAGAGACAATCAGCATCTTTCAGGTTGTTCACTGTTAGGGGCATTTGCAACTCTCTCTGCTGCTGGAACATCTTTCATTTCATTTTAGGGTTAAGACTTGAAACCTCAATAACGGTATGTTCCCTTTGAGACAGCCTCTACAGTGTCTATAGATAGATTTTTCTAAACTTGCCATATACTTTACATTGGTTTTGTGGGTAACTTATCACATGATGACAAGATACTGTCTAAAAAGTTTTTAATAAAAGCCATCAGATAGACACACTGAGGATTAATACATAGTTAGGTAAACCTCAAAGGCAAGCATGGGCTGTTGGTGAAAGCACTGAACTGAGCTGCAGGAATGTCTTCAGTTATTATCCTACCTCTTCCATGGTCTTACTGAACGATGGATTTGCAGAGTTTCCAAGTTTCTCAAGCTTCCCATCTGTTGAATGGGGATGTAGTACCCCAGGGCAATCTTGATGTAGCTGAAGGCACATTTTGAAATGCAAGCATGTAAAGCAATCGGTGAGTGTCAAGTATACATGTACAGGGTATATTTTATATTGTGGGAAATACTGGGATGAGTTACCAGAAAAAAAAAAATCACCATATTGAAAACCTTAACAAATCTGATTATAAAGTAGAACAGGGAAATATGGTTTTAGTACATTACTCCAGACCACTGCAACAGCAAAACAGTTCTGTGTGCCCTCATGCATGTGTGTGTGTGTATGTATGTATCCAGGCATATATATGCATGCTTGGATGTGTGTGTGTGTGTGTGTGTGTGTGTGTGTGTGTGTGTGTATAAGATATGCATATGCATGCACACACTAATGGTGCATGGCAGATCCAGTCTTTTGCTTACACCATAGCACATGTATCACACAGACAATAGCTGAGCAGGAAGCTAAAGCAGTTAATGACAGCAAGAAAAGGGATTTGCATTCTGGAATCACAAAAGAAATTTAAACCTTTGTTTTGCTGTATTTATAAAGCACCAGTAATGTTAAATATTTCTAAAATGGCCTTTAATAAACTGAAGAGCTGAGCTCAGGATCAGACCATAATATATACTTCGTGGGATTCAGAGCTTCAGGTTTCTCTGATCTGTTCACGAAAAAAACAAGAATCAAAAAGTGCTATAAGCAGTTCCATGGGGAGGGAGGAATGACCCCAAATTTGCATCATGAACTGTCCTGCAATCATTGTCATGACTGAATTTTCAAGATAATCATCATATCCCAGTGGATTTCAGAGCAATTTGCATATTAAATGAAGTCCTTCATGGGAAGGTTGAAAAAAAGGAGTATTATCTGAAGACCTGCTAGACCAAATGACTTCAGACTTGCATGACTAATTTTGCTCCTGGCTCTGATGAGGTATAACAATTTTCAAAACATGACAGAGATGCCTGTGGATTTTAGAGCACTTTGAAATCCAGGTCTTAAATCAGTAACTTTGCTCCCAGGGCATAACTTTGAAAACAGAATGCAAAAAGACAGTAAATGAGTCACAACAAAGCCTTCTGAAAGCTGTAAAGAGTACAATTTTGATATATGAAGCTGAACAACAGAGGAGATACAAGTCTTTTTCTCCTAAGGAATTTCTGAAGTATTGATCCCCTCCAGCAGCAGTGGGAATGGTCTCTAACTGAAAGCAACACCCCAGCAGATGATATTAGATTCAGGGAGCTCATGGTATACTTGTGCTCCTCCATGCATAAAAATTTGAAAGAGCCCCTCAAACACAGTAAGACTTGTCAGATATTGACATTGGGGGATATTTTTTTTAAACGGTGGGCAGCATTTTGGGTATGACTCTTTCCTCAGACAACCTCACATTTGGACTACAGACTGTACCCTAGACCTGGATGGGATTCTCCAGTTTTCAAGAAGACCCAAGCAAGCATTTGAACTATAGAGCTCAGAGAAAAATCTGCTGTTCTACAAAATGCTGTTCTCAGCATAAGCTGCAGTAGCACATCATTGCACCATAAACCACTCCGCTTTGAAGACTCATTGTCAAGGGTTTTCAGAGTGTACATTAATTTTTCTACCCCATTAATTAATATAAAAGTGTTAGAATTTATATCTGGTGAAAAATCAAAACAGGAGAATAAATGAGGCTATGACACCTTGTAGTTGCAATCTCCCACCAGCAGAAAGTTGCCAACTTTTTCCTTTTGAAGTGACCATGTCCATCTTACTGTCTAACGCTGAAATGATCAATCATTCTTTCTCTATTGGTTTCCTTTACAATTGAAGGTTTTTTTTCTTTCTATAGCAACTACGGTTGCTACTACTCTATAGCATATAAGAATAATCTGTCATTCAACATCTCAGTGTAACACTGAATTTCAAGAAATAAAAACAAATACCACCTTCACAAATCAGTAAAGAATTTGTGATTTGTAACTTGTTTCTCATTGGAAAACTGTTCTTGTGGCACCTTGTGGCTAACTTTTGTTTTGGTTTAGGAGAAATGCAAAGCCATAATTCACAGAGCAAATAGCAATAAACTCATTATTAAAATCCATATTTCACAATGTGATCATTTCAATACTAAGAACTGCAGCCTCCCTTTTTGATCACTATCCATCCTGCCTTCAGGTGATTCGGGAAGCAGGAGGAGGGAGGAATTGATGTACAGTGATAGCACTGTTATATGAAACAGTTTCAAGGAACCTTAAGTATTTATGTTACAGCTATGTTTTTTTCATGTGGTATCCTATAACTCTATCCTGAATCTCAACCATTAATATGTGATGTTATATCAAGAAGCCACAAAGAAAAATCCTGACTACCAACAAATTTAAAACCAAATATTGCCAAATTCAGTGAATAATAAAAACAGGATGAATAATCATTCAGATATCCCCCAGTCTGTGGTGTCAGGACAGGGAACACCATAAACAGGCACAAACAGTAACAGAACTACACACTGTTTCATGCTAGGTTTATAACCTCGCATGGTTACACCATCAGAAACTGGAGAGAGACAAGAGATGCATATCCAGTGATTCACATCAAAGGGGAAGCTAAATGTTTTAATGCAAGGCCAGTAAAGTATTCCAGTAGTTGGCCAAGACAAACTGGATGAATTCAGAGGGCTTTCAAAGAGTGAGGAAGAATCTGAAATGTGAAATGTGTTTTGCCGATAGAACACTGTTTATGCCAAAATGCTGAATGGCACTGGGTTGGCTGTATTTCATTTTAACCAGGAGACAATGATCTGGATTCTTTAAACGCAAACAGTTTTATAACAAAACCTCAAATCCGAAAGCCCTCAGCCTCTGAGGAAGTTTACATCTGAGCTTTGTGGTTTTGTGCTGAAGCAAAACGATAAACCCAAACACCCTCCAAGCACGAAAAACATCATATTTGGATTCAAATTTTGCAGCTCAGCCCTCATTGCTATTGTGCAGCCTGCAGCCCGGTATAGGCTCTCGCAAGCCCACCTCCCATTATCAGTGTGGTCATTTGCTTTATTTCTGTCGCTGTGGGGGAACGTGGACTCTCACAGCCGTATGACAGCACACGCTCCATCCCTGGAATATGGCCCCTTATCTATACACCTTTAACTGCGTTGCAAAGATAAGGGATTTTCATTTGATCTGAGATGGGATCAGCGGGTGGGGGGAGGGAGAAAAAGAGAAAGCGTATTCTTCCCAGTCCCCTTTGCCACAGTGCTGCTGCCAAAACTGAAGCAGCCACACAGAGTGCTGAGGAAACTTTTAAAACTTAATTAGGGAAGAAAGCAAACAAAATAATACTATAGTGTATTTACTTAGAGTTGCAATGCTGCCAGAGAAACCACATAGCTTGCATTTGTAAGCTATGCTTTTCATATAAAACATATTTAATTAAAACAGGAGACAGGACAACAAGCTTTCTTCTAACTTCATTTAAACACATGTTTATGTTATGTTTTAAATTCCCTTTGGGTTAATGTGAAGCTGGGCTAAAAGCTTAAAAGTGATGTAGACTAGCTAGTTTTGTTCCCTGGGTTGACTTGGGGCCTGCCCAAGTATTATCTGGAGCTCAGAATCCATGGAGAGGTTGTACAGGAGATGCTAGCTCATGCACCCATCCTGGCTCTAAAAGGTCAAACTATTGTTTTGCATTTGCACACATATGGTCTTCTCTGCAGCTTTTCAAAATATTATTTTTTTAGTTGGGCCATTTTCTCCCTTGTTCTCTTTCCCCCCTCCCTTACAATCATTGACATAACAATTTCTGTGCTCCTTTTGTGTTCTTCTGGAAGGAATTTTAAGGTATTTGTGGAAGCATCTTTGCATGGCTTTAATTTTTACAATGACTTACTAAGTAGACCAGGAAAACAAAGCTCTACCAATGAATGGTGCACAGTTTTATATTATATTTGAAATAATAAAACATGCTTTTTGTACCTAGTTAAGTGAATTTGCAAGAGAATATTGCATCCTTTATAGAATTTTAATGTGGTTAAATAGAATAGCACGTGTGGCAGTGTAACCAAGTGGATTAATAGTATATTTACCAAAAAGATCGTTCATAAAAGGAAAAGACACATAGTGATTCTATTCATTGACATTTTAAATTTCTGTTTGAATTTTCAGAAATAGAAAAATCATTTTATAATCCAGGCATTCTTGAATGCCATCTTTTTGGGAGTTTGCTTTGAATGTTGAAAACAATAATAGTTTAAGGATAAAGATGATTTCCAGCTCATAGTCTGATTTGGCACCACTGCCTATAAATGAAGTTGCAGGACTTTTCCATGAAAAAGATCTTGCTTGTCATTACTTCTAGTTTTGACACCCTTTGATCAGTCTACCTAAAATTTTTCATTTTGGATAATTTCACTGAGTTGAATTCTTTTAGAAAAGAAAATTATGATACTTTCTCCGCAATCCTTCATTCTTTCTTTCCCAACCACCCACCTGAGAAATACTGGTGCCTCTGTGCTTTTGGGTAGGGACATGAAATCTGGCCCTGGGATAGGGAGAGGAGAACTGCTGAGAGGAAGATGAGGAGATGATGAGCAGGAGGATCCAGGTACGAGCCTAGCGCTTCTCTGGCGTGAAGCTGCTGACATTTGTTTCAGTGAAAAGCCCCATTCACACATGTTCAAGTTGAAACTTGATGGAGTTTGGCAGTTAAATTCTCTGAAGATTCCCGCTACACTTGGCATCTTTCAAGTCCACATGAGGCAAGCAGAGTTTCCTCAGGAATTGCTTCCTTTGACTGTCAAAAAATGTGTTTTGGATGATACAGATCATATGCTTCAGATGAAGGAACAAGAAATCTTGCAATGAGCAGCTCTAGCATAATCTGAACCAAGAGAAAATTTCTTTTTAACTCCCAGAAGTTATGAACAAGCCAATCATGCAATTGACTGAAGTCCAGAAATAGCTGGCTATGTCTCCCTTCCAAAATCTTTGTGTAGTTTATTCATTTCATAAATACACGTTCTATTAAGCCATCCCAAAGAGTTACATCATATAGCATTTACTATGGGATTTTTTTCCTTGCTTAAACGGAGCTTTTGAATGAAAACCATCTCTTCCCTGCTATCATTCTCCTGTCCTGCTGATGAGTCTGCTGGGCACACCAAGCACAGCCTGTATGAAGGACCCTGATTTTGCCTGAGTCGGACACACAATGCAGTCGTACAGCAAACAGCTGGCATCTTCATCATCAGTCAATAATCATTCATTATTTCCCCAAATCCTGGGGAAAGAGCTGGGCCTTCTTATAACAGCATCCATGTGTATTAGTAGTTTGTACAAACAATTTTTAGGCGGGTTTTGACATGAATTGCACTCAGTCCTTTTGAAACACACTGTCCCATGCTAGGACTGATACTGTTCCCCTATTTGATTTTGTTGGGAGGCAGAATCATTTTGTGGAACTTCAATTTCAGGAGCTTTCTCAAAGTCATTTATAAAACTATTCATTTCCCACAAAGAAGGGATAATTCCTTGTCTTCTTACTTTATGAGGCATGCTGGAAGATGCCACAGAATATTTAGCAGGCAATTTGTGCCGTCATAACAGATCTTTGGCTTGGCTTCTGAATCACTAAAGTCTGTCTTGTGTTGGGGCCCTTGCGGTACTTCAGAACAACAATCTATATGAAATATAGAGTATGGAACTACACTGTTTAGGATTAGTTGCTTAGCACAACTTGCTTAGCATGAGTAGCTAAATTTGCTGAAGCCTTAGGCCTCAGACTGTAGCCGCTGCTATGTGCTTTAAAGTAGTTTACCAAGGACACTGGTGCAGCTGGGAATGATACATCCTGAGAAAGTACAGATAAACTAGCAGAAGCCAGTGGGAACCAAGGTTAAGGGCTAGACAGCTTTGCTAAACAAGCAGCAAGGTACAAGGCATGACCGCTGCGTGCGTGATCGGTGCAATGATTGGCTACCTGTGACATAATCTGTATGAACCACAAATCAAGGGCCAGAGCGCCGAATACCTGTACTTATAAAATGGGCAAATTGCTGAATAAAGATGGAATTGAACCTGCATTCTGTGAATGCGTATGATTCTTTCCCGTCACTCCCGCGGACCGCGACAGTCTTGGTCTGGAATAGTATGTAAAAAGGAACTGTCTTGAATTTATTTGAATATTTAGAGAGTTTATTAAGAACTTCATAGCTTTGAAGTGAGAGATGGAATTTTGTTGTGATCAGCACAGTGAAAAGATAGAAAACATAGGACAGGACTATATGATCAATTTTTTTCATAGCAGGAAATTATTACTTAGACACTTGAGTGTTCTGTACTTTAAGATTTAACGTACAGTCTAGAGAAGAAGTTTGCAGATTATCCTTTTATTTAAACAGAAGACAATACAATCACATTTTGTCAGGACTACCAAAGTTTTTTGAAAGGAATATCATGTCATTGAATTCTATATTTAATGATTTATTTTTATTCACAAGAAGAACTACTCTCAGGATGCTCTTGATAATTCTTAAAATTACAACAATTATAACAGCTCTATAAATACTTCACTTTCATCTTCTCTAGTCAACCCATTACTGATAAAACAAAAAAAAATCATGGAAATGTTCCTCCACTCTTTCTACACCTGGAGTTAGGACTGGAGTAAACAAGATTGCCGCTCTGGCGGATTCATGGGGCCCAAAAAATGTCTTCTGCTTTTGGTTTGCTGCTAGTACCAAAGGGTACAGAAGGACGGCTAAGCTACTACAAAACCATCTTGGCACTTTGCACCTATGCTTTACCACAGATTTCTTGTGTATCCTTCGGCAAAGACTGGAATGCCACTCACCTAGTCCTAGCCATCTAAATAAAGATTTAGTATGGGCTAAACTCAGCCTGGTTTTGTGCTGCCCTGTGACAGAGCTGATATTACCCCTCGAGCACAAAGGAGCTTTGTAGGAGCCATTCCAGTTACAGCATGATTAACACAGAGACAGCTCTCAAAGCCCAGCTGGATACAGGAAAATTCTTCACTGGGTATCTAAATCGAATATGCCCCAGTACATGCTGTATTAGGTATCTAAGCAAAATAGTCGCACTTGTGTGCAGTAGCTAAAATTGCTGCTGGACCCAAGCTGTCAGTGACATGGATAATCCGAGTACAGATGATTGAGATTTGATTATATGGAAACAATATACTACATCCAATAGGGTGGTTTAAATCCTAAGGAGTCCTGACAGTGAATGCTTTCGTGCCCCTGCACTAGGGATAGGGTGCTGAATGCTTTTGCTGCCTATCTGCACCCCTTGGTAGTGCAGAGCCCTCGGTGGACTTAGAGATATAAAAGTTAATGGGAAAAGGCTGACGTAACCCTATCACTGAATGACTTGCAGAATCTACAGCTCTGCCATCTGCTCCACGGGGAATTTGCTGACAAATCAGCAAAGTCTGCCGGGCAGCTGGCTGGGAAGGCGCAAGCAGGAGGCTCATGAGCAGCCAACATGTGCCTTCATCGTCTCTCTGGCAATCCTCCTCTGCTGGGCAGACACCACCTGCCCCAGACGATGGGCGAAGTGGCTTTTAGCCTCTGTGAACAGAAGGGCAGAAAGTAAAAAGTTTTGAAGATTACAGTTTTGGCTCATGTAGCTTGATTAATATTTGAGCCACAAAGCAAGTGCCCAGCAGAGGGCTTACGAAGGCCACTAAGGGAAAAGAGCTGGTATGAACCACAAAGAGAGTATCCAGGAGAAAGCCTGTTAAGGGGCAAAGTAGCTACAGTGGCCATTACATCAAAAACCATTTAAATAAATTCTGTAAATGAATGCACCTCAGATAATTCAGTGGAATTGCACCAGTATAGGATAAAGCCAATTAGATGAGCATTACATGCAGGTATGAGAACTGGAGACTGCGAGTAAGAAAGAGTGAAACCAATAAGCCATTTTCCATCGTTGAACTGCTCGGGAGAATAAATAAACACCAAAAAAACGGTAGTAAGTGAATTAGATTGTAGTTTACTCTTTTCTATGTTGCTTATATATAATGACTTGGACTTTTGACAAGGCGGTATATTTTCATTACATTTCTCAGTATCCTAGGGAAAACTTAATGTTCACTGGGCACATAGAAAAGTTTCCTTTTTGTTTTGAAGAGTCAATTACTTGATTGGCTACAAGGAGCTTAACAGGAATCTGTGATTAGGCAGGACTTTTGTCACTGCTGCCACTGCCTGATTTTCAGACTCTTTTTTCTTTTTTCAAAATATCCATGACTGTTGACATTTAAAGATTTTTCCATGTGGGTGGGTTGGGTATGATGTTAAACAGCCGAAAAAACTTTATTGAGAACTGCAGAGTTGAAACTTGCGCTGTATGTGGGAGGTAATAGAAAGCAGGAGCTTAGTGATAACAATGTGGTGGCACAAAGTTCAGAGCAGACCCAAGAAGGTAGCAAGATTTCTTACTACAGTTCCTCCTCTTCCCTGACCCCAAAAAAATGCAAATAAATCAAATTTAAGCTTATGAAGTTTGGTTTTAGTGGACTCAATCATTTGCTCCAAACTCTAAGCAGGTACAAAATGCATTGATCTTTCTACTGGTGGTGAAAACAGGTAAAAATAAACTGTGATTCTTGTTTTTTAACATACCTCACGATCACCTCCTCTGCTGTCCACAAAACTCATTGGTTTTAAACAACACGATTAACTGTTCATCCTCCATCTCTTTTTAAAGTAAGATTTGTAACTGAATTTCTCATTTTAAAAGCTGTACAAATGAACACTACATAGCTGAATCTTCTGCAAAATGTAGGCCCCAAGTTCATTCTGCATTATTTTACAGAGATTTATCCTCTATGCAGGACACAGTAAGCAGAGCGTAATTTCAGCACGTGCTTGCGTTCTGCTGAGGCCACTGCAGTCAGCAAGTGCTGCAACGCGCTCCTGCGGGCTTGTTACCAGAGAGCTGCCCCGAGTCAGTCCCAATGCAAAATCTAAAACAACTTTTATAAAAAACAGCAACTGCATTTAGGGACGCTGTAAGTAATGCATGCTTAAGACATACTAATGAGATCTTAACCTGATGCAGCCAACTTGAAGCTCGTAACCCTTTCCTTGCTGAAATACCTCTGATATAAAAGCAGAGCCCAGCAGCGCGTCCCTCGAAAGGGGCAGAGCGAGCAGCGCTGGCAGACACGTTACCAGCCGGTTGAGCAGGGCTGTGCAGACCTGCGGTGCCCCTCAGGATGCCGGTGACGAGTCCGTTCTCGCGCCCTGTGAATATGTATTTTGGAAGTACCAACAGCTGCTTTCTTTAGCGAAAAGCTCCGCCAGGCTGCACCGCGCGGCCCCGCCCCCGCCGCCGTGCCGCCGCCATGCCGGGCGGGCTAGGGCCGCCCGCCGCCGCCGCCGCCGCCGCGCGGGGCCTCTACCGGCGGATCCTGCTGCTGCACCGGGCGCTGCCGCCCGCCCTGCGGGCGCTGGGCGACCGCTACGTGAAGGAGGAGTTCAGGAGGCACAAGGCAGCCGGGCCCGCCGAGGCCCAGCGCTTCCTGCGGGAATGGGAGGCAAGTGCCCGCCGGCCCCGCCGCCGCCGCCGCCGCGGGCGGGAGGGCCCCGGAGGACGCGTCGGTGCCGCCTCAGCTGCCGCGGGCTCGGGCGCGCAGGCCCCGTGCGATGTCCCGCCGCGTGTCCGTGTTGTTTTGGCCCTCTAGCAGCGCTCCGGGGCGGGCGGTGCCGCCTGGCTGTGCCCCTCGCGGCTAGGCCGCCCCGCTCGCCTCGCTGCGGCCCGCTCCGCGGGCGCTGCCGGTGCCCCGGCGCCCTGGGTGCTGCAGCCGTGGTAGCGCCGCTCCGCGGGCGCTGCCGGTGCCCCGGCGCCTGTGGGTGCTGCAGACGTGGTAGCGCCGCTCCTCAGGTGCTGTAGCCGTGGTACCACTGCTCCTCAGGTGCCCTGGATGCACCAGCACCTGTGGGTGCTGTAGCCGTGTTACCACTGCTCCTCAGGTGCCCTGGATGCACCAGCACCTGTGGGTGCTGTAGCCGTGTTACCACTGCTCCTCAGGTGCCCTGGATGCACCAGCACCTGTGGGTGCTGTAGCCGTGATACCACCGCTCCTCGGGTGCTGTTGGTGTACCCACACCTGTGGGTGCTGTAGCCATGATACCACCGCTCCTCGGGTGCTGTTGGTGTACCCACACCTGTGGGTGCTGTAGCCGTGATACCACTGCTCCTCGGGTGCTGTTGGTGTACCCACACCTGTGGGTGCTGTAGCCGTGATACCACCGCTCCTCGGCTGGCAGTATGTTTCTACGGTTCAGCTCTTGGACTTTCACTTGCGGTGTCCCACTTGTTTCTCACCAAAAACCCTCCATGGTGGGGCAGGGAGCACATCAGCCAGATGCCTCCAGCAGTGTGCTGGCAGGGGGGCAACGCAGGGCTGTTTCTTTACAGGTATGTGAGGAGGAGGGAAGCATGCTTATCAGCGTGCCTGAAGTAGCGGGCGTTATTGTGTTTGCTAAGTTATCTGTCTCTCAGTTAACTACTGAAGGGGACTTCCAGCTCCTTCTGGGTTTCCAGAGTTTTGTCTGCTCCCTCCCCCGGCAAAACCACCTTCCCTCCCCCCTGTTAAGACCCTTCTCTCTAGTGTGTGTGATTGTAAAAGGCTCCTGAAGCAGACTGAAACAAGTAGAAAGTCCACCTTGGTCGCTCGCTGTTCTGTCACTAGTTCGTAAGGTGTAGCGAGGAAACGCATGGCTAAATCCATGATTCAGCAGTAGGATTGCCTGAATGTTTGGCTGCATTTCATGTCTGTTATATCTGTCACAACCTGCGTTTTTCTCATTCTAGAATGGACACCAGTATTCTCTTGAAACAAGATCAAGCTTTTACCTGAGCTTATTTTATAGGTATTTCCACCAAATACCTATAAAGTAGCTACGTTTTCCTCTCCATGCATCATTACATAGGCTTGACCTCTAGGAGGAAAGGCTGCTTTAAACTCTGCATCAGGACTTACTGGTAAGCAAGGGAAGGCCCAACACTTACTGCAGAAAGGAAGACTGATTTATTTCCGGTTGTCCTGTATCAGCTGGCCAACTCCTGTGGCCTGGTCTTTCTGCTAGCCAGCTCTTCTAGCCATCCTATTATCTGCTCTATCAGCAGTAGCTTACTAGGCTTTGCATTGTTTAAGGATAGGTATCAGAAAAAGGAAAATGTGAATGTCTGTTAATTCTGTTGGTACTAATTACCACTAATTTACCATTGCTGATTCCTGTGGTTATATCTTTCTCCGGCCTGCTGTTTTCTGAAAGGTGAACTCTTTACGGAGGTAAAGTTCCTGATTTGTAATTCTGTTTGTCTCATGAGGTCATCTTTTATGGTTCTTACTTTCTTGCCTTAACTATATTTAACTATATATATATATATATACATGAAATAACTTTGCATGTGTATGCATATTATATATTCATATAACTACATATACAGATAATTATATAATTATGCTTAAATAATTACATATGCATAAATAGCTTCCACATGAACTTGTTTTTCATTTTTGAGTGATACTTCTGTCTTTTTTTAGTATGTTTCCTAAGAAAACAAGTCTTAAGCGAGCATTGCTTCTGCTTATCTCCCTCTGCCTCTCCCTGGGAACCTAGTGGCTGATTTTAACCAGATATGACAGAAAAGTGGACATCTCAAAAGTAATCAGGTTGTAACAAGTTCTGTGAAAATCGGCGTATGAGGGAGACTCTTTAGGTGCTTTCTCCACATGACTGAGATGTAGCAGGTGCCTGTTAATAAACCCTCAAAATCTGCATGAGAGGGAAATGTTACAAATATTTCAGCAGAGGAAGAAACCTCAATTGGAGCTTGAAAACAACTGAGACCTATCTATAGATAATTAAGCTTCACTATTTTTATGCTCCCTGAACTACTGGCTTGGTAGTATATATATATATATTTTTTATCTCAAAATTATTTTCCTTTCTGTGGAGTTTGTATTCAAATCTGTCTTGAAAATTGGTTAGAATAGGTAGTGTACAATGCTTTCAGATTTAGCAATAGGAGGGTAATGGGCGGATGTCTGACTCATCTCTTCTACCCGCTATGGCTAAAGTCTTGGGAGTAAAACAGTTCCATTAGTTTTTCACTAAAATATCAAGAATCAGTGGGGAGAATACTGCTTGGTATTCCCTTTGGATAAAAGGACTAAGTATATTTCAGTTGCCTCTTGCCAACTGATAGATCCTGAAATTGGAAATTTTGTATCTCCCTCTCAAATGCCTGATGCTATTAAAATTTTCACTTGCAGTTTATTTTATATTGGCAAAATGTTTCTGCATCAGTGCTTGCAGTTTTAACATGAGATAAAAAGAAAAGTTACAGGTTACAATTTTCGATGCTAGAATTTTTTTAAAAATTTGTTCCTTTTTAAAAATATTTTTAAGGAAATGAAATATCTTTAGTCACTTCTGAGCAGTGAACAAGTAGTGAAAATGTTTCCTAACCAAAAAAGTAGATTACAGGCAAAACCAGAAAAAAAACTAGATTACAAGGAATAGAATTTGATGAATTTTGAAATCTGACATTTACTGCTATTAGTTATGATATGTTCAAGGAAAGGAAACTAGTTTAAGTTTAACATTTGAGTGTTTGGATATAAAGAACCTTGCAAATATGTCTCTCGTCTGAGAAGATGCTGAGAGAGATTAACTGAGCTGAGTGGCTGCTTTTCTCTTTCCTTTAATCTTTTGTTATGTGTTCCTTCTTCACCCCCCTCCCCCCAAAATAATTATCTATTTCAAAGGTAGAATTTCTAAGGTCAGACTTTGATGTTTTTTGGCCTGTGGGACATCTTAGAATATGTTATGTTTCCCAGATCCTTGAAAACTTGAACTAGATAACTGAGGAGCCTGGACTCTGGAATTAAACTTGGATTAGATAACTGCAAAAGATGTCCTAACTGGTTTTGGAGTTCTCATTGCACCCTTCCTGGGCAATAGGTTGCTGTTCGGTTTCTTTATTTTAATCGGAAATAGACTGGAGGCTCCTGAGCGGATACTGGAAAGCACAATAGTGTACCTGTGAAGTGCCCAGTGCTTGGAGGGTGTATGAATCACACAGCAGTGCACAAAGCTCTAACCTTCTACTTCATATATGTGAACCATAACTGTATTTCTTCCCTCCCTATCTATTTTTTCTTAAAACAAGCAAAAACAACAAAAACACCCAACCCCAACCACTATAACATTAATGCAAAGTGGTATTTGTAATCTGTGTTCAGGTTTAACCATTATTTGGGGAAAAATGCAAAAATTGCAGCTCTGATAACGGTTTTGTGGTGTGTTGCGCACGTGAAGTGTTTTTGTTCTCAATTTACTTGTTCATTAAGATATGCATATGCCTTAATGCATATGCTTTAGGGTTCTCAATATACTGCTTCAGTCCAGGAAGAGTCTTTCCTCGTGTCTTCTATTCCATGCAAGTTGTATGTTACAAAGTGGCATGATGTACCATATTACAGAAAAACAGTATTTGTGATTTTATATTAAAATATTATATCTTAATAGATATTCATCAAAGGGCAGATTTAAGATTAAATATTATGATCACATCAATGTTCCTTAACTTTGAACAAGGACTTCAATATGAAGTGTAATCTTAATATGCCGTTGCGTATGCTTTTTGAATGAAAATTTATAAGGATTTTTTTGTTTTGTTTTAACTTGGAACTATTTGACTTTTGTTAAAACTCTTCTGGCTCTTATGGGTCGAGTCAGACCTTCTGCGTGAGGAGATGCCTGAGTATACTTTAATAAGTAGAAATTGTCATAGGGGCTATGTTGCTGGTAAAAGATGAAACAATGTAGGTGTGCTGAAGGTCATTGGATGGGTTCATAGTCTGTGTTTGTGTTGTGCCTTCCTGTCCTCTAATTTGATTCCTACTTAGTTTAGGAAAATTTCTAGTTTATTTAGCTTCTGCTTTAGTTAGTTCAGTTAATTTCCAGTTTAGTTATTTTTCCCAACTGTTTTGTTAACTGTCCTGGTGTTTTGATCACAAGTTAGGGCTGCTCCAAGCAATTTTTTTTCCCAAACTTTATTTAAATCATAATGCTGATTGAAGGGACCTGGGCACATTGATTGTTAATCAAGAAAATCAAGCCATGCAAATTCCCTTATATCTTGTGAAACGCATGTTGAAATGTTAACAGTAAAATCCTGAAACAAGATTTTACTCTTTAAAAACTTTAAAAAGAACTGTTAGAAGAATCTTAATTTTACAGGGCATTCTAGCAACTGTAACTGCTAATACTGCTGTAGTCCTTTAATATTAGATTGTGTTACATTGCTGTTGGGATGAGTCCAAATCTCGGTATAGAACCTGAATATACAATCTAGTTCTCAGATAAGGATACGGTCACTTTGAATACACTGATAGTGCACAAAAATAGAAGTGGAACACTAAAGGGAGATTTGTAAGATTTTAAACAGAAATGGAAAAAAAGGTGAAAGACTCCCCAATAGTATTGTCTTAGTATGTGAATGATTCTAGAAGAACTTTTATACTGCCCTTATTTCTGCAATACCGTTTTCACTTAAAGGAGATGAGAAAGGATCCCCTAGTTTGCTATATAGAGGAAGTGAGAGACTTACTGTTAGGACCCAATCATGTAGCTCAAAATGTAGGTGGCTAATGTCATTTTATGGGAAATCTAAACTGTCATGTTTGAATTTACAAAATAAGGAGGCTATCCTGTGACTATTCTTGCTTCAAAGAGTACTTAAGTGAATGAGACTGATACAGTCTGCAAGTACATTTTAAATTTATATAAAAATAGAACAATATAAAATTTGCTTTTTTGTAGCATTGATGTTAGAGTAATGGTTTGCATATTGAAACCCACTGGGAGATATTAAAAGGAGAGACAAAGCAAGCTTTTTTCAGGAATTATAGTTGTTCAGGTAGATTCAAATTAAGTATATCAATTATTAATATATGTTCCTTTCTATTTTCTAAATATTTAATATTTTAATTAAAATAATTGGTGCTTGTTAACAAGAGGAGGCTGATATAATTAGATTGATAGTGATTATTACCTTGGAATGCTATTCAATTAATGTTGACAGATATAAGTAAATTAGTCTAACCATCTTCTAAATCATATGGTAACTGATGAGAATGCTTTACTTAAGCACAGGTAATGTTGAGATACTATTGATTACTTTGCTCCAGGTTACACATGATATAACGTAGAATATTCAGCTAAGTAATTTAAATAATCATTTGTATTACATTATATAATTGAATTGTTCTCCCTTTAATTTTTGAAGCCTGTCCTTTCATACTTACCTTGTTTAAAAAGACTAACCCTGTAGGTAGGAAGGTCTGGACCATCTAGAGTTGAGGCAGAATCATTCTGCAGAATTACATGACATTTGCTCGCATCTAATAGATTGAAGTTTGCAGTTGAAATGTTTTGGCCTCTCTTGACTTTGGAAGCCTTTTTGTAGGCTTTCAAATTAACTGAGACTGATTTGGGAGCTGGCATCTGCTGTTGTATGCTCAGAATGGTGATCATCGTTCATTCCTGATAACAAATCTATGTGTATTTTGGCAAAATTCAGGTGGAACTTACTTCTATTTCTGCCTGGGGGATGTGGCCACTTAACCTTAGTTGCTCCAGAATCGCTATTTTTTCTAATCGGTATCATATCAGATTTGATAAAAAATAATTATCATTAATCAAATTTGTTTTAAACTGCCTATGTTGCTTGCAGTGTCTAGTTCACTGTGATGATTGTGGGATGTTCTCATAATATTTCCCAGGACATAATGCTACTGGAATCAAACTGGCCCAGGAATGGGACATTTGGATTGCCTTGTGGACTGTCTTCCAGCAAATATATAGGTTGAATAAGTCTAGAACTGCTGCTAACTTTCTGTTTTCTGCTCTAAGTTTCAGTGAAGTACATTATATAAGTGATTTTTTTCTTTGCCTGACAAGGAAACACATTTTGAAAATGAAATACGATTTTAAGGGTTTTGTCATTTTATGGCTTTAATAAAAACTGTGAAATAGGATTCAGGAGCAGTATTTCATTATAACATTACTGGATACTTTGGAATTTGCTTTTAGTGATTTTATGGCTATCTGAATGAAAACCTTCATGTTAAGAGTAAATTCCTATTGAGGCATGTATTTAGCCCTCGCTTAGAGTGTTCACTGGGTATTAATTTGTAAAGACTAAATTGGAGACAATTTCCTTGATTTTCTTTGATACTTCTCAAAAGACAGGAAATAATTTCTCCCTTTTCTGAGTGCCTTGTAGTTGTGGCTGATAAACGAGAGAGCATGTGGCACTGAGGTTTGACCAGGAGCAGGACGCTGCCTGCTGCTCTGACCTGGCGTCGGTGGTGCTGGCTTTGGCTTAAGCTTTGGAATCCACCTGCGTGCGGTGGCATTTTTGCCTTGGTATGCGCATGATTTGCTAAGTTTCCTGAAACAACATTCATGTGCGATCATCACTTTGACCAAAAAAACAAAAGCAATGGTTGACCAAAAGGTCCCTACAACAAAATTTCACACTAACACCTCATCTTAATACTGTGGCTTCACTTCCATCCTTTCAGTTCTCCTTCAAGTGTAGAGTTAAGGCCTGCTTCTTTTCCATTGGGAATCCATACAGCCTGGGAGTTTTGTCATGCAGGGAGACTTGGGGTAACCTGTTGGATACCACTAGCATGTGGTACACAGCTGGCATGGGAAGGGGCATTCCGTGCTTCTCATTTGGAGAATGGAGCCCCTTTCTTTTAGACTGGCCTGCCTGCTAGTAAGGCCAGTAAGTTGTTTATTTCTGTGTCCATGTTGGTGTGGAATAGCATTTGATTAACTTCTTTTGTTTAACTTTGTTATATGTAAATGCACTGCTTTTTATTTTTTGTGTGTGTGTGTGTGTACTATTTCAGTCAATAACGGTGTGATCTAGAGTTAACGGAAAATAAGACATAAAGGCAAAAGGGAGATTTCATGTTTGAGACCTTTACTCTTATTTTCCAAATTCAAAATTGTATAAGCTGTGTCATCAGTATTCTTAATACTTCTATACTGTTGCTATATCAGTTGTCTATATATTATTGTTTATATGTATGCATGTAGCTAGTCAGATGGCTGTCCTGATCGCTGTGCCTGTCTGCTAGCAGAAATTTTTATTTCCAACTGTTTTGATGCAACAGGGAAGAATTTCTGAGTCATTGGGGTCACATTGGTCAGTAATGGCAGCCACTTCTGTATGCTAGTCACCTCAGAGTATAATAAATTGCAGGGTAAATTCCATTGAACTGATGGAACTTTTATATAAATATGTGGTGTGCAAATAAGCTTATAAGTTTCAGATGATTTGATTGTTACATATATTTATAAAATATATAACAATTCTTTGATATTTAAAATGTAATATTAATTAAACCCAAACTGAAATTTGTTGTGGGAGTACAGCAATTTTTATTAGCTATAACACAGATTTAAAGGTTTAAATTGCTGTAGAAGTGGGGTAAATCTCTAATATGCGGAACACTTTATTCCTTGCATTCAATAGCACTTGCTTGGGAAATCAGCAGGGCCTGTTATCTTAAAGTTTTAAGATTCTAAGACGTTACAGGTTGTTCTGTGTATGCCTGCTAATTGATACTTTTCTAATGAATGCAGGTTTGTAACAGCCAACATATCTCTAACTAAGAAAATAGAAATAAATAATCAGCCACTGTAGAAACGCAACCAGCAATGGAACATTTACAGAATTGTCATTTTAAAAGGTAATTCAGGTTTCCATCTAGTGGTGGTATAAAATTCTGTCCAGACCACAGGAGATGCAGCATATGCATAACCATGCTATCTATAACATATCTTAGTACTTTTGTACATGTTTGAAACTCAGTAAATCAAAAGCCTGTGTGCATAAGTTATATACACAATTGCACATAATTCTAAGGGCCTCAAGCTTTTTAAAAATATATCCATAATGATCAAGAATCAGATTTTTTGGTGGTGTACATTCAGATTCCTGAGCACTCCTGGAACATAGCAGATTATCTTCTCATTTGCTGCAAATTAACCTGTTTCTGCTTTTTCTGCATTCCTTGACAACCTTTTCAAAATTTAACTGGATATGGATCGATAGGAAATAAAGGTCAATATTTATAAAAGTTGTCTTTAAGTTGTATGTATGAAAGCAGAAGTCTTGTTAGATTTCTTGTTTCCTCTTTGATTTAAGGAAAGAGGAGGAGGAGGCAGGCTTTCTGTTTGATTTGTTCCCATTTTGATGTTCTAACACTAAGTATTTTTATTATTCAAGTGTATTACAGTAGAACTTATCTAACCTGGTAAGGTTTTCTTTTCAGATGAAGATAATATCTAGATAACTGATCCACAAATCTTTTGGACTTTCTTGTATTTTAAGATGATGTAGTGGGTCAGACAAACTGAGTATAAATTGGAATTGCAAATTTACAAGGATTTCTACTTGTTTGTGTTTTAATGACACCTTCCTTCTAGCATTAGTTACTCCTGTAAATATTGCCAGCTTGTAGTGTTTTGTAAGCATGGTAGGTTTTACTGTGTTTTCAGTGCATTTCCAGTATCAACACTATAAACTGCCAACTTTCCACAAGTGCTGTCAAGTACCATATTTTGTAATTACTGCAATAATATTATGAGTGCTGTAATTGCATATACTGTATGGATGTGCTTTTCTGTCCTGTGTAGACACAAAATTGATATTTTCTGTGAGTTAAAATGGAATCTGGAGCACTTCTTAATAATAGATTCAGAATTTTTTATAAAAAAAGCATCATAATTAAGTATCTGCACAAGTGCCATTATACAATTTACAGAATTTTTAAGGTCCCGAATTTGTATTTTGCGTTTAAATATAGAGCAGTACTTATGACACATTGATGTGTATGGACCCATGAAAGGATCAAGGTTCTTTTATACAGTTCACTGTAATATTGGATTCAGCTAATCAAATATATTTTCGCAAGATGAACCTCCAGGTATCGACTTCATAATCTTATATTTAGTAGCCTCTTTATTTTGTTTTAGCTGGCTTTCATAATGCCAAAAGTTTTGTTTTAAGAGAGAAGCTGCATGAATGTATCTACAGCCATAGATCTTCTAATTGATATCTTGCTGTTTATGCTGCAACTCAGTACTTGGAATAGACTGAGCAGAAAATCTGTAAAACACTCCCCACCCTGGCAGTAAGTAGCTAAATCAGTGGAATACCTTTTAAATTGATCTTGGCCCACCTTTCCAGAATGGCTAACAACTGATCTTTACTGTGTAAGTTCCTTTGCTACAAGGGAATTTGAGTAACATAAAATTGATACACTAGTTTCATGCCTTTTTTCGTCTTCCTGAATTATTCTATAGCTGCCACTATAATTTAGAGGAGAAGTTATGCTCTAACAGATGACTGGGTCACTGCAGCATTATCACTTTTTTTCTTTTTCTGAATCTGAACCAGAATAAGCCTGGTGGAAGGGTGAGAAGACAAGTCCACATCACCATTGCTTCTTTGAAGAAGTTGTAATTGAAAGTATTGAATTGTGTTGATGGTATTAATATCTGAATAGCATGGACCAGAGCTATTGGTTTATTTTCTGCAGGTCACCAGATATCATTTAGCTTATAGTCATAATTGGTGTCTTGCTATTTACCATTGCATGGAGAATGTGTATGGTCTATGTAAGTCAATCAAGTTTGTGTACCGTTCAGTGTATAGTGATATCAACTCTGCAATCTGTGTATTGGCAAAAGACTTCATATTACATTGGCAATCTTTCAAACTCAGTCCTCTACTAACTAAGTCTGTAACACCCTCATATGTAGTCCGAAAGCTGATTTCTGACTTTGATGGTACATGAAAGTGAATATCCTTAGTAAGACTGCAGTTTTTGAAGTGTACACATGGTGGCAGCAAATGCTTATGTTCAGCGGGCCTGTTCCTATACTAGAAAAAAGTAGGACTTACAAATTTTCAAATATAATTGAGTTAGAATTTTCACAGATTCAATTCTCATTAAATTATATCTTAAAATGTATGCTGAAATTCATTAAACTACTACTGCAGGTTTTGAGAAGGCTTTTTAATTTGAAAACTTTACTGTGGTTTCTTCTTGATGTAGCCATTACGGTCTTTTACTGTACTTTCTGTTTTTGATTGACATTGGGGTAGTTTGCTTTTCAGTATTTAATGTAGCTAGCTCCCTGATCCCCTGTCAGGGAAAAGGGAACTTCCAACTCTGTCTTGTCCCCCCAAGTGTTTCCCTGACACTCTACCTTCCAGTTCCCTGGTCATGCTGAAGTTTGCTTTTCTGAAGCTCATTACTGTTTTTCAGTTGCTCTCTCATCCTCCCTTCTCAAGAATGATGACTGCTCATTCTGTGATGATTTTCAGTGAAATTACTTTTCACAGTTAGATTTGTGGTTGAGTCAAGCCTGCTAGTGAGAACCAGTCTAAAATAGGCATCCTGCACTAGCCTCAACTGTATTTCTAAAACCCAATTTTCCTGATCGCATTCTAGGAGCTTAATAGACTGCCAGTGCCTAACTGTACATTTTTCCAGCAGATATTGATGTGATAAAAGTCCCTTTTTCCTCCAGGTCACCCATTGGCTAGTTCTGGGAGTTATTCAAAGTGTTCTGCTCATTGTCTTGTTTAGGCAGTCCAACATAATGTGTTTTCTTCTTTCCTCTTTAAGCTTTTCCCTGGGACATTTATTAAGACAGCTACTTTCTTCTTCCTGTAGTCCTTAACAGATGCATATTTCTGACATACTGTGTAGGGTTTTTTTTCCCCTCATGAGTGTCTTTCTCTGCAAGCGTTCATCTTATAATCTAGTTCAGTAATATAAATTTTCCAACAAATGCTTTTGGCTCAATGGCTGACCCATAGCGCCTCCATCACCAACATGCCTAGGCTACACCTTGGAGTCCATATGGAGATGACATCCATGTGCACTGCAGCTCCCTGGTTTCCACTTGGAGCCTCCGGTGTCTCCAGGGTAGAAAGGAGTTGAGACATGCTGTGACCAGATCCCCATGACAGAGGTCCTGCTGTGACAAGTCCTCCCTCTGGGAGGTATGAAGACGCCAGGGCACAATTAAGCCTGTATAAAGGATTTATCTGTGAGTCTGGTTTGTGTTTACCAACAACAACCTCCCTTAATTTTAAAGTCTAACAGTTGAAGGATTGTTGATCTTTCAAATTAAGTTTTAGTAATTAGATAACCAGCCAATTCTTTAGCTGCAGATTGGGTGTCAGATGTCATACTTTAGTGACATTAAAAAGCACACCTTTGCTACTGTGGTATCAGGCGGGAGATAACTGACACAGTAGCTTTCTGCTCTTGTTTCGTCCTAGTAATTTGGCAGCTGAGAAGAGTCATTACAAAACTCTGCTCAGCCACAGAAGTCGACAGCTTGGAGGAGATGGAATTGCAGTATTTAGACACAAAACTTTAAAAAGAATAAAGCATATAGATGTAGCCAAATATGGGCATTTTTGTCAGCAAAATGATAAAAGATTTTTTAATAATGCCAAATTTTAGGTGTTGTTGCAGAGTATGTTGGTATTGGATGGTGCTGTTGAAGAGTAGGACTTTCTTAATACAATAAAAAATAAACTATTTATTCCTACTTTTAGTTCTTGGAAGTAGCTGAAACATTTAAACTGAATCTCTTCCTATTCATTCTGTCCCTTTTAAAATGAATACTGCCATGTGTCAGTCATCCACAAGGGAAATTTTATCCCCAAAGGTCTGTCATAGTTACAGAACTGTGGATTATAAGAATAGCCTCATGTGGAGAGTACAGATCAGCTTTAGGCTGTGGCACAAGCAGGTTGCTTTAAAATTAAGAATGTTCTGGTTTATGTTGAAATGGCTTCTCTCACTCTTTGTATGTACTTCATTTACAGTAGTTTAAATTTGATTTTACACTTAGAACTCATTTTAAGGTGTACAGCAAAATATGGTATCCATTTGGTTTTCTTACCCTCTCGAATTTTGAAATTCAATTGATTGTTTATAGTGAAACCTACTGCAAAGCTTTTTAACATCAATTACAGTAAATCATTTTAAGAATTTATTTAAGAGAGCCATGATATTAAGAGTTTTAATTAAATAACAAATGGGTATCATGTCCTTAGTAGGTTACAAAGATGAGATCTCATATAGCTGTATTTTTTCCACTGGTTTTGTTGCTGACCTGCTAGTGAAAAGAAGTTTCATAGATAGCGCAACGTCATGCTGGCAATACAGTACCATCATTATAACGGAAAGAAGTTACGTTCTGAAGAAAAACATCGCCATGCTGTCAGTCAAGAGGGAAGTGAAAGTTCCTGATGAATAATGGGAACACTGGCTTTTGATTGGCAAATCTGCCTGCAGGTGCCACTGCTAAGCAGGAGACTAATATCCCCAAATTAACTGATAAAGGAAAATATTTGTGATAAACCTTGTTTCTAAGAAACGTTGATGACATTTTACCTGGTATTGTCTTTTTCTTGATAAGAATATATCAAGATAAGAATATACCTTCACTGTAAAATATTAAATATGTATCTTTTAAAATGGAGCTGCTTAAGGTGTTGTTTTGTTTCCTGCTGGCACGTTGAACCCAAGGTAGTGAAAATGGCAGTATGTAGAATAAGCTGCTTTTGTTCTTCAGTATTTTCTGATAGCTGTGTTGAGCAGTATTTTAGCTGAATAGCTGATGACCCTTTGTAAGGTTCCTGCCAGCCTAGGTCTCAGCCTGTCGAGGTCCCTCTGAATGGCAGCACAACCAGCTGCCACTGTGGACAGTAACAGCATCGTGTTGCCTCCTGTACGTAGGTATTTCAGAGTATTTTTTTTAGGCCACCTCATTGGTAAGATCAGTAACAACAAAATTGAAAATGTTGACGTTTTTCTGAATTTACTATGACAGAGCTGTCTATCACTGAGAAAGCTGTTAATCCTTTAGGTTGGAAGATGGCCAGTTGAGTGGCGATGCCAATAGGCAGGTTGTGAGTGAATTTTAAAGGAGCAAAATGAAACGTAACAAATGTTGGCTGTCTGGATTAAGGAATATTTCCTGGAGGAAACTGAGATTCACTTTTAGGTTAGTAAGAAGGAAAACAGGCTGTTGAAATTGCTGTACTTTTAGTACAAAGTGCATTGGACAAAATAATCAACTTTCTAATGCACCGCAGTCTTTAACAGCGCTGGCTGACATAACAGCAGAAGTATGGAGGGGTTTGTTAAATGCTTTATAGTTTTCTTGCTGTTCATTTTGGCTTTGCTATATTGATATACATCAAACTTTCAAACTCCTTTATTGAAAGTAGGATTCATTTCAGAATGACTGGTCTTTCTGAAGACCACCAAGTGCTTTTTGAAACAATACTCTAATAGAGCAACAAATTTGAGAAATTCCGCTGTCACATTGTCGTTTGTACTTGGAAGGTATTTCTTCTGTTTGTAAAGTAAACACACAGAACACAGTGTAAGAAATACTGGTACAGTACTCATTGCCAGGCAGAACTGAAAATTTCTATATAAAAAACAAATATGTATCTTGTTTAATAAGTAAATAAATACATTTTTGTTATATTCAATACAATGCAGTTTTAGGCAATAGCTTTTATATGAACTATTTGTAAGTGTCACTGAAGAATCTGACTGAAAACTAGATAGACCAGGAAAGACAAGGAAAATAGAAACAAGCAATAAGTGAAATAAACATTTAAGCTGGGAATGTACCTGTTGCAGAGCCTATAGTGGAATCTGTTGATTTGACTGTTTGGCCTCAGCACTGTCATTCTACAGCTATATTTGCAAGTTAAGTTAAATGTGTCTGGGCTTGCTTTACAGCTGGCAATGGAATTATTAAACTTTTACCTTCCAAAACGGGGTGGCCACATCCAAATCGCTTGTTGGGAGTGGTCCCTGATCCATGCTGACTTGCAGATTGTGCCTGAGAATTGTTGAGAGGAGAGTGCTAGTTAGCCTTAATCAAAAACTATGCCAAGGACCATTGTAACAAATTAACAGGGTGGATGATTGAGGTCTAGTACCTGGAAACATTCCCTGGCACTGTTTTAAATTATTAATGTAGACAGAGCTCTGACTCCTCTGCTGTCAAGTGACAGTGCTATTTTACTGTTAGATTCTCTTTCTCTTATGTTATCAGATTCTCATCTACCACCAGATCTATATAACTTTCTCTAAATCAGGAATTGTTGTCTTTGGAATTTGTGTGCAGATCTGAAAGGTGTTCAGAAACACAAATTTCACAAGTTCTGAGCTCTAATGTTATTCTGTCTCTGATCCGATAAAAGTATAGCCTATAGCATTTTTCCTTAGGAAATAGGGTCTCAAAGCTGGGCGGTAATATCCATACAGAAGCAATCCTGAATATTCTACGCTGAAGAGGTGAAAAGTATTTTCCTGAAAGAAAAATAAAGCAGGAAAAGCTTGCTGCCTTCTTAGCCAGGAAGGATTGCCAGACATTTAGCGCTCTGCTACATGCATCCTAGATCTGAAAAATCTGCTACTTACGTTTTCTAAATGTTGAATGATAACATTCTATTACTAATCTTTTAAGTATGTGAACTAACCAATTACAAACTTCACTTTAAAAGAGGTAAAGTTGATTTTATACACTTGCCTTAGGGAGAAAGAGTTGTTTGCTCTAGCATGATATATTTGTTATTGCAACATTTAAAGAAAAAAAATCTTAATTTCTTCTGGTATTCTTCAAAGGATAATGCAAGTTTTGTCTGTAACCTGAGATTTGCATTTACAATGTTTTTACTTGAGATAGTTAACTTGGACAAGTCTTGGTTTTCTAGCCACTAGATTAATAAAGTAGAATCATAGAAAAACTTCCACTGGAAGGGACCACTGGAGGTCATCTAGGCCAGGCCCCTACACAGAGCAGAGCGATCTTAGATCAGGTTGTACAGGGCATTGTCCCGCCACATTCTGAATATCTCCAAGGATGGAAACTCTACAAGCTTTCTGGTCAGCCAGTTTCAATATTTAATCACCCTGATGGTGGTGACAGAACCCTAGTATCTAATATGAATTTTTCCTTCCGCAACTTATGCATGTTGCTTCATGTCCTATCCATCTGTGCCTCCAAGAAGTGTCTGTTTCCACCAAACTACCGAGCCTTCTCAGCCTGTCCTTCTGCGTTGTGTGCCTCAGTCTCCTAATCGGGCAAGGTGGCCCTCCATTGGACTCTCTCCAGTATGTCAATGTCTCTCTTTTTGTACTGGGAAGCCAAAACTGCTCTAATCAGTGCCGAAAAGAGGGGGATAATCACTTCTCTTGACCTGCTGGCCACAGTCTTACAGCCCAGGATGCAGCCGCAAGAGCATGCAGCCACCCTGTGCTCAGCCTGTCCAGCAGCACCCCCAGTTCTTGCCTGCAAAAGCTGCTTTTTGGCTGGCTGGCCCCCCTGCACCGCTGTGGGGGTTACTCCAGCCCCGGCACAGGGCTTTGTGTTTGCCTTTGCTGAACTTCATGAGGTCCCGCCGGCCCGTTTCTCCATCTTGCAGAGGTCCTGCTGAGATCCAGCCTCTAGCTACCAACCACTCCCCCAATCTGACATCAGCAGTGACATTGTTTTAACCTACTTTTAAAGAAATAGTTTCCTTTAGTGGGGGGGGGGTAGTTGCATTACTTTTAATTAAGAGATCATGAAATGTCCATTTTCTTAAATGATCTGGATTTTTTTTGTCCTTGTGTGATATTCAGTGATGTACTGTAAGTACCATATTGAGTACAACTCTGCTTCTCTTTGCCAGTAAAGGCACGAACACTGAAAATTTGTTTCTTTTTGGTTTTGATACATTTTTCTGCATGAGATTTTAAAGATTTACCTCATTAATAAAATCTGGTAAGACTTTGGAAGGTTCTTAAAAAGTTGCTTCATTTTCCAGAACTTTTTTTAAATTTGTTTTTTTGAAAGGTTTATCAACCTGTTCCTGATTTTACCAGAAAAGGGTATTCATGTATTTAATGGGATTAAGTGCATGTAATATTTAAGCTTATGCTTCAGTAGCAGCAGAAATACCTGTCTGATTTTTGCCTCATGGCATTCAGAAACAGGTCTTTGATAGAATTTTTAGAGGTCTTATGAATTTTTTTCACGGTACAAAGCCTTGGGTGTTTTATATTCTAGTATGATTATAACATTACCTGTGTGTTTTATTGAAAGGGTGTACTTTTGAAGGTGCATTATTCCAATGCTTATGATAATTCTGATGCTTATAGTAATTCCAATACTTTATTTTTGAAATACAAACTGTAATTTAATTAGATCTATCCTTGTGATATTTGCTTTTTTGTGTAGAGAACACGGAGAAAAGATTTAACTTACAGTATAACTTTCAAATGTTAGCAAAGCTGAAAAATTTCCCAAAGTTTCTGATATTTAAGCATAATTATTTTTAATGATAAAAGCAAGAAAGTCATAATTTAGCATTCACACACTAAACAGTGCAAAACTATAAGCACTAGCTGAGTACTGTCAAGATGTGTGATCACTGGCAGACATTAATATCCTTTGGTATGTCTAATCACTTGTTTTCAGTCCAAGTGTAACATGTCCCATAGTACAAATAGCAAAGAATTGAAAATCATGTTGTATTGGTTTTGGCTTAATGATTTGTTCAGTTTATATATAAATTTAGCTATGCAGATGTGATATTGTTTGTGTGTTTACATTTCAACAATGTGTTTAATATGCTTTAGTTTAGTTTATCTGATTTTATATTATGACACACAAATCAGCCATATAGATTACATATATGACTGAAATGAGAGCTAATGTGCTAGACAGTATTTAACATAACTCTGATGGAAAAACCTTCATGGCAGTTAGCAGTGGCTTAGAAACCCATATGATACTGGATGTGAATGCTGTCTACATCATTAATTTTATTGTTTTTTGTGTGGTTTTTGTGCATTTATTTGCACAAATATACACTATTAATATGTAATAAGTATAAGTAGGAATAAATTAAGCAAGCAAGTTTGTATAGATTTTTCTGTTGAAGATCAATTCCATGATATCAGAAAGATTTGTTTCCTGATGTCTTTCACAGCATTACAGTTTTAGGATGCATTAGCTAAATTGATATAACAGTGCTTCACTTGAATTTATTTAGTAGTCTAGTAGAAAACATGCAACAGGGTGTAATGGATTTAATTGCAGTATGAATGAGCACTTGTTTTATTTGTTTTTGTCTTTTTTTTTCCACCTTCAAATGTTGTCATTCTGAGAACTGAACTGTTAGTTGAAGTTCTCATGACCCCCTGTGCTATTTAGCATATTCCATTTGTTGATTAAAGCTTTCTGGCCAGTGATATATCACTGGCACATGTTACTATGTTACTTGCCAAAGGTCTCCTTTTTCCTGAGTAATGGAACTTTTTTGTTTGTTTTTCACTTGTGATTAGATTGCTTGTAGGCAGCATTTTTGAGAGAAGATAGGATCCTAAAGATCTTTCAAAAAGGTATGATAATTTTGACAGTAATAGTGGCAGAACTTTCCCAGGAAAATTCTACACCCACCTGATGAAATAAAAAATTACTGCACCTGGTTCTGTAAAATAAGATATTTCTCAAACCCATTGATTTTTAAAGCTGCTCATATAGTGGATATAACAAGCAGTTCAGCAAAGATGAAGAGATCTGTTTTGTATTTTTCTCATAAACGCTGTAGAATACAAATGATCCCATTGCTTTTCTGCCCCCAAAAAACTGGAAAAAAGACACACAAAGATGCACATACAAGCATTTATATTAGTATTATAGAGATTTTGCACTTCTATAGCTTAAGTCATCTTTAATGGAATAAAATGTTTGCCATTCTGTACTCTCTTTCAAACTTAGAAGTGCTTGAAACAGATCTCTAGGTAAAAGTGAACCCCAGAGACTGAAGTCATGCTTGATGGTTCTCTGTGGTTGAAATTCAGAAGTTACGTAGTCATTAACAATGCCACCCAAATAAATCTGATACGTAATCTGTTAAACTGAAATGAAAAATTATCCTTAAAAGATGTGTTGTCATTGGTTCTTCCATACGTTGTTATCTATCTTAAACTTTATTTTAGGAGAGCTTGGTACATTTTTGACAGGATGATAGAATGGCAAATCTTGTGAACTGGCACTGCATTGTTCTAACGATGTAATTTGATTTCTGATAGATATATTGCTGAATTTCAATTAAAGAAGTTGTGTAAAAATAAAGATAAGAACAATTGATCTTTTAATGTCTATTTCTCATATTGATGTTCTGTCTTGGTTTTGATGTCTTACGATTTTAAGAAATTAAAATTCATGTTAAGAGATGTTATATTTTGACATAGACAAGTTATATTTTGTTTTCTAGGGCAGTAGACAATAGTACAGAATAGTCCTTTGCTGTAATAGCAAGTGTGCTTTGTCCTCATCGTTTGTGCGTCTGCTTTGGAGCAGGTGGACGCTATGGTTGAATTTATTGTAATGCATCTGTTTGCGGACTGGAGATCCAAAGGAAGCTGGGTGAGCTGGGGAGCAGAGCGCGGTCAGGGCACTGATGGATGCCTGGCCCCAGGCAGTGGGACATATCTGTCCTGCAGTGCCAGCGCAGCCAATGTCTAGCCCAGACGTCTAACCCAACGTCTAGCTCAACTAGCAGCCCACAAATGGGATTTGGTGCAAAGAACTATTTATTCCCCTCTACCAATTTTTTTTTTTCTGTGAAAGACATAGGGCATGTACTGGGCTAGTAGGTGAAGCCCGATGATCAGATGCCTTCCACCGCACCTCTGCGTGGCCAGCGCTCAGAGGTGTAAGCTGCCACAGGCCTGTACAGCACTGGGTGAGGAGCAGGACTGGAGCTGTGCTTGCCCCCTGGGTCTTCCAGTTACTGGTGAGCGGGAGGAATGTGTGGCAAAACCGTTTTTCACCATATTGCTAAACAGATTTGAGTTTGACCCATGTAAGCTCTCCCCTGGACTGAAGGCTTTGGGAATGCATTGGGAACAGTGTTACTTTGGTGTTTTTGGTTTTGCTCCCCCCCCCCCCCCCCCCCCGATTTAGCAAGCGTGAGTCTTTTTCAGAGGAACATGAAACATTCTGCAGGACAACAAAATATGCCAATATTTGCCCCCCCCCCCCCAGTGGAATAAAACACTGCTTATTAAGACTCCATAGTTAGACAGTTAAGACTTCATAATTTGCCATCTGTGTAGTTCAAGTATAAGCATGTCTGTGTGGTATGTGATGTAAAGATGATTCCAGATTATTTTGCCAGTGTATTTAGGCAATTTATTTGGGATTTTTTCTTGTTAGCTGTCTTGGCCTAACTCTATAGTGCATCCTGTGTCTAAATTAAAAAATAGTAGCCTAATTGGGAGTTTATCTTAAATAGGTAGCTCTAAAAGTCATCCTATTGAGTGGAGAATGAGACAGGAGGTCATCGTGATGCATACTTGTTGACAGGTGTACACAAGGCTTTCTTTTCCTGATTTTTTTTTTTCCTTGACTAGCAAGCAAAAAACATTAAAATGTATAAAAATACCCCAAAACCTGAATTATTTTTGAAATAGCATTGAATTGCTTTAAACAAATTCAAAGTTGTTTTAAAGCCATATAAATGTAAGTCAAGATAATTCTTTAATGTTGAAAAGTCTTGAAACACAAATGAGACCTCTTGGAGAGTTTTAATATTCTGACCAGTAGAAACGTTGAGGCAACCTATTTATTCACATCATCAATGGATGGTGAGTAGAGATTTTTACGGAATTTATGATGCAGTCAGTCTGAAGAATCTTCCTCTCCTAATCATCATGTACAATAGAGAAAAGGATGTGTTTACTAATAAGTATATATAAAAAAAGGCAGCAGTTTGTCATTCATTAATGCTAATAAACGTATCACTATTTGTGTGGAGAAAGAATCTGAATGGATGCACATCCAACAACATGATACCACGTAACTCAGAGTAAAGATAGTTTATCTCTGGATTTTTTGAAGTAAAAGTATAACTAATATGCTGCATTTTCCATTTTGATCTGTTCTATACAGATTGTTTCTACTCCAAATGTTAAATTCTTCAGCTTTGGGTAAAGGATTAATACTCAGCTATAAAACAACTTTGGAGGCTGGCAGCAAGAGAGCAGAACTAAGCTGGTTTGACCAATCTTAACATTGCATATTCGATTTTCTGAAAAGTTTCTTTGAAATTTTCCTGACTCCTGTGTTTTCACATTCTTTTAAAGATGCTTTGCTTTAAATTATTCTGATAAATTAAGTTTTATTCCAGTTTAATGTATATGTTTGCTTGGTAGCTGACAGGTTTTGGTAGCACAGAGAATAAAAGAAATACCAAGTGTGTGAAAGTTCTTAGGAAGGTAACTAAGCAGTCTGGATATTTTTTTTGAGATGTCTTAAGTTTCTGTTAATTGAGTGCACCTTTCAAAGTGAAGTAAATACAGTTCTAAACTATTTGGCTTACTTGATTTCTCTCCCTGTCTTACTTCCCTATTCTGTTCTTCCTCTTGTTTGATAATTCAAAGCAAAACTACTTTTACCATGGGAAAAACTCCTATGATAACAGAAACACAATGAAGGAAGAGGAAAAGATTTAGATGAGTTCACTTTGACGTATATGTTGTGTAGAGATAACAGAGCAACAGGTTGCTCAGGCTTGAGTTTTATATGTATTTGGTCTCCACAAGGGTACAAAAAAAATTTATGGTGTTTTTTGGAAGTGCTTTCAAATTAGTTAGCTCTCGAGTACTTTAGTGAATTTTGAAACTTGTTCAGCATACCAGTGAATCTTCCTTTTTCTTTCTGGACTTAATACTTCCAGACTTCTACAGTTCTGTGACAGCCCAGCCCATATTTGCTGTAATGTCATAAGTGCTGTAAAAGTTCTATTAAATATCAGAGCCATTGGATAGAAGGGTACATGCATAGCGATTTGTAGGCAATTAAGAGGTATTTGGTCTTTTCTGATTTGGGGACTTATACAGTCAGAGATGCAGACTCCTTTGTAGCAACTCTTAAATGTATCAATACATTTGTTTTCTTCAGTTATCTTCTGTGGATATTTCTGAAGTAGTTCAGAGATTGCATTGAAATCTGCAGACTGCAAGTTTAAAAAACCACTGGCTTGATACACAGTGCAGACTTTAAATTTTCTTGCAGTTTCTTGAAATCAAAAAATGTAGAACTGTGTTAGAATTATGTTTAGAAAGGGACTTCTCATTTTGCTGATCCTTTTTGGTCAGCACCATTATCTCAGGAAGCTTTCTGGCTGCTAATATGTTATATCACAATGTGTTAGGAAAATAAAATGGCGCAAGGAGTCTTCTATTGTAATTTTGAGGGCAACAAAACTTAAAAAATAAATAGAAGAAGTCACAGCATTTCCTTTTTCTTTTTCTTTGAAAGATATAGAATACTTTTTAAACAATATGTTATTAATTTTATTTGACAGAGGTAAGATTATATATATACAAAATGTATTTCTGGTCTAAAACTTGTATGTCATTTAGCATCTTGTGCTACTGAGCAACAAGAATTTTAGAGGAATTTGCCCTGGGTCTAACACGGAGACTAATGATTTAGTCTTTTTGCTTTCATAGAGTACTGTGAAGTTAGAGTTGATTGCAATAATAAACCTTCTTTGTAGGGAGTTTACAAATATAAACCAGTATGATTTAAGTTGTCTTAAGGAAACTATCAGTTAATCAATATGCATGTATTTTCATGGAGATGCTGTAGTATTGTTACTTAAAAGCAAAAAAGAACTGAATTTAACCAAATAATTGTAACTAAATACACAGAATTATTTCTGTAGACTTTTAAAAGTACCAGACTGGATGTCATACTCACTTAAGTAACATCCTTATGTAAGAACTTGCCAGTGGCAAAGGTTCTTTATTCTTGAAAGCCCATTTGCCCACCCTTATGTAGGCTTTCTTTTAGTGAAGCATGGCTAATCTCCTAGGTGGTGCTCTGAAGAGCATGCTTCAAAACATGTGCGCCATTTGTTGAAGAAGGAGGTGGCTAAACTTTAACGGCTCCTTGCTTGTCTGCTTTAAATGCCTCTACAAGGTGGTAATTTGTCTCCCACAGTAGGTGTACTAGTAGAGGGACCAAGGTGAGCCTGGCAAAGGAAGTCAGGCTTTGGGACAGATGTTGGCCCAGAATTTTCTGTTGCCAAATTTGCTTTCCTACTTTACTACAGGAAGGAATTCCATTTGCTGTATTGGAACAGAGAATGTAGAATATGTTCAGTTAAAACTGGGGAAGTTTCTTTCTGTCAGGACAGACAGGTCTGACTTCTAGACTAATGACCTTCTGGTTTGTTTATTAAATATCGCTTATGTTTTTTTACTGAATTAATTCAAAAACATTTCTTTTACAGATCCATTAAAGCAAAAAATTCAAAGTATGCTCAGCAGAAAGAACTGTTGTTTGTGGGGTCAGTGAAATCAATGCAAGATGCCTATTTGCAGATTAAATTTTTGTTTAGACTTAAGATTTTCTACTTTATTACTTTAAGCTTTTGGCTCTAATGAGCATATAAGAATATGAGCAATGGAAAAATAAGAATACAGAGTAGTCTCTTTTTGGATATATGTGTGTTTTGAAGAGCTTCATTGGATAGAATTGAGTAGAACAACACGTATGGAGGGTCTTTCAAGTATCATCATCTGGAATATGTCATCTTTTGCATGTTCTTGGTTATTATGTAGCAGTCTGGAAACTAATGTGGTTGTCCTGGAAACAGGTTTTATTTTTCTTCTGCAAATATCTAGATGTAGAATCATTGTCTTCCTTGAAATCTAGAAGGAATACTTCCTGAAAGAAAAAAACATAAATTTAAGAAGTTTGTCCTTTATTTAAAGAATAGATACAGAAGACTGTAAATGATGTTTGCATTGTGTGCTTTACGGTTGTGTGATTATGTTGATAAAACAGTCTTTAGATTTTTCTTGTGTTTTATACATAAAATGTCTGTAATTAGCATTTATATTTGTCTGGGAATTTTCTGCAGTAAAGCACTTTGCCAAGATTTTCTGGCTTACTATTTAAATAGAAAATATTACACTATAACTGATATATTGAACAAATATCAATTCATTTTTGGGAATGAAACTATCCCTTCAAGTCTTTTCCCTTGCCCTGTTTTAAATTAACAGCATGTGATAAAACCTTGTATTTTGCGTGAGTTTGCAGCATAATATTTGCCAGACAAAACATCAAGGGTAGACACAAGTGTGCAGGACAGCTTTTTTATTAGCCAAAGAGCTGCCATACACAGCACAGAATGTCAAAGCAAGTTAGAAACTGAGTCAAGAAACGATCGTCTTTCTTTCTTAGGATTTGTATAAAAATATAAAACTATGTTCTTGTAAGAAGTTAAATAACTTTTCTGGTCTGTTGCATATTTGTCTGCTTGCAGAAGTTCTAGAATTTGTTATTAGCGACAATGTAATTTCTTTATCATTTTTACAGACACAGAAAATTATTCAGCCTAGACCTATGTTTTGTTTGTAACTGTATTAACTTCAATGCGTTTTTAATGTTTCTCTTCAAGTATTTTTGTCTCCAGTACCAATTTAAGAGCCTCTCAAACACACTGATACCTACTTTGGAGAAGGACTTTTTCTTTCTTTCATAAAAGTAGTCTTTTTAAGAGGAGTTCACAATTTGAATTATACAACATGCCCAAGGAAAGAAGACCATCATGCGATTTGCTCAAGCCATTTGCATGGTCATCTCTTTCATCCTACCTCCCATCTATTAATCTGCCCATTTCTGATACTGTAGCTACATTTTAGATTATGACCTGTCATTTCAGGACTTAACTGATCACTTTCTTTTTTTCCTAAATGTTGTTTTTTTCCTGTAAATATTTTCCCATTTCTCCTTTCTCTCTCACTAAAACTGGAGCTCAAGCTTTCTAATTAAGGTCTGATATGAAGCTTATTAACATAAGTGGAAAGGATCTTAAAAACTATGGCTGTTACCAGACAAAGCAAAAAGCTTTTAGTGACCTAGATTTTGGCCCTGATGTACAATATTGATGCAAGTATTGTGCATCCAGAAAGAAATGATTAATCACAGCTTGTTTTTCCACAAATGACAGTAAAGTCACTCTGATATACTGTAATGCTGTTGTGCTCCATTCTTTACTTAATAGAATTGATATATGTTTACTCTGATGGTGAGGCCACAGACTTTCCAACTTTACCTCAAATTATGATCCCATAAGTCTTGCATGAAAAAGGGGCATTAAAATAACATATTATTTATGCTGTAAACTAAACTGAGTTGGTCCTTGAGCTTTTTCACATTCCTCTAAATAAATGTCATTCCTTCCAGTTTAACAATATTAGTAAACTGTGTTCAAAAAAAGTAGTCCATTTATACCTTCCTGATCAAATAATAATTCTCTATGCTGATTACTAAGTATCATGTAATTATATTCCCTGGCTCCATTTTAGTTAAACAATTGCTCATTCTCCCCTCCCAAACTGCAAACATCCCCCCCCCCCCCAAAAAAAAAACAACCCACCTTATATGGTAAGAATTATGTATAGTTACAGTATGTGCATCTTATGTTACTATGCATCACTACCCTGAAGTTTTGGGTAGTATCATATATTACAGTATCCTATCTGAATTGCTTGGGAAAATATGATATTATTACAGTTCTGATGCCTTTTCCTTTCAGATCAACTTTTAGAAAACTTTGAAATTTTCTGGTTGTTCCTGTTGTTTACAATCCAGTAACTTTGTCCTGGAGTTTTGTTTTACCCCTTTGCATTTTAATTATAAATGGTGACAGGGTCTTTGATCCTCAAAAATTAAAGCCCCATGAAATTCAAAGTTTTCTAAGGATAAAAAGGGAACTGGAAATTTTTTCTTCTTTTTGTTATCTTGTGCTTCAGTTCAGGATGCTGCTGAGTCTGACTTCAGCAGAGTTACTCAAAAATGATACAAACACCATGGCAGAGATTAGATTCATTCATGGAGTAGTGGTATTCTTGTTGCTCCTTTAACTAAGGGTGGGATTCACTTTACCATCTAAAAGTGCGAAAGTTGCTTGAAGCCAGTCATCTACAGCCAGTGAGAGATTTAGATGCTTTCACAATGATGAGACCCACATCTCCAGAGGACAGTTTATCCCATCATCACATCATGTTTAAGATGATAGAAGTTTCTCTCTGTCACTCAGCATAAAGACAAGTTAGGTCTCTACCTTCAATTTGACAATTATCTTTTAGATTTAGACAATCCTATCCCAAATGCTGTAATATCCCCTTGGCTTAAAACAGTCTCTACAGATCCCTTCTTCTAACAATCAACTGAAATACAACAGAGCTAATTCAGGTTGCTCTTTGCCCAACTTGTTTTTAGAGCTTCTCATTAATTCCAATGTGCTATATTAGAATACGTAGGATTTTATTTAATTTTTTTTTTTCTTTTTGTAAGAGATGTATCCCATAATGAGATAGAATCTGCGGTGTGATACGCCCCCAGTCCACACCTGTGGCCTTGAAGGGGGCATGAAGAACTACTTTGGCCTCTGGCAAATCATGTAATTTTTGTCCCTTTTGTGTTTTCCATTTATACCTAAAAGAATTCCTTTGTGTGCTGCTCTGCTTTGCCCGTTTTTCCTTTCCTTTCTGGAGTATCACCGTACTGGCTACCTCAGCAGAGCGGCAAGGACGGCGGCTGTGGGTTAGCTACTCTGCTTTATCCCCAGGCTGTGTTTTTTCCTTGTGGGGATTCCCTCTATCTGATTCTTGTTTTTATTCTTACTTGTATGTGCTTAAACTTGCAACTTAACGTTCTTATAACTGGTCATATAATCTACTCAGTCCCTCCTCCCCCCTTTTTTAAAGTGTTCATGTTTTTATATCTAGCAAACCTCTGAATAAAACTTACCTATTTAATATGTTAAACTCTGAGTTCTGTTTAGCTGAGCTCTGTTATTAACAAAAAATATCAAGAACGGCTGAAACGTGAATGTAAAAGAAACGGCAGATTTTTTTTAGCCTGTTTGAGGAGAGTACATCTTATTCTTTATGTCCAGGAGCTGTCTGAAGGTGACAAATAGATTTCAGAACAGCAGCATTTATTGCTCTCTATGAAATGTAAATATATCATAAAGCAAAACAGCAATCAACTGTATAAAGCTTTTTTTTTATTATTTAAATAAAGGCAGAAATTTTGGCCCAAAAAAGAGAAAGTATTCTTACGGTCCCTTTTCATGCAGGGATACTAAATGTTTCCACTGTCTTATGAAATACATCACCTGCTCAAATAAAAAGTGCTGACTGAGCACAGAGTTCGTAAGCCAAGAACACTCGGAACAATCATATGTACATTTCATGCTCCTATATTTTAATGGTCGTTTAGGAGATGCCTGTGAAAGTTAGAGTCTGTCTGAAAAGCTGCAGCTAACCTGATTGTCATAAATAGTTATCCAGTCGAGCTGGCCACAATCTGGTGAGACTTTTGCTGTATAATGACAATGTTTGCAGCTGTAAATGAACAGCTAATTGAGCCTGTAGCCTATAGCACAGTCGCTGGTGTCCTGTGCTTCAACAGCATTTTTGCTGTTTACTCTACCCTCTCATTAGCCAAAGAGCTTGTGTTTAAAGGGTACCTAATCTGAGCTACAGAGGTTTGTGTGAATGCAGGGAGGATTAGAATATTATTTAAGTGATGTCTGAAGATAAGTTGTGGTGAACATAGGTTAGAAAATTTGGTTGCTTATATTAGTTGTTGCTGCCTTTATTGGCTGCAGTACTGTCTCAAATCTCTGACTTTGCAGCTATGGCTACTTTAGCCCAAACCACGCTCTTGAAGGGCTGTGTTATGGCTTTCTTTGCCTATGTGCTGGGAGAATCTTGTTTTTTTTTTTTTGGGGGGGGGGGGTTGTTTTTTTTTTTGTTTGTTTTTAAACTAGAAAGCTTGGAGTGTTGGCACAACTCTGCCTCTTTTACTAAATATTAAGTATTTTGTTGATGCTGAACACACAGAAATCTATACTACAGCATTGATAACAAAGGGGATAATAAAGGATAATAAAGGAGATACTAGAATAAGAAAAATTAAGGAAAACTATTGGTTTCTATCATAGACAAACTTGTCACTACTATTTTTTTCTTATGTATGTACTTGTTAGATTTATAGCTTAACCATATTTTTATGAAGATCAGCTTGTTCCTAATGCTTTATTATTAATGCAGCAAGATCCATTTCTAAGGCATTATTTTTGACTTCGAATGTAAGTGTTATCTATTATATTAGAACTGGAACACTTGGACAAAACATTTGGTCTCATACCATGTGGATGTTGGTGTTCAGATCAGTGTAAAATCCTATAACACTTTCAGAAAGAGCGTAATCCTTGTGAGATTTTCCTCTTTTGCTCACACTGGAGTCAATAAATTTTTTTGAAAGCACTCAGCATTAACCACTCTACTCCAAGTTTTTCCATGGTTGGATGTGTATTGGATACCTCAATGAGACTCATATCTTCATGCTTTGTCACAACAAATACTATTTTATGTTTCCACATACAAAGCTCTGGTAATGCAAGCCCTATGTCATTATCTGGTATCATTCAAATAAGATTTGATGAGTATTTTTAAAAAGCAGGAGGAAGGCTTACTCACCACTCTATATTATTATTAATTGTTATTAAATGATCTTGATGTGTTCTTTACACAAACAAAGATGTCTTGAAATTGTCTAATAATACATTGTGCTAGAGGACACGACTTCAGATAGCTGTTTGTTCACATTAGGTGACTTATTTGACTGAATAATTGTGTTTTATAAATTTCTTTTAATAAGCTGTTTTAAGTGTTTTTTTTAAGGGTGGTATGAAGGTTGTTATGGTTTAGTGTGTACATGAGTGTATGAAAATATACTTTGAAATAGTGTATTAAACTGAGCTAGAGTGTTGTTAGAACTTTCCTGGGTGTACTGTTATATTTCTGGATATACATACAGCTTCAGGTAAAATATATGAAGATGCTTTGGTATTTCATGAGGTATGTTTCCCACTTAAAAATCATTTCTATAAAGATTTCATTTTTTACTGATACTTAAGTAGTTTAATGAACAAAATAGTCTTGTAGAAAAACGTACAGTAAATCAGTTTCAGAGTTCTGGTTGAACATATATATAATAAAAATACATTCAATCTATCTCTGCAAAATAATAAGACTAGGTTGTTCATTGCTGGGCTGTTTGTTTGATGTCATTGCTTCTTCATGCTATAGTCCTAGCTGCATGTGTTTGATTTTGCTCCTTGTAACAGAACAAGAATCTGAAATGCTGCAATCTTAAGTTAGCTTCCAGTGACCAGTGAGGGTGGCCTGCCGAGCCACACACGTTTTTTGATATCACCCTCATAAAATCAGTTTAAAAGAATTTTCCTTTTGATAACATTTTTCAGGGCCTGACTGTGCCCTATTTATTTAATGTCTTAGAGTAGCCACTCCTAATCTGGCCCCAACAGTGTTGTTTGATCAGTGTTATCATTAATGGACTTCAAGTGAAGAAGGTCTTTTGGAATAGATGAATATATTGGCTTTATACTTTAACTGCTTATAATTTAGGAAATGATAATTTTAGACTTTTTTCTAAAATAAATCTGGCAACAAAGCAAATCATACAGGTAGTTATTGTGAATAGACATAATCATTCTGACTTTTTCTGTCTAAATGAATCAGTCTTTTAGAAATTTTTTTTTGAGTGAATAAAATGTAACATTCTGCATGTTTAACCTTCCTTCGAGGAAGACCCCAAAGAAAATAGAGATGATTACCATTCTTCCCAGTGCAAGTGGGCTCTTAAGTTTCCCATAGAATTTATTTCCAACGTTAGTAAAGCAGTGGTCTGTCAGCATTTACTGGACAAGACGGCAGTCGGTACACTTGGCAATTAGGGAATGTTTTGTGTGTGTGTTTTCTCATTTGTTCTTCATCTGTTCTAAACTTTGAAAACAACAAGGCTGACACCCTTTCTGTGATGCCTGGTATTTTAAAACCTCAAATGTCACCCATGCCTGTACTCTTTTGATAAATTCATGCATTCTGCAAATGGTTGTGAACTGGAGAGCAGAGAAAAACTGTGTATTTACTTCAGTTAATTTATTTGAAGTAACAGTATGAATTTCTCAAAGAACAGCAATGTATTAAACACTTAAATATCCCATGTTTTGTCAGTTTCTGAATTGTCTTTGTCGGCAAAGAAAATGAGATATGCTACGTATTTATTCTTTTCTCCAGTATTCTTGTAAATGCTGAAATGCATTTTCATTGGTTTATCACTTCTTTCCGGTAAAATGGGGTGAGAATGTTCCATTTTCTGTCAGGAGTCAACCAAAAAATAGCATTTCTTCGGGATCCAGTATTGAATTTTTGTTTGCATTACAAATTGATGTGAAACCACAACTATTGAGGTTTTCTGGCATGCACAAAACATTTGTTCAGCTGGGAAGTGGATGGGAAAGCAGAGAGCCAGTGGTGACATGTTTAGATGGCAGCCACTTTGGAGTGCTGTGAAGCAGAACAATTTTCGTAAAAGAATGGGGAAAACCAGATTATAATCCATTTCTGTGTATCTGGATGCAGGAGTTGGTTAGAAGGCTTTGCTCCTCTTTGCCAGCATATATGAGAAAGGGCATTTCTGCTTTTTCAGTGACCACCACTTCTGAGAGCTACGTTCCTTAACTTTGCTGCTTTGTGAAATGCGATTCTTTGATGTTAGGTTAAAAAAATAAATATTGTGGATTCATTACCAGTAATTCACTTGATATTTTGGGAGTAGATGATCTTATAGGCAACTAAAGGTTTGTGAAATTATAACCTGTCTTTAAAGGGACTTCATAATCTAGTTTTTTCTAAGTACGATAGCCCACACCTGCAGCAGTAGCCATGGGCTAGTTCCCAGGCTGGTTATCCTTAACTGTGGGGAGGGCATTTCTCCTGCTGTGGAATTTGAGCTGCTTGGACATTGCATGGAGCATTTTTCAGGTTTTCCCCAGAGCAGGTACTACACACTTGGTTCCTTGAATAAATGTTGGGAGTTTCACATTGCTGGCTTTCAGTGTTGTTACTGAATTAAATGCTGCAGTTGTTGCTGTTTGGTATAATGAGAAGAAAAATTTTTTTTTTAAGTTCACAACTCAAAAATCAATACTGGTTGGATCGTTCTGTGTAAAAATTACAGATAAAATGAGACAGAATAGTTTGTGTAATGTGTCAGTGTATTACTTCTCCGCTGAAGGCTTTGGAGATCACATTTGTTCGGCTAACTTCAGAAGAAATTCTGTAAATTGCAAAGTTGAAGACTCTTTGAATTTGTTTTATTTTTATTTTTTTCCTTGTTGGTACTGTTTGGTCTTTCAGTCATCAGAAAAATGCTATACTCGGTTCATCCTAAACCTTGGACCTACTCTACCATAGGGTAATACCACTGAGGCCTAGAATTACTCTAGGGATTGACCATAATGTCGCTCTTCCTGAATACATATTTAATGTGAAAATGGGACAGGTGATATGGGAAAGAATCACAGCATTAGGAAATGCTTTTTACTGTATTATTAGGTAACTTTAACACAAAGCTCTAGTGCTACAGATATTTTTAATGGAAATGGGGAACCAATTTAGTTCAGTCAGTATTAATAAATATTTACTTGTGTGTTCCTCCTTCAGCTTTATCTATTTTCTTTAAGCAGCTGTAGATGAAGCTTCACAGAAGGGCTGGTAAGATCCTCCTGACTTCAGTGAGGTTTGATGTAGTGCGTAAACAGTATAGTGTACCTAAGTATTACCAGGTAACACAGTTATTCAGCACCTTATTTATACAGAATATAGGGTTTTTTATTTTTGGATCAATTTCTTCTATTGTTTTCAGAGTTGCATTTGAAACTTTAAAGATACCTTTAAAGGATACCTTGCCAAAATAGGAGTGAAGCCTGTATTTGTTCAATAAAAATGCATTTTTGGAATTAATTTGTTAATTGTGGAGTTGCTTTTAAGTTCCTCTTAAGGGAAGATAAAATTTTAGGCTCCCTTCCAACCCACTGTTTAAGTGTATGCTTAACTTTTAAACAACTGATTAGGTTCACAGACTTGCATAAGTAAACATACTCTGACTTTTGACAAATTCACTCATTACAACTTTTTTTAGCAAAACTGAGAGCAATATGTTGTGAGAGATAGACTGCAGCAGGAAAGTGTTGGGCAGAAGGAACCAGTGCACAGAAGTCATGTTGATGTGCTTTGAACACAGCAGCATCAAGTGTTAGCACTGTTAGCTGAATTAAATTTCCAGAACTGCTCTCCTTGCAAAACCTTGAGTGTTGCAATTTAGACAAGTCATAATTGTCAAAGATTGCTCCAAAGTGGTGAGAGAGCAATTTTCAAATTGTGCCCACATTCCTGGTATGACCTGTTGGCCACTTCATTTCTGGCTTTAAACTTCTGCTTTTGTAGTGGCACTCAGTCTGATGCTGATTTAATACATACTGACTGTTCTGTCTGTCCACTGACCTACATGCTGTTATTTAAATAAACATGATACAAATCCTTTCTGTTATAACAGGATTAAAAAGAATTCGAACAAACTTACCTTGTGTAAAGATATGTGTTCAGAACAGTACAGAAAGGTGATTATCTTTTTTTTTTTTTTTTTTTTTTTTTTTGGGAAATGAGGCTTGCAGTATGAAGGCATCTGTCTTTGAAGCCCCCTCTTATTCTCCCCTAACTTTTAAATCTGCTAACCAATTTCTTCCAAAGCTGACAGTGACAGAAGTCTCACAGTTACTGAACTCCTTCAGTCTTTGGAAAAATCAGTAGCTAGGTGCAGAAGACCTTATTAGTTCCCAGAAAACCAGAGTGGTTAGGGAGAAAAGCTTTAGGCCATAAAGAGGATAGATAAAGATATTACAGTAAGATTCCTAGAAAATCAGGGCTGAGGTGACGTACAGATTTCAGGAGTGTCTGGGATTACTGTGAAGGACATTAATAAGGATTCATTCACTCATGGGGTAACATCTGGAGATGGTTTGTGTGTATCCCTTTGAGCTCTACAAAGATACATCTTAAAAGATCGAAGCAAAGCTACCTAAGTAATTTAGCCTGTCCAAAGTAAAGTCAGGAAAGTTATGTTCAGAAGAGCCTGCTAGTCTGTGTGTCTTGAATGAATGTTTAGGATTGTTGAAGTCAGCAGGAATGAAGCAGATGCTTAACAACTTTCCTAATCAGAGCTAGAGAGTAAGGGCTTATCAAATTGCATAGTTTAGAGAGTTTAGTTTTATTTATAAAAAATATAATTGCACCAGAAGGCATTCTAGTGATCTGTAGTGGGTGTAGTTTGCTGGACACAGTGTATTGTCACTATTCAACCTATTAAACAATCGGACTGCAGTGCTAGGTACTGTGTTGTAAATAGCTGTTTTCTGGTATTGTTAGCATAGTCCATTTAGGTTCCTTTTTCTAATACGTATCTTCAAGAATAATACTTTTCCAATTGCCTTAGGTTACAAAGCGAATTCTATTGACATTCTACTAGATAAAAACTGAAATATTTTACTAGCTATATCTACATAAATACATTTGATCTAGAACTAAGTTTTGTTTTTCAGTAGTGGTATGTGATATGACAAAATTTTGCAATTTACATATGTGATGTATATTTTAAACTAGCTACTTAAAATACAAGAGATATTGGAGATGTCTTTCCTGATAACTTTTCTGATAACTTTCCTTTTTACAGAAGGTGTATATTTTGTCATTTTGTATTGATTAATAGACTATGGTAGAGGGCTGTGAAAGTGTTGGAATAGTATTAAAGTTGACCTAACTCTTGCTTTTGTCATTTCTGTGACCTTTATTTTCCTTCCTCATTAGAACTATGCAGCACTGATATGGCAACAAATTAATGAAGACAGACAAAACTCAAGAGAAAAGACTGTGTTTGGAATCCAACTCACAGAAGAGAAACTTAATGACTTCCGTGATGAACAAATTGGACAGCTGAAGGAACTGATGGATGAGGCTACTAAACCTAATAAGCAATTCACCATTTCTAAGGACTCGGAATACAAGAACTAAAAGGTTTTCAAATTTGCTTTAATGCATACAGAAGTATTTTGAGACTTCCTTTTTCGGTTGGACTAGAATGCTTTTCTGTGGAGTAATGGGAGATGCTGAGGCCATAACTTTTTGTCTGAAACTGTCTCTGGATACCTGGCTTTTTCTGCAAGGTTAAATATTGAAATGTAATAATCATAACAATTTCATGTTAATTGCAACATATTTCCTCCTAATGGAAGGTTGAAGAATTTGGTAAAAGTAAACTGACATTTCAAAAATAGAAAGTTTTATTTTTAATCTTAGCATCCATGGGTGGTCATCTGTGTATCATCCTCTATCTTAATTGAAAAGATGCAACTAACATTTGTTTTCTGATATGGATTCAGTAGACAGAGAACAAAAGTGTAGTACTAAAGTGCATTCATTTTGGTGGAAGGAAACAAGCACTATTAGACTATGGTATTGTTGAAATTGAAAGCTGGTTTTCTTCTTGAGCTTTACTGTGAAATGGGCTTTAAAATAAAAGATGTAGTTCATTATTAAATTCATTGTGAAGGAATCACTGGTTTATGAAGTAAACTCAGCATTTTTTTCAAAGCTTGACTGAAACTGATTCTTCCAAATCATGTCATTTTTGCAAATAATTTCTATCTAATTTTTTTAAAATCCATACATTAGCTCATTGTGTCATAGCATCCAAAGGATCTTTAAAAGCTCCATATCACATATTATTCATTGTTTTATACAGACCAGAATTTCTAATCTCTTTAATCACAGAAATTACCCTGTTCATTTTACTGTATAACAAATATCAGTAATTTATAGGTAATACATTAGGTAAGCCTTCATCAGGACAATGCGTGCCTATTGTAATACTCAGATTGCAGTGTCTAAAAGAAAGTCCTGCTTTTTTATCTGCTAAGAAAAAAACACACCCCTTTCTGTTTAAAAGACAGCTTTCATTTCATATTTTATGCCTAGTTTTATATTATTAGTTTTGTTCTATTTCTGGACCTCTCACTGTCTGTTACCTATAGAGTGTTCAAGACAACATAATTTCTTTCCTCTTTGAGGATAACAGCTTTGACAAGTAAGTACATTTCCATGTGTCTCAGGTTGTAACAACATACTGTTTGCCAAAGCTATGTTCTTGAATCCTAACTGAGAGCAATTTGGGGAGGTGAGGAAAGGGAGAGAGAGAGAAGCAGGCTGGTCCCCAGTTCTGAAGCCTTTCCTAGGATTTTAGGTTGCAGGTTGCTCATTTCTATTAAAAGTTCACTTGTCAGCCTCCTGTATAAGGAACACTTACGATTGAGCAGTTCCTCTCTATTGACAAAGGTTGAAAGTTTATTTTTTCAGGGGTTTGTCCAGGTTTGGACCTGAGTTCTGTCCAGTTGCGCAGACACTGGCTTGAGCCAGCTATGACTATTTTGCACCCCAAAAGAAACAAAGATGGATATGCAGGGAAACAAGTAGATCTGTTAGAAGACCGGCTTGGCTAAGCAGGGAGCTCACAACTGAGGTTCAATGGGAGAAGGCAGTGCACAGGAGGGGAAAAGTGACAGGCTACAAAGGAGGAGTTTAGAAACATTGCCCGTGTGTACTGCGATGGTGTCAGGAAAGCCAAAGCTCAGTCAGCGTTGAGATTCGCTATAGATGTCAAAAGTGGCAAGAACAGCTTTTACTGCAACACTAGCAGTAAAAGGATGAACAAGGAAAATATGGACCAATTGCTGGGTAACCTGTTCCAGTGTTCAACCACCCTCACAGTAAAAAAAAAAAAAAAAAAAAAAAATCTTATGTTTAAATGGAATTTCCTATATTTCAGTTTGTGCCCATTTCAATTATCTGCCTTAGCAATATCTGCTTTTCTGGCTCCCCAGGTTGCTGCAACCCCTCAGTGCACTTAAAGGAAGTAAGACAACAAAAGTTGTCTTTCTCCCAAATACTTTCTGTTTATTTTCAGAAACCACACTAAAAAAGATCTGATAATAATTTCTCTTCTAATAACTTCTAAACATCTGAGGTGTTTCAAATGTCTATCCTGGGAGAGAGGTTTCCTGAAAAAAGGACATAAGGAGAATGCTGAGTTGGCACAGACTGGAAATGCCCAGTTTTCCTAGAGAATTTTCAATAGCTGTCCATATGCTGGCTTTGGACCTCTAATTCTGGAGGTGGCAAATGAAAAGGAGCAATGTAAATGAAAAGCGATGTAAAATATATGCAGCACTGTAAGCAGACATAACTCTGTTGGGGTTTTACCAACAGCAGGATATCACTTAACTTTGCTGTGGTGGAATAATGTTGCAGAATCTACGGCACAGAAAATCCACAAGCGAGGCCAGAGCAACAGAAACTAGCCATACCCTTCTCTTGTACAGGAGACCCACATCAAAAATTGGTTGCTGCAATCTGTGAACCAGGGAGCAACCGGAGTGGATGTTGGACTGTCTTGGTAGATCCTTTCAGCAGGCTCTGCCAGCCATAATCCTACATCTACGCTGAGATTAAACTGTGCATGGCCGAACACAGTACATCTTGTCTCTCTACGCCTTCAATTCCTAGGTATACTGCCCTGCGCCAGGTTAAAGAGGACTGCTAAAAAGTCTGAATTCTCTCTTTCTGGGGACTCTAGAAAGGAAGTAGGAAGCAGACTAATTCAGCTTCTCACATTTTCTACTCACAGATGAATCTCCTCCTAGTAAATCCCCTCTGCTATTTGAGTGCAGGTTAAAAATATGCTGTTGTGAGTGAAGTCACCTTTGATTATGACCCAGTAAGTTAAAATAACTTTTCCAAACTGAAGAAGAATCCTGTTATTCAAAGACCCAGTTAGAACTGATTTGCTAATTTCTCCTTCAGCATTTAATCTTACAATTGTAAGCACATACTATGAGGTGGTGGGAAAATGAACCTGACCTAGTATCTTAAAATGACAGTTTCCTGGTCTTTTAGGGCTAGGAACAGGAAAATTTCATCAGCTTAAGATGGTATTGCAAAGTACTCCCAGAATGTTGCTGAATCTGTCCTCAAGGCAAACTCATTTAGTGTTATTTATTTATTTATTTATTTTTACAAAACAAGGAAACTCAGCACCTCTTCTGTTTTGTCTCTTCTTTCGAGTTAAAACTTGCCTTGCCTGTCCACTTCAGTTATTCCAAATTAACTTGTGCGGCTGCTTGTAAATTCAATGACCTGCTTTGAAAATAAATTAAGTGCATTTTTGTGTCCATTGAGGTACAATGAGATTTGTTTGGATAAATTTGTATTTCAGTCTAATTCTGTTCTTCTTGTTGCACTGGCGATTGCTAATTTCATGCAGTGGGACTTTGCTCAGATTGTGAGAGACAGCAAATCAACACTTTTTATTCAAGTGACTAAATGCCTTAATGATTTGTGACTAACACATGTAGCTACAATAGCACAGGGAGGAGCATGTGTATATAACTACAGATCCTCAACACCTGACATGTTATTCACCTGAAGCCACTGCTGTAGGAGATTAGACGACAGGGAGTATTGCTCAGAATATTGCTCATTTTTTTAAGAAAAGAAGATTTAAGAACTGTCCTTTACAGGCAAAAATAAAGGTCTTCCTACCTTGTTGGTACTTTTATGTACTTTCCTCCAGAGAGGCCTCTGCCAAACACTAATCCCTCATGCAGAGTGCCAAACCACTGCAGAGAACTTGGTGCCAGAGGCTGACCAGGGCCGTGAGAGAATCTCATCAGAAAGCCTCAATCTTTCCTCCACCAATTTCCAAAAGACCAAACAGCAGCCAAATTTCCTGGCAGGCACCCAGCATGAAGCTACTGCACACAGGTGCCATGTAAAACATCATCTTTCAGTTGTGTAGCAGAGGGGGGAAATAAACTTCAGTGCCAGACAGTGGGGACCATTTTGTAGATGAGAGCTGCACCCTTCACCCTTTCCCAAGCCTCATAGTTTCCAACCTTCCTCATGCTAAAAATGACATCTATGCTGGAAAATTCAATTTGTCAGTCATAGGTTCTTTGAATTTTTTCAAAGTGTTTTTTTCTTTTAGTGATTTTAGGATTTCATGAACTGTACTTCCCAACATGAAGTATTGAAATTGAATAGCTATAGGACGCAGCAGTCAGTGATGCCTCCTGGCTTTTCTGAGCTAAGTAGTTCAGTGTCGCCTATTTGCAGTGCACTCTGCCTATCTGCAGGAGATGCCAAACAGTAATTTGAGGCAAAGAAATTGCTTTGATTTTGTCACAAATGTAGCAAAGTGGCTTCATCTTTTCAGGTGAGTTTGTATAGTGTTGCCTTCCTGATCCCACAGTAGATGTAGGACACTCATTCTGATGAACAGTGTCACTGTATAATTTTGTATTTTCTCTACCACTTTGAACAACCCTTTTCTCTGCCGTAGTTGATTTGTATCCCAGTGTGGAAGTCCTAAAGAGATAAACATGTTATTTTCTGACCTGCCCTTCCCAAGCCCATGCCTCATGTCCCAGAGCTCAGGAAAACTTGACTGATCTCACTTGGCCCCTCACTATTTTCCCCAATAGCCTGCATTTGAAACCACGTGATGAGCAAGTAAGATAGGAAACCTTTTAACCTCTCTCTGCTCATCCAGGCCAGAGGAGAGGTCACAGAATTGAAACTGGAAAACTGTTTATATAGTAATGACTTGTTTGGTTTCTCAGCTCTGCCACCTCCTTAATATTACGCCCCCCCAAAAGATCGCTAAAAATCATTGACAAAACCTCTAGCACAGGAAATTGTAATTTGAGTGACCTCTCAACAACATCCTAAAGGAGAACAACGATGACAGGAATAGGAAAACAGGAATAGGCCATAGATTATTTCTTATTATTTTCCTCTGAAATCAAACATGTTTCAGGGCACTGTGGAAAAATAACCTTTTCTGTTTATGAGTGTTGAAGTTGTGTGTTAAGCAGCAAATACGAAGACTATATGGCCTCATCCCTAACCATTCAGATCCCTCAGCAACCTCTTCTGGTTGTCAGGATGACTCTGTTGCAAGACATACCCAAAACGTTGTCCTTTTCCAACAATAAATGTTGTTAATTCAGTCCAGAAACAGCAGTCCACCAAATGAAGATGCTTCAGGATAAATAAATCATATGGAATTAGCTTCTCAGTTTTCTTTTTCTCTGTTCACATTGGCTCTGCAAAGCAACAGCTGGCTCCCAAAGCAAGTGGTGCCCTCCTAGTTATTTATGCATGTGTTTAGTATTAGCTTCCATGCATTACAAGCAGCCAAGATGAGAGTGTGCAGCCTTTCTGTGCTGACTGGCAGTGATTTAAAGAATGGCTAATAGCTCTCATAAAAAAACAAAAAAAACAAACAGTGAGAAGGAGAGGTGTTATAGGAATTTCCTAGTTTGAGCCCTAATCCTAAACCGTGATAGGGATTTTATAATACATTGTTTAAAAAGTCCCCACTCAGAAAAAGCTATGCAGTGAGACAAAACAAGTAAGGAATATCTGCCTGGAATGCCAAGAGGGTATTTAGATTTAGAGGGAATCCTACAGAAGCTAGTTATGTGTTATTGACATCATACCATGTGAATAAAGTGATTTCAAAACCAATATTCAGCATGTTTATGGGCCAAAATATAATTCACTCCCTCCCCTCAACAACTGGATGAGCCAATGTCAAAGGAAGCGAGTGTAAAGCAGCTCCCGAGAAAACATTTAGAGAACTGGAAGGAAGATTTGAGAGATCTGCAGGTGGTTCTTCACATCTCAGAGGTTCTTCAAATGCCATGAGCATGAGCTAAGAAATTGATACTACCTTGAAGTTAGATGTTTTTGCTTCTCACTGGGAAATAGTGTCTTTTCATCTGTGGTCCAGTCCATTCAGCAAAGAACGCATGCAGTCCTCTGCTGCTTTCTCTTTTGCTCCAACCTAGGACAACAGTTAGTGGACCACATAAGCTCAGAGAGTCAATGGAGCTTCTGAGAGCAAATCCCAAACTTTCAAAGATAAAAGCTGCTTTGCTAACTTTCCATGAATTGTGATAGGAGTTAAGCGGTGGCATGAATTTCAAGGTAAGTGTTTTCATCTTTGCCCAGCTAGTTTTCTTAGTTATTCCTATCAGACTGAGAGTTTGTTTTTGTTTTGATTTTTTGTTTCATTCTGCATCGCTGAAATCTGCACTCTTCTATAGGAATCCCAGATAATCAGTTTTCCTGCTCTTGAAATTTCACCCTGCTTTGTTCAGCTGTTTATTACCATAAGATTACCACTTGATTATTTTTAAAAAGTTGCTGTTTCTTTTCAGGTCGGGAATACTTAAAAAAAGGAATGGCGTGGATTCTTGAGACAGCTATAAAAAGTTCCTATGTGTAACTAAGATGTTAGAAATCTGAAAATGCCTAGGTTATGCTCAAAAAAAAAGAAAGAAAATGAATGATGTTATTACTTACTCCTGGATATAACATATGGAACAAGATATACATGGACATGTCACATGAACATATATGTGATTTATAGTCACTTTTTGGTCTAATCATTACCACATAACCCCTTCTATTAAAACAAACTGATCACTGTGTAATTAGTTACAGTGTAGTCATTTATAAGAGCAAATCTTAGTTTCCTGCCTGAAGGGAACTGGAGCAGTCATAAACGTGAAATATGAGTGCTAGCAGTGGGATTCAGTTGCTGTTTTACAATGGCTGTTATGATCAACAGCACACTACACAGCATTTTTCTGTAGCATGAATATTTTGAGAAAGCGAGGCACAATGCTTAGCAATGATTTAAAGCTAAGCCACTCTCTCTGGCTTTCATTTGGCTCTGTCTGCCTTCTCTCTACAGCAGATTTCATTGGGCTGTTGCATTCCTGCAGCACCCGCTGCGGCACGCAGCCCTCAGGAGAGCTGCCCGCCGGGGCCACCTCATGCAACCGCAGCTCCTGGGCACCTCCCCAGGCAGCACTGCTGGTGCCGGGGTGGCCATGCTTGTCCTCCGCATTGCTGGAGGTCGCTTCTGCCATGGCGCTGAAAGTTGGCGAAGGAAATCATACCTGCGGGTACAAGGCAGAGTCCTGACAAATTCAGGTGGGCTGGCCTACGGCCCTGGTGGTCCAAGGTTTGGACGGCAAAGGTCCGGCTCTCCCTTGGGTCACGCTTCATCGACATGTCTCCTGGGTGTGGATTGTGCTGTTATGCCCAAGAGGCTAGAGTCAGTCAGGCTTCACCTTTCTCTCAAGGGGAAAAAAATGGAAGAAACTGAAAACTGCATCAAACCAAATCCCCTTCCAACATTTTTTGTTCAGATTATATTTTTGTCTGTCCCAAGGGGTCATTTCTTTACCAGAATTATTTGCTTGTCAGCTGAAAAAACCTTGAGAAAAGACAGTCTTTAGTTCTACCACTTTTCTGGTTTGCTTATCTACAGCGGGAAGATGAGAAGGCATGGAGGGAAGGCTGCAGGCAGCTCATCTTCAGCGGGAAGCTCATTCCCTGTCCTGTGATCCCTTAGAAAGACTGAAGGACAGTAAAGCAAAGCCTGAGAGGAGGCGGGGGAGGTTTTTGTTTTTGTTTTTCTCATTGGAGTGTTCTTGTTTTGTTGTGTGTTGAAAGTCTGTTGGAGAGCCCTTCCCTGGAATGCCTACAGTAGTTCTTGTCCTGGGCTGGCAGATGACAGGAGCAACTTATTCCGTAGTCTCTATATTCAGTGCACTTGGAGCCACTTTGTGCCTCTGATCTTTTCCAAATGTAGGGCTCTGAAGTCAGGTAGCTTTGTGGGCTGCAGTAGTTAATGTTCTGCTTTCTATTGCCATGTTTGTTTGCATCATATTCACATTGCCCTGCTAATCACTTGCACAAGTGGGAAAGCTAGAAACAAGTTGTGTGGGGGAATTTTTTTATGTGTGTACATTTTTATTTGATCACGTCTCATAACGAAGAGCAAGTCTAAATTTTATGACACCTCTAAATGCCAATGGTGACTGGGGAACAGAAAATGGCCATAACATTTCCTTTCTTCTTTATTGTTGAAGGAAAAGAATGCGGTCTTTTCCCTATTCTAGCTTATTTTTGAAATCTTTTTGAAGATACTAAGTGAAGTTGAGCACCTTAATATGGTCAAATCTGGTGCAATAGAAGAACAGTCACTCAGGCTGGAAGGGGCCTCAGGAGGTCTCTAGTCTGACTGGTGGCTCAGAGCAGGGTCAGTACTGAACTTGCTTTATCCAGTTGAGCCTTGAAAACCTCCACAGATGGAGCTCCCACAGCCTCTCTGGGCAACCTGCTCCAGTGCTTGGCCATCCACACAGTGAATTTTTTTTTCCTTATACTGAGTTGCAACCTCTTTGTTTAAATTTCTGTCTGCTGTTTCATGCCCTCCCACCACTGCAAAGAACCTGCAAACCTTCTGGTCCACTGCACCAGTACCAAGCACCAGACAATCCTCCTCAAGGTAGGTGGGGAAGGGCTGATCTCCTTTTCCCTTCCCATGTAGTGAGGGCTGAACACAGTTGTTTAAATTATTAACGTTTATGCAATTTTACTACAGTGTCTGAAGCTTCAGCCAACTGAGGACCCACTGTGTTGGGCTCCACGCAAAAGGTCACCTCTGTCCCAACAAACAGGAGCCTCTGATATGTCACTGCTACCTTGTGCTCCTTGAGGAAGCCCTCTGAGGGACCTTGGTGGCTTTTCTGACTTATTTTTAACATGCTGCAAAGGTAGACTGGAAAGAAGACTCTGTCCCACCTCTCTGTCCTGGATTGCAGGTGAGCTTTTTTGGAAATTACTTAACAAGACCATCAGTGTGGAAATTATGCTCAGATTTTAATTAGCTGTGGATGTTTCTTCCACCTTGCTACTGTTACAGGACACAATGTATTATTGCTGCTATTGTTTTAATTGTATTTTCTACCATGTGCCAACAGATGGGACAGACAGCTCCTCCTTTTAAGCTTCAGACCACAGGTTTTACGATATGTTTTTGGTGTGTAACATGCTTTGGAAGAATTCAAAAATGTCTATATGAAACAACTTAGCATCTTTCTATGAAATATTTATAGAGGTACGGTATTGCAGTGAATTATATTGCTGGCTCATGTGACTCAGGTGATAAAAATGTCCTTTGTAATCTACAGACAAGGAACTCATCTAGCGCTGTAGAAATAAGATTTGCAACTGGCTTCGTCATTGCCTATCTGGAATCCAGGAAATCGGAAAGCACCTTTCCTCCAGTAAATCACAGACACAGTGAAGAAGATGGCAGAGTTCACCTGTGCACCCGGAGCCAGGCTCGTATTGCTTGTGCCAGTGAGACTGAGCGCTAATGGAAATGGGTCAGTGCCTTGCCCTGGGAACGAACCTGAAATTCCAGTCAAAGGTGCTATAGATCACCACTGGCTGTTGACACTATGCTAGTAATTAGCAGCATTACTCACCCAGATGAGGTTTTTGTAGAAAAAACAAAAGTCACAAACAAATAAATTCACAGTCTTAGCCTCATCTGCTGGAAGATAGAAATTGTAAGAATCTGTAATGTCTGTCTAGAGGCAGGTACAATATTTCATTTGGCTAAAGGAAAACTTCCGAGTCCCTGGGCACACAGATAAATGTTTGATGCAGAAAAATAAAGAATGAGTTTTCATCAAAAGCAGGAGCGAGCTATGAAATTGTGTGTAATATAGTGGTGATTTTCTCTTTTGGCTGCGGGATAGGACTCCAAGGGATGCAAGACAGACAGTCTTAAAATGAAAGCCTTCCTTTTCCACGGAGATTTTCTTTTGCTTCTTTCTCTGAAAGTCATTTTCCTTCCTTGAAAGTAAGTTTGAAGTCCCAAGTCCCCTGCTGTGCTCCCCATCAAGGGAAAGCACAGCCTGTACGCTCTCCCTTTGCTCTGACCGGGGGTGTCTGACGCTACTGCTGACAGCCCCTATCGAGCAAGAAGGCCAGGAGGTGCTGGGCAGGAGTCCTCTGCGCGCTGCCCAGCCCAGCCCAGCCCAGCCCTGCGGCTGCGGCCACTTGGCATTGTGTTCTGCTGGGTGGCCCCTCCGAGGCAGGCTGGGCTGCCTCCTTTTCTAATAGAAATCCCAGTGCACTTCGCGGGCGTCCTGCAGCTGGTGAAACTCAGGTTAAAACCACCCCCCGAGCCAAAGATGTTTGTGCTCCTCAGCCTGTTACAAGCCTTCACAGGCCTGGCAAAGCCAGTCCGAGCTCTTTCCACCAGTAGATTTGAAGGTAAAATGGTTAGGTTTGGAGATTTTTCTAAACATTTTTATTCAACCCAAAAATAAGCCAGACAGACTCTTGAAAATAATCTCTGATAGCCAAGCTTATTCTGTTGCTGATGCAATCGTCTAGGTTAGAAACAGACCGTCACCAGGAGGGGATGGGTGATCCTGTCCCTGTCTGTCACTCTCTGTGGGGATTTTAGGAAAGGTGAGGCTGAGTTTTGGGAGTGTGGTAGGAAGCTCTGCATGCTGGTAGTGCAGTACATGGTGCTGGACAAAACTGGGTGGACGTGGTCATCCACGTACCGCATTGATGGGGCTGTTGTGCAACTGTAGGCACCTGGGTGACCCGCAGGTGGCACTGAGGTTGCTACAGCTCTGGGGTCCCCCCGAGAACCCTGCTCCCAGATGGGCCATGGCTTTGGAGTCCAGAGGGCCCCTGCCAGATGGGGACACGGCAGCTGCAGCCAGGGCAGGCGAGGGGGCTTAGTCCTGTCCCATCACACTGTGCACTGAGTTTTAGTGCAGCAGCTCACACTACTGTGAGCAGTGCCTGCATGCTTGAGAGAAAGCATCACAGGAACTGAATGAGCACTTCCACAGATCAGAAATCATGAGTCTCCTGAACAGTTCCAACATATTTTTAATTTGCAATGCACTAAGTGTACATGGCATTGAATGGCTTAGCATTAATATTAGCTTTTGCTTCCCACTGGACCTTCACTAGTAAAATTCCTTTCTGAACCAATTTGGCATTAATGAAGAAGCAATTGTCCTAGTAATTAGTTGAAATTAACAGTGTTTATAATCTGATACATTTCAAGTGACGAATGACTCACTTGAGGAAAGCACCAATGGCTAAGGAAAGGATCCAGAGCACCTCCCAACCCAATTACAGGGAAAGGGAAAGGGGTGGTGGCTAATCATGAGACAGAAGCATCTTCCCTTTGAGCAGACAGACACTGTTACGTGTCAGAAATATCCATCTGCCACCCAGCTCAGAGTCTTCCCTGAGGACTTAAAGCCCCTCGTCTGGTTTGTTTGCTCTCCTTGGTGTCAGCAGACATGTCTTTTTTCCTCTGAAACCTGCCATTAGCAATTTAATTGCACTTGCCTGTGAGTGACCCTGAGGTGGCCGCTGAACAAGGCAGCCTGTGCTGTCCTACGCCGTCTGGCTGCCCTCGCTCCCGAGCCGTCTTCCCGTCAGGCCCTGCTTCAGGCACAGTCCACCTCACCCCATTAACCCAGCATGCCACATCTCTCTTTTTTTTTGTGGAAACAGGAATTCCTAGCTTCGGGAAAAAAACAAATGCAACCTGCTTCTACACCCTCTTTGCTGTGCCTTAACATCAGCAGTGCATTCCTGACTTCCTGAGAGCTTTTAGCTCAACCCACCACTCCTGTCTCACCTTGGTGGCCTTCAAGGCCTTGGCAGTATCATGCACACTGCTTCCAGGTGCTGCATGGGCATCTTGCCAGCTGGAGGGAATAAAAGCAAATTGGAGTATGAGGAAAGGAGCTTGACTGCAAAAGGACACGTGGTTGTTTCTTTTTTATACACTTTCTGCTTTTTTCCAGGATTTTTTTTTTTTTGTACAGGGCAAAAGTTAGCAAAAGGTTTTTTTCTACAGAGCAAAAGTACAGGTAAGCGATTAGGTAAGGAGGAGCTGAATGAAGTGATTTTGGACCAAGAGAGTTAGAAAAAAACAGGCAGGAAAAACAAGGAGCTAGCTGATGAGAAGGAAGGAGTGATGAAGAAGTCCTAGAAAAAATAGGTGAGAGGCTTGTAAGAATGTAAAGGGTAGAAGATGCTTGAGGCAAACAGCGAGTTAGGTAGGAAAATCCTGAGTAAGAATAATAGCTGTCAGTAATGCTTGCATACTAAAGTATAGAGAAGGAAGGGACACAAAAGGTATACAAATCCCCAGTTGGGTTTTGTCTTGTGCTCATAACCCTCTCTGGGAGCCCCATCTCCCTCCTCCAACTCTGTGGTGGCCCAGACAGGGGTCACAGCTGGGCTGGGGCTCTCCACCACCTATTGCTCTCAGTGCTGGCCTTGGAAAACACAAGCCACCAGAGAGTTTTTTCTGCTCTCTCTGGGTTTGTCTTCAGAGTAATATCTGTTAATAATACAGCCTGATATATCCCTCCCTGGTGAGGGACAGCCAGCTCTGAGACTTGGAGCTGCTCAAAGCACCACAGCTGTATCATCAATTTGTTCATCTTAAAGCAGCATGTATGCAGAAAACACTTGGCGTTTTAGAAAAACATGTTGCCATTTTTCTGTTGTTTAGAATTGTCCCTTATTTTTATTTTTAAAAAGCGACTGCAAATCCTAAATACCTTATGAGGTAAGCAGGTGACAAACTTGAAAAAAAATGCCTGTAACAAAGGAGCACTCATTTACATAACTCTACTACAAAATGTGCCAAGTTTAACATCAGCTATAAAGCCACTTTGCTGGGATTCATCTCGGCTAGTCTTAGCCATTGCCAGTTAGGCACCTTGCTAACCTGTTGTCTAGGCTCACTCCGTGGTGCACGAGGCAGTGAGGCACTTGGCGAAGGTGATTCATCACATTTCTCTCTTCTACACCAGTCACAAGAGTTTAGACAAGTAGTTTACACTAGACATCCAGTTTTGGACAGATGAAATTAATCTTCTTCAGAAAACTTCCCTTCCTTACACCCATTGAGATCGACATGCTGTTAGATCCACCAGAGAGCCCTGAGCACTTTGGGCAGCTGTAGTACCAAGTACCAGGCTGGCTTCGTTCATATGGGCACAGGAAAGTCATTGCCTGTGTTGCATTACCTAAGTGACGGTTCTCCTGCTTTGCAGTAAAAGCCCAGCCTTAGCAAAAGTGAACCCACTCAGTGCCCTGGCAGGTTTTCTGCACCTTGAACTTCCCTGATTTTGTAATATTGGAAAACTTCACAATTTACTCCTCTGCACTCTCATTGGAGTTTTCTCAACTATTAACAGCACAAAATCACAAAGGACATTTCTTGTAAAAAGCTGTTTATAAACAGATGTGGGATAATTTCAGGATCATCCTTACACACCCTTTAGTATAGTCTTACATGAGTTTGTCTGCAGATCCTTTGGACAGCTAATTCTTCTTTGAATCTGGTATAAACAGCACATGGTGATTTGTCATTGAAATAATAATCACTATACTGCCTGCACATAGTTTAATCTTTCAGCAAATAAAGAAGTGATTGAAACTTGCTATTATCAAACCAGACCAAGTTTGTTCAGAAGAAAAATAATTCCCTGTTATTTTTATACAAATTGGTATAATGAGCTGTCTCTGTGCTATTATCTCTGAGCATTAACTGGCTCTACTATGCAGGATAATACTCAGAATAATTATTACTTATCCACATGTACATACATTGAGTAATAAAATAATTAGACCTTTTAAAAGAGAGGATAGAAAAGATTCCACTTACTGTAATTCTGAGCTTCTGATTATAAGGTTGGAATGAATAATATGTGATATTTTATCAGTGTGTCAAGCCAGTAAATGCTAGATTTATAGATGACAGTACAGACTGTGCATAAGATAAGTATTTTTTCACTCAGGAATTAAACTCTAGAATGAGCAGAGATTTAAATGAGTATATGAAGGATCTGAGCTCTTAAAAGTCGGAGATGGATCAAAGTTGCTGAGAACAGCACACTCTTTCTAAGAACAGTAAACTCATTCTACATACAAACTGTATGTTGGTATAGCAAGTTGCAGTGCAGTGTTCCTTGGCAGTCTGTGTGTACAGAAAGTGTGACTCACTTCTTCTCAGTTTGTCTGTTTGCAACAAAGCTCCTGCAGAGATTAAAGTCTCATCTCTTCACTCTGTATCAGTGGAGACTGTCTGGTGGTTCGTGGCTAGCTTAGCCCACTGCAGGCTTCTTGTGCATGGTTGGCCAAGCCATTACATCTCAGAAAAGCCATCTGGGCACTTAGATACTAGCTGGACACCACTTTCGCCTGAAATAATGCATTTTGGTGGAAGCTAGCTATTTAGGGAGTCTTTGCGTACTTAGGCTTTTGTCTCTGCCTCAATTTATCATCTGTAAAATGGGCCAGCTATAGTTTTCTACTTCACATGAATGCTGTGAAGACAAAAGTGGTAACAGGATGCCCAGTCCTGTGTTAAAAATGCTGATAAATATGATTGTACAGTAATGTAAAGAAGTACTGCCACCGAAGAGCTCCAGGCCCAGTATCCTGGTGCATTTCTGTAGAGATGTGTGTCCCAACTGTCTTTCAGACATGTGCAAAGTCCTCCCTGTCCTCTTTGGGTGTGTGGGTCTGAGCAGAGGGCTGGGGAGCCTGGGTGCAACCCTGGGGTGGCCGGGGCAGACTCATGCAGATGTCAAAGGCTCTTCATGGCTGGGAACCTCAGGCACTGAGCACGGATGAGTTAGGATTTGTCTTTTAACATAATTGCAAAAGCAGACAGACCCTGAAGATCATCAAAATCTCCTTATTACACCGATCCAAGTGAAGTGGAATTGACCGGAAATGTATACTGCAGAGGAAAATATTAAAATGTTATAATAAGAAGTTAAGTGGCACTTACAGCTTCACCTTTCTGGCTGTTGCTCATTATTTTCAAGAATTACATTTCTAAATATCATACACTGAATCCTCTTTCCTTCACTCACACTTCATGAATGAGCTGACCAGAGCCAGTATGATCTTACATTTATTCTTGGCCTGTGATTGATTTTGCTTCATTTGCAATCTCAAGAGAGTGACCTTCTGACTTCCACATATGCTTTGCAGTGATCGCAAGGTATGGCAGTGGGTGTTATCCATTTCTCAATGGATAATTATTTTAAGGGGGTTTTGTTTGTTTGTTTGTTTTTTTAGGACACTTCAGGAATAACTGAACTATGTCAGATAATGAAGAGAAACCAATTCATCTCATCCTCTCTTGCAAATCCCAGACACTGGGTTAATCACACAAATAATGAGGAACTAGAGGTAGACTGGTGGAAGATTTTAATTCTGTTTGTTGAGAGCTGTAAACCTAATTGGTTTACCTTTTTCTCCAATAAGTTAATTTGAGAGAGTGTTCCCATTATGCATAATACCAGATTCAAGGCTATAAGGCTTACAAATCTCAGTGACTCCTTTGGAGAAAATACAGATCACTCCTTGCTGCAAAAGGATGAAGAGGATAAAGACTAATGACTGGTAAATGTTAGCTTCCTGTAAACAGAAAATTATCAAATCTGACAAATGCTGTATGTTAGTACTGTAACACAAGAAGCAACATGCTCCCTATTATCCCTGATAAGTTAATGGATCAGTGCCAGAATTCAAAAAAATAATTAAAAAATTTTTTCTTTGGAAATGAAGTCTCCAAATTGATTCAGAAGAGTTTTGGATTAAAAACTCTATTTCCTAGAAATATTACAATTACTTGAATGTGTCATGGATGAAACATTTTTCCATTGCCAAATATAGATTCACTGAAAGTTAATATCCATACAGAAACACATTCTTGCTTATTAGAGATAATACAGTTTAAGTCCAGTTCTTGGTTATTATATCCTCTTGCTTATAACACTGAAACTTGTTCTTAGTATAGACTTACACTATGATCAAATGATTGCATGTGCATATGATAGACAGCAGAGTTGAGATAAGAGCAAACACAGATTCATACTCTTGCTGATTCTGCACCTCTTCATCTTAATTGATTTGTCTAAACTCTCTCCCTGGTGTCTTTCTTTTTTCTTTCTTTCTTTCTTTTTTTTTTTTTTTTTGGAAAAGGTCTCTTTGTCATTCCTGCATGGAACAAGATCATATGCGGTATCTTTTTGAAAGAGAATTCTTGTCTTCTGACTAGCCATGAGATCACCTCTGAGAAGACAGTGGAAACACAGACACTACGAAAGAGTTTTTGCATGCATCATTACCTACTGTTTGTGTGGTAGAGTGAAACAAGTCAGAGACCAGAAGGGCTCAGAATTTACTTTAATCAAAAAACACTAAAAATCCCATAGTTAACAAAAAAAAAATCCAAAAGGATTAATATGACAAAGGCACCTTTATCAGCACAATTCAGTGAATTGGGTGAAAAGAGCAGGAAAGAGGGAATCATTTGTAGGCAAAAGAAGTTTAATTAAACAATGCTTTAAAGCGTTTCAGCAAATATTAATAACTGTAAATGCAGAAAAAGTTTCCTTCTCACACAGACTAATCACTGTGACAGACAAAATAATCCCCCTTCTTAATGTGATTAATGCAGGTCAGGGTTTGCCATGTGTTTTTGCCAAACATGGCTTGCATTAATCACCTAGAAGTCAAGAGCAGCTTTGCCCTTGCCAACGCTCATATACATAAATCCCTTCACTGACTTAACCACTGCCACATACGAAGTAGCCAGGTTCAAGCATCCAGCCCCACTGATCTGGCTGCCTGGGACAGAGCTCCTTCAACATGCGATGGTTGTGGCACCGAATCTGTTTTCTTAGGAAAGAAATTATGTTGTCCTCCTCTGCTATTTATTGCATTTGCGAAAACACATCAGGGGGGCTGTTTTATCTGCAAAATTTTAAGGTATTTGTAATTTTGTTTGCGCCCTGATGAGAGGCACCCATGAGTGCTGAAGGAGCTGGCGGATGTCATTGCTAGGCCACTCTCCATCATCTTTGAAAGGTCATGGAGATCAGGAGAGGTGCCTGAGGACTGGAAGAAAGCCAATGTCACCCCAGTCTTCAAAAAGGGCAAGAAGGAGGACCCAGGAAACTACAGGCCAGTCAGCCTCACCTGCATCCCTGGAAAGGTGATGGAGCAGCTCATCCTGGACACCATCTCCAAGCATATGAAAGAAGGATAAGAAGGTGATCAGGAGTAGCATGGATTCACAAAAGGGAAATCCTGCTTGACCAACCTGATAGCCTTCTATGATGGGATGGCTGGCTGGGTAGATGAGGGGAGAGCAGTGGATGTTTACCTTGACCTCAGCAAAGCTTTTGACATTGTCTCCCGTAGCATCCTCATAGACAAGCTCAGGAAGTGTAGGCTAGATAAGTGGACAGTGAGGTGGTTTGAGAACTGGCTGAATGGCTGAGCTCAGAGAGTTGTGATCAGTTTTCAACCTACACCTCAGAACTTCTGAAAAACTGCTTATTAAGTAGGTATCATATTATTGTTTTCTATAGATCCTTAATGTCTATCAGTCCCCAGGGGTCTTGCATTGCTTTTAATCCACAGTGTTACTAACTGCTTGAGACAGTGAAGCAGGAGGTCTAGAGACAAGAGCTAGGAAACAGTGTGGCTCTCTGCATTGCCCTTTCCAGTTTAAACAGCTATTAACCCCAGAAAGGATTTAGAAAAAATTTCCAAGATACCTACCCCCTACCTATTTTTTCATCATTTGCTTATCCCTCTTAAAATCAGCCTTGAGATTTAATTAGTACATAGAAATGCTTGGTGGCCTCCAAACCCCAGGACTGAAAGTGCACCAGCTAAATTTCAGGGAACGCGTGTGGGCGCCTGCAGCTCAGGGCGAACTGTCAAAGGAAGAAGAAAGAAGCCCCATCTCTGAGTACACCCCAGAGTCCTTGCACCCCAGCACCCCTCAGTCTGCTCCTGTGCCTGGTACCACAGAGTGACAGGCAGCTGCCACGTGTGGTACCCAGGAGGAGCACTTGAGCCTTTGGAGTTTTTGTTATACTGAAAGTCATTTATATTCCCACTATTGCATATGCTTTCCTCTGTGCCCCGTAGCTTTTCATGTTTCGTAGTGAGCCTGGGTCTGCAAACTGATTTTGATTTTGAACTGATGTCTATATTTTGAACATATAAATGAGTGTGGAAGAGACAAAATAACGTACAAGTCTAAGAGTGATTTGAATTTCTCATATGACAAAGATTCCCTGCAGTTTTCTAATGGTTTGCTTATAAAGCAGCTCCTTTGAAGGACCAATTATTTAAAGTTTCCTTTGTCTAATCAGAAATCAGCAACAAAAATTTTGGTGACTTCTTAGGTATATATTCAGACTGTTTAAAACAATTCATGAATTTTTGGATTATTTTGGCTAGAAAAAGGTGAATTTTTTACACTTTTGAAATCTTTCCATTTTTCATTTTGAGATAAAGTTTCATTTCCAAATTTACTTAACTTATACTTTATCAGATAATCCTTACTGAAAGCTAAACAGGCTGTTTCATTTTTAGGTCAAACAAAACATTTGGATGTCAGATTAACCAAAACCTGTTTGGTTTTGATTTTTGCATTTCAGCCAGTGAACAAAAAAATCAGTTCATGACATACAGGAAATATTTAACCTGCTTTACCAAACCAGGTTCTGGTAATGACAGAGAGGCTAAGTGCTTGCAGGCTACATCTCTAATGTCTGATTTTAAGTATCATGTCTTATTGCTGTCTAGATCACCAGACAAGTCTGTTCTAGCTCATTTGAGTGACACAGCGCAATAGCGGTGGGGAACACAGACAACACTGACTGTCAGCAGGACTAAGTGCAACAGTTGTGCACCTTGTTGTGCAAGCAGTGTGCCCTCAATGGTAAGAACAACATTGCAGACAAGATGGTGTTTTTAGTAGATCATGTTATCACTTCATAAAAACAAATTCAATTCACTTCATTTCAAATTAACCAATCACTTTATTTTTATTAGAATCTGTAAAATAATATTTCATGGGTAATTTAACACAACACATGGACCTTAGCATTACAGATATGAATGTGAATTTAAATACAATTAGAAATAAATCTATATGTGCTAGCTAAAGATTATATGAGATTCATTAAACTAAGCCAATAACCTTTGGTCAGATCCCTTAATAACAATGCTTATCTGCAAGCAAATTACCCCATTAGATACAACAACAACAGCAAAAGGCATTCTGTTGTTTATTTTTCTACCTTATATATAAAATAGATATTTACTTGCTTCATTTAATCTTTCTGTGGAAGTGTAGAAAACAGTTAGGAACAAGATATTAAAAAGTCTACAAAGGTGTTTCTCTTTTCTGGCTTGTTTTCAGTATGTGGGATTTTTGCACTTTTTATGGTAGTCTTTGCTCAGCAAAGATGATATTAAATGGTATTTCTTGCCAAATAGCATAGCATGATTTAATGAGAGTCTGTTAGATAACCTCATCCCAGATGTTCACCTGGGGATTATGATGAAGCTTTTTGAACATGTAGTGACACCCATCTCTTGCCAGATAAATTAATGTGTGAACATTTTTTCTCCAAATTGAAAATGCCTTTTTCACAGCTTAGCTTGATGCACTTTCAAAGATGGGGGAGGAGATTAGAAGAAGGCAGAGCAAAACCAATTTTTTCAAACCCATAACCTAGAGAAGAAGGATACCAAGGAAGATAAAAAGAGTGAGGTGGAGCCAGCACTAGCCCTTTCTAACCATTCGAGTGGTGGAGGGAACATCAGAACAGTCTTGCAGTCTTGCAGTCTTGCAGAACAGTCAGATGGCACCGAGGCAGGGGTGACAGAAGAAGTATTATCAAGCTTTTCCTAATGCAAACACTCTCCGGCTAATTTTAGTATTGCTGCCACTCTCATGTGCTCTATGAAGTTATCTTAGGGTAGCAAGCATTTGTTCTACATGGACTGCATACGAGTACCACTTGTAAGCAGCACTATTAACCCACAGGGATATGTTGTCAATAAACACCGTACAGACATAAGGATTCATGTTAACTTATTTTGCAAAGGGGGAAGGCTACAAGGTTCACTTATACATGTAATCAAATATTCAACAGATATTAGGAATAATACAGTTTAAGTCAATTTATTGGTTATTATATCCTCCTGCTTGTAACACTGAAACTTGTTCTTATTATAGACTTACACTATGATCAAATGATTACATATGCATATGATAGACGGGAGGGTTGAGAAAAGAGCAAGGGACTGATTCTAATCTTAGTCCACTCTCTGCAAAATAGGCTAAGACTGGGATGTAAAAAGTAAAGGTCTGCATGTTTATCATTTTCATTTTTCTTATTGTCATTGATCTCTACAGCAGTGACTTGCCTTTCTAAGAGAAGTGCTGGAGAGTGAGTGAGCAGTCTGGGCTGGTACTGCTGGGCTGCATGACTGCTGACTCTTGGACCAGCTAGCTTGGATTACCACTTGTGGCTGCCTTGACTCGTTCTCTTTTGGTGTTGAGGGCCTTTCCAGAGTTTTCTATGGCGTTTCATTTGTCCATGCTACAGAAGAGTTAGGTGGCTGAGGGACCTGAAGCCTGAAACTGAAAGGAGTCTGTGCATTTGAGCATGACATGCCGTGAAGCTTCATGGATGCATCCACGAGCAAGAACAGATGAATGTGGCAGCAGAGGGAATGAATGCTACCTTGATGAGACATGTTACAGGGAATCTGCAGGAGGAGAAGAGGCAAAACTGTGCTCACTAAAGCAGGAGCAGATAAAAGCTCAGATACAGGGGGAATCAGGTGAGAGGAAGCAGTAAGCACCAACTGCATACGTCTCACTGGAGATATCAAACAAATCCCAGATTTCTGTGAGAGCTGGAAAGTAGGAAAATAAGTGGAAGGTAATTGGAAGTGTGGGCAGCAGCAAGAAATAGGATCTACTAGAGAATCTGTAGTACTTTGCAGGGTGTTTAGCCTAGAGATTTGTTTGAAAGAGATGGAAAAGATTGAGAAGTTATCTCAAGGAAAATAATAATGCTTGAAGCTCTTGTGGGCATGAAGGCCAAGAAGTGAAAAGGCCTAGGGATGCAGGTCTGGTTGTAGCTGTAATGTTAAAGAACAGGACTTCTCCCTGTAGGGTGACACAGGGTGCACACTGATCCTTCATGCCCATAAAGGACTGCAACTAATAAAGTCTGTAAAGGTGATTTGGTGTCTGTTTTGTAGAATACCTAGCAATAAATAGCCTTCCATTATGAGATGCAACTGTGTGACTAAAAGACAAGCTTTGCCCTGAGGAGCTTAAAATATTCACAGTCAAGGCCAATTTCTGCTGATGGGAACAAAGAAGGAATAAAATGTACTGTTGAATCTGTTGCTGGAGACAGGACAGTAGGGTAGGGCTGTACAGGAACCTGAGAGAAAAATACATTCGAGGCAAAATCCCAGCCCTTGGTACACCGGTGGGATGGAGAGGAGGTTGTTCTCACCTTTGCAGTTTGGGGTTGCTGCAAGCTGCAAGACAGGTTTGATCAACCCTGGATGAAACTGTTACTATCATCTTTACTGTTCTGAGAGGAGTGTGAAATCCAAGTTTCAGGCAAATCTGACCATCCTGGTGATCAGGAGGGAACTGGGATCAGGCTGACTCACATATGCTTTCTGCAGAGTCCTCATATGACTGCTGGTGTGCCTCTTTCTCTCAATAACCAAACAAGCCAAAGCCCTGGGGTTGCTGAACTGGACTTTATAAATGAATATATATAAGTGAAAGAAAGGGAGAGATCTACTGAGTGTTCAGACTGAGGCAGAGGTGGTCAGGTGAGAGGTACCATGGTGTACTTCAGAGAAGAGACTTCAGATGAAGCTTTTACAATTGCTCTAAAATCAATAGCATGAAATAAAGCTGAAAGATAAATGTACAAAGTCAAATTGCTCATAGTAAAGTCTGATACAAAGGGACTTTGTGCACCATGAAGCAGGCAGAAAGTCTTGATTTGTTTCGCTGAACTGCAATGAACTGGGTCCCTGTCCAGCAACACTGACTCTCTCATTGATAAATGACTTCACTATATTAGAGTTTTACAGAAACAGCTATTTCAGAAAATTTATCACTGGCATAAGAGTGAAAAACTTATCCCAGTGAGGAGATCACATGTAACAATTGCAAGCATATACAAATGATCCTTGGAAAACTGGTCTGTGGAGCCAGGCATTAGATATCAGAACATAACTGCTGAAGAGATGAACCAGTTATCTGCAGTATTAAATATTAATCATTTAAGCTATATCTAGAAATCCTTACTTGCTTTTTGCTGAGGCAAAATGCCCATTGATTCTCAGTTTGACCTAGAATTTTTTCAATCTTTTTTTCTCTTTTCTTAGTCAGACAAGAATAAGAGACCAAAAATACCAAAGTCCTTGCAGCCTGGCCATTCCTGACCACTGTCCAAAGGTGTACTTATACAGACAATTCTAACTACATTTGTTTACCCCCTTCAAGTCCATAAATGAAGTCAAGCTGCCATTGTTTTTTAAGGTGATTTTCTCTGGACAGTTCTGTTTTGACGAACCTGGAATTAATTCTATTTTCCAGAACAATGACAATGGTTGTGCCCTCCCAAAATGTATACATGTATCAAATTTATTTTAAGATAATTGCATTTCTCTCTAATCATGAGCTGAATTAAGAAACCTGCAGGATGCAAGCAATGTTGTATATTTAATAAAGTCTGAAGGAATAAATAATAGACCTTTATGAGAGGTTACTCTTGAGTAAAGATCAGATATTAAAATTATTTCTTTATTCAATTTCTAAGCAAAAGGTAGCTATTGAAAATGGAATAAATCCTTTTAACCTAATGCATTTTGATACTTTACAAATAGAATAGTGCTACATTTTCTGCTGTCAGACAGTGCTATATAATTGACTTTTAAAAACAGTACCCAAAAAGCATTAATAAAAAAATTTGAAATATCATCGGTCTTATTTACAAAATCTTTCTGCCATTTTGTTGCCGTTGTTCTGCACCCAGCCTCTTCCACTGATATTTTCTGTGGGAAATGGTGATTTATACCATCATGATAAATAATATTACCTTAGTCTTAAATAAACAGTTACCTTTTGGATGGCTCTAGGCAAGATTTACAGACATGAACAGGAGGCTGCTATATATTAAGATTGTTAATTGCACATGCATAAACTGATATCAATAACCACTGGACATTAATCACTGGAAACTACTAATTTCTAATTATAAGTTCTCATCCAGATAAAGACCCACTGAATTAGATGGGATTAAAATCTCTGCTTCACATAACATATGTATTTACACCTGAATGCATCACAACCCATCTGTAGGTACCTCCCTTGGTTATGACTCTGATACTGCTGCATAATTTCAGTTCTTGCTGGAAACATTTCTCACAACTCTGATGTCCTAATTTACATTTATTTTCATATTGAGTGATTCCCTCATACTCATTAGTCTAGTTTCTGAAATAATCTTTCTGCTGTTTCTTCACATATGAAAGAATTAATATCTTGTATAAATGTGGAAACAAGATGATGAGGAAAAGTACATCCAGTGAGGTATGAATTTTGTGGTTAAACTGAGAACAAAACCACTGTATCCTGGATCTTGGTCATCTGTCTGATGCTGCTTTTGCTTCATCCATCTCCCACCCACTTACTTTAAATCTGGTGCTGATTTCACTAATGACATTGCCACAAATTCACATCTACTCCCTCACCCTCTCTTTCCTATGACCTGTCAGTTCTGTTCAAGCAAAGTCAATGAAAGTAAAACTGAGGAAAAATCACTTATGAAGTGAGGAAAAAAATCATCTTTGTGCAATTTTTAACAGCAGAGGTGAAAAGTGGCCCCTTTAATTCAATGTATTATAGATCGAACATTAGCATAATGAATTAACTTATGGCAGAAACCATTGGCAACCAGATAGTCTTTCGTGGCACTGTCTCTGATTACACCAGTCAGTGTGCAAAGCTCTGCTGAGTATTGCTGCACTTCTGAAAGCACTTTCATTGGAAAAATCATGATCAAAAATACAGCAATGAAAAAAAACTGTAAATGTATATGAAATGATGGAACTCTGCTTCCCTACAATGCCTCTATGTCCTTCAGGTACACGCTTTTGATCACAGAGCTAAGATAACACTCTTAATGGACAACTGCAATCTTTTAATTTTTTATCCAGAATAAAGTATAATAATAACAATTTGCATATCTGTTTTGAACTATTTCCTCAGCACAGGAGTTCTGTTTGTAAGTAAAGCTGCTAAGCTCCTGAGGCTCAAAATGCAGATTTATTTACTTTACTTTAATTTAATTTAATTTTATTTTATTTAAAAAAAGTAATAGAACAAATCCTGAGCTAGATTTCCTGTGGAAATACTATTATTCCTGTATTTCCATCTTAGCTTTAAATTTTTAATATTAAGAATTGCTCAAAGAAAACTTTCATAGATTTCATGCGGAGTTTGCTTGGGTAAGGACAAAGCAGAATTTAGGCTCAAAAAGGCTAAGGACTCCATTCTGCCATACCTCTGTGGCAGATGGTGCCTGTATGTTTTGATTTGGAAAGGAGATGATTTGCTGTCCCACTGAAGTGTCTTTGATCCCCATTAACTTGTGAGATTGTCTCACATCTATACGTCTTTACAGTTCTGCCTGAGATGGTAGGCTTTTCTCTATTTTTCTTTCTAACCTCCTGACACCAGCGAGGAAAAACAGTATTTCTACAAGTTTTTCTAGCTGCTTCCACAGAATTCCCCTTCAAATGTGCTTTACAAAGCAGCAGGGGAAGCAATGCAAGTTGACAGTGCCCCCAACCCATTCTGTGTTTATTTATGGCTTAAGGATGGCTCACCTGACAAATGTCAGCTGGCTTTTCAGCCATGTTTCAGGCCCCTCTTCTTCATCTCAGGAGAGCTGTGCCCCACTTGTGCCAGTCACAGGGAGTGTGACATCAAAATGTATTTCATATAAAAGATTTCCAAAATGCACTTGGAGAGCCTTTCTCTTTGCTATGAACCAGTACGTTGCCTCTCTTTCACCAGCCTGGACAAGCATCTGTGTCACCAGTATGCATGGAGTGAATTGTTCTGAACAGACAATTTTCCAGATCATTAGACACTGACCAAGCATCAGTGTGTCTTTCAGAAGATATATGTTTAAAGACTTTACAAAGTAGCAAATTCAACAGCCTTTAAAAATAACAAAAGGAACAAATTACACTGAAAGACCTAATTTACAGTCTGTGGGACTCATATTGCAAACTAAGAGGTCTGGACAAATTTTGGAGGAGACTTTGAAGCATTTACAGGCAGTCTTGGCTTTTCTCCCCCACACTGTGGCAGGAAGCTTTTATTCTAGTAAAGCACAAGAAACTCCTTGAAAATAGGACTGCCTTCAGTAAGAAAGTCCTTGTAGACTGGGACTCGCAGATGGAGATGTCTGTAATTATATCTTGCAAGGTATAAGGTAGCAGAGAGAAAAATCCAAACAATAATTCTAATGGCATGACAGCAGGTGATGAGTTCGACCTTTGTATGAATGAGTTCAGTGACAGCAACAACCTAAATCTCTGAGGTGGAACATTTAGCACTGACGCAACTAGCACTCCAGTGGTACATGATGAAATAAGTGACATTCAGTTTACAACTACGGCAGTGTGAAAGACTGGGTTTTTCTGTTTCTCAGTTCAAAGCAAAATTATATATTTTTCAAAAAATGAAAGGACATTTTATTTTATTTTATTTTATTTTATTTTATTTTATTTTATTTTTAAATGAAGCTTTCCACTTGGTTTCTTAGCAGTCTACAGGGGTTCTGGGACAAACTCAGAACCAAAGAATAAACTGGAGAAAAAGTGGTTATAACTTTCATGCAAGCCTTGGGAGACCAGTTTGCTTCATTATAGAAATCTGAGTTCACATCTCACATCATGAAGAAGGTAGCCTTAGCTGTCCATGAAGGGCTAGCTGAGAAATACCTCAGTCTTTGTTTAAACTGTCTCTGTGTAAAGGCAGCATATTCTTACCAGGGATGAAAACCAGGTGCGCCCCTCTTCCAAAGGACTGCCTGAGCCAGCTGCCTAAAAGGTCATTCTCACTCCGTATCTCAGTGAAGACTTACTTGACATAATGTAGCCCAGGCTCAAGAGGAAGGGTTGCTGGGAAAGCCCTCCTCCAACTAAAATGGTGGCTGAAAAGTGGCGGCTTCTGGTTCAGAGCCTTGCTCGAGTTAAGCAGAGGGTAGACTTGATCTCCCAACCCTGAAGTGAGTGCCATCACTGAAAGGCCGGAGGATGGTCCACCATGTTGCCACTGCAAGTCAAGATAAGTGAAAGTTTCTCCAGGCTGGGTGTCACATTTGGAAACATTAATTCCAAGTACTGTCTCACTGATCATTCAGATACTTATCCAAAGTCAAACATCAAGAGGGAGAAAAGAGAGCTCCTTATTTCTCCCACGACTACCCAGGAGCCCCCTGCAGGAAGACGCACATCTGCATCACCACAGGCAGGGGAGGTGACCAAATAGGAGTACTCTGCTGAGGTAAGAGATGCATCTTTGTCCAGAAACATCAGGAAGCCAGCCCACACAAGAAAATGCAGAGCTGAAACTACTCAGGAACTTGATCACTTCATAAACTGTTTGGGGACACCTAAAATGGCAAGGGTTGGGGGAAGAATTTATTATGTCCTACAGACAGATCACTTTTCAGTGCAACCCGTTCTGTGGTCCCTATAAACTAGTGCTGGAAAAACCTTAATGGTCCATGGACTTTGCAGTTCACTTGGTTATCTTTTTTTCCCAAAAGCTTAAGAAAAGCATGCAGGATAAATTCTTGCTTAAACATGTCAGCTTTCAGCAAAATTCACAATCAAGTCTTTTTTCAGACAACTGCCCCAACAAAGTGACAATAAATACAGATTCTCAAGAGTTGATTCAAAAATAAATGCTGAATACAAAGAGCAAGAAAACAGCAATAAAAAGGAAGGTCCAATACAATGCACACCCTGATCACAGTAACCATTGCAAATTACGACGTCTCTCTTTTCCAAGCTCTTTGGTTTTCTTCTGGTGCAGGCATGTGGTAAATGGCTTTCCCCATGCATAGATGCACACAGTGTGGGATTCCTAGAGTGTGAACTATAAGTGAGATTGTTTGAAAATGTTTTCTATGAGACTTTTTTAAAGGGCTGTCATTTGCATTGCTAGAGGAAGAAAGGAGTTCTGCCTAAGCTTTTGATTACACTTCAAAGAAACCAGAAAAAAAGCTTTTCTAGGAAGTAACCCAGTATCACGTGTAGCTTAAACAATCGTACCTCATTCACAACATTCTTTGTTAGTGTTATCTAGACAATAGAGAGAGGAACGCATGGACACAATGTGATCAAGAGAGTATCAGAGCGATATTCCTGTTGTCTATCTTAGCCATGCAGTTAGGGCATCTAGTATAGATCAGTTACCACCATTTCCACCATAGTCACGGAGAATAGACAAGTACCTTTAGAGGGCATTTCATTTTCTCTAAAGGTGAGAGGTTAAGATCTCTGGATGTAAATCTCTCTCGAAATAAGTTTTCTCTATATCTATTCTAGAGGGTACCTTGACAAAGGACCCGTGTTTTTGCTGAACATGCCCACCCTGAACAACTAGGGTTCCTGTCAAGCTAATCCTGGCTGCCTCTCTCATTTCCTCTACAAATAGTCCTGCTGTTTTCCATGGGGCCTGCATGGGTGTACGCGTCTATTCACAAGAATAAAGGATTCTCTGGTCTTTGCTAGGAACAGGTACATGTGCCTCTCACATTAAGTATGAAATATTCCTCTGATGAATACTGTGAAGACTGTGTGCATCCCCACCTTCATCACACATTCAACATTACTTACTCTACAATATTTCAGAGCTTGTCAAAATTTTAAATGACCAGTTAGCATGAGAGACCTTTATCAAGATCTTGCTCTGCCATACGCTTTCTGTATGACCTTGGGTAAGTTGTTTTTCTTCTCTGTGTCTCTGTTTCCAAAGGTAAAACGAGGAGACTACTAAGTCTTGGAACATAGGCTCATGAAAGGTTGGGAGATACTTGGGTGCTTTGGTAGTGGAGACCAGGTATGTACCTCACATAAGCAGATAAAAAAATGACATAGTTCATTTGTTATTTTACATTAAATTGAATACAACTGCCTTCCTATACTATGCAGTATAGAAAAATGTTGTATGAATTGTTACAGTCTCACTGTAAAATAAGATGTTTCCGTGACAGCAAATTGTTTGGCTAATGGTATTCTCCCTCAGTATTTATTAATGTACTATAGTTTACATTCATAAATACTGGTGATTACAGCTAATAAGCATCATTATATTGTGTGTGGATAAATAAATTTCTGTTTTCTTATACCAAAAATATATAAAGATATCACCTAACAAGTAAATTCCCAATTAATTTAGTTTGGTTACCTTCAGTCACTGGTGAAACATTTTAATTGTGAGGGACATGGATTTGCATCCTTAAAACTCAGTGATTTAATGAAGTTTGCTTGAGCATTCCTTCCTACCTAATGTTCTGACACAAACTCTCTTCCACTTGGTGAATGCCACCTAATTTCTCCAGTGGTGTCACTGGTTTCCATGACACTTTTTGCTACAGCCCTTTGACTTGCGCTCCAAGATTGTATTCATCCTTGTCAAATACACAGAGTCCAGGTGGGTTAAGGCAGTTTCTGATAACATTCTTCACATGGCAGCAATGTCTCTGTTCAATAAGCCAAGATCTTTTCTCACTGAGGAGTAAATATTTCATATTTTGGCTCTGTGAAATGATTCTCGCTCCTGGCAAGAAACTTTCAGAGTATCAATAAGACAAGGCACTCACAAAATTGTGATTTTCTGCAGATAATCCTTATCCAAAATGTCTCAAGATTTTTGGTCCTTCACAATGCACTAGAAATCTGGAAAGAGCGGCTTGCCTTGAAGGATTACATTATTGCTGGCTTAATTTGAGCTTGGAAATTCACAGGTGGAAACATTTAATAAGAGAGGAATAAGAAGAACCCAATGCTTTTATACTCAGAACAGGCTTGGGCTGAATTCAAAGTTAGGTTTTGTAGAACCATTTCCTTATCTGAACTACTTGTTGCTCCTGGAAAGTAGGACTGTAACCCTCCAGCTTTTACAAGGGCAGTTCCCAACCCACACAGGGTTATGGCAGCAGAGAGCGGGATGGGAAGCCCAAATGAATAGGAAGACAACTCCCTCAGGTTATGGTGCACCAAAGTAATAATGAAGAGACAGGGTTTTAACTCTCCCCTTTCTCCCAAACAACACACAGAAGACGACCGTGTAAAAGACAGTAAGTTGTGTGCTATAAGAAATAACAGACCTGGAAGCCTCAAGAGGTGAGCCCTCTGTGGCAAGGCAGAATTAAGCCCTCTTCCCAACTGAGTGCCAGAGCTAAAAGACAGTAGTTTCCTCAGGGCAGGCAGGTTGCTATGGTTCCTGAAAAGTGTTCAGTGCAGTATCAGAACTGATATACAACATGACAAGGTCGTGTCTTCTCTTAAACCTTGCAGAAGACGGCTAAAATTAAAAGAACAAAACTGAAAACTTGATAGGCTTGTGCTTTCAGAAAGTTTGGGAGAACTGCAACAAATCATATGTATCATGAAAAATAATCCTGTGGCTTGAGGATATAATATGAATTGTTCAGTGGTAGGCCACACTTTCTTTGAAGATGATGCATATAACCAGTCTAATTCTATATTATATAAAAAAGACACTCTTCAGTCACACAGTGATTCATTACTTATCTTAAGGTCATTCTCAAGTTTCTTGTGTTCCTTAATGACAATGAGTACTGGTGATTGGTCAAGACTTCTGTGCCTTCAAATGTTTGTTGACCAGACCCTTAGATGGAAAAGAAAACCTAACTGGTGATGCCTCCTTTGAAATGTGTTTCCAGTATATTGTTTTTCTCTCCCCATTAGTCAAAGACCAGAATTAATCAAGGAATGTAGATTGTTTTCTGTATTTAACATAAATCTTTTGTGGTAACTTCTCATTCTTTACCATTTAAACACGGAATAAAAGGTACTGAATTCTCTGGACTGACTTGGAAAGATATAATTTCATTTCCTTTTAAAGATGGAGAGTTTTGCACCTCCTACAATGTAATTAATGTCCACCATAAAATACATTTAGCTGTGAAATACCAGTCACTTGCCTGTTCTACAACATTTGTCATCTCATGTCTCAGTTTCTTACTTGCTTTGATGAACATGATAAATGCAACCATCTACTAATATCTATTTTTCTTGGGGGAGAAGGGAAGGAAGGTATAGAAAAAAAGAGAAAACCAAAAATTTTAATCAATTTGTACAATTTTTTGAGGGTAATATTTGAAATGCAGGTAATATTTGGAGCACATTAGTTAGGTTTCCATAAATAATAAACACATTATTGCATTACAGCTAGAGACAGTCACCATGTTGGTATGAACAGTTTTAGTGGTCAGGTACCAGCTCTCGGCCAGATTGTCATCTGCTGATGTGCTGCACAGCATGTTTGAACAGAGAAAATGGACAAGCAGAGCGAAAGTACCCAAACTGCATATAGCCCTTGATTTGCACATTGCATCACTGGTGTGACATGAATCTCTCCCCTAAAGGGAGAGGAAAATTCCTGAGACCATCCTTGCCCTTTTCATGGCTCCTCTGGGAGCGCTGGGAAACTTTGTGCCTAAGGGAGACCTCTCAGAGGATGCAGGGCAACTGAGCCCACTGCTCCCTTGTGAGGCATGGCACAAACCAGCTGAGCAGGGCTAGCCATCTCCTTGGGCTGGAGGGACAAAAAGCTAGCAGCTAATGCCCAGCATGTCGAAAAAGCCAGCAAGTGAGATAATGGAAATCTCCATGTCAGCTTGGTATGCTGCCATTCAATATTTTAACTGATACATCAGTTACTTGTTAGCACTGAAAGTAATAGAGATGCTACTCTTGCAACCTAAACACCACAGTAAAGTCTTGAAATCCTCCAACAGACTGTTAGCACTATCTGAACAAAGCAGTTTTAATTCCAACAACACTGTTTGTTTACTACTGCATTTTCAGCTGTCAGCCCAAAACAGCCTTGCACCCCCAACTCTTGGAAAGTCTTATTGCAAATGCTGTTTTCAAAGTCTCCTATCATTTTATTTTTCAGATGGCTACAGGATTCCCAGTGCCGACTCAACCGGGTCTCATGACAGTGGATAGAGCTACAAGTACTTTAAATTGTAAAATGACAGAAAATCTTTTCCATTTACAAGGTGATGAGACACCCACACTAAGAAGGAAATGATTTGAAAAGTACAAGTGCAGGAGGAAAAGGCACACTACAGACCGCTGTTTTGCAGCGGAGAATTGTGCAAGTTACAAACTAAAGACTGTTGTAGCCTTACTGAATTAACAATAGAAAGAACTTTATACATTCCCAGCATTAAATCTTATTATATAGGGTTTAAAAATGAGGGAGGAAGGAGAGGAAAAGAGCTAGAGGAGTCACTAACAGATTAGTGTGCTGTTTCATAAAATAACACAAAAACTGTTTAATGTGTTCAGTACGCAGTCAAATTTGGTATTTCTTGTAGTGGTATTCTTCTGTGGTGCCTCTGTGCTGCTGGGCACAGCTTGTTCCAGAAAAGTGATTTGGTCAAAATGAGTAAGTCAAGTCTGCTCTGGACTTCAGTGGGACCAGGGTTTAGCTCAATTTTCCCCAGTCTTTTTGTCTTCCTTAATTTTACATGTTTTATGTTTTCCCTTTTTTTATATTAGATAGTTCATAAACATTCAGCTGAAGCACCTCACTTTCACTGAGAAAGCTCTGAGCTTTCTCTTTAATATAAATGTGTAAGGCTACATTACACTTCCACAAAATGCCATCAGAGGTGGAAATTCCCCATTATGTGGGCTCTAGGAACTTCATTTATCTGGGGAAGTTGATTAATAAAGCTCCAAGGGAACTGAAGTTTCAGTAAACAACAGGAAAGTTGCTGAAGGCAGAGACAGTGAAGAGACTCATGGCTTTCCTGCAATTGCCTGTGGCTTGGCACAGTTGTTGAAATATGGATCTGTGGAAATATATGGGGCTTCTCTAATGGACACCTCCCACCAAGCTACGGGGGCAAGTCTGTGTCTCCCCTTATAATTCAGTTGCAGCAGGTTTTTGGAAGGAATGCTGTCATTGTGGTAGAGTAAAAACATAGCAACGTACAGATTGTTTTTTCTATTCCCTCTCCTTCTGACCAGAATCATTACTTAAGTGCCTAAGTGTGGTCACCAGGTTTTAGTACCTCCAGGGAAGCAAACCAAAACAGGAGGTGTAAAAATCCCAGCTCAGAGAAACAAGGAGAGCTTTGCAGTGATTTTGGTTTCCTTACTTGTCTCCTGCGCCTGGGTGAGTGGGGCCCAGAGAAAGGATGCTGGATTCTGGCCACAAAGTATTTCTTTTGCTCATGATTCAGGGTGGTCCAGCCTCACCCAGGGCTGGCGGATGGATGCCAGTTGTGGAGACTGTGATTTGCAGGTTTAAACACTGGGTCACAGACTGCTGCAAAGGGCTGTTTGAATTTTACATGCTACCCTGACAGGTGGTTCTCATCTCCTCAGAGCAAAGGCATCAGTGTGGACAGACTGCTTCCACAGGCTGCCTACGGGACCACCCTGGCTTTTCACTTTCCTAAGGCAGTTTCACAAACCTTCCCAAGTCAGCCACAAAATGAAAAGCTTTCTTAGAGTTACAATTGCTTGCTTTCTAACTCCTGCCCTTCCTCCTTTCAAAAATATATCAAACTTTCCGGCTGAGCAGTATCCACTCAAATATCTGTAATCTGCTAAATGCTTGAAGAATCCTGAATCTTCAGAACTTTCCAGTGGATTCAATTCCCCAAATTGGTGCACTTGAAATGGAGGGAGGGTCATTTTTTGACAACAATCCTTTCCTGCAAGGACTGCCTCTAAATGGAACCAAGCATCTTAACAAATAGGCCTCAATGCAAACCTGTAATTTCAATTACCACTCTTTTGTGGGAGTTTCACAGCACAGTGAAATCTCATCTTTGCAGTTCATTGCCATCTTCTAAGCCTGTAACAAAGCTCAGCCTGGAAAATGTCAGGCACAATGAAACCTGCTCTGGATGATGGTATGCTGTTATTCATCTCCACATCAATAGGAGCAGGACAGCCTTATTCTGAGAGCTCTAGAAGGGGGTAGTAAATCAAGACTGACCTGATCCACAAGGATGCTATGAGGACAACACTGTGACTGTATCCAAGTCACTGCAGTTTGTAACATGCAACAGTGTGATTATTCTGATGTTTTTCAAGAGCTGACGGATTTTACCTTCTAGATTAGCATATTGATTTTCAGAAGGGTTTTCTGGCAGTGTGATGTTCGGGAAGAAGCATCATTAAAGACAAATCAGACAGGATCAGAGAAGTTTAGGTGTTAGGCTGGCAATGCATGGAGATGCAAATTATCTTTCCTTTCCATGTACGTGTATAGGAATTACCCACAATGAACTGTGTGATCCAGGATGTTGTCTCAGAGACTGAGTGGTGAAAGGGTTTTACAGAAGATGCATGGAAAATTCAGCTGGCTAATGAAATGATAAATGGACGGATAAATGATAAATGGATGGATAGATGATAAAAGCTGAAAGTCCTGGAGTCTGAAAACTTTTATCTTTCCAGCTCTTACTTGCAGAGTCCCACTCAGCTATGTAAATACTTATCCCTTTTTTAAATTCCTGCTGAATGACCATATTTGTGTATCACTGACAATGGTCACTGCTCTCAAACAATACCCCACACAGAATATCCAAAATTTGTGGTTGCCCTTTGATTTTATTCTCTGTGTAAATCAGGTTTCCATCTGTAAAATAAAAATAATAATAATCCCTAATATTAACAAGTTGGCTCCCTACAAATTCCCCCTGATTTCCTTCTCAGAAAAGAAGGTGTGGTTAGCATGCAGCTCTGGTACTCTGTGGCTTGCTGCCCTTCTGGTACTCCCTCTGGGCGCACAAAAACTGCTCGTATACGTCAGTTTGTCAAATAAATGTAGAAAGGCAGTAATCTTCTGGGACATTTATTTTTAAAGGGTATACAGGAAAAAAATCAGCTTTTCCTGACATCTTGAAAATTCTTTATTCGCTTCTGCCTACTTTGAAATATTGCTGAGTTCTCCTCTATGCAAGATGGCAAAATACTGAAGCCATGGGACTTGCTGGAAATTGTACAATTCATTTGTCCCCAGTGGAAAAGAAATATCCAATAATGTCCATGGGACAAAGCATTTTGCAACTCTGACAGTGAAAAATTAGCATTGTGGAAAGCAAAATGATTATTTTTGCCTCTAGAAATAAAAGTTTGGATTTTACAGTGGGAACAATGACAAAAGTTGAGAAGGAAGTTGATCTAGTCAACAAAGCTGCTTGCTAACAAAGCAGTGTGCCTGGATTTGAGGGCACCAGACATACTCTGAATAAATTGTAAACCACAGAGAGTACTGAAATGCACAATACTATGCTTAAAAAAAAGAAGTAGAGGATTTAAAAATTCTTCTAATTCTCTCTTTTTTTTTAAGATAGAAATTCACATTATATCAATATAAATATACACATGGATGTTACGCAGGACAGGACATTGGTTTTTTAGTAATACTTCTCTAAATATTAAATAAAGTGTCTTAGCTATGGATGTGGGGATGAGATTAATCAAACAGGAGGATTAGGACTAGATTAGATTCACTAGACTGTAAAGACTGAGCTGGACAGTCTGGCTTTCAGCTCTGAGCCTCCATTCAGATCGCTGCCCTGTCACTGGTGCCCTGCTTGCATGGTTCGTCACAGCAGTTCCTGAATGGCAGGAGGAAGCAAAACTAGCGCAGACAACAAATCCAGCAAATCTAGACCAGACCCTAAATTATCTTCCAAAACAAAAAAACCCTGAATTTATCCATTTGTATTAAAAAGTGTTATTCCACTTTCGTGCTCTCTTTCACTCTTACCTAACTACAAACAAACTGAATATTTACTGCTGGTTTTGCTCCCTTTCACCAGCATGCATTATCTGTGCATTTCATCTGCCTTCTCACTATCAGGGATGTGTAAGATATATCTTCTGCTTTACCAGAAGATGTATTACTTTATTAAAATGCAGAACTGTCTCTTTATCAAGAGTTTATCATGTTTGTAGCCAATATGTGGTTTTGATCCAGGTGAAGGCAATGCAGAGGAACTTTTCCAAAGGATTTGTCTGTGTCCTATGCTATGATGATTTGTATTCTTCATTGCCTCTGGTCTCTCTCAGCAGCAAACATTTTTCACATTTAAATGACTCCTGTCTTGAAGTGTGATTATTTGCATTTCAGAAGAATCTAACCGAGGTCCCTGAAGTAAAAGATGCAAGACTTAATGGAATCTTCTTAATAACATAAGTTAGCAAAAAATTCTCACATCTCCCAACTTCCTAATCACATACACAGCTCAGTAAGTGGATGTCAACATTAAACTGGAGAACAGTGATTGGCTCAATGCTTGGTGACAGCCAGAGAGGATTTATCCACAGAGAATAACATCCTTAAATAAATCCTTGAATAAACCTTTTGGTGTTTTTAGGAGAAAAAAGAGGAGAAAAAAGATAGCAGAATCAGGTTGTACTGGTCTGATCTGAAGATATGATTTCAAGTTTAACCCGAATTCTCTGTACTATGGGGGAGGGAAGGCTTCTCTTTTTTGGCTCAGAGTCTAGCTCAGTATTGATCACATCAAAAACTCTCATGAAGGTTTAAAGAATTAGTATTTGTTCAAGGCAACCCGGTCCAGTATGGAGCATGCAGAGCACACTGAGAATATGCTTTTTAGGTCAAGCACGGGACTGCACATCACGTGAGAAATGTCATTCTGACAGCAGAACATCTGCTTCAGAAATGACTTGGGATGTTATCTTGTTGAGAGATGGAAACTGAGGGCATGTGGAAGGATTTGTGAGCCCTTTATCTGTGTGTCAGAAGAGCTATGCAGACCTTAACTCAGTGATGGAGTACACTCTTAAACACTTGCTTTCCTTATTATTTCGCTTTGCCCAGGAGTGTGAATCTTTTGTTTCTATTTCAAATAAGAAATGCTTACATTCTGTTTGTCCAATGTGCTTGTTTGTATGATGTGATATAAATCCCTGCAAGTTGTACACATTTGCAGCCAAATTCCATTCTTGCATGTTTTTCAAACACAGAATGAAATTGCTGTTCATGGCTGACTCTTTGGAGGGAATATAACCCCAATTCTGTGTACACTGAATGAGCAATAATTATACCCTGGCCTTCAGCAGGACCCAGACCCAGCAATAGTCTACAAAGATCACAAACTCATAACAGAGAGTGATTCTGTGGATAATATTAATGCTTTGTTCTTTTTGCTGGAGAATTTAGTCAATCAATCTTCTAGGGATATAGCAAGGAATATTCAAAGGAAAATACACTCAGTGAACCAGACAAGTAATCAGCTGGTTTTGTCAGCACCCTGGTTTTATACCATATTCCAAAGCATCTTCAAACAATCAGCATGTTTTCCCTATTTTATGAGGAAACCACTTGTTGAGATAATGTGTTTTATTGTTCCAGGAAATTTTATTTTGTTAGTATATTTTTGTGGTCAAATACAGTGTAGTAGTTAATCTATCCAAAGATACTACACAACTGGCCACAACCACTGGTGAATCAAAACTCAATTTCAATATATTTAGAGATATTTTGAGATAGACTTCTGGGGAGTATATTGTTCAATGAGGTGATCCCACAGTGTTTACAAGCAGAAATTTGTTTTCTGGAGTTTATCTGTTTCACTCAGTCCCTCTGAAGTATCATCAGACTATAAAACTAATGTCCTTCATCTTTTCAGACTTCTAAACCAAGGTACTTATCTTCTGGACTTCTTGAATATTTACATTCAACTTTCTAAGGCTTTGTGTTTTAAATAATTTAACAAGATAAATTTAACTTTGGTTAATATTAAAAAATATTTCTAGATGTGTTAGATCTGTAATTTAAGCCTATCAAACACCAGGAAAAAGGAGAAGATATTTTTCACAGAAGAATCTGGACATTTCTTTTCATACTATATATTCTAGAGTCTTCAGAGCTAAATAGCTTTCAAGAGAATAAGAGAGAGCTTGAATTACCACATTTTAAATTGAACAGGACATTTATATTCCACACTGTGTATAGGAAAGTGTTTTAATTTAGTAAAATATGCCATGTGTTTAAGTGAATGAAGAATAATCTTTTGGTAAGTAAGGCTCTAAGACTCTTACTTTAAAAGCCACCCTCTGTGTTTATAATACTCTTTTGAAATGTAGTGAAAAGTTTTACTAAGTGGCAGAAATAATGGTCAAGTGTGTTCATTGCATATTCATAAAGTCTGGTTAGCTTTCAAAAAGAGACACTTTGTGCCAGGCCCATCTAACCGGAGCATGAATCTTAGACTAGCCGTTAAATGTTACTGAAGAGGAGCAGAATTCTTTGGTTACATGCCAAATATTTTATGTCTACTGTCCTCTCAAACCTCATTAGTCCCTAATCCAGAGGTTAAATACTTGATAGACAATCATGTGTTTGTATTCAGAAATTATAGCATGCAAGACTCGCTTTGCAATACAGACAGTTACCAAAAGTACTGAGTTTCTGACTTTGAATTCGTCTTCTGTTCAGCTAGAGAGGGAGCTTACATCATTTGCAGCCCCAAAGTTCTTAAAACCCTGCAGTTCTTGAAGTGATATTAAATCTTCCAGTCCTTTGAAAAATACACAGTGACCAAAGCCCATTGTTTTTACATATTTTACCGCATATTAAGAGGTAACCAACTCTTTCCATTAAAGGAAAAAAAAAAAAAAGATTTTTTTCCCCTGCAAGATGATCAAATCATCTGTCTCACCTACAGTCACAATTTCTTATACTGTGAAGGGGCAAATCTATCTGAAAGAAGTGCGGATGAATCTGACCGTCAGCCGCCTCACACCCCGACCTTGGCGAGGCGGTGGGAAAGGTAATCTGCCCGCTGGCTGGAGAAAAACTCTGCCTTTAGAGTTTGAGACTCTCCAGTGTCTCATTAGGAAAGCTGTTTTGAAACATTTCTTGTAAGACATGCTGGGAAAATCCGTTAATCCTCCTGGCTGATTAGTGGAGTCCCTGGCAGGGTATGGGTTGTGGAGGGTGGAGGGGCAGCAATGGGATTTCAGGCTATCGGCAGGGTGTTAACGGGCTGTGGACGTCTCCGGCCCAGCATCAGACCAGAGCAGGCCGCCCAGGAGGCTGCTCTGCCCAAGCCTCGGCCGCCTCCGTGCTGGAAGACACCTCGGCGGAGGCTCTTCCCCAGCGCCGCGGTGGGGAGGCTGTGGCAGGGCCGGCCCTGGGTGCTGCTCTCAGCTGAGGCTCCACTGCTGGCCCTGCGCCTGGCCTTGGTCCCCCCCATCCTGACCCCGATCCTGGCTCGTGGGCGACTGCCCGTCCCGTCCAGTCCCCCTCCCCGTCCCTGCAGCAGTGCCTGACGCCCCCCAGGTCTGAGGGCAGCTGCCCTGCTCCCTCGTGGGTGGTGGGACAGGCCCTGGTGGCCAGGCCTGGCCCGGCCGCCATGGGGAGCCCCAAACTCTGCTCACCCCAACTCTGTTCAACTTTGCACAAGCACTTTTCAGCAGCTTTTCTTGCCTTAAAAAAAAAAATCTCCTTAGAACAGAGTTATGATTCATGACAAGATATTAATAAATTCATGTGGGTAAATATTTAGTTCTCCCCAGCTCTGTGGAGAACAATTAGGTGATGAACAGATTGTGACTAAGTACAATTAATAGTGCCGGAGTGTACCTTCACAGGGGAATAAATACAGCAATTAGTGTCTTATTTTATCAGTTGTGTAGGATTGTTTCTAGCTGTAATGGCATTCATGGAGCAGGCTAAGATTGCATACAAAACATAAGCAATTCTAAAATCCCAGGATTTTATAACTTGGGAAGAAAAAAATTCTGCTTTGAGATCAAAACTTTTTCCTCACTGGTGGAAAGCTCTTTGCTTTCTAGAAAGCTAGAGGATAATTAATCCAGCAAAGTTTTTGAGCACTAGGACGTGGAGAAAATATGCTGTGGGGGCTTGACCCTGTCCATCCCTCTGCCCCCGAGCGTAAGCCTCTCGAAGCAGCGCAGCTCCCCTGGGTTTAAAGAGCAGGAAAGGTGTGAAGCTATGTGGAGCCCCTCAGCGACACGAGAGGCCGGGCTGGCCTTTCGCTGCTACAGCTGTGCAGCCTGCTGACACCATTGCACAGCGAGGTAACCATCACCCACCACTAAGTTAGGAAATACCTGTGCGACTGTAATGATTTGTCTAATTTTAAATTACAAGGTCACACTCTACTCTTTATATGGGATAACTTCTGTCAGCTGAAACTTTTCAGCTTTGGTTGAACCTGAGCAGATCTTTTGGGGGACAGGAGAAGAGCAAGCCTTGCCATGTACAATATCTGACCAAATTCCAGTATAAAAGTCACCTCAATTTTTAGAACGGGCAAGCCAGGTCTCGGAAATGGCTATATCATTTTTATTACAATTTCTCCCCTCCTCCTGCTTGCAAAAGCCTTGAAACCTTTTAGGTGAAATAGTCTGTGTTTGGCAAAGACTCTGAAGACTGAAACCAGACTGTTATAATGGAGGGTATTGGAGAAGCTCAAAGGCAGGTTTCTACCAGTTACAACAATAGGTATGGAGGGAAACTGAGCTGATGTTGGTCAATATTCCCATATTAGCTGTTGATGTCAGGAAACTCTCTTTTATTGTTGGAAATCAAGGCTCTGGTTCGTTTTCATGCATATAGAAAACCAATAATCATTCCAGTGCTCTCCACAGCTCCCTGACACTGTCAGCAGCACGTGCTGTTGCATTACTCAGTCTTGAATGGATCCGTTCCGTAATTGCTCTTGCACTTTCCTGTGCATTGTTAGAGCACTAAAGAAGTACTTCAAAGGTGCTATTGTTTTTAGAAAACGTATCTTATTGTTAGAAAGGGAGCTGAAGTGTTCTATGCAAATGGATGCCGTTCAGCATTTGCCTTGGCTTTTAATTGGTTTATTAATGATGTATGCAGTAGAACGAGGATTGTTTTGAACAAGGTTAACCAATACTTTGCTAATTACTGTTCATGTGTGGGTAAATCCTGAGTCACAGAGGGTTGCTTTCAGCTACAGACACTCGCAACATGCAGCCCCTCAGCTGCAAGGGCAGTGTTCCCACCACACATTCCCGCCAGTCCTATCTGCACTGGGGTAGTGATTTGGGGAAAGGAATATGCTACCAAGGCAGACCACTATAAGTGACGTCCCTCTCTCCATACTTGCTCAGCGACGTTAACCGCTAGAGAAGGAAAAGGTTGGAGCCCATGCTTCCTCTGCCCTTGCCCTGAAACCAGCCCCTCACTGGCCACTGGGAAAAAACAGGCAGAATCGCATGGGCTGGGCTCTATCCATCTGCCACCATCTCAGCTGTGGTGACAATTCATTTCTTTTAAGACGCTGCATGTTGAAGGAGCACAGCATCAGAAAAATTAGCAGGTGGGATGTGAGGAAATAAGAGAAAACACAGTTTAAACAAAAAAGAAGGTTCCAGAACTACCAGAAGAGGCAGAAAGAGTACATATATATATTTCTTTATATATATATGTATATTTTCCATACAGTGGCTGGATTAATTCTGCAAGATCTTGTGATGACTTAAGATAATTCTGGACCCCACAAAAAAGCCTCTGAGTTGTATAAAAGTCTATTGTACCAAAGGTGATATCTGAGAGTGAAAGCTGTTATTCAACCAGAAAGGACCTTTTGTAATTTAAATAAGTCTGAATATGCTTGAAAAAGCATATATTTTAAAAAGAAAGGACTTAGAGTCTTTTCTTAAAGGCACACAAAACTTCAACTGATTTAGTTTAAAAAATGCAGATTTTTTTTTTCCTAAGACTAATTTTCATGGAGAAGATCTTGTACAGCCCTTCTCCCTCCTCCAAATAGGCCTTTATAAATGTTCAAAATGGTTATTTTCATGCCTGTTTTCTCAAGTCTTTATATATCTTCTTCCTCTTATGAAGACATACAGAATTTTCAAAGCAGTGCATTTCTTGTGCTTAAAATGACATAAGATGATTTCAGATGAAATCTTAATAAATTATAAAGTTCTTTTCTTTTTTAGGGGCTGTTCCATTTTCTCTCGCTTTCTTGAGGATGCATGCACAGTATCAGTGCTCTAGTCTTAAACTTTTTTGTCTATATTAACCTGCAAAAGAAGTTTGCATTCTGTTTCAGCTCTGATTTGTCTCCTTAAATTGTCTTTCCTTCCCATTCATTCCTGTGTGTTGATTAGATTTATAATGCCTATGATGACAGCTTAGACTACGACTGACAGAAATATATCACATGATGCTGTCCTTACATCTCTCATGGTGCTGGCCCCCTAAAAGTAAAACATATGTAATACATCTATTTGCATTAAGCAAAGCAAGCCATCAGTAAGTTACAAGCGGATTCTTTATTTAACTCTACCCATAAAATGGAACAAGTCCCCTAAGTCTTCTTTCTTTCTTGCCTCCTCTAAGATCACTGTAGTGGTCTTAGGTGTATGTTACATTTAGACATTTTTATCAGCTCAGTTAATAGTAGAGCTAATTCACTGTAGTAAAATCACAAAAATAAAATAGAAGAAAGACGGATGAATGCCAGATTATTGTTTCCTGAGCCTAGTTTATTACTGCAACCTTACACCAAACACCCTGAATGCTTTACCTATGTGTGAGAGCAATTCCCATTGCCACCTGGTGAACAGGACAGTCTTTTTCTTGTCAGAAGCAATTTGATGCTGTTGACTCGCTATAGTTTTGCATGAAGACTTGAACTACAGAGGTATTTTGCCCTCCCAGAACTATAGAAATAAACACTGTGAAAGCACTAGCTTCTGCTGAGCTGCTCTCTTCCATTGTCAAACAGCCTTGGGCAGCCAAGATTCATGCTGCTCCCCCAGGAATCACTATTATGCCAGCATAAATTAATTTGACTTCAGTGAAGTTCCTCTTCACTTACATAACACAGAGCGATCAGACTGGGCCAATTGTCTTTAGCAATGTTTTTCTTTATTCCTGGATAGATAGCATATCCAAGGTTTTATTAAATAAAATCAGTGTGTGTAACATAAACCAGATGGACTAAAGTTTGTTGACAAAATGGATAGGTTATTTTCAAGGACACTGATTCATGGTCTTCCAATGAAAAATAGCATTTAACAAATTTATGATTGTTGAATAGGCAGCAGAGAAGCTGGAGAAGGTCGATTTACCTAATGTTATTTTTGTAATTTTAAAAACCTTTTGCTGGGTATCAGAATACATTAGGCAAAAAGCTAACTTTTTGTTTGTCTGTTTTTAGAATTACAACATTGTGTAAGCTGGAAGGGACCTCTGGAGGTCATTCAGTCCAACCCCCTGCTCCAAGCAGGGTCAGGGTTGCTCAGGTTGCTCAGAGCCATCTCCAGTTGAGTTTTGAACGTCTCCAAGGACAGAGACTTTGCAGCTTCTCTGAGTACCTGTTCCAGTGCACCACCCTCAGGGTGAAATATTTTTTTTGTATGTAATTTGCCTTTCCCTTTCTGAACAGTTGCCTCCTTTCCTTTCAGTGTGAAGCTCTGAGGGCAGTATGACTTTGTCTTCTCTAAAACTTTTCATTAGGTAGCTAAGGAGAGCAATAAATCTTAGTCTTCCTGTTTAAGGTTGAGCAAATCTGATTCTCTCAGTCTCTCCTTATCCATCAGGTGCCCCATCCCCCTAATCATTTTGGTGGTCCCCCACAGGGCTCTTTCCAGTACGTCAATGTCTTGTACTGGGGAGCACCGAACTGCACACTTATTTCATAAAATTTTCTCTCTCTCTTTCTTTTTTTTTTTCCCCCACAAAGCCCACATTCCCAAAAATTATAAGAGCAAAAGAAAGTGCTGGATTTTGAAAATTATTTATGCTGTTAGTTACAGGCAACCATCCCTTTGCTGTAACTGAGATGATACTTCTGAAACTTTAGGACCTCTGAATCTAGATATCCTTTATATATCTAAATTCACAAAAGATGAAAGATGGTGCTTGTGGGGAGGAGTCAGTCATTTCTGAAAGATCAAGATTGGCATGTATTGCCTTCATTATCCACTGAAGACCTTAGAAAGGGAGATGAGGGCTGTCAAGTCAGTCTTCCAAAGATATATAAGTTGAGAAGAAAGAAATCTAGGGGTGACCTATAAAAAGAAGGTTTCAGTTTCAAGCAATTGCTTTTCCTGAGGTTGCTTCTTTTGTGAAGCCAGGACAGCTGAACTGCTGGGACTTCTTCTCCAGGGCATTTTCTTCAGAGAATAATGGAGGGGTCCAGGCTGGGAGGAAACTGTCTTTTCCCTTTCACTGGTATCTCCACAGGTTTTATTTGCCTGTGTTTCTTCAACAGACAAACAAAACACAACACAACAAAACACAACAAAACACAGATTGAAGTCTCTTGTTGAAGAAAGTTCTGGAGAATTTTCATTTTAAGTCAGTGAAAAAATCCTCAAAACAAACCAGTTAGTTTCCATTATGTTCTTTAACTATTTTCCCAGCTTGTGTATGTTAAAATGGAGTAGTACCATTTCAACAGGAATGGCATTTTTTTGTGAAAAAGACAGGTCAGGAGAGATAACCGAAGTACTCCTCCAATCTGTTACCAGAGCAAAAGCAGAAGAAATAGTAGCTCTTCTCCCTCCTTGTGAGATGCAGGGAGGACATCCCCAGTCCATAGGGCTGACAAGCACTTTTTCTCCTACTGCTCAGTAACACGACATCCCTCAGGTGCATGCTGCCAGCCTCTCACAGCTGGGATTTGGCTTCCTGGGCAGGTTCTTCTTTTGGGGGTCCTCTCAGCCTTCCTTCAGGTGCACACAGCTCCACAGACTCTTGGCTGCTCTGTGAGCTCCCATGGCTGGCCAGGCAGTTGCAGTGCAAGCAATGCAGGCTAGGAGAGAGGCTGGGATGCTGCATGGCCCATGAGCTACAGCCTTGCTGCCGTGGCACGTCACTGTGGCTTCTCGGAGATGATGAGCAAGCCTGGCTGTGGGCAGAGGCACCTCGGGGAATGACATCCAGGCAGCCAGAGTGAGGTCTCCTCAAGCAAAGAGCTATCACGAGCCAGGTACTGCCTGGAGGACATTGTGCAGGCTGACAACTATCAATATTCATGCAGCTTTTCAAATCTAATATTGATTAGACCCCATAGGTAAACAAACAGATGAGATGATATCTTTGCAGTAAAAGCTTGATGTTCTTGAGAAAGGCAGGGCATCAGCAATCATCTGATGTTTTCCTCTGTTTGAAAATGATCTCTGACCACTGGCAACATTATCTGAATCTAATATTCTAGTAATTTTAGCAGCTGTGACATTCTAGCAGTTCTATTTGTCTAGAAGACAGGCACTTCTAAGGAGTCCATTTAGTAGGTTGGCAAAACTGCATCTGTACAGAATGAGCACGGTAGATATGAAATATTACATTAAAATGTCTCTTTGCCTTGCTTTGTTAAGGCAATTTAAGCCCTTGCATATTAAAGTTGCACAAGTGAGCAAAGCTCCAGGCCCTAGATGAACAGAAATTATTTCCATTATGAATAACATTGCACCTATCAGGAAACTTGTGCATTTGTCCAGACAAGTACTTTTCAGTTCTCACCATTTCTTCTTCTCCTTTTAGAAAAGTGCCAAATCTTGCTTGCCTCACTTAACATCACAGTGTTTCTGCCATGAGAAACGAAAGAAAGACAAGCCTATGCAAGGTTATGGCTGCAAATTTGCAGCAGGAAAGAAATATGTGATACATTCTGCTTTCATCAACACTGGTTCAGCCACAATTAGTGCATTTTGGTCCAATGGTCCAGGTTTCTCCCTCTTTATCTCCCTCTTATTTAGGCAACTCTACTGATTTTGTGAACTGAAATCTTGGACTCCATCTGCTGAAACCTACAATACGTGGCACAAAAGCAAGGCAGGGCAAGATAGCAATGAAACAAGAGGGCAAAATGCCTGCCATGTGGGAGTGCTGCATTTTGCATCAACTTGATCAAAAGCAATCTCCTCCTCTAAAACATTTAATAATTATTAAAATATATTTTAATTACTTACTAAAGGGCTCTAAAGGGCTTTCGCGAAACAAAACCGACAGAGAGAAGTGTCAGTTTTTAGAAGCACTTAGCACTCTTGGAAACCCACACACTGCATGAATACTTTCACCACATATACATATATATGTATATATATATTTATTAATAGAGATTTGAAAATTACACTGTTCCCCACTCTAGGATTATCAGTATAGGAATTTCCAGAATATTGACCACAAGACACTCAGGCATTACAGAGACAGTGCTGTGAAAAGACTTAGGCAGACGGACAGGTTGACAGCTTTGCTCGTTTGTGCCGCAGTGGCTCAGGTTCCTTCCCAAGCCTTCTCTCAGGGGCAAGGAAGCAAAGCAGCCCCCATGCCGAGCACAGTGCTACACCTGGATGATTGCAGTCTGCAAACCAGGACACATGGCTGGCTCTGCCAAGAAGCTCAGTATTTGCCACCATGAGCAGTACGCAGCAGAACCAAAGGAAGCAGAGTTTTCAGAAAAAATGTTATGTTCAGGTAACTAAAAGTTATATCATGATGTGTCCAAAGGAGTCTGGCTTTAAATTACACAGGTATCCTTACTATAGCATTCTCTGATTTTTGTCTGCTTTGCTGTACAATTTGAGTAGTATTGTTCTAATAGGGTAGATTTTATGGAATTGACTTTAATACTTGATCCAAAACCTCCTCTAGAAATGTTTCAGACAGCATAGCAGAAAGCCTGGCCCAAACTACCTTTAACAGACAGCTATAGCAATTCCTCCTACATGAGAATTAGCAAGAAGACATGGCTAAATAGCCATGAATGTTTGGATTTCAACAGAAAAGAAAAATGAATATAGCACACTGATCACAGCCAAATCTTTCTGACAAAGCTGCATGCTTTTTTTGTTTGTTTTGCTTGAGCACTTTGTTGACCAAAAATGGAAATTCAGATGAGTTAAAAGCATTTATAGATTCAGCTGGTATTTCTCACATTGTTTCAGCCAGAAAAAGATAAATGAAAGAAAAAAAAGGAAAAGGCAAAACATTTTGTATTATGTTTTAAAAAATGAAGTAGTTTACTTTTCGCTTAAGGAAACAATCAATCACTGGAAAGGAAAAAGCTTTTCTGGCTGGTGTCCCGGCTGGGATTCTTGCAGGTGGAATTCTTTCTCTGCAACCTTGCTGTTGTTTTAGACCTCTTTGATGAACATAAAATACATCTTTCATAAAAGAAGACACCATATGGCAAAATATTTCCTGGCAGACAGCATAACATCCCCCTAATAGTTAATACTAAAAATGGATCCACATTACTTAAATTAGGTCAAATATGCATTTGCTCTTACTGCACAGGGTAATGCTTTCACCTGCACCTGGAAGCCCCATACAAGGAGCCCTCTGTGATGGGGCAGAAAGATATCAGTACATTTTGGAACAAATTTAAATTGTGTCATATGATGAAATATTGTTTGCACCAGGTCATTTGTGCCACGTATGCAGATACTCACAAAGAGGCAAGCAGTAATGTTGGAACTGAGAGAAGTGTTTTGAAAAAATTTTCTTCACAGGGAGATAAAAATGTTGGTTAAACAAAACTATTCCTGAATTCGTATCAAATTGGACATTAGAACCTGAGCAGCAGCACTATAACAATCAAAGCACTTCTTTCATCATTTTTGAATAAGGCGGTTTGATCTTTTTGTTTCCAGAAGACCTATGTTTATTTTTAAATTCCATATCTAACCTGAAACAAAACATTCCACTTGAGGATGAACAAACTGCTTCTTCAACCTGGAAAAACATTGACAAGATAGGGAGGAGGCTCCCTTTCACAAGATATAAATATAAATTATTCATGCAGTTTAAATACTACATTATCTATAATTTAGTATAGCCCTACTGTCACATTAGGTAGACAGCAAAAAAGGAGAAAAAAAAAGACTTAAATTCTATGAAGGATAATACAGGTTCATCACATTTGATATAATAATAAATTATATTTGTTTAATAAAGTGGTGTGCCACAGATCTATAAAGGAGAGCACAAGTAATTAGAAGCATTATATGAGAAAATAGGAGAGTTCTTCCTTGTAATCACGGAAAAAGAGCACTTTGGAGTTTGCGAAGCTGAGAGCATGTATAGCAGCTCTCCCTGTTATTTCTGCTGTCAGTCCAAGGCAATTCTTTTGACAGGTGCCATTGATTTTTCTGAAATGCCAGAAGGCTGACTCCTTACTGCCTCAGCTCTGTTCTTTCATCAAATGCAAGTCACAGTTCTGAACAAGAAAGGAGAAGGAATCCCAAAACTGAGGAATTTAACGTGCTCGGAGGGACTTTGGCTAAAGGGAAAATTCCCAAAAGCCCGCAGAAGAGAGGGTGAGTTTAGGGAAAAACTCAAAAGCATAAACTGTTTGTATTCTGATTTCTATAGCAAATTCAAAAGAAAGAGAAATTTTAAGTAATGATCTGTGGAATTTTGCTTTTCTCTGATTTTTAGATTGGAGAAAACAACCTCTATCCTTCTTAGAGTTCTGTCCCCAGTGGAAATACACACCAATAAAAGAGGAATTGATTGTCGGATTCCCTGCCAATCTTTGTCTTTAATCCATAGATGTTTTATTATCTCTCTCACTTCTCTTTCCACTGTTGCATTCAGTTCTCCATAAGTACTTTCATGCCAGGAAGCTAGTCATATTCAGAACAGAAATGCCTCGTTACATATTTTATGAGAGTCCTTAACCACATGCATGGAAAATGTTTATTTTATAAGTGCAGAATTGTCTCCTGGGGATGTTTTGCTTCACAAATGAGCCTAATGAGCATGAGAAGAGCAATTTTGTTCAGGAAAGTGGTGGGTTTTTTTCCTCTTTAATTTTTTAATTACAGCCCCCGACCCGAAGGACTAGCACGAAACTATAAACAGATCAGGATTACAAGCAACATGCCGTTGCACCAATGCCACTGGTGCGTGTCCTGCACGCTGCACTGGGGCAATGCAGGGTGAAGCCCTGTCCGCTCCACGCCAGCACGGACCTCTGCTGCTGTCCCCCGCGAGCCCCCAGCCCCTCAGCTCTGTGCCAGGGAGCTGCCCAGGCTAACAGCAGTCAGCAGGTGTCCCTCCGTATGAGCCCCCTGTAATACCTGAATGTGACAAGTGTAAGGGGAGGGACGTTGCCTCTGGGCAATCTCAAATCTTCGTGGTATGCCGGTTTCTGTACCAGGGATGCACTTCTCTGCCTAAAGGGAAGCAGCACCTCTGATGGAGGGGAACGCATTGTGTGCACCATGCAGCTCATGGGTTTGCCACCAGACAAGGTTCCTGGTCAGTTATAAACACTGATTTGTGGAGATATAAGAGCAAAATGCATTATTAAGGTTGTACTTAACATTAGAAACTCATCTCAACTGGCTTGTGAGGCTGGATAATTAACCACAACAACTTAGCTTCTGGCTGGCCTGCCATGGAGGGTCCTGAGTGCCATGTCTCTCCTGCTTCTTTGCCAAAGTTGGTCACTCATCCATCTCCAGCCCAGTATGGAAGGAACTCTTCCATTCCCTCTTTTCCTATTTGCCCTTCTTTTGTTCCCTCTGACTGTACACAGGAATAGTATCTTATGTTACCATAGAAGATTATATTGTTTTCCTTCCTCTTCCTCCTCAAGGTTACTTGATTAATGTGCCTATAGTATATTATAAATAGCAAACTCCTGCCTTTAGGCTTCAGGCTGCTTTCTCCTGTTTCGAACCTCTATGACACACAGGTGTCTAACTTTGAAAATTATGCATCCTGAATACTACAAATGATAACATCCCCACTTGTAGCTTGCTACAACCTTTGCAGATACATGAATGCAACCAGGGACAGCTCTCCCAGGACAGTGCAGCCCTCAGCCTCACATCTGGCTGGATTTCAGTGAATTTCAATGGATTTCAGTGTCCCTGTTGCTCTACTACTGGCTGCTGCAAACCCTCAATAGAGATGTGCTGAGCAACAAGATGGCAAGGGAGAGCCTTTCTGCCTGTTCAAGCTGTCTGCTCCACCAACTGGAGGCTCCAACTTGTTCACAGAAAATCATTTAGGAGCCAGGCTGTTACTTCATATCCATACCAAGAGTAACTGCATAGCAGTTACTAGCTAGTGAGGAGCCAGCAGTGAGACGGCGTGTGGTTTGCATGCTGCTCGGCAGCAGATCGCCAGAGTGGAGTGAGCCAGCTGCCACAACATCTGGCAGCGGCAGGCCCTGGGGCAGGGAAGGGGAAGTGCTCCCTGCTTGCTGGTGTTTTTTCCTGACGCTACAGAAAGCTGCTCAGCACCTTCAGGACAACTTGCTTTTTCTTCTCAGACCTGGTGCAAATTTCAGAGCAGTGAGATCAGGTCTATGGGGAGGGGAGGGCAGCCTCCCCAGCCCGCCATATCCAACCCCTCTCCTTGCCACCCCCAAATGGCCTCACGGACACCCGCGCTGTTCATTTAGCTCTTTTTGCTAAATACTGTTTTTTTTATTATTATTTTCAAAAAGAAAGGGGAAGAGCTATATCTCATAGCAAACTTTATGCTGCTTTTCACTACTACTCCTTTAAAAAAACAACAGCTTTCTATTGCTCCTATCTATCCCTTTAATGTTCAGTCAATAGCTACATCACAATTCAGTTTATCTCAAATAAAATTGACTGAAACTCCAAGCAAATCTGAATTATTGATAAGCCGTATTGTGTGATTGTGATGTCTCCTATGTTCTGGTATAAAACAGTCAAATGAGCTTCCTTGTTTTCTACAGAGAATGTTTCTGTAAAAATTAAGGATCATTGGATGTTACAGAAAAACTATTCCATTAATCTGGTCTTTCCTTTTTTTTTCCTTTTTGTGTCACTGCTGCTTACAATGTATATTGTTACCATTAATTCTTTAAATCACATGGAAGGTTAGACAGTTGTACTGATCTCTTTACCTATCTATAATTTTTAATAAAAATGTGTATTTTAAAACCCCAAATAAAATAGCGGATATTACCAAACAGTCAAGGCAAATATGAATTAAAAAAGATCTTTTTTGAAACTCTTCTTGGCTTTCATGTTAATTTTACTTTACTAGAAATATTCCGAGTGAACCTAAGGTTTGACAATGGAAGCCCACAAAACTCTAGCCACGTATGTAGATATCTGTGTGTATCTGTATTTTATACACACATGCATACACACACACACACACACACACACACACACACACACACACAAAAACACACACACACACACACACACGCACACACACACAGAGGCCCAAGATCATAAGCAGCCGTAGCAGATATTCCACTTGTCTAACTCACTTGACTTTTTATGCTAGGATTGTGGAACTGCTGAGACAAAAGTGAACAGAAATGAGTTTGCTCAGATGGGGACCGGAGGTTCGGTTTTCAAAAATAGACAACTCTCCTGTCAGTAAGAGCAGAGAAATGTAGCTTGTGCTGGAAAGCAAGTATGCAGGTGCTGCACAATCATTACCAAGGGAACATTAGATTTTTACAGTATAAGTCCATAGAAAGGTATTTTGACAATGGAAAGCTGGATCCAAACATCACTGCAATTTTGCTGGTGCCTTGAGAGTCCTTTATACAGCGTACATCTGAAGGCAGCCCATTTTATCCTAGTGGGAGAGTGTGCTACCCTGTGCCGACTGCTCAGTGCTGTTTGGAGAATAGATGCCTTTTTGTTTGGCACTCACTGAGTATAAAGAACATGGATAATGGTTTAAATCATACTAGCTGTTAGCAACATCACTGTAACGTATCTATTGCTTATACTAGCAGAAAAAACCCTCAGTGTTTCAAAGTGTCCATAGTTTCTCTTCTACTTCTGTCCCATTCCCTTTTGTGATAACAAGTTAAATGCCATGGAGGAGCCATTAAAAAAAAAACACAACTGAATTCTGGGGGAAAAGTCTTAGTTTTGCAAGTTAAACTTTAGTTAAGTCCACAGAAGAGTGTTGATAGGTCACTGAATCCATATAAATGTCCCATTTCTAAAAAGGCAGTTTATGCTGTGCACATATAATTTTTCTAGTATTTTTCTTCTTAACTAAGATGAAGTGGGAGAGCACATGTTTTCCTTGAGAAAAAAGAAAGTGCATTTTCACAACGTGTTCCTTTTTTTGCTCAGAGGCAGTTCCTTGTAACACCTCAATCACTTTTTACTGTACTGTTCTTTGGTGTATAGATCCTGCTGGGCTCCCATATGCAGGAAGAAGGTAACTCTTCAATATCGGAGACATTATATTTGAAATAATACAGGCTATTAGGCATTAGGAATGAAGAGCAGATAGTGTTTTTCTGAGCATTTTCCCCCAATCTCAGCTGCAATTTTTGTATTCTTTTTCTTATAGGTGAAAATCCTTATAAAAAGGGTCAGATATTAACAGTTCCATGCCTTAAGTGCTTGTTATCTTGCTTATACTTAAGCGATGGCAAGAACTTTCATTATTTCTAAGACCTCCCCTGCTGTGAAGCAGTTAATTTGACATTGTCAAAGAGGTGACAACCCCTTTGAGCAATGAAAGACTTTTGATTCAGTGAAGCAATGGCATTACTTTGCTACATAGCACCAAAGTGTGAATCTCAGGGTGAGACACATTTAACCCAGCAGGAGCTCTTGATGGGATATTGGCTGGAAAAAACTGTTTGCATTGTCTAGAGAAGAAAGGGATTTGGGGGAAAAAAAGTGAGGAACATTAGGCAGTCGGGATTGCTTGTCACCTTCTGACCCCCTTGGCACTGTTGCTCCTAAGGCCTTGAGTGACAGTTAGTGAAATATCTTAAATAGCTTTTCTTATGTCATCTGCAAATGTCTTCTTATAGTGCCAAAACCACAGTTAGATTTTACAAACCTGGTTTCCTCACTGTTTATTTCCATTTTTACCTTATCTCCATCATCATGTGACTTAAGAGTATGGAAAATATGCACTCCATTTGTAAGTCTGTTAATTATAACATATTTTCAGAAGAGTCATTATGAAAATGCCTTTTGAGGTCAGACTAAAAGATTGAAACATGCTTGTTTTTCCTCAGTTGGTGAGATAAGTAGTTTTCTGCCTTGTTAGTTAAAGTATTCCTGTTGGTTTTGTTTTTCGGAGATTAGAGTGGACAGCAGATTTGATAGCTAAAAGTTGTGGGCTTTTTCCAGCAAAAAGTACCTGCAGTCTAGAGGAAAAGTTTGCAAGGAGTTCACATCTGTCATGACTTAGGGTGTTCCCTGAGGCATCTTTATCTCCTCTTGCAGACAAAACCTAAGAAAAACTGATTGTAGATGCAACAGCTTTATAACCATAAAGAATATTTGTCTTAGAGATATGTCACTCATTGCAGTTCCAATGTTGCCTTTGTGTCATACAAATTCAGGATTCACTCAGTTATGTTTTACTGAAAATTATTTGCATCGGCAATGAGAAAAGGAATAATAAGAACTTAAGCTTTAAGTACTAGGTGAGCGCTGAATTTTCTTTTGATTTTACTCTGAATTTCATATGTCTGATCCCCAGAAACTGGCACAATTTCATGACAGTGAGGATCTGACAGGAGAGAAGTGGGCATGGATACTAGGAGAAATATAGTGAAGAATTATGAATGCTGTGTTAATAACTTCTGTCTCTGTTTCTTAATATCAGATGTGGCTTACAACAGAAAATAAACTATAAAAGCTTTACTGGGACTCCATCTTACCTTCATGGAGTCATCCGCAGCATTTGTGTTCAGCAAAATCAGCACAGAAACAAGCAGTAGTGTAGTGATGATATATGAGTGACTGGTATGGTATCAGTAAAAAAGACACAGAAGAATGAAGATACATGAGAGGAGCAGTGACAGCCAGAGATGGTTAGAGGCTTAAGTAGAGTTGTCTGGGTCACAAGCACATAACATCATGACATGTAGGTGTTTCTGCCTTTTACAAGAGAGAACCATATTTCTCAAGGTCTAACTACCTTCCATAATCACCCCTCATTTTCTTTACTAGTCTAGCTTACCTACTCCTGTTGCTAATGCATTTTATTCCTCAGCTTGCTTCTTTGCATACTGATGTTATTACAGGTTCCCACCAGGACCGGCACCTCACTGTGCGCGGCTGTGCACACGAACACAAGGAAAGACAAATACAGAGATATAGATAAACAATGGTAGTTTCTCACACTTCTTCGGTAATTTGAATTCATATTCTCCATTTTATAGAAACTTACCAGTTTTGCAGATTGTCATGATGTGGCAATATTGAAATTGCAAAAGATTTCCAGAACCATGCAAAAATTTCCTGCTGTACAGGGCATAGCAAAGAGTTCACCATCCATAGACTCTCAGGCAGTGATAGCAGAAAAGATCTGCTGGATACAGGCTGCCAGCTACGGAAACAGGTATGTTGGTAACATAGGACAGCAAACACTACAGGTTTTCATGTTTTGTTGCATATAGGTTCAAAAGCCCAAGTGAACCCTGCTCTGTAGCAAAAAGCACTGAGGATATTTTCATAGCTGGCTATGCCTCTCATAAGTTCATTCAAAGTATTTGCTACTCTCAGGATGCTGGTAGAAGAAATAGTTCTCTGAACTGTTGATTCAGAATATTTTGTGCCTTCTCACACTAGTCTGGCAATGAAAACTAATTACTTATGCTAGTCAAAGTGCAGTCTACAGTGCACAAAGTAAAGCATAATCCCAAATTAGGTGATGAACACAAATTAAAGAGAACATCAAGATTTCAGCTACACAAACTTAATTCTGTTCTCATTATATTTTAAAACCATGAGTAAGGCCACATGCTGTAATGCATTAGAAGAGGCAAAGGCTTCGGAATAAATAAAGTAGTGTATGTAGTGTATCCAGCAAAAAGATTACACCAGCAGCACTTCAAAGTTCACAAATTAGTTTTCACCTCTGCGGACATCAACATGAAATATATCCTTGTTAGGGTACTCATCTGATATTCAAACCTTGAAAACATTTGGAAGAAGGGAAAGTCAAGATTTTAACTTAGTAGGAAATTACTATTTCCTGGTGGCTGGGATTTTTATTTGTTTCCCTTAAAGGGTATTCTGAAAGACTGTCCTTTGACGTATTTGGTTGGAAAGAACTGAGAGTCCAAATTATTTACTGTTGTCCTAAAAAGTCACCACCTGCAGAACAGGACTATGTTCTTTATTGCTTAGTAGCAGCAGCCAAAACCTAGTATATCATGTTCACCTTGCAATAACCATTCATACAATAACAAAGAGTATGTTCTATCCTAAAAACCAGCTTTGGCAAAATGTTCTTGTTCCAAAGCAGTTATGTCAGGGAACTGATTGCAGCATGGCTCTGGATTTCAGTTGCTGCACATTCACATGTATAACTCCCACCTCAGACAATCTGTATCCTTTTTAAAATATCGATACTTGAAAATAAATCTTCAGAGGAGGATAAATGAATCAGGGCAGTGGACACTCTAGGAGATGGATCAGGCTATGGAAGAGAAGCAGCAGGTAGGCAACTGGGAAAGAGAGAGAGGAATCAGGCAGGGGGACTACAGAGACTCTGCAGTAAGTTTCCCCTAGCACCTATCTAACCAGAAGTGCTGCAGAAACAGGGACTTTTTTTCATAAAGAGCTTGTGAACATACGCATGAAAATACATTTCCCCTTCCTTCTCCTCCTTCCCTCCTCTTCTTTCCTTCCTTCCCCTTCCCCTGCTCCTAACAGAGTGCATGAGCCAAAGCTCACATGCAGTCCAAGACTCCCACAAGTCCCACAAGATTTTTGCTCTCTTCCTTACCCCTCTACTTTAGATCTGGTGATCTTTTCTAAAGCAAGAAAAATGGTACTCCCGACTGATTGAATGTTCTGCTACTTTTAGCCAACAAATGACAATAAATGCTTGGGTACAATGTGTGGGAGCTATTCCTTTGATGTTTCAGGTCTAAAAAGGAATACAGAGAAGAACTTCAAAGATAAACAATCCCCAAATGATGTGTTGACTGACCTGCTCTTCACTGTGCTGATCCCAGTGACATGCAATTTCGCAGAGAGAGGAAGACAGAAACATGACCATGACGAAACAGAAGTTATGTTTTCCAAACTCATTTGGACCTCAGAGTTTTAATTTAGCTTCTGGCTACGGGCAGAAGGCAAGGACATCCAGTGAGCACTTAGGTAAGGAAAAAGGAGAGAGAAAATGAACTAACCTCCAGAGACTAAATGCACCCAAAACCAGTTCTTTTTCTACCCACTCTTTCAGCACTCAGCTACAAATGCAATGAGCCAGCAGGCCATAGCAGCTTCTCAGCAGAGTGAGAAATCAGGACTGCTAAAGAGTCTTGTTATCTCTAAGCTCCTTGTGTATTTGGGCTCTTTGTGTCACATATATGATTACATGAAATAGCACAAGTATAAGTATATTTTCTTCCTGTTTTCCCCATGTGTTAGAGAAAGCAGAAAAGCAGGCATGCAGCTACAATGATCAGAGAATTAAGATAAAAAAACAACATAAAATATTATACTGTGCTCAGTTACAATTACAACTCATTTGGCCCTTCTGATGAAAAACATGATTCTGGCAAATGCTGTGTTCAGAATTCATGCCTGTTCAGAAAAACAGTGAATTTATCTCCAAAAACTCAATATTTTGTGAACACAGATCAAATGGTGGGAAATAAATAGTTTCATTTTCTAGAGCCATAGGTGTTCTCAGTACTTGTCAGCAAATACCCTCAGAGCTGTGTTCACTGACCATCTCTGACTTGCATTTGAAAAAGAAAATGCCATTTCTAGATGAAGAGGATAAACCAGCAGAATGACACCCACATCCCAGATGTGTTTGTAGGATTCCCCAGAGGGGACAGTATGTGTCAGGATAACTATGACATCAGATGACAGGAATTGCCCTACTGGGGCATTTTCTTCCATAAACACAATCTAGCTTCTCTAGTTTTCATCCGTAAACTGAAGAGAAACCTCTTGGAAACAAACAAAAGGTTTCATTGGCTTTGTGTGTGCTTTTCGTATTGTCCCTTACACTACAGGACACACTTCAGGGCAGCTGGGCTTCAAAAGCAAAAGCTTATGGTGGCTGGGGCCATGCACAGAGGGGAGCACAGACTCCCCTCGAGCGTTGCCGTGTGCCTCAGGCTTTTGTTAGCGTTAGGATGCATCCGGTCGCCCAGTCTGGTCTGTCTGGTCCACAGGCTTCTGAAATGGGAGAAGTTCAGAGAAGGGGAAATGGAGTCTCATGGAGGGAGTGAGGGCATAAAACCTAATTACTGCTTCTTTCCCCAGTTAAATCCTACCCTACTTCTCAGTCATCCCCCTTCACTCTATTACAAATGTTAACAAATTTTGCTTCTTTAAAATACAAACATTATTTCTATTTTTCCAGATGTGAAAGACCATGCACACACAAAAGAGAGAAAATGTGGAGTCAAACAAATGCTCCTGAGGGCTGTAAGCAGTTTGCCTCAGTGCCTCTCCAATGCAAATAACGATAAATGGGGCAAGGCCTCCTACACTCATTGACTGAGAACACATTCCATTGCATCCGGCACTGCTAAGACAAACCAGAAAATTTTTTAGCACTTTTGACCCAATTCCACATGGCTGACACCTTGCTTGTGATCATGCCTTCCTGCAGCTAAGGTGAGTTTGCCAGTATGGACAGAGCCCCTGGATCCATTTGGTAAGTGGATAAGGAGCAGTCCACACAACAGTGTGAATAGGATACACCTTTAGGAACTTCAGGAGATTTAAACATAGTGTGAAACAGAATGAAACACTGTGGTGATGAACAGAGTATATGGGTCAGCAAAGAATCAGATCCATTTCTGGGTTTGTGGGCATCTACTGGAACACAGATATACAGTTATTATTGCTACAACAATTATGATTGCTGCTATTATTTCCATCTTAAAATGCTGAAAATCTCATCCTGGTTGCCTTGTCATCTTTGTGTTGATGGCTCTGAGCTTCTGGTGAGTTTCAGTCAACAATTTTGCAGAACGAGCAGATCTTTAAACAACAGTCAAGGTCATGGATTGAGTTTAATAACCTGCTTTTCATGTTGCACTTCCCTGATAAGCCACCCCATGCCTTTAAAGGCATCCCTCTATCCGCATTTGCTTTGCAGGCCTTCCCCTTCATTTTGTTTTTCAGACATTGTATTTAAACACTCTGGAACAGGTCCTGTATGGTGCCAGGCACTGCAGCACGCTCAGGTAGTGAGACAGGGAACTGAACACTTGAGTCTGGTTCCTGCCAAAAGCAATGTGATTCCAGGCTTTGGGCTTTTTGGCTATATGATACGTATTTCATAAAAAAGCAGCACAGACAGGAGATTATTTCCTTTCCATTATTCACTAGCACTAGAGACATGCTGCCCGAAGAAGATTTATTGGAGAACCCAATTCCCCCAGTGTACACAGTGCATGAACAGTCTCCTGAGTGGCAGAGGAATATGCAGATAAGGAATTAGCATTAACTTCAGTTTTCTTTGTTTCTTCATACTAAAATAAAACATGATGAGCTAAGATGATTTGGTTTTCTAAACAACAGTTTTAGGGCATCCCAATAAGGTTACTTTTTCCTTTCTACTTTTCTCATCCTTTTCTTTTTGTTTCTGTAATAAACTGACTGGCATGAAGTCATTATTAGTTGCATCACTGTAGCATCCCCAGGTCTCAGTGGAGACTCAGATGTTCTTGGACTGGGCACTGAGGAAGCCAAAGTGATTTCTGTCTGGACAAGAGCCAAAAGGAGGAAAAAAATGTGTATTACTATGCCAATCTCACAGGTGAAGAACAAAAAGCTATTATGTAAGTAGCCTGGCCATGGCCATGCAGAGTAACCTGTGATAGGAACAGCTATTGTGGTTAGGTTGGAAATGAGTCCCAGGAAGGCACACGTTAGTTGTCGCCACTCTGATAGGGCCGTGGGATATTTGGGACTCTTTCCTGAACCTCAGGGTTCAGTGATAACCGTCAGGAGAAAAGCTTGCAAACCCCATTACCAATGTGGATTATCAGGTGTCTCTGTCACCACCTCTTGCCTTGTCTTTGTCCGTTGACTATAAGCATGCTTTCTCCAAAGACCACAACCCACTTTGGGATATATCCCTTGGGGTTATAGTCTGAGGAGATGAAGAATGTAAAGCAAAGCTGAGTGTGGTGTTTCCTAGAAAAATCTCTGGCAAACTAGCAAGGAGACTTTAGAGTACAGTGAACAGCAGCTGTTCCAACACACGGCAAAGTATCCATTTTCTCTTTAACAGCACACTGAGAGTGTCCCCAGCTGCAGACAACAGTGTTACTGTCCCTCTGGGACATGGGCTTGCTAGATCATTTGTAGTTCAGACTAACATCTGTAAATCATGTTGCCTGAAGATATAGTACCATAGTTGTGATTTTCTAAATAATTCTGAAACTTCTGCAAATCTCTCAAACCACAGAGGCCTCATTTCCTGCAATTACCTGCAGCCACCATTAATTTCTTTGCAAGATATTCACATTCAGCAGATCTGAAATCCAGGCCACTTTTAATTAGAAGTTGATTCAGGAGCCTAAGTTTAGGCATTCATTTTAATTTCCTATCACAAAAAAGACAAACTTGTCCATTTATATGACCTAGTTGATAGTCACAGGAAGCCTGTCACAATTAAATCATTTTCTTCTGTATTGTGTTATAAAACTTTCTCCTTTTCTGATTAGGATTTCAGTACAAAGGACAAGCTCAGCTGCAAAGCATTCCTTTTTCTACATCAAAGCAAATGTGTTTAAAGAAACTATCATTTGTCACAGTCCTGGGTAAAAAAAAAAAAGATTTTCCCTGATTAATTTGAGCATGTGAATCCTCATATCTCAAGCAGAAATTCCAGATTATACATTATATTTTGCATGTATATTACTAATAAATATATGGATATAAGAATGATTTAGAAAATATTGTTAGCAAGTGAATAGGAGCAGGTAATCAATATGATCTTGTCCTAGTTGCATGCACATATGATTTTTTATCAGCCTCTAGTCCTCAAAGCTCTCTATGGGCAGCCATATCTTTATAAGCAATATTTCCAACAACATTATCTATCCAGTACATTACAACAGTTTTCTCTTATTGTGAAGTGCTTGTGTAAAGAAATACCATACAGAAAGGGCTCAGTCTTGCCTGTTCAAGCTTCTAGGCAGTAACACACAATGTGTTCTTATACATTGATAATAAAGTGACCCAACTCTGCTTTCTGATGTGCACATGAAATTGTAGATACAGCTGGGTTAACACTGGTCTGGCTTTAACATCTGCTAAATGCTGAACAGCTTACATTTTCAAAGCCTCCTTATTCAGCTCTCCTTATTCAGTAAACACTCAGTATTTTTAAGAACTGACACTTGAGTCACACAACACTAGAAGAGGTACTCAACTCAACAGAAAGACATAGTGGGTTCAAAGATCCCAGTAGGCTTTAGATCTGACCCAGAGGTGATCTTGGCCTGTTATTTTAATCTTGAACTCTGAAGCTCTCCACACATTTGGTGAAATTTTTTGAACTGTTTATTATCTGAGTCAGATGTATTTATCCATTCATACATGCAAATTCCCCAAATATCAAGTCACAGGAGAGGAAGAAGAGATTTTAATAACTATAACTACGTGACATCTTTTGCTGATGCGAAGGCTGGGCAAAAGCTCTGAAGAGCATGCATAGAAACAAGAAGGACTGAATGTAAAATCCATCATTTATAACATGAAGCTTTTGTTAAGAAAAAGGCTTTAGAAAGTTGAGATGTGGAAGCAATGCCAAGGCTTCCACTAGAATAAGTTGGACTACCCTGTGGCATTTCTTATCAGATTAATCTGCATGAGTGGCAGGGTCTAGGGGAGGGAAGCATTGCCCACAGTAGAGGAAAATTAAGTTAGGGACCACTTAAGCAAATTCGAGATGCACAAGCCCACGAGGCTATCCAAGAGTGCTGAAAGAGCTGGCCAATGTCAATGTGAGAGCGCTCCCTATTATCTTTGAAAAGTCATGATGATCAGGGGAGGGTCCTGATGACTAGGAAGAGGCAAATGTCACACCTATCTTCAAGAAGGAGAGGAAGGAGGACCAGAGGATCTACAGGCCAGTCAGCTTAACCTCAGGCCCTGGGAAGGAAGAACAAGGAGGTAATTGGGGACAGCCAGCATGGCTTTACCAAGGACAAATCATGCCTGACTATTCTGATTGCTTTCTTGCCTCTGTGCATGAGGGGAGAGCAGTTGATGTTGTATACCTTGACCTTAGCAAGACCTGTGACACTGTCTCCCATAGTATCTTCATAGCCAAATTGGTGACATATGGACTGAATACATGATTGATTAACTGGGTAGAAAATTGGTATGACTTTCAGGTCCAAAGGATGGTGATCAGCCATAAGAAATCTATCTGGTAGCCAGTGACTAGTGGCATCTCTCAGGGACTGATACTGGGGAAGGTGCTGTTTAAAATCTTTATCAGTGATGTGGATGATGGGATGGAGTGCACTCTCAACAAGTTGATAGATGATTCCAAATTGAAAGAAGCGGTTGATATGCCAGAAGTTGCTGCTCAGAGGGTCCTTAGCATGATGGAGAAATGGGGCAGCAGGGACCTCATGAAGTTCAGCAAAGGCAAATGCAAAGCCCTGCACCTGAGCTGGAATAACCCCTGAAGTGGTGCAGCAGGTTTGGCTGGCCAGAAAGCAGTTTTTCAGGCAAGAACTGGGGTGCTGGTGGACAAGTTGAGCATGGGGAAGCCATGTGCACTTGCAGCAGAGAAGGCCAGCTGCAAACTGGGTTGTCTTAGCAAGACTGTATCCAGCAGGTCCAGGGATGTGATTCTTCCTCTCTCTTCCACACCAGTGAGACCACACTTGGAGCACTGGCTCCAGTTTTGGGCTCCCGAGTATGAGAAAGACATTGCCACACTGGAGCAAGTTCAGTGGAGGGCCACGAAGATAGTCAGGGGGCTGGAGTACCTGAAAGATAGGAGAGATGAGGAAGCTGGGTTTGTCCACCCTTTGTAAGAGATGGCTACAAGAAGATCTTATTGATCTCTTCAATTATCTAATTGGAGAATTTACAGAAGATGGACCCAGACCCTTCTCAGAGGTACACAGTGACAGGACAAGAAGCAACAGGCTAAGGTTGCAACGAGGGACATTCCAGTTCTATACTAGGAAAAAAATTCACTATGAGAGTGGTCAAGCACTGGAACAGGTGCCCAGAGAGGCTTTGGAGACATCCTTGGAGATATTCAGACCTTGCCTGGACCTGGCCCTGAGCAAACTGATCTAACTGCAGATTTGACCCAGCTTTGAGTAGGAGGTTGGACCAGGTGGTCTCCAGAGATCTCTCTCAGTGGACATTATTCTGTGATTTTACATACAGTACTTCATCAGGTATCCTTCAGGTGTCTAGACATACAACACACCAGACACACAGTTACATGTCTTTCTCAGGTGATGTGCACAGTAGTCAGTACTTTACAAATCCTCACACTTACCATGAGCTCATTTATATATATATGCAAATATATACACATATATATGCAAATATATGTGTGTGTGTATATATATATATATAATGACATTTTCCACAGCAATTAGTTTTTTAAACCAATCATCTCACACATGATTGAGATATTTCAATGAACAGGCATCCTTTTGTCACTTATACTTCTGTGCTGAAATTTCTCTAATTGCATAGACAGATTGGGGGGGAAGCAGCTAATTGCTGACAAGTATTTATTACCTGACCATAATATCCAAAATTATTGCCATGTTCTCAAGCATAAAATGTGTCAACACTGTTCTGACACTCTCATAAATATAAATTACTATTTACCATGTTAACCAGTAGTACTGGAGCAGGATGTATTCTGATTGCTCAGATTACTAGCCAATACAAGGGAAGAATGCTTGTATGTTCTTTGCTTGTTCTTTCCTTACTCTTTATTCCCAGTGGGCAAATGGTTATGATTCACAGTAAGCCATGGTAAAGCTATGATTCTTAGACAATAGATCATTACTGTTAACTTGTGAATACAGATAAAATTCTCTCTGAAGACAAGAAACTGGTGAGGTTTCTGCCTCCACAGTTTTGCTGCATGATCTTTGTGCTAACAGCTACACTTAAACCTTTTGCAATCAGTAAAAACATTTGCAGAAATCTCTAACTTTTTTCCCTCTTATTCCAGTGTTTCTATCAACTGCTTAACAAACTGTTACTTCAAGCATAATAGAAAACAAAATCCATCCTCTGAAGTAGTGCTTTCTTTTTGCCTGTGCTCCAACGGCAACTTTTAAATCTGGTGTGCTCCATGCACGGAGAGCTGACTCTGTGTATCACAGTCAGTTAATCAGTGACCAGGAACAGTGCGGGTGATCAGCTGAAAATATCCAGGCAAAATTAATGAGGTATTTCAATTTTGCTATTGAATACTCACAGGAAGGTCTTTATAGTTTGCCTGCTGTCTAGATCAATTTCAGCTGTATAACCATTTCCTTAGAGTAAGGACAATGTGGCAATAGACTAGACCACTTAGCCTATAAATCCTTGTCACTGGAGATCTAGCTATAGTTTTGCAGGGACCATCTAGGTTCAATTTAACCTGGACTAATGATCTCCTAAGATCCTTTCTGTTCTTTGCCTCCATCAGTCTAAGAAAAGATCTAACCTGTTTCTAGAAATGGCTTCATTCACATCGGTGGTATAACCCTGCTGGCTATGGCCCAAGGGCAAAGAATAAAATGGGGCTTTCTCTCCAGTCAATCATCTGCACTTGTTTCTGGCTTTCTCCATCTTCATTGTTCAATTCTTTGGCCCTTCTGCCCAGTGTCCCCTCCCAGTGCAGCCCTTTCTGTACATGTGATATTTACACTACTGTTCAAAATAGGAGAAAACTGTACAAAACTTGCATAAGGCTAAAATTCAGCATATAAATGATTCTGTCTTTATTTTATAAGCTGCTAAAAGGCATGGTATTAGGAACTTAGAATCACAGAATCAATGAGTAATATATGTTGAGAGGGACCTCTGGAGATTTTCTTTTCTCTCATGAGGCATCATTTGTATCTGCTGATTTTTATATTATTTCTCAGAAACATTTGTTATTGGTCTCAGATAGTAATAAAGTGTAGCAGGTTTATCGCTACTAAAAGCAAGATCTCCAGTGCTGATTGTTATATCTTTCTTATGTTTTCAGGATAAAATTAAATTTGGTGTCAGAAGGGAGTTTTCTCTTGGGTTGGACTGGCAGACATCACCGGGGCATTTCTGGGCTCCCATTTCTTAGGTCCAGCTGGCAGCTTCCTCTGAGAAATTCCCTTCATTTACGGGCCATGGAAACTGGCGCTGTCCCTTCCGTTCCCCTGGGTGAGTGCCCACCTGTGCTCTGAGGGTCACACAGCCTCGTGGTGACTGTGGATCCTCCCCGGGCCTTTCGGCACAAACTCACAACTACATGGTTGCTTGTGATTACTGGGTGTTGGACTCAGGCCGTTCCTTCTAGCTCTGAAGCAGCCTAAACACAGAAGAAATATCAAAAAGCAAGAGCTCTGTTAACACTGCATCTACACAGTATGAAGCAGCACATCCAGGAGAACTCACCCATTAAGTAAAAAGCCATCAAGTGGCCTTTCATCTTCTGAGGGGAAGATTTTAAATCAATGGAAATTTGCAGTAATTTAATTTTAATTCAACCTGGCTGCATTTCTAAAACAATGAGCCAGTAACACCACATGCCTTTTCAATATTCCAGTGGGCAGCCCCCAACAAACACTCTTGGAATAGACCAGAGCCCAGAGAGGTTTGGCAGCAGAAAGCAAGTATTCAGTATGCAACAGCTCCTCCACGTATGTCCGGTAAATATACAGTATGGTTCTGGGTGCATCTAGTAACCAGGGATGCCTTGTCCTTTTTGACACCATATACTTCAAGAAGAGGAGGGGACCAGGGACAGAGGCAGGGCTCTAGCAGAGATTTCATCCTCCCTCTTCTTTTCTGGGGGGGATCTAACCCCAAAGGAGGGCTAGGGAGACAAAGCAGAAGAAGAGGCGGCAACTGCTGCCAAACCAAGCCCAAAACCAAACCAAGCTCAGGAGCCAGGGGGACAGATGCTGGGGATGCAATCAGAGCAGGTGAGTGAGCAGGGGACCAGGCAGCAGGGAGGGTTGGAGACTTCTCGCTATGGGCAGCTTGGCAGCTGCCCTTGGCTTTGGCGGCTGGTACACGTGCTGGGTAAAGCTGCCTCCAAAACAGACCTGCAAATAACTGGAATGACTCACACTGAACTCATAACACATGCACCCCCAAAATGAGTGGTCCCAGTTACACAGCAACAGAGATTTTAATTCTTTTGGACAACTTGCTGCTATTTTTTGAAAGCCAAAAATGCTTTTTCTTCCTCAAAACTATCTCAGCAGGCCGCAGAACTGAGAATACATAGCAGGTTGTGAACATTTTCTGTGGCTTGTTCTGTGGATCAGTCTGAGTCATTTTCCCTTTGTTTGCTCTCATTATCTTTATATATCCAGGTTCTGGGCTCTATCTGCCAGGGATTCTTCCAGTCGTTGTGATTTTGCAGGCTGAGCCCAATAGATTACATTATTAAAAGCAAAATTCTCCTCCTCTCCCAACCTGATGACCACTGTAAGGATAAACATTATAGTACATAAGTTTCTGTACCAGTCCTTTGACCCAATTGGGAGAAGTCATGTCTAAATCTCAGCCTGCCACTGATGGCGTAAGAGTGACATTGGCCACGTCACATACCCTCAAGTATTTAGTACTGCCTCGTATAGAGTAGAGAAAATAACAATAAAGTTAAGAACACATTAGGTGGAAACATTTGCTGATTCCGTGCTTACGGGGGGTATTACGGAAGCTGGAGGACAAATTACCCCATGTAAGAAATTACTGCTGGTCAGTTCACTGGTGGTAACTTGTTGCTGTGCACAACTGCTCCCGCTCCTGTAGGAGCCTGCATGGAGGCAGGGATACGAGCCCAGGACACTGGCACACTCCTGTTTTCTAGGTGTGTGAACCCAGGCAGGCTGGACACACTGAGCGTGAAGGGCAGGTCTGATGTGGGGAACACAGGTCTGGTGAGGTGAGGCTGTGCCTGACTTCAGTATGTTACTGAGGTTGGAGTTCCAGGGCAAGCCGTGAGGGAAATGGAGTTGTGTTCCTAGTCTGAGATGCCTGAGAGTGTGGAAGGCAGATAAAACCATAGTAGGGAGTCCAGTTTAGGGGATACAGAAGGAGAGTGGGGGAGATGTGGTCCTGGTTTGGGATGCTAGACAGTATAGTAAAAAGGATATAAATTGCTAGAGCACATGGAAGGATAGTTTCCTGCAGATGCTTCATCCTCTGTCTGCCATGGAGTTAGTTTGTTATTAACATTTAGAGCCTTTCTGTTTAATCAGACAGTAGCTAGAGCTAGAGACACACTGCCTCCTGAGCATGCATGCAGAGCAGCATCCTTGCACAGAGCGAGAAGGCAGGGCTGCCACAGCAAGCAGAGATGCTTTAAGGACTAGCAGTCTGCTCCCTCTGAAAAAGGCATTTAGAATAATTAGAATTGATATCAGTGCATTAGATGCTCTTACCTCTAGAATAATTAAAATTGAGGAATTTATGGATAATTTCTAGGGGAATTGCCAGTGTTAATATGAAATTATTAAAAGAAGATGCTCTTAAAGCTCTTACAAGTGCACTGCATCAAGAAAACACACTTCTGTTCAGGAACTGCGCTTTCAGAAAACAATTTCTGCATTAAAAATGAACAAAATTGGAATGGCCAAATAATGTTTTGCTGTGATAAGTTCCAACACATTGATCTCAACACAGCTGTCATACTGAATGAGCAAATCCACATGGGCCCAGGAACTTCCCTGTGACTGGTGCCACCACCCTTGTCCACCTTGACAAAATAGCCAGACGTCTCCAACAGGTCATTGGCAGGTCTGGTAGAAAAAGCTGGAGTTCTTAGCTGAAGGAATTTTACCTTCTTTCTAAATTAGCTTCAGATCAAACTGGATTAAAAAAAAATCTGATTCATCTTACAAAATTAGTTATGTGAACACGGCAACAAGTGAGTGTCAGAGAGAAATAAGGATTTTTGGTCAGTGGAGGTCACATTTTTGTAGCAGCAATAGAATTGTAGTTCTAGTACAAACTGTATTAAAACTGTAGTACTAGTACAAACCTGGGAGCTTGCTCCAGCGCTCCTAAGCTCTGCACCCAGCTCTGCTGAGGGAAGCCTAGACACCGAGCCCTGTTCAGCTGGGGGTCCTCTCATTTTCCAGCATCTCTTCAAACGATCTGGGAGATAAAAAATGGACAGATTGCACCTACACAATGGTGGGCTCCAGATCAGGCAGTGGTTTGGGGAAAGCCCAGCTCCCCTCTGGATTATATGCCTGCATTTTCCCACCATGAAAACCAAGGTGTTATGCAAGGACAGTCAGCTCATCCTGGCTGTGTCTGCACTGAGAGACTGAATGTGCTCAGAACCACTTGCTGGCACAGAGACCAGCTGCTGCAGAACGGACCATGTCCATGCCGTTAAATCTGTCACTTCTGAAACAAGCTGCAGCATGCAAATTCCCTGTGAAGAATGGTACCAGGCCTGTGCTAGCTCCCAAACTGCACAGAACTTGCCTGGAAGAACAGGCTAGGGACCTGTGTAGTGCTGGAGGTGACTGGATCCTAGGAATGTCATCAGCACAGATACTGCCCAAGTGCTAAGGTCTTGCTCCAGCATGAAGTTAGGAGGTAGCAGGGCACACACACAGGTCTGGGTGTCCAGAAGAGCTCCTGGAACAGGTAGTATTTACCCAGAGGGATCATGGAAGGGTTCGGACTGCCTCTTCAAGCCCTGTGTGACTGCCACCTCAGGCACTGGGCCCTTCTGTGGATATTGTCATAAGCAAGGGGCAAAACAGCTTAAATTCTTCTCCTGTTCAGGTGGAAGTTTGCTGAAACAGTTTGCTGAACAGTTTGCTGAAACAAATAACACATCTGGCGCTCTACAGAAGCACATTTCCTAGTGGAGGAACTCAAAGCTGGTTGAGTCCTTGGGGACTCTGTTTTGCTTTTAATAGACAAGTAGAAAAAGCAGTGATTATTGTGTTGTCCTGAAATCAGGGCACAGTTGAATGACAGAGGGGAGCTTCACCAAATGTGCTGAGCTCTAGTGCACCACCAGCATTTAAAAAGATTTTTTTCCCAACATGTCAGCCAGTCCCAGCTGACTCATACCAAGAAAAGCTTCTTACTACCATGAGGAGTGACCCAGGAGGGAGTAGTATTGTGTGACTTTCATGTTCCCACTATTTTATGTCAGCCACAATCAGGAGTAGGTAGACGTGAGAGGACAGTATCTGTAATTTAGATCTGTAACTGTTGATTCAAAACAGAGGCTTCCAAGAAAGTTGGAAGCCATTGCCAAATATTGTAAGAGTTTCTGAGAGATGGCAACGCACTTGCTGGATGTGGAATAAGCCCCTCATCTCATTCTGTGCATTACTTTTGACAAGCATCAGACAACAGAAGCAGCTGGTCACATGCTGACGTAGGCCGTATTCAGAGGGCAGCTCGTAGCAGGTTCCTGGGAGAAGCTCTGTAGTTCATTAGCAGTCCACATCCATCCTTAGCCATAGCAGTCTGAAACTAGGACAGTTTTGACAAGCTGCGCAGTTCCTGCCAATTCCATCAAAAGATGCAGCCATGTGATGAGAAGACACTTCCAGCTCTGTTAAAACATAAGCTTCAATTCTTTCATCTGTTTGGGAGTAAGTGGCAACAAATTTTTAGACCAGAAACTTTCAGACTCCTGTAACTACCCCAGCACTGACATTTTACTTTGTCTCCCATGATATCTTAGTTTCTAAAGGTTTAGGTGATTTTCTAGTATGCAATCAGAAGAACATTTTAAAACAGGCTTATTCTTAATGAAGAATGAACTATTGGATATATTAATCTGTATAGGGACCATGCGGATTGGTTCTGTCTTTCCCCACTGCGCTCCAGTGTCTTTTTGCTGTGAGCATGCAGGAGGCACACCATCCCTTGTAATTGGGTAAGGTACACGGGGAGGCAGGGGGAACAAACATGGTTTCTGAAGCTGTGGCTGCTTTATGGATAAGGAAACTAGTTACATCATGGTGCTAGAGAGGTAAAATAACACAGAAGCCCTTCTGTCTCTCAGTATTTGGGTACCTGTGCATATAAACATCAATTTTATGTTAGTTGGCCTCTGCTCTAACATCTAAGGTTGCTCACAGAGGAGACTGCTACTGCTGTTGATACTGCCCCAGCCTCTGCTCGCTCTCAAGCTTGGTGAGTTGAAGAGCAGGGCTGGTTCCCAACAAGTATCACCACTCTCTGTGGAGCGGCAGTATTTTCCAGATGACCTTAAATTCAGAAGCTATGAGAGAGGATTATCTCTACATGTCCACTGCTGCAGGCAGGAGGAAGGGGAAGAGCCCACTGCTCTCCCACTCCCAGGGAGATGTGAAGGGGATCATAGCACAGCGATGAACTGAGGCAAAAAGAGGTGAATATCGCCTTGGAGACCAAGGACAAGCTAAACGCAAAGTTTAAATTCTGCATTCTGCATCCTCTTCATCCCACATCACCCACTTCTAAGAGCCCCTTCCCACAGCCACCATCTCCATTTTATGTTGCTCTATGAAACAGTAAAGTTTTCACTGAAGTCTCTCACCAGCCAATGCTGATTGTTTTAGTAGGAGATGCTTTATTCTAGGGATCTGCAAAAGTCTGGGTCTTGTTGCTAAAGTATATCTGAAAGGTTGGCTAATAAATAGGATTTGAACCAGCTGTTGCTGAAGCATCCAGGCCCAATGAATGACCCTGGATGAAATGCAATGTAGGAATGCTTGATGCCTAAAATAGCAAGTTCTTCTTGATAAAAATACATATTTGTATATAAAGAAAGGTATGAACATTGACATTTTTCATGCATAAATACCTCTGACTACTCAGAAAGGAAGAAGAATCAGTACCTAGGAACACACACACATCATTCAAAGTATTAAACAAACAGTAGAAACATAGAAAAGCTCCAAGGCTATATGTCTGTATGAGGTGAATGGTAACTACACAGGAAAATATGAAAGGTGCAAAGGTCTACAGAAGGTTAGATAAAGCCCAGTAAAAATAGTGTAAGAATCCTTGCAGAGAACAAAATTACTAAAGAAAAGGGAAAAAAATCTTTTCTTCTGCTTTATTTAACTTTCAGTTTGAAATTCAAGGGTTTGCAGAGATACATCCATAATTCACAGCTCACGAGGATTGTTCAGGAAATTCTTTGTCTGCTCCTTGAACAGGAAATATGATAATGCTAGTATCGACTTACATATGAGCTTGCCAGAACTGCTTCCTGATTTCTAGCCTGTCTTGCATGAACACAGCTTTTTCAAACTCTCTAAAGAATATCGGGTATTTTGAGAAATGCTGTTTTGCATTTTGCATAACATTCAAGGCAAATTTTTAAATGGATACATTAAAGCAACAGTACAGAACAGCTTCTCAGAAAAAGCCCTTGAACATTTATTTCACATTCACTTGTGATATTTGCCAGATTTATCATCTTTTCCAATATCTGGAAGAGTCATTTTTACTATGTTTGCACAAGACATAACTTTAGTATTAGCTGCACTGGTATTGGGCTCCCTGAGTGATCAATGGAAGAAAAAGAGTAACTCATCCCATCCAAAGCACTTTTCAGAACTGCTTTCTCAAAATACGTGTCTCCCTTCCCTGGATATAGAGAGCAGGTCAGCAGAGAGGTCTGCCTTTTATTTGGCTGCAATCAGTGCGATGACTCCCAGATCAAAGAAGCAGCTCCATTAGCGCTCCTTGCCACTGTTTCTCCCAATTCACCTGTGTTCAGTGTTGGTCCCCCTGTGCTCAGGGTAGATCCTCGTAGTTCACATGGGATAATTGCCACAGGGTCATTTGCAGGGCCTTTGCTACTGCACCTATGCGGATTTAGGTGCCAACTAAGGTAATACAAGTTCAGAGGACCAGTGATTCACACTGCCCGCTAGGCAGAGCTGCCACTCTATAGCTATGGTATGATACCCTCATCTGCTAAACAATAGAAAGAGCTTTTCTTCTAAGCCACATTTTCTAAATAATCCACTCCCTCCTAGCATTAGATTCAGGAGTCTCATCACATCCATCAAAGGATATTCTCACTGCTTACCTTGCCAGGACGATCAAACAACATGTTTCTCAATTTCTATTTGATGTACAGGGTAGCTCATATGGGTGGCATATGGGGTTATACCACCACTATACTGATGACATTCTCAGTATTACTGGCTGCCAGATTACATAGGGTCCGATTAAACTTTTCTGGGTTCATTTCTGACCAGTCACTCACCAGCCAGTTATGAAAGGTCAGAGGCTCCCTGTGGCATGCAGTCAGAGATAGCTTTCTATATCACTTGTATCAAAACCGCTGTCTCCCAGGAAGGCACAAGAAACAAGTAGGGGAATTAGACTTTCTAGCAGTTTGCTGTTTATCTCCATGCTCACAAACATAGTCCTACAGCTTGTGAACAGGCTACCAACCTGTGAGTTTGTCACCAACACAGGGACAGCTGCAAAATCCACCCCTCATATCCATTTTACATATGCATTTTCTAGACAGTTCCTGATTCTTATTTCACTAATACATAAAAGTGTATCATTCTTATAAGTTACTTGGAGCAAGACATATGCAAAACTTACCTCAGCACTTCCTGCTTTATTTCTGTGACTATATCATTATTATGAATTATATTTTCATGATTATATGATATATTATAAACCTCGCAGGCGGCTTACCACAGTAGTTATTTCTGTCATACTCTGTCTGTACACTTCAAGGAAGCAAGTCAACGTCTCTTATGCTCTATGTCCCAGCTAACTAGAGCAGGTAAAAGGGCTCTGCCCACAATTCATAAGTCAAATTGAAAACCTCTTGATTAAATAGGTCTTTCAGGACTCTGCTTTCCCATGTTTACATTATTGCCAAGTTAAACACTGCTCCATAATACCAATGATAAGTATCCATGGGATAGAGAAAATTCAGCATGGCACAGGGACTAAAACAAAGGACTAATAACAAACTGGTTTGTAAAAAGATGGTATCTTGAGGTCTTTTCTGCAGTAGCACATGCAGATACATGTGACCAGCAGTTTATTATGCCTATGTTAACACTGCCATTATTTGTGGGTGTAGAACATGAACTAGAACATCCTAGCTGGAGCAAGTGGGCTGCCAGATGTAAGTAGGCAATGATATTTGGGAAAAGATTGTCCATATTTCACCAATATCCAGAAGAAGGTATGGAGATGCCACCTTGCATGGGGTCTTCCAAGCCCCCTCAATTCCCGTGCACCGACAGCAGGACTGACTCTGCTGCAATGTGGACAACAGCTTCCTGTGATTAGAGAAGTGTTCATTGTAAGTGACAGATGAGATCTTAGGATGCAAAGGACGGATATGTTGCCGCACAGTAACTCCCACAGCCATTTCCCTACTTAGGAAGGCAACATCGCATTGAGCAGCTAAATCCAGATTTTGGCATTGACCAGAACATTCACCATAGATTAAGCAGAAATTTGAGCTCGTTAGATCACAATGAAGTCCTGAGGAAAAGCTACATGGATTAATGGAATAACATTTTGTGTAACCACATTTTCGCCCTCTATGTTTTTTTACAGTTTATTTCCACCTTCAAGAAATCCCCAGAGGCAGATATGTTCATCAGAGGCCAAGAAAGGCCATGCTGCTGCCTGGAGAAGCAATACATCCTGAGTCTGCACAAAGGCAATAGCTTCACTCCCTGAAAGCCAAGCGGGAAGGGCACTGATGTAGGAAGACTGTGGAAAGCAGTCCAACCCCACCACCTTTTCTCACCTAACAGAATGGCCTCACTTCAGGTAGGTGCTCTCCCCACGTCCCCATTGGGGAAAGCCTGGTGTTAGCTGTGAGTGACAGCTCAGCTGGAGACAGTAAACAGCATCCCCACATCAAAACCAGTTAAGCCAGCCAGAGTCTTTCAAATGGCATCAAACAAATAATTTCTACGTCTTCTTACTGCCATTCCTCTAAGTTCTGGTGTGACATCACAATAAGAAATACACAATTTATCTCAATTTTTGCCTGACAGACTTATAAAGAGAATCCTGATATTTGATCTTTTACTTTGCTGTGTTGATTGATAGGCCTAAACCTATTCATCAGCTAGTTTCAATGATGTAGGGAGCATCACATAAGTAACAGAAAAATCATAAAACAAATAGTTTGTTTTCCTATGTTTACCAAATAGTATATATTTGTGTCCCTTGAAGCCCATTTTATCATTGAAAATCAACAACTTCTGTTAATGTCTCTGTCAAAGGAATGCTTGCTCTCAAAATATCTAATAACATTTTTGTGAATGTGTTTGACATAAACATGGCAAGCTAACCTTAAATGCTATTTAGAAAAGAAAAACCAATATGGGCCAGATTCTCTGCTGATCTAAATCCACCTTACTCTTTCAATACCATTACTTTACAGCATGTTCTGTCCTGTGGTTTCCAAACTACTCTGCCAACACACTGATGTATTTAGAGATTTTATGGCCACCCCAATTTTGCAAATATGTTCAATTCTCCCCTATATTGTCCTATATATTATCCCTGGTACATATTCAGACCACTTGATGTCTTCTTCCCTGCTGCTCCTTACACTTGAGAGGAGCTCCCTCTGAATACCTGCGGAGCTGATGCCTTCTTTTCAGTTAAAGTCCTCTTTGAATATGAATTTTCCATGATGGTGACAAAAAAATATTATAACAGCAAGTTTTCCTATGCAGTGATACTAATGTCTTCCATGATGATCAGAACTGCCCATTGTTTCTTCATATTATCTATAGCCACCTGTTGTCTCATATCTTATGATTTGGTCACAGTCTTTAATGAACTGGGACTGAAATTTTCTTCAGTTTTTATGCACAGAAGGACATAAATTGCAGTTTTTAAATGCTATAGCAATATGAATAATGCTTATTATCAATAGGCTAAGAAGACTTAAGCTTGCTGCAGGGACTGTCCATAATATCCACTAACAAGAGTGAATCTACAAACACAATGCTTCCTTTAGCAAGAGAACAATAAGAAACAATTATTGACTAGGGGAAGTTTTTTGTCTTGTATCTTACTATTATTCAGTATGAACTACTGCAACCGTAAATAGCTATGCTTCTACACTGCCAGCTTCATTCTAATGTGAGAACTTACTCTTCAAGTTTTCAGTGTCTGCTTCTTGGTTAAATGTATTCTTTTACATAATCACTTTCCCAACTACAAAGACATTTTGACTATTTTAAATATTGTTAAGACTGACAACTTATTTTGGAAGATTATTTTCAACAGACAGTCAGTAAATATTGTAATTGCCTTATTTTTGTGACATTCCATATTTTCTTTCAGATCTTTTTTCAAACATATATGCATTAAAAATAATTTATTTTAATTCCTTAAGCTAGATAAATCTTCAAACATTGTTTTTTATCTCTAAACAGTACACATCTACATGACCCAATATTCTGTTGTGCCTAGGATCTTCAAGCAAAAAAAAAAAGAAAAGAAAGAAAATAGCACTGTGAAAAGCATAGAAACAGCCATTACGCTTTAATGATGCACCGCTGGTCAAATGCAATAGAGAAGAAAAGTAAAAATGAACACACTTAATACTTTTTTGCCTACAATTCATTTTAGCTGAGCGGATTCAAAAAATCAATCTTGGCAGAAAACCCAAGGCCAAAGGTTCCCCAATTTAAAGGCAGACACTACGTGACTGAAAAATATATTCTAGCTTTTGTCTATGTAATGCTACCTCTGCTGTCATTAAGCTAAATGGCAACTAGTTAAATGAACGTCACTTTTAGAGACTAATGCTGTCTTAGAGAGGATCTCATTTTAGCTCTTAATGAAATAGTTCAACATTTCTCACTAGCAAAAAACCTTAAGAGCTAGTAAGAGAAACTCATGTACAATAGTCTAATAATCTGTCAGTGTGCATGATACATATCAACTGGAAAAGGCACTTTGCTTCAACTTTTCCAGTCAAATGGCTGTTCTTCATCTAAAAACAAACTTTTAAAAGATGGAAGGAAAAGAAAAAGAAAGATTATTTCGATTTTTCTCTCTCTACAACACAGAAGTTTTATAGCCATTCACATCCTTCATTGGCATTCACTTGAACAGTTTTTATACCTGCTTTGATAAGAAGAGTCAAAGAGGGTTTAGGCCAATTTTAGAAAAAAAATTAACAAAGAACTACTGTAGAAAGATTGACAAATCCAAAAATCAAATATCTGAATTGCAGTTTCACATTAAAAGACCCTGGGATCTTTAAATACATTAATTGTATCTGATTTCATTGTTGTTAACACAAAATTTAACCCTGAGGTTAATAGTTCACCTAGCTTCTTATTATGCTGTTTATTAATCAATCATAAACAAAACGAGGTTTCATAGGCTCACTTCTAGAACTACAAATTTTTGTTAAAGTTCTTTCCAACCAGAGTGACATGTGCATTTTTCAGGCAGCAAAACATGCTGACCTCTCATCCTAACAATTAGACAATAGAATAAAACATTTAATCCCCATATGTCACAACTCCTTGTCTTTCTTCTTTGGAAACTTGCAAAGGCTCCCAAGGATTCATCATTCTGGGCAAGTGTTGGGTTTTTTTGTTTTGTTTTTCTTGTGGGTTTTTTTTGGCAGCTGAATTCCTTTCTAGCACTTGAACACAGTGGTTACGCAGAATTCAGTAGTTCTGTCTCAGGAAGTGCCACTTGTGTGCAGTGAGACCGAAGGACATGTCAGACTTGCGTAGGGCCATGCACACAGTATGTCTTTGCACAGGCCACAGATTCAGTGCCTGGGGACTTGGCATTATGAGGGGGATCTCTCATGCCTTTTCTGAGAAATCAGCACGGCTGGGCCCCTCTCTGAAGTGCCACACAAGCAGCATGGGGAACAAACTAGAGGAATTACAGATCTGCATGCAATTGCAGAGCTATGAACTTACTGTGATTAAAAAGACGTGGTGGGACAGCTCACGCGTTTGCAGTGCTGCCGTGGATGCATACAGGCTCTTTGGTAAGGACAGGATGGGACAGCGAGTAGGGGGAGTTGCTTTTTATGTGAGAGTGCAGCAGGAGTTCATGGAACTTTGCCTAGGGACAGGTGAAGAGCCAACCGAGAGCTTATGGATCAGGCTTAGCGGGCAGACCAATATGGGTGACATTGTGGTGGGTGTCTGCTATAGACTGCCTGATCAGGAAGAAGAAGTAGGTGAGGCCTTCTTCAGACAGCTAGAAGCAGCACCATGTTTGCAGGCCCTGCTCCTCATGGGGGACTTGAACCACTCTGGTATCTGCTGGAAGGGCAACACAGCAGGGGACAAGCAATCCAGGAGCCTTGTGGAGAGCACTGATGACAACTTCCTAACACAGGTGATCAATGAGCCAATGAGGGGCAACATTCTGCTGGACCTTTTACTTACAAACACAGAAGGACAGGTTGGGGATGTGAAGGTTTGGGGCAGTCTTGGCTGCAGTGACCATGGGATCATGAAGTCCAGGACCCTGAGAGGAGGGGAAAATAGCAAAAAGCAGGATTCGTATTTAATAGAGGTCCATAGATCTCTCTTCAACTGAATTCTCTATTTGCTCCTTGAACTTCAGTAAATTTTAGCATCCACAACATCCCATGGCAAGGGGTTCCACAAGTTAACTAAGCATCGTGGAAAGAAACACCCAGCTCTGGGACTCGGTGCACATTCATGGTAAAGAGTGGGTAAAGAGGGGTAACATAGTGATCACTCAGTGGAGATTCTTACTTAGCTCTATAAAATACAATATGAATGTCAATGCACTTTTTCTAGAGATATATTATGGTTTTGTCTTGTTTCCTGTCTTTCCTGTTTCATCCTTCTGTTCTTCATGATATCAGTGCTCTTTTCAGCTGCCGGCTGTTGTTTCTGTTCCACTTTTTTTCTGATTCCTCCTTGTATTTTTACAATAAGTAGAACATCTTTAAATAATAATAGCTACCAAAATACAATTTTCAGTTCATGATATCCAAATTTTCATTCAAAATCAGACATAGGCTCACTCATCAAAATATCTGGCATTTATGTTCCTTTCTTTGCTTTCCTTAGTTAATGGATTTATTCTGAAAATGACCTCAGGTTTCACCTTGATCCATTCAATGGGAACTTCACTATAGTAGCAAGTACTGTACTGAGTTGTGTGACCAGGAACTTATTTGCAAATAATAGGAAAGGAGGAGAAAAGAAAAGAAAAGAAAAGAAAAGAAAAGAAAAGAAAAGAAAAGAAAAGAAAAGAAAAGAAAAGAAAAGAAAAGAAAAGAAAAGAAAAGAAAAGAGAGAGAAGAGAGAAGAGAAGAGAAGAGAAGAGAAGAGAAGAGAAGAGAAGAGAAGAGAAGAGAAGAGAAGAGAAGAGAAGAGAAGAGGTTGTATAGTTTCTTATTGTTACCACACAATTTGTTGTATCTAAACCATGTTAAGTTTTGTCTAATGGATACATCCAGCTGTCTTCAACTGACATTCATCCCAGCTATCATGCAGTGTGTAGAACTGATTTTGTACTCCCTTTCAAATAGTCAGCCTGACATACTACTCCATATCAGCCTTTCGCTTTGCGCCTCTTTGAATGGATGTCCTAAAAGCTAGATTGACTCAATTGGTATGCAACAGATCCTGGAGTAAACAACAAAAACAGTGGCCATCAATTGTCCAATACCATTATAGAAGTTAACATGCACAGTATTATCAAGGTATCATTAGTTTATTGAAATTCCTTATTTACACAGATGATGTTGTCACAACTACCCCCACGGATACATACATGCTGTTCATATATGCTGGATAAAGATTGCTGAAGATTTTCATTAAAATAATGAAAATGTGATTCCAATCCCATCAACTGCCAAGGGAGAAAATTTCCTACAGTGATCTGCAGAAATATCGCTCAGATATTTGCTTGTTGGTTCTTTGTGGCTACTGTATACACACATTGACATCCTAGGGTCCATGCTTTTGAGATGTCATTGCAGAGGTAGAAAGCATGATGGTCTTAAACAGTATGGACTTGCCAACCATTCCAGTGAGATTTGGTCTGGCAGGTGAAACAATTCAGGAAGGCAACCTTTAGTTAGAGCTTGATGGCACTCTCTTATTGCACAGGGACAGTTCAGAAAGACCACAGTCTTGGGGGAGAAAGCATGTCCAAACCCAGGAGCACCAAGATCTTCAATGATGAGAACTTGAAAGTATGTGAAATCAGGTCACATCATAGCGAGACATTCCTCATGACTGACTTTTGGCCCTAAAATGTGAAGTTTGTCTCACCAAATCCCACATATAATTAATGGAGACAAAAGTGCATGCCACAGGGCTGTGCAGAACCCCTGATGTGGGGCCCTGCCCTTAGGCTCCCTGTGGAAGGGACCATCGCTCTCTCCCAAGAAAGACTGTTGCTTTATTGCTCTATCACTAGCTTCCCCCATGGGTTGGATTTCCCAGAGGCGATGTTCCCTTGGAAGCACCTTTCCCAAATCTGCACACTTCCAGTGTGTGACCCTTCCACTTTCACCTTTTTCTCTGCAGAGCAGAAGAGGTTAATCTAGCTGTGCTTGTGAGACTGATGAACCTAAAATCAAAGTAGCCAATGTCATGAACTGGAACTATGCACATGAATCACATTTGACAATTTAGTTTTTTATTATTTGACTTCTGTTTATATATATGTGGCTGAGCAGGTCGCTTTTCATTTGAGATGTATGATTTTCTTTTATATTTATAACCACTGATGAAGTTGACAACTTTGGCTTACTTGAAAGAGACTGTTGCGGCTTGTGAAAGTATCAGGCACTTGTGAGTAGAGTATGTGGAAATATAACAAAACTTCACATTTGCAGACTTGAAGGAACAACATACTGTCTCTACTTGGGAAGGATGAGGACATCAAAAACACAGCAGTTCCAGTGGGTGTAATAAAACACCTCAGGGGACTATCCATATAACTTGACACCTAGAGGAAACGCTGGATAATTGCCGCCCACAATTTTGAAAGGATGGATGACTAACAAACTCAACTGCCAGTCAAGGAGACAGTTTTGTGGGAAGGGTGATTCATTAGAGAACAATACTACTTTTTTTTTTTTTTTTTTTGCCTGCCAACTAAGACAGTAAGAACAGGAAAACTAGTGGCTAATAGCAGAAACAACCACAAGTTAGAAAAGGGTATTGCAGTCTTTATTGGTGCCTGTTTGTTGTTTACATACCTATTGGAAAGCAGAGAAGCATTGCGAGTCCTCAGGTGAGCACGATACAGCAGCATGATACAAATAACAGTGAATGGTGTGGCTACCAGGTGTCTGATATTTTGCTTTGTTTTGTAAGGACCCTTATGATTATAAGACTGCCACAAGTTTCCCATCATGTATCTCTGTCCTACAAAGTGTGTTCACCCAAGGTCACAACCCCTTGTCTTTTCTATTCAGGGTGAAGTGCTGCTATTCTGAAGAAACTCTTTGTGTGGTAGGTATGCAACAGTTACACCAACCACTGTAGCTAAAACTGGAGTAAATTATTTTTTCCTGTTTTGAATAACCAAAGCAGGAAATCTTGGGGAGAAGGAGGGGATAATCATCAGGGGAGCCTTGAGTCTGACAAAGATCACATTTTCAGCAAGCACCGGAAATTGTAGAAAGAACAGATCTGGCTTCTTTCTGCACTGCTGTTGTGCAGGTCTGTGGGTTCCTCGTGTTTTATCTGTGAGGATGGTGGGATGCACCAAGACACTGGGTGAGTGCAAAAGTATTCACTGAGTCTCCGGACTGCACTCCCTGGAAGGGATATGGAGCCTGAGCCTTGAAACTGTGTGCAAGAGACCTGAGCAAGAGCCTATAAGTGTGGTGCGCCCATGCCCAAAGTCCCCGGCACGCAGTATATGCTTTCCAGGGTTACTGCTTGTTCACTCCATCAACCTGTAGGAATACCACAGGGTGCTTGCTGTAAAAACTTTGAATTTTCATGCCTATAGAAAGCATCTTTGACAGCATTTATAAATATTGGGGTCAAAACTGGAAACCTAAATCCACGTTTAGATTCTTCAGTAAATTATAGTCTGTGCTGTTACGGGCCTTTCAACTCTTAAAAAAAAAAATCAAACCATTCTTAGAAAGTAAGATTATTTCCCCTAAATTTAGGAATCTAAAAGTCAGATGTCTAGTCTAAACTAATTTTCTGGGTGGGAGGAATTGCCTCTGGATGTGCCCATTTCTGTGTTGACTACAGAGAGAGTCTACATGACAAATTACATTAAACATCTAACCTGTAGCAGAGAGAAATCCCACTTACTGTATCTACTTTTAGTCATGTGGATGCTTGGGAGATAAATTTTGAAGTGTTGAGTACTACATTCAACTGCTGCTAGACAATAATGGACAATAAAAAGTTTTAATACCCATTTGCAGCCAAGTATTTTGTTAAAATAACAGTATTCCCTCTGCTTTATGGTCACAGTTACAAGACTAACTATATCTTTGAGTCCTGCTGCAATCATATTCAGAGCATCATTTTCAAGTGATAAACTCCCCATCTGCCCCTCTGTCAACATGGGATCAAAAACTGCTCCTGTCTTAGCAGACAGTCAAGTTTGGTGCTTGTAAGAAACTTTTCTTTAGGATTCATGGTCAATAAAATGTTGTAAGACACAATATAAAGTGCATATTCATAAGGCTTTAAGAGTCATAAAAGAATGTTAAAAGGGAAAAAGGCCTGAACAACTTTTTGTTTTACCAAACACGTTATTGTCTTAAGATTTATGTAAGTCCTACTTTTTCCAAGTATTGGCAGTTAGGGGATGTGGGGTTTTGCAGACACTCTACATGACATCTCCTGACCTTTAGGATAGAGGTATTCTTAATATTTGGGGCTGTAGTCTGTGATCTCCTCATATTTTCACCCATACAGCAGAGAAAAGACTATGCCAGTGATAAAGGCAGCATTTCAGAGGTCCTGACACCTATAAATTCAGCTAAGCATCAGATTCCTGTGTATTCTTAAAACTACATAAAACTGACTTAATTCTTAGATACATAACAGATTAAGAGGCAAAAGACCCAAGTCATTTGATAAAGTCTTGCTGATTGCTCCCACATTTAGTTATGTTTTTTCTAATCTTGAATCCCAAATTCCTGTATTTACTACCCTCCTCTGAGTAAAATATGTAATCACCTCATAATTCAATGAGACAATGTGATTAGAATGGGAGTCTGAGAATTTAATTTCTACTGAATTTCAATTATCTCTGGTACACAACCAGATGCACACAACTTTCTATTGAACATAAATACTTCATTCATTTCCCTCTGCCAAAATTTTTGCATTACACTCAGAAACAAGAAATCAGCTTTTCAAATAGAAAAGTAGGCCTCTTAAATAGATGCTTTAATCTTCGTTTTGATGAAAAGCACTGAAGAGTTCTTCACAAGAAGTGAAACAGCACAAAAAGAAATGACGAGTTTTATTTGGAACTCTCCTATATTTTTAGTGAAGTAGAGGAGAGTTTTCATTAAAGTCACATTTCCATAAACTGCCTACTGATCAGATTGTTCCTCACTAATGAATATGAAGATATAGATTCTCTGAAATTAAGGTGTTCAGTTGCCAGTTCAGTAAAACATTTAAGTATATAGTTAAATCAACATTCTCAGATTATATTTTTGTAAAGCAGACTGTTGTCCCACCAAAGCCAGCAGAAATGCTAAGCACGTATTTAATCTTTGTTGAATGGGAAGGGGTTTAAGAAAATGTTTTCAGCATTTAAACATGGGGTAAATGCTATGCTGATTCAAAGCCTGAAATTAAGATTTAACACTCTCTATTTTGAAGCTAGCTATAGTTAATGTTTTATTAATATTTTTTACTTCCAGTGCATTTGCATTTATTTCTGTGAGCCTTAAACTGTAACATTTCATTCTCATATGTGTTTTATTTTAATCTAATTGTTTCCCATTATACACTTTCAAGAACCATTTAAATATACAGATAAATCTGTAGTTAGCCATCTGTCTATTTCAAGCGTGATATATGCAAATCCCACCTACCTGATTGGCAGCGCAATTTGTTTTGTAAATTCAGTATGATGTGATATGGCAATTACATAACAAAGAGTCAAGCTAGCATGACTGTCGGGATTATGCGAGGTGCAGGAGGAATGACAGAGCTACAAATAACTGTCCTCAACGTGGGGTTTTTGGTTGTTTCAGTCTATTTTAAATTGCTCAAATCTGAAGTGCAGTGAAGAAAAAAGGCGACACAGCTCAGACAGAAAAACCTCTTTAACTTTACTGTATCAAAGCTTGAAAGGTACCTAGCATCCAAATTGCCTAGCGCTCTTGAAGGAAATCGCAGCTTTAGGAAAATTCTGCTTGTTTTATGTTGTCTAAGTTTAATCTAGCTAGTGTGAATCACATGTGTTTTTAATGTGGCACAGACAGTATTTAGGGATCAAAAAATGGACATTTACTGGTGCCAATTTTTTTCAGTGCTTGAAGTAAAATTAGCAGCTGAATGGTCATTTCCATGGTGCTGTTGTCATTCTTAAAACTATCCTAAAGTGGAAGTGCTGGTGTTGTCTCCATCATCTACAGACTGACGAGGTTAATGGATGAACAGGAAAAAAGGACATTAGTGATTTAGTTCAGAAGCAGGGTACTTTCACTAGGAAGGTATCCGCAAGAATGAACTGACTACATTTGCCTATTAAAATCAGACGGTGCTCTAAAAAAGTCTTTATTACCTTCAGTTGCCATAAAAACAATACATTCTCTGCTTTAACCAAGGTGCACGTGGCACCCAACGCAGGCACCATTAACCCTGCTGCTGCCTGCAGCATCCACTAGACAGCAGCAGCAATTAAACATGCAACGTTACGGCCTAAACCTTAAAATTGCCTAAATCAGCACCTTGCAAGTGACTGCTGTAGAAGTGGCATAAACATGGATTGTGGAACGTCAGGCATTTTTACACTCTTTAGTAAACTGCTGGATAAAATCTAGACTTTCAGAATAACAGCACCCTCTTGGTGTGCTGCGAGTCTTTCAGCTGCTCAAGAGGCAATGGCTTTTTGCCAGTTCTGGATCATTTTCTCAAGTGAACACACATCTCTGTCACTTCTCCCTGTGCTTCACCCCTGGGTGCTTGTGATGTTAATACCAGTAGAAATGTGCACATAAATTAAAGGTATACGGTTCCACAATGCCGACTACAGGAAGTAGTTTGGCTTTTGTTGAAGTTGAATAAAAGCGAACAGGAAGGACGCAGGCTCTACCCCTGGCAGCCGTAACTCCAGTTTCCCTCCTTCGGGATGTATCCAGTGATATTAGCTGATGCTAACCTGCTGGGCTGAATCTCTCCCAGAGCTATAGTCCAGAAATATACATTTGCTATGGCAGAAACAAAACAAGACAATTACAATATACTGGTTTTAAAAAAAGGGATCAGGAAAAGCACAGGAAGCACAAAAGAAAACTTTATTTCACTCAGCGTGCAACACCTCTCTTAAGTGTGGTGATCCCCAAGGAACCGACCCCCCTGCCTCGTCAGCAATGGAGACCATGGACCCTGGAGTGACAAATGCTTTGATGAGAGAGGCTGCTTCATGCAAACCCCTGGGCCTGGCTGTGCCCTCTGTCTGGTGATGCGAGGATATCAGAGTAGCATTTTTGACCTGTCAAATTGTAACCACACCATGGCCTGCTAAGGAAGAATGCCTGAGCTGATATTCACAGACTTAAATCAATGCTGTCGGCTTTAGATTAAATGGTAGCATTGAGCCATTGAGAAAAAACTCGGGGACGAGTGTGAACGTGCAGAGTTCCTGACGAGCTGCTGCAAGGACTGTCCTCAGCGGGGCCCCCGTCTCACTTGGGACTGAACTATCCCCAAAGGACAGCCAAGGACAAGCACTCATCTGTCCCTGGGTACCAAGGGCACTTGCATGGGCAGCTTGAAGGGAAAACAGCCCTCTCCGCCCCTGTAAGATCAAATCATAGAAGCACTTTATTTTCAATATGAAAACCAGGTGGAGCTCTATGAGATGATAGTCATATACTATGTACTGCTTTCATTTGTAGTCTGAAGATAACAAGATTGTTTCCTTGTTGTGCCATTCAGAACAACTTCTTAGAGAATATCTTTAATGCATTGGGAGACAGCTGGCTGATGCGTTATAATGGCATGGCATGGATGAAAATACTCATATGGCACAAGTTGTATTATGACGTTTAAGTCTGAATGCTCTTTGTATGGAGCAAAGACATGGTTGTCCAGCAAAAGACACCAACAGACATAGAAATATTTCACAAATGTAATTTGTTAGGGTTTAAAAGTCTATCCATTAACTTCAGAATCTGACCATACAATGCTCCAAATAATTTTAATTTTTTCCTAAACTACTTTCAGGTACTTTTCCTGATAGCTAGTGTATTTCCAAGACTGAATTATATTAGACTGACCACTGATTTTTTGGGGGAGAGGGAAGGGGGTCCTTCAGGAAAAAAACATTGCTTGAACAGTTTCAACATGATAACAAAAATGATAATGAAGTTGAATGGTACATCTTTTATTAGAACATACCTGTATGATTAAAAAAACAACAACTATGGACTAAAATTAAAATAAATTAATATCTGATTTCCAGAACTCCTGTCAAGTGAAGGATGATACAGATCAGAGTGACTTTTTCATTTCACTCGGGGCTTATAGCTTTGCCAAAATGTGGGTAAAGTATGTGAACTTCTGATTTGTACAAGTTTCAGTCAAAATTCTCAGTTCTGATTTTATTTGATGTCTTCTTTTGACATGCAAAAGATAGATAGGAAAGTATGGAGATCACACATTTTCATTAAGTATTTTAATTGCTGAGTCTAAATTTGGCAGTGTCTCCACCTTAATGGAACTTAATGGTACTGTAATTGCTCAGTGGTATCACAGAGAATCGATTCCTGATTATGTTCAGGAATAGCACTTTCATGTCTCAACTGAATTCAAACACAGAGTCATTCCTGTCAGTAGGGAACTATGCTACAAAACATCTCTTCATCATGGTGATAAACCCTGATGATAAACACTAGCACTACTGTCTTGATAATAACTTTTGTCTTTTTTTGCAAAAAATATTTTCTTTATATTTTAGCACACTTGATTAAACCACTTTCTAGGGCTTTAGTAGCAATCTTACATTTCTAGTACAGTAATTAACCTGCATATGGTATTAAAAATTGTGTGTGTGTGTTAGAAATTCTTATCTTTATTATACTGTATGCTTTACTCTTAGTAAGTGAATGATAAAGTTCACATTCACAACTATGAAGAGAAGAGCTCTGATTAGGAAGAGCTTTTTATAATGTTTACAAACCATGTCTGAGTCATATATTTGATGACTTGCTTGGGGGCATTGTGCTGAAACTAAATATCCTCAAATGCAGTCAGAAAAGGGTTCAAGCATTTGAGAGCAGCCTGAAATCTGAACTGTGTAGCATTAGCCTTGCCCTCATGGCACTTACTTTTGTACTTCAGCCTCTTTGACAGCTGGGACACAGAAGTTCACATGGGGTCTCTAAGATGGAGGGTCTCACAGTCTGCCTCCTTCCCAGGTATCAGATCCATTCCTAAAGAAATGCAGTATATGGTGGAGCTGTAACTCTCTGAACTCCAACAGCCAGGGACAGGGATGAGCTGTGTTCATGACCTGGATACGGAGAGCTCTTTTATCTGGCCTCTGGGAAAGCTGGCCACTGGCAGGTCAACCGAATGAGGCTAAAAGCAGCATATGTTTTGGTGGAGAATGAAGAACCAGATGAAGGGGGTAAGACTGGCACAGTAGACACTGGTCTGGCCTGCAAAAGCTTGCCTAGGAACAAAAGTGGTAGCAGAGAACAGCGATGCTGGCCACCACAGTCCAGAAGAGAGGTTATTGGTATCTGTAAGGAGATCCAGTGACCACTGGAGTCAGTGGAGATGCTTCAGCAGGCTGCAACGTTAAGTCTGTATAGCTGCAACTGCATTAACAAAATGTAGATTTGGCATGTCAGTCAAAAACTGTTACATGGAAAGGAGAGCTTTCAGCAATCCTTCGGTTGCTGTTACCAGAACATCTTCTCAACAAAATCTGGTGTTCAGGGGCAGCTGGTGGCACCCTGGACAGCTTCCAGTCCCAAGGTCTGCAAGAGTCAGAGACTTGGGTTCTGCGCTTCTCTACAGTTACTGCTTATATGAAAGAAAAGAAATAAACCTCTGCAATTAGAGGTCAAGAGGGGAAAAATAGGTAGAAATCTAGTTTCCTTTCCTCTTTGCATTTCAGGAATGAGACATCTGTGGGCTCGGTCTGTTCCTCATGTGAGTCAGCTTGTCCATAGCCAGTTTCAGCGCTCTTGCAAGCAGCGAGACTAATACATATAGGTCTAACTTGCATTTTCTTGATGCAACTTCTCTTGGAAAAGGATATAAAAGATGGAAAAGAAGACAAAATCATGTGTGAAATGCTTCATGCCCCCCCCCTATCCTGCAGTGATTTAGAGATGTGTTTGCTCATTTTGATGATCCTATCAACAGAAGTCAGTTGCCCTGTTTTGAATGAATGGGCTAGATCCGATCAAAAATTTGGAGAGCTGACATTGTCATTTCCTATGAAGCCTGCTGACAAAGACCCATTCTAGCGTGATGATCTGGGAGTCTTTTAGCACTCCCTGTTGGAAGTCTGTTGTTTGACTTTTTGTTGATATCTTTATTGTCTTATCTTCTCAAAATGCAGCTTTTTGTTCTGTCATGGGATGTTATCTGTCAATCATCCAAACTCCATGTTGCTTTGGTACTTAGATAGTTTTTGATCAGAGGCCAAGAAATAAAAAGGTAAAATCTGCCATGAACTGAAAGCAGAGGCTGAACTGGAATTATAGACAAGCATTGAAAACCCAACCCTCTGCTGCCCACAGGTCCAGCTCCAGTGTTAATGGAGCTTTGTCAGCATATGCTGGCCAAGAATCTTGTCCCTTAGTTAAGGGCAGAAAGGATGGGGGCGAAATATATGGGAAATTTTAGAAAATAGATATAGAAATATATATTTTTTCCTGGGTAAAGAAGCATTATAAAGTAGTTTAAATCATTCACGTCTCTGAAAAGATTTAAAAGACTTACATGACTTTGCAGAGTTCATCCATCGGTTTTCTAACACAAAAGTGGCTTTCTGCCCCTGCTAAATTTTCAGCAACAATTTTCCTGCTGTGCCTCAGAATTTTCTATCTGGTTACAGTCCAGGAATCAGAACTGTGCTGAAATGTCCAGTCTTTGTCCTGTCGGACTTACTCTGCTCAAACCAAGGGAGGGTATTTGTACAAATGAAATAAATGGGATTAGTCCTGAAAATAAACACAGCCTAACACTTTGATCTAAGCCTAAGGCTTTTAGTTGTGTATTTAGTTGTATTATTGAGAAATTGATGTCTCTAGAGCCATGGGAGTCTGGGAGTTAGTTTCTTGTGCCAAGAGAGTTTACTGAATTCTATGGGCTAAATTTAGTCTTGGTCCAAATGGACATAATTGATGTTCCTTCAAAGAATGAAGGAAGGACAATTTATGTAAAATCAGGCTTTTAGCTGGCAGAAGAAAATTAGGATAGATCAGTCTTGGTTCTTATACCATGCAGTATTCAGGGCTTTTCCATGTATTACAATTCCAGATTGTCAGGTATTGCAGATGAGCTGCAAAAAAAATGAGCTGATGATAAATTGCATTCTATAATTCACTGGTATATTATGCATGTATCTACATAAGCATTTGAATATGTTTATTCTGCTCATTAATTACAAGTATTAATATAAAACATCACAAGAAACCATATATTTATTCTGATCCTACCATCCACACTGAGATGGAGAAGGAACTCGTTTCCGTGTGTAGTCCCACTGGGATTGATGAATTGGATGAACTCCAGTCCACCCACCTGGAATCAAATCCAGGAGATGTAATTGCTTCTGCAGATGGTGACTCAGACTGACAGTCTCGGCCCTTTTCATTATTTTTATGGTATGTGATGAGATCACAAAGACTGAGAGAGTGTGGATCCTAGAGGATCTTCCTGCCTGGCTTTCTCTTTATTAGGGCAGTGTGGAAAATCCATCCAACATCTCATAGCATACTTCTAGTGCATGGTTTTATGGAAGTGATGGGAATTTCATTGTTATGTCTTTGGACCACAGTGAATTCATTGCAGTAACTATCCTTCCCTCTTCTTACAGTACAGTTGTCTCTTGTAAGAGCCAATTAAACTCCTTGAAGCAGATCCTTTTATTCACAGACCACAGCTGCTACTCACAATGGTCCCATTGTGGAACTGTTCCTATAGCAGTTAGTCCTGAAGAAGAAAAGGAAAGCCTAGATTAACTGTCACTGTATTTGGGCTCTCTACCTGTTTGACACACTTCTGCCATTCTTTTTAATCTGAACACATGTATAACTTGGGACAGGTACCAGATCTACCTCTCTCTCTCTCTCTCTCTCTCTCTCTTTTGTTTTGTAGTTTAACAGGTGTGTGTGTGTAGGGGTGAATATAAGAATGCAAATAGTGATGAAAGTGTTTTCTCATTATATGTTTAAAAGCTTATAATATTTCTCCTCACTGTAAAAAAGTGAATGTTTGCAAACGCATACATAGGTGATCTGTCAGTCTGACTGGTTCATAGCTAGCAGGCAAGGGTAACTACCACCAAATCCTTTCTAGGGGTCTTCTAAGTCTTTTGGAGAGAATATTGTGAAGCACAACAGTTTTCAAGACAAGATTACTGCCATTCCTGTTTTTTTATAACCTCAAATGAATAAGGGATGTCTCAGAAAGTAACGGGGTGTTGTATATAGTGCATAAGCTCTCATCTTTCCACAGAATCTGAAAATTGAAAGAATCAGACTATTCCCTGCAATGACACTGAGTTACAAAGAGCTGTCTGTATGAGGGGAATAACCCTGTATGGTTGCACTGTCATTTACAAGAGACATGTTATAGGGATTCGGGCAAATGCTCATTTGCTCTCGTATATTTGTACTGTCACAAGGAATGGAAATTTCCTTTGAACAAGTAAGCCCGGAAAAGTTATGTGATACCTCACATGACCTTCTGTGTGGGCTTGGTCAATTCTGATAATTTAACAAGTCAAAGCACTGCTTTGCAATTGTAGCTCACAGGAGATTCTAAATCTAGATCTACATTTTAATCAAAAGAAAAAAATTCAAAAGTGTACACCAGCTTGCATATGAATAGTATTTATTTAGGACTTGTCTAGATAGATGCAAAGTGTCTAGGATACCAGGTAGCTACAGTTGTGGATATTTGTAATGAAGGAGACCAAAAGGACTTGCTCACTTAGGGTGGTTGTTCTTCTTACAACCTGGACTGTTTGGAGATAGCTTCTGTTTAAAAGGAATTTTTAGCAATACATCCTTTGCAATGAATGGTGCTAATAGTTAGTTTTTATGAAAGTTCCTCAGTGTTATGTTTGGGGACAGATCAAAAATAACATATTTGTTATAAAAGAAAATAGTATGTCAGTACTTTTTCAAAGGTGTGCTGTTGACTACAGACTGCAGGTGGACAGTACACAGACAACCCATCAAATTTATTAACCTACCTCTGTACTTTTCCATAATTGAAGAAAAAACATACTTTACCCATTGCCTAACTTTCTGTATGTATTATAGTTCCTCCAACCCCAAATCAGCAACTCTTTTGCCTTGACTGGGCAAAATGCCTACACGTACGTTGTTGGATATTCTCCGTACAGATTATTTAGTCTAATTCCTTGCATAATGATAATTTCATCCTATAAGTTCTCCTGCAAGTCCAAAACCAGAGCTGGATGGAGATCATTTTCCTTTCATAGAAATTCTATGACTTGGAAATATCTCCATTGCAACAATGAAGTGCAACAGAGAAAAGAAATCATATTTCCCAGTGAAATGGGAAATTGTAAACAGACAATAGTAGGGGCTAATCTAAATGCTTCCCTTGATAGGACCAAAATAATTCATTTCAACTTTACCTTGTACCTCACACTGTAAATTAATAGAATCTAAAATTACAAAGTGTCCTGTTATTTTAAACAAAACATTTAACTTTTTCACAATTTTCCATTTTTTTATGTTTCCTGGAGTAAAGTTTTGCAAAAATCAAGCTCTTTACACAAAATGTTTCCCTTTCAGCAGAAGACATTTTTCCAGTGTAAAATCTAAACTTTTAGTAGGTTTCAGTTAAAACTTCTGTTCCAAAGAATATAGCTTAGGAAAAAAAATTAATGTTAATGTAAAAATTTCATTGATGAATAATTTACCATATCCCATAGTGAGCCATTACATTGCTTTTATATCCCTCATTATGAAAAATAATTTATGTTTTTGCTATTAGGAATTTAGCTAAGTTTGATTTCTCCAAGCTTTTCTTTTAAGCCAAGGTTTCTGGTAAAAAAGGAAAGTTTCAGTAAAAAGCTAGTCAGAAAGAGACAGCACAACTGGGCATAATATTCATAAAATTGTCTTGTTGTTGCTGCTATTATTACAGTTGATATCTCCCATATAATTATTTTTATTATTAATAATGTTAATAGTAACAATAGCCATAATAGCAGCAATGAAATGTATCTGGACATTTGGCCAATTCAATCTACTCCATATAAAGTGATTTTTTTAAGTAACAATGAGATGTACAAAAGAAGCATTTAAAGACCATCTGTTTTTTCAAATCTTATCCAGACCTCTTGAGTCATCAAAACTGTTCCGGAAATATTATAAGAGTATACTCTCTTGCGCAGTTTCCAAACAATCCTGCATGTGCCAACACTAGTAACATAGGAACTATCTTATGATAATGTAGCACTTCTGTTTGTGTGAACTGGCAAATGGAGAGGGAGATAGGAAAGCATTCTGTAAGTAATGTTTTGAATGTCTAAAATGGATCAGATTTAGTTATTGTTCATATTTTAATAAAAGGTTTGGGCAAAAGAAAAGGTTCGTATTTTATTCAAATGCCATTTCTTTAATAAGTTGGCTTATAACAATTGATGAATATGGTAAATTTTCCATGAAATACTAAAAATGCGACCTTTTTATAGAAAATTAAGAGAGCAAATAATAATTACAAAAAACCAATGGGTTCACTGGCTTCATTGATTTTTTTAAAAAAATTCTTCCTTTATTTTTCCTCATTTTTCTAGCGAGAAAGGAGGAAAGTCATAATGCAGAAGAGAAAGTCCTGTTTTTCAATTTTCAGAGTTTCCTGATTCTTAAATTAAAGTACAGAAACCTTTCCAAAAATAATGTATATATATCCACAAAAATAAGTAAACAGAGCCATATATGTTAAGAAGTTACTATCAAAATATTTAGTAAAGTAGACCATCACTGAAACACAGACTCACAGGAGGAAAAATATTCATGAAAATCTCACTATATTTGTTTGCCAGAATGAAAAATACACCCATACTTTACTTTAATTGGTCTCAGAACATGCATTTTCAGTTGTAGAACAACAAAATAATGTATATTTGATTTAAGAATTAATAAGCTGATGTGAGATGAGGAAAAAAAATTAAAGTCTTTCATCAACAAGGAAAGTTAATGAATCAAGACTAGCCTTGGTGCATGTAAGGGCTCTGTTTCTATTAGCAGAAATAATCTATTATAAAAATTTGCTTTCTTCTCGCTTAGCTTTTCATTCCATAAAGCCTTCTATCTTTTTAGGACCCCTGTCCAGGCTCAGAGATAGCTGTATGGCTGTGCTACTGTGTCTGTTTTTCAAGAGCTTAATGACAAAAAAGAAAGATTTGCTATTAACATTCAACACAGACAGAGACTGAGGATTTGTAAAATCCCGACAGTCATTTGCGGAAGTAATGGTATCCCTTGTTCTGGGTGCCCTAGTCAGACAATGAAATGCAGTGGTAATAGTCTGGTCCCCTTGCTGAGTCACTGTTTAGAGTTATCTAGAGCGGAGACGTTAGCCTGTGAGCTATATCTTAAATAACCAAGCAGGAACGAGCCTCACTGTTACATTCTTAAGGGTGTGCTGCAGGACAGAGATTTAGGAATCGTCAAGGAACTGAAATACACTGTGTCAAGACAGCAGGCATGCGATTCTCTTGCCTGAATACTGTGAGGTGGCACCATCCTTTTAGTTACTCATGAAAATAGCTTTTTGCATGTCACACTGAAGTCTTGCCTCTTTTCTGAGACTAAAGATCTAATGAACCTTTTTGAGGGGATAAGGTTATTCATCTGCAGACTGGACGGTGGGAAAGTTGCTATGCATTTATTACCGAGGCTAAGTCTAAGTGCCTAATGGTTAAACTGATAAAGGGCTACACCAGTCTCTCTCTCTGCCACCACACTACCTCTGCTGCCATCCAGGCTGTGACCACAGCGTGTGTGGATGGAGACAGTCTCCACTATAAGCCACAAGTTTGACGTCTTTTCCAGAAAAGATGTTTAGGGAAACTCTTAGCAGAAAGTGAGTCAAGAACAGAGGGAGTTTCTAATAAATAAGAAACAGAGACTGAGAGGAAGACTGATACTATTTCAAGCAGTTCTGTGATATCTCTCAATATTTATTTGGTAGATTTTAACTGTTACCTTACAGCATTCAGCTGGAACTAATATGCATACATCTTTAAAAGTCAGTCTTTGGAAACAAGTTAAACAGAAAAAAAGCATCTCTTAAAACATCTTTGTTAAAGTTTTCATTCCTTAACTTGTGTAGAATTATGTAGAAAGTTTAACTTGGAATAAGACACCAAAATCAAACAATTTCAGCACTGAATGGAGAAGGATGGAATCTGGAAGGATGTAAAATACCAAAAATAGGAAGGATCTCCAAGTAACATATTCCTCTTTATCCTCATTTATCTTCATTGCCTATCTCACCAGCATATCTAGCTTCTTGTATTACACCAGGTTATTCATATCATTATGCTCTAAAACATGCAGGAACAGAAGGGTAACACAAGAGAGAAGAAAATTCAGAAGTATTATGCCTAGTTCTTAACATTTTCCTTTTTCCTTCATTGGGGATGTTTAGGATACTTTAAAACACACACAACACATGCACACTTTCTTCTCTATGATTTAATTCCTTACTCCCCAGGTATAAGCTTCACCAACATGTGCAATCTGTAACAACATTTTTTCTTCTTAAAACTTTCTTTGGCAACAGAAAGACTTCTCCATGACCGGCTCCTCTTGACAGGGCCAAGCAGAAGCTCACAGTGATTAGCAGGAAAGAAAGGAAAATGCCAAGGAGATGAAAGCATAAGCAGACATAAGATCTTGCTTAAATCCACACCTCATCAGCACCTTCCCCCTCGTTTGGCACCAGAAGCACAGACAGGTGCCCTACAGGCCTTCAGAAACTCCTTACCCAGGGTATAACAGCTTGCCACAGGGGCTGCCTCATCTCCTGAGTACTGAAAAACAGCAGCTACTGGGAGGTCACCCTTGGTGCTTTCTCTATAAATACGGGGCTGTTCTCATGGCCTTTCCTCCTGCTCAGTTGCAGTCCCACTCAGCTCAGGCAGAAACCAACAGCAAGACACAGGCTGTCAGCCTTCTTGCTCAGAGTGCTGTGACCTGCTCACACTCTCCTGCTGCTCTGGCACTTTCGCATGGCATTCTTCACATCATCGTGAGTCCAAATCTTTTATTTCTTTTCCCACAATTTCTCATTGTCCATGAGTTTGAGTCTGTACTTTTGAAAAGAATAAATCCAAGAAAGGCTTTAATTCAGCTGTCAGAGCTTTTATTGCAAAATATAAATAAAAGTTCCAGAAGAGCACATTTTAACTTCTTTATAATGTGAGACAAAGCTAGAGTGAAACAGATCTCCCCCACTGGAAGGCAGAGCCCACACACTCATAAAGATTCATTAAATCATCCATAGCACTTTCCTGAAAGAATCTACAGAAAGTTACACAAAACTTACCAAAAGCAGTGTTCCCGCGGCAGTTCAGAGGCCATCGCCTGACCAGCGGCCCCTGGTGACCCGCTGCCAGGACACGTCTCGCAGGTGGCCAGCAGCTCCCTGCAGCCTCCCAGCCCTCCTCCCTTCATGTCCCTGGGCTGCCGGGGCACAAGCAGCACCCTCTGAATCCTGCCACAGACCAGCACACAACACATCACCCAAACACATCCAGCCGCCCAAATGTGAGCTCACCCGTCAGCTACTTGGCCGACAGCTAAATGTCCTCTTCTCAGATTCACAGATATTTTGGGGTGGAAGGGACCTGGAGGCTACCTGGGCCAACCCCTCACTCAACATATTCTGTGGCCCAAGGTGAGCAGCAGAGCATAGCCAGGTTTCCTGGAACAGCAGGGGAAAGTCAATGCTGCTGATGGGCATAGTGACCATGGAATCACCCTCTTGATGCTGAATGAAAGAGACGTAAAGACAGAATCAAAGAAAATACATAAAGAAAGAAGTATGGCAGGAAGCCAAATAGCAGAAAATAGAATTTTTCAGCTGTATCAAAATGCAAATTGAAAATGCAACAAAAACAGGTTCCTTCAAGCTGTCTTACCTCCTCTCTGGCTCTCTTGGCCTGCCTGTTGCAGACTGCATTGTCATACCTGAATGTGGCTGTTGTCTACTCGCACTGTCTCATGGTCTCACCCACAACAAAAAGTGCTCATTTCTCATAAGGAGGTTACTGAGGACTGAGTGTCTCACTCAGTCTCAGGATGAGACGTTTACTCAGAGGTCTTCACAGAGGGATGGGAGCAGGCTAAAACCGGTGGATTCAACTACCAGTTGTTCTGAGCTGGCACAGATCCAGCTGAGGATCCAATCCTTAAGAGAAAATTGAACATGCAGGCAGTGGGACATTGCTTCACTAGAGCCTGTGCTGCTGAAAAGAAATATGAAAAGAGCTATGGAAAAAGGCAGACCAAGAGACTAGTAAATCCTTACAGGCAAATACTTACACAGTAAAAAAAATATTTGTTCAGTTGGAGGGACCTGTTTTTGTTCCAGAAATCAAATGAGCCACATACTTTGCAGCTCTAAACAGCCAGTGATCTGAACACTAGCTGTCACTACGTGATTTGGCAGATAAAATCATAATGGCTGACACCTCTTTAGTTTCCTTTTACAGGAAAACGATTGAACTCCTTGGCTTTCTGAGCTGGACAGCATTCAGGAGTCTTGCAGGAAGGGCAGGGAATACCGTAGTAAAATTGATGGAGTTATCTCACTGACAGCCGCATCCAACCTGTTCCTCCATGCTGGCTAATCTGAATGCAGCTTTAGGCAGCAGACAGTATCACTGGTAGAATGATAGACAGGCTGACAGCTTTGCTCTGACTGCCCCTTTGGTACCAAACCAAAATACTGCCTTCTTCCCTGGCCTTCAAAGCTCACAAAGATGTCTAGGCAACTGAAACTTGTGGAGATCGTGCAAGTGTTTCAGCAGTGAAGCTATTGACAGTACCTAGGAGAAAAAAAACAGTGCTTCCACGCAAGTTGCACAGATTTCATTTAGCTGTATAGTATATATAGTAAATGTATTATATGTATATAGCAAATATTCCCACACAGCGCTACAAACTCTCGCAGTGGAAAAGAGTCTCTGTGACAGACACCTGCTGCTAAGCCCTGCCGCCAGCAAGCCCAACGCAATCAGCGGTGACACACGCACACGTGAGAGTGCGCTGATGGCAGCGAGTAGCACCCAGGCAAGCGCGAAAGGTTTACAGCTTAGACGCAGGACCCCTTCTGCGACCCCATCCTCATAGGAATGACTCCACTGAAAACTGTGGAACCATTTCTTCTGTTCAAACTCTGTTGACATTGATATTTACTTTTTCTTCAGGATTATCTAGCTGGGATCCACAGTTCCCTCCTGGTTAGCTCACAGGGAGTCTGTCTCTTTGTTTCTTTCTTTTTTTTTTAAGGAAGCACAAGCTACTTTTTAAACAGTGTTTTGAGAGTACAAACTTGCAGGAAGGAGCAGAGTTGGCTTTTACAGAGAGATTTCAGATAAATAAGTGGTTAAAGGTAGCTGGTTGGACTACAGTAACACTGCATCAGGGAAATAATTTTTTAAAATTTTATTTGCCAAAGCTGTTCATAGAAACATTTCAGCTTGTCTGAATTTTTTCTTCCCCAAAATCACTTTTGGGGTTTAAACTCATTTCCTTTTTCTCTCTTACCAAGGCAAAGGCGTGCAGAAGAGGACCTCCCCTCTGCAGCAGTCAGAGGAGGGACCTCCCCGGGAAGCCCTCCGACAGCCCCTGCCACCTCCTGCTGCCCCTGCTGCCCTGGCAGGACCTTGGGGAAAGAGGGGCAGCAGGTCTGAGGTGGTAGCTGCAGTGGGGACTGTGGACCTTAGATGAACCAAATATCTGACTCTTGCTCTCTGTTATCAATAACAAAGCCAGGAAAGAAACAGTGGGACAGGGAGGAGAGCGCACTGATTTTTTCCAAGAAACCTCCTTTGACTTTCATTTTTATTAAAAGATGAGGAAAGTCTGCAAAAAAAACCCTAATTATTTCCAGGAACATTAATGAAAAAAATCCTTCCCCCCACCCCCCAAATTTAAGCTTTTTTAAATGCAAAGTTCTGACCTTTTCTCCAAAAGAGATTTTGCCAGTCTGTGGCATTTAAAGGCACAATAAAGGAAATGGGAGATGTGTGAGTGGGTTTGTCTGATTCCTCACCCTTCTTCTATGTGCTTTTATGCTAACTCTTGTAATGCAGTGATTGTGAACTGGAAAGGCATTAGAACAGCCTCTGTAAAAGTCATGTTGTCCCACGGGAATGAAGGTCAGGAGGAGAATGAAGAGAAGGAAAGAAAGGCAATGCAAACATCAATTTAAATTCAGAACCTGAGCTGACATCCAATTAAAATTGAAGCTTGAATGTTAAGCAGAAATTGTTTAATCTTCTTTCAGGTATCCCATGAAAACAGCCCAGGACAGAAATGCTGGGAAAAAGAAAGAATAAAACAACTTCCAGGCTTTAAATACAGTGAAATATTTACAAAAGCACATCACCAGTGAACTCAGAAAAGAAAAAGCTCTTGAAAAATAGCTGTCAGAGAAAATAATTTAGAAAGCTGGAATTACAGATCCTGCCATGAATCCTGAGCGTTGCCAGGATCAAGGAGTACAGTCTGCACCTGAGAAAGTGAGGTGTGTTTGTACTGGATGTGTTGATAGCTTCATGGGTGGATACTCTTAGAGATATTTGTGCTCTTACACAAGACATTTAGAACCCCAGCTGGCAAGGAAGTTACTAAACGCTGATAAATACAAAAGTTACTAAAGACAGAAAACAGGCAAAACCAGGTACAGGTGCAGGAGGAGAGAGGACAGGGAGGAAGGGACAGGGGAGGGCAGGCAGAAGCTGTTTGCCAGCATGAGCATGGCCAACAACCTCCCAGGGCTTGAAGGGAGGACGCTAGCACCTGGAAGAGGACAGATGGTGCTCGGCACTCAGCTGGGAGGCAGCGGCCACAGAGGGTGGAGACTGGGATTTACCCTGAGGGATTAGGATGGGATTGTGCCTGGGTGAGGAGCTCTGGGATGGAGGTGCCTGTGTACAGGTGTGTCGGCACGCCTTTTATCAGGAACTTTTAGTGGTATTTTTAATAAGTGCCTGAGAACCTCTGATAGATCAGCAGATCTATTTGCCACATTTCAGCTGCAAAAGAAAAGACAGAAAATGTAACTTACTTTTTCCTACCTAGAAATTATATTTTCCCTGGAATTGAGTTTTGGGGTAAGACATAAATTATTTGCTCTGTTTTACCTGAACAAGCTGTTCTGTGCAGCTCCAGACATATCCATTTAACAATATGTTATGTATTCATCTCTCATCAGGACCCTTGGCAACGTATACGTAAAATGTATCCTGATGAATTGTAAAGGAGTGTTGTGAAAAGTGAGGTACAGCATCTCTACCTCAGGCAAAGATAGTTCCCATTTAAGGCAGCAACTGGCTTTTCTCAGAGTTTTATTGGCATTTGAAATAAGAATTATTTCAGAGCAGGAATATCGAAGAGAAACTGTCTCTCATCCTCACCAGCCAGTTGTCCAGGTCTCCCTGGGTCTCCGCTCTGCGTGAGGAAGCCCCCATGCAGCAGGACCACACGGGGTTAATTAACCTATTTCTCGTGAAACATGTCATTTCTGATGAGGTGGCACCTCCTGATAGAGAAACAATAACAGGGAAATCGCAAGCAGCTCTGCTCTGCTCAGCTCCTTATGGACACTGCATTATTTAGAGCAATCCTAAGTCCCCCCATTTGCTTTCGGAAACCACCCCCATACACAGCTATCCCCTGGTTTTAGGAGCAGAACTGTAGCTTCTAGTCACCCAGCTCCTCCTCATTACCCTTGATTTTCTTGAGTGTTAAACCAATTTTAAAGTGTTTAAGGTCTGATCTAAATCAACTGAAATCAAAGGAAAGATCAATTTTGATTACTTTTGACCAAGCTCTGTTCTTTACTCACATGCCAATTCCCTTGTTGTTTTCTTATACTTTATAAGATGCTTCTTGCACATTGATCTTAAAGAAATGTTTGAAAGATTCATAAACCCATTTTGAGGATGGTGTTGCCCATAAAGTGTATGAATATGATAGTGAGTGTGAGATAGGGGAACATTTACTTCTATGGTGATTCATTTCCAACTTTATATGCAAATCCAGTGAACTAAATTCCACTTACTTTATATGTAAACCAGCAAATAATTTTAAGACAATTAGAAAAAAAACCCTTTCAGTTATTCAACACTGTTCAGAGCTGCACTTGTGTATGTGTCTTCCAGATCCAAATTTTAATGTGAGATGAATTGCTGAGAATTTTAATCTGGTCTAAAACTCTGAACAGGATAAATAGGTTTTGGATATAAAATCTGAACTAACAGTTTGATGACAAAAGTTGCATTAAAATTGACATTGTAAATGTGTTTTCTATTTGTAGTAGTTCTCAAGAAGGAGGAACAGATTAGTTTAAAATATCATTTACAGGATAGAATGGAATTTGGTTTTGGAATTATATGTCCTGAGGTATCAGCCACAGGCTTTACCTGAGCCTGATGTTCTGTTAAATTAGGCTCTATGCAAACACAGTAAAAGAAAGTCCTTACCAAAAACAACAGGCAATCTAAATTAGCCAAACAAAGCCATTTAATATCTCAGTACTGTTATCTGCATTTTTTCAAATAAGGAATGAAGACAAAAAGAGATTCAGAAACAGAATAATCAGTGTATTTAGTTCGGGTATTATACTCTGGCTGGTCTGTAGAATTTAATCACTTTAATATCTTTATAAAGTTCTGCCTGTAAATGTTTTGTCCAAGGTTATACAGGAAGTCTGTGGCAATGGTTTATGAACCACTGGTAGAGTCACTGGAATACATAAAGCATTTAGTTTTGAAAGACAGGCACCACTACATCACAGATACCAGTGGTTCAACAAGGAAGATGCAGCTGAAACTTTGTAGCATCCAACTTTGGGTGCTAAATAGGTTTAACTGCAAAACAGAATATTGATTGTGATACCCCATTGTTTATCTCTGAAATAATGAAAGCCAAAGGACAAGGTGGATTGATCCCTTGGAAAGCTCCCTCAGCAAACCTCAGTCCTTCAGCGCAAACTGAAAACTCTGTAGCATCTTTAGGTTTCAAAAGAAGAGGAGGACGCTTTACTACTTTATGAAAATGAATAATATGGACTAGACAACATCTCCAGCTTACTTGCTCCTTCCTGAACCACCTTACTAATTGTTGGAAATATCAGTTGTCCATGGATTTGTGAAAGAGGGCACTGCAACGGCTGTAAGGAGAGGAGATCCAGCATTTGTCTGTTGGGAAATCAGACCGGCATTTAGGGAAAAGTATCTGGATATCTGCCCCTCCCCTAACGTGTTGGGAGTACTCATTTTCAGTGATATCGTGCCCAGAAGTTTTATGGGAGGCGAAGCTTTCATCATCTTGCACTGAGTCTCAAGCCATCTTCAGTTAAATACCACAAGTAGAAATTAAAGACGGGTCTTCACTATGAAGTTCTCGTAGCGAAGTTTGACACTGCTATCTTAGTACGCAGGCTGACCTAGCCTAGTGTGAGTAATCCTCAAGGTTACATCTCTCTCCATGGTTAGGACTTCTGGAAATACAGCTGTTCTTCACCTGGCAATCAGTTAAGCTGTTCTACAATTTCTATACAAAGACATGTAGCCATCCATCCTGCTAAGCACATGTCTCATTGTGGGATAATACTGGAAAACTATCAATAGCTGACAGGTTTATCTTGTAGCCTCACTGGTAAGCAAGAGAGCTATCAGCCTAGGGCATACTTAGCAGGGCTTGAGGATTCGAACAAGCTGAAAAGTCCCATTAAATGTGAGCCAGAGGTTGTATGTGAATTTAGGAGGAGCAGTAAGGACAAAATAAACACTGAAGGGATACTGACGTGTACACTGAACTGAAGACAGGCTGTCACCTTGTCACTGTTGTTTGCAGAGCTGTTAGAGGAATGAGACATAAATCATTATGTTACAAGATGAACAAGAGGATCTTTGTTTCAGAGAAATATGTAATTGCATCTATCTATATACCAAACGTGCCATCTGAAAACATGCAATATCTTAGAGAGGGAGAAATCCTTAGGAAAGAAAGGGCTTGGCTAAGGTGGTTCGAATTTTAGCTGTAACTATTAATGAAACACAGGCTTTCTCATTGAAGAAACAACACAAACCCAGCCAGAAACTGGAAAAGGTGCCTCCTCAGATCCTGAGACAAAGACCCAACTCTTACAACATCTGTGGCTCTGTCATGAATGGAGGAGTCACTAACAGGGTGGGCACAGTGCTGTGTCTGTGCTCCCGGGGCAGAGCTGAGGCCATCATTTTCTTCAGTGTGCTGCTGAGCTGAGGGGAAGGTCTGCATTTTCGGAGGGCTGTAGGCCATATAAAGGGCCTCTCCTAGTCTGTAACGTCATGACATGATGCATAAAGTAACTGAAATATCAGGAGAATATGGCCAGCAATCCCAGCGCCAGGTTGCTATTCTCTTGGCATATCTTTGCTGCTGATCCCAGGGCAGGACTCCTGCCCCAGAGATCTTATCTGGTACCTGCTTCAGGTGACACCAAAGGCCATTGAAGTATAATTAGTCTGGAGTCATTCCTGGCTTATTCTTGCCTGAATATAGTTCCTTTGATGTGGCTACTCGTTACCATATGTTTGCCCAGTGCTAGATGCTCCTAAAGAACGTTGTCCTGAGCACTGTGCTTCATTGCAACTACTAGCTCACTTTACTAAAAAGTAAAAAGAGTTACCAAGTTATAGAGTGGGACTATATCATTTACTCATCAGGCCATCAAGGAGGAGCAGAAGAACAGCTGAGGGCAATTTCATGATCGGTGGATGGTTTCTCTCCTTTGTCCACACAGGCTAATCACTTTCTCTTCTCCAAATCTATGAGTTCAAGAGAGACCAAACTTCTGCCTGGAGAGCTGCTGAACCCAGAGCAAGTGCCAACTGTAAGCCAAGGAAGGTGAGAATTGCTCTGTCTGAGGTTTGAGCTCGGTTTGTCCCCTACATCCAGCGTGTGTGTCAGCAGACAATATGCTCGCGGAACAGGGTGGTATCCTCCACCTTTGGGGCACGTACAGCTTTCTGTGAAGGTACAGTGCCTTGACCAACAGAGATCTGGACCTTTGATTGGGGCCGCTGAAAAAATATTATGTTTCAGTAAGCAAAGGGCATTTATCTGTAGCATCCAGAAAAATGCTTTCCTCAGCCATGCTGCAGAAACAGTAAATAAGACCACTTGTAATTTTTATTGTATATTTCCCTTATTTTTCTCCTACTTATCAGTATGTTTCTTAAATAGGGATGCTGAAATTAACACAGTTTTAATACTTATTTTCCACAATGAATTATGTAGGATATGCATGGACACCACCAGTTTCCTGGGAGAACTATGGGGAGAGATGGTTACTGCCAGTTCCTTAATAGTTTAATATATGTACATTAGAGGGTGCAGTATTACACATTTTTTATTTTGCTTCTTTATTTGATGTTTCCTCACAATTAAAAGATCTGTTCATGTACAGAGAAACTTTGTGTCCTGTTTTCTCATGCATTTCCTTATTTTATACAACAAGAACTCTGGATACAAAAATACCCGTTTCTGTCTAGTATCCTTGCTCTTTGATCTTTCAGCTACCAAAGAGATGCTGATAGGTGAAGCCAGTGGAGAAAAGCACTGCCAAGTACTCTTGATACAAGAGCCCAGGCCCTGCCATGCTGCCTGCTGTTTCCAAACCACAGAAAATTTTAGCCAGCCTTCCTTGCGAGTGAGTCATTCCTGACATCATTCATAGGCAGTCTCCTGGACCCACGGCTGGGCTAATGCATTTGGACAAGAGTAGATCACTAACGGCAAAAATGAAATAGAGAGCAGCTCCAGGTAGCAAGTATGCCTTTGTCTTAGTTGCAACAAAACAAACTCCACAAACTCATTTCATAATTTAGTCTTTTGGAAAAAGCTTTGCAGTTTAAACAGCTTATTTTTCAATTTCACCATTTCTTATAAAAAAATTGCTTACATCTGAAAGTCAGTTTGGGATCTTTGGATGTATACATAATATTTAGTGTTTACATGAACTGGTTGATTTTTTTCATTGTATTTCTTCGTGATTTTCTTTCAAATGCTTTCCCATGAAGAGACACATTTACTTTGTGAATGTCAGTGTTTCTAACATACTGAACAAAGGGGAGAATCATTTGGACTCATAAATCAGAAACCTTGTCACATAAAAGAGCAGTCAGACATGGATATTCTATTTTTACTGCTGGCAAAACATTATGATTTTTAACCAGTCTCAGGGTATCTTGAGCTTTCATTCATAGCTTTAAGGGTTTTTTTTTCCCTGTAATAAGAAACCAAAGTAAATAAAAATCAAAGCTTCTGAGTCCTGGAAAACCTTTTCACTAAAGAATTTGATAGATATTTAAGAAGATCCATTACACTCATCAGACATGCAAAAGATTGAGGGCTGGAATAACTTCAGAATCTTATTTTGTTAGTTCCCACCACAGACAATATCATGAAACGATACAAAGAACAGCAGTACGCTATACTCAAGGAAACGGGGGGAAAAAAACCCACAGAAATTGTTTTGGTATAGATTACAGAATTTGTGTAAAAAGTAGAAGGAAGATGAATTCTCACTTACTACTCAAATTATTATTTGTTTTAATGAAAAGGTCACATTGCAAAAAGAAAAAATATACTGAATAGTAGAGATATCATATATCATTAAGACAAAGAGTAATTCTAACTTTAAGTGCTGCCTATTCAGGGCACTCAGTTGTACCACATGACATTTAGGTTATGATTTTTTACATTGCTGGTTTTACGGCTTCACCTTTACACAAACTTTCAGCTTAATTTAAATAAATGCAGATGTAGCAGCCCTGAGATCAATGTTGGTTTTAAAATAATTACATAAAGGCAGTAGGAATGCAATTTTTTTGCCTATGAATTGAGTAATAATAATAATTTCTCTCTATCGCTCTTCTTGACAAGTGCGAATTTACGAAATCTCCCTTGAGTCCTACTACCAGTTGGACATCTTTGCTCTTAAATGAAAACCATACGGTAAGCTCCTGGTCACACAGTTTACCATCTTTCTGTTAGTTCCTCAGTAACCAGTTGCCAGTTATTGCCCTTCTGTGTTTGGCTCTATAGATAAATAGAAGTTTTAATAGGACTTGGGGAAATATTTACATCATTTGGACTTTTTCTCATGTTTCTCCCCTTTTTGTTGTTTTTTTTTCCCTGGATTTCCATTTGTTCAATACTATTAGGTATCATACAATTAGAACTTCTGTGGAATAGAAGTGTCTGCTCATAGACATTTGTTTCAAGTCAATCAGAAATTCCACTTGGTTTAAGCTTGCAAATGTTTACATTTGATTTCTGTAAATGCCTAAGCAGACATACTAATCCTTGTATACATAGAAAATCCAATTTTAGCTGCAGATAAATTTAAACTAGCATATCTGGAAATAAAAATATGAAATCTGCTGTTTGTTAGTTAAATGCATGGGTTTTTTTCCTCTCTTCTGAATGTCTTACTGTACTGAGATTTCATCTAGCAAAATACATAACATTTTACCTGGACACGCCCCATATTTAAAATTAAGCACGTGCTTGATTGCTTTGCTGGCTTCTGAATCATATTGAAATAAACAAAAATTTTTTTTAATGCTTTATCTATCTTTCCTCTAAGCTTAACATGATTGTTATAGGCATATATTTGTCATATTAAGAAATTACGATTCAGGACCAAATTTATATCTTCTGCCTTCATCCAAGAAACAGAGCACTGAGAGTGCTCTCCAAGTCTCAAACTCCAGTTAACACTTTATTTATGATAGATAAGAATCTGATCATATATTCTAGACAGAAAACACAAAGACTGCTCTCTATTTCTTCAAAATGCATTTTGCTAATAGCAGAAATATTGTATAATAGTTATTAAATATAACACAGCAGGAGACTGAACATTTAGTCAGATAAGTAGCAGCTGGCATAGGTCACACTAACCGTGAAAAGGAGTGTAATTTTATGTGTTTGTATGAACTTTTTTTTCCTAAATGAGTGTGGTTACAGCTATTTCTATCACTTTTCTGGGAAGGATAGTGCAGAACTGAGACATTCCACTTCGAGAAATTTGTTCTTTCTAGTCAGATTAAATGTGATTAATTTAATACCTTTATTTCTATTATCTCCCTGTTCTTAGATCGATCTTTCCTCCTTGGTATCTGTTATTTTCTATGACCCTACAAGAGGTTTGTCATTAATTTAGTGTCAGTCCCTTAGTGGAGAAGATCTCATGTATCTGCTTGTATTCATGTGATTTGACATATTTTCAGGGAGTCTTAATAAGGGACCAGTTCCCCAGTAACCTGCTTGCGATAAGCGCTACACAAAGAGCACCAGGACCGATTTTGTTATCTTTGCCCCAGGGGGGATTTCAGGCATGGGGCTGGGCACTGCGGGCACTGTGGCCCCACTTGGGCAGGCAGCTGCCCATGGCCAAGCTGGAGCTCTGCAGCATTTTCTCGGGCTCTGGTCAGTTTAATCACCCAGTGCCAAAATAGGACTCACGTCCCAGCGAGGGACTCACATGACTGGGACTCCTAAGCCCCTGGGGCACTTCTGACGTTTGTCCTGCAGGTTTCTGTGCCGTGAAAGGGAGAGGGATCAATTTGTGAACAGCAGACTGGATGCCTCTGCTCTGGCTGCCATGTGCTGTCTTTGAGGAGCGGATGTATGCAGTGTGTCAGGAACTCCACCTAATTGGATCTTGTTTTCCAGAACATCAGTTTTGCTATTGATCTTGGTAGTCCCCATTGTCAGAACATTTTAATATCACCCTCTAATGCGTATTAGCAATCACATTTCCTGCACAAATAATCCTAGCATAGACCATTCATTCTTCCACTGCTGGGGAAGGCAGCGCAGTCCTCTTCCAATTATGTTTTTCTGAATGGAAATGCAGAGATACCTGCTTTGAGGAATATGTGATATGACTCACCATGGGATTTTGCTATTGAACTGTATAAGCTATCAGTTATGGAACATTTTTTATTTTAAATATTCTATTTTTTTAATAAGAAGCCAAACATTCTCAACTTTTTGCCTCTCAGGTTTTACTAAAATGCAAGAAGTTACTTTAACAAACCAAAGCACGATTTTCTTTTGAAAACTTTCACGTAAGATATTTACCAATTTCTGAGTAGCTCAGGTAGCACCACACAACCTTCCAGTCCATCTAGACGCTAGGTGCCGCGTGTTGCACAGCAGGCTGGGCTGACACAGGAGGGCTAAGTAAGCTTCCTCTCCCACTGACCATTCCTACCACTTGTTACTGATCAAACTCTATATCACACATAATGGTAGACAAAACTGCTGCAGTGACCCTCCCCTTGATTTCATCCAGGTCTGATGTTTGCACCTAAGCCAACAATGCAGTGAAATATGTTGTCTGTGGACGTATTTCTCACAAACCATTTGTAGTTCTTCCAGAAAGCTCAATGCTATGCAGAACCAAATCCGAAAGCATTAAGACTTTATATAAAAGTTACAATTCCAAGAACCCATTTTACAATATGATATCCTCTCAGCTAAGCCCAACTAGACTGCAGAAATGAGACAACACATATTATCTGTTTTTATTCTTGTTTCTGAAACCCACAATGCCTGCTGTCAGCATCAAACATTTACAAGGAAACCATAAGAAAATATCAAAATTTACCTGTAACACCCATTCTTTAAACAATGATGGACAACTAACCTCACTGCTAAGAACTTAAAATTTCCCGACAGCTAATAATGAGAGGACCCTATGAGAAAATAACATAGCTAGTTATAAAAGTTCTTTGCAAAGTGTAGCACAGAAAATTATTGCTGGACTTCAGATTTCACAATGTAATAGCCACCTGAAAATGCTGCTTTTTTAAACAACATTTCTCTACGTTCACAGAAATACACCAACAAAAGAAGCATCCACAATATGATGTCTAAATCATTAGTCATTTAGGAATGTTTAGAATTTCATATTTATCTCCTATAGAGACAGTTGTAGTTAGAAAAAAATCTGAGTGTAAATGCATCTTTTCAAATGTTTATTTGTTTTGTTTCTCGTGTATGTGTGGGTGGGTGGGTGCTTGTAACAGTGAATATGGGAAAAAGTTATATATTATCTTATACTAAAGATGTTTGATAGTCATTCAGGAAACCACAACACTGTAACATTTATAATAAACTCAGTACCCTGTACAGCTTAACAAACAGACAGCAGACCTTTAGGAGCACAATGATTGCATGGATTCTAATTAATTTATTCATATAAAATCCAATAGAAGAATCCTTTATGAACAGATGCTTTTTCTTCAGTCACATGCCATTCTGTCAGTATTTTCCTTCCACAAAATATATTTGCTTTAGTAGCACCACTAAGCAATTTTATGAAATTAATTACAGCACTCAAAATAACGTAATACATTTGTCTACAGGTAGGCTGTAGCCTTCAGTAGGCTTAATGGATGTTTGATTTCATTAAAAGTAATAGATACATCAATCAGTTGACAGGTTAGTAACCTTATGCTGTTTACATTCTTAACCTCAGAAACATTCGATTGAAACTTCTAATAATGTGTGTGTGTGTGTGTGCGCGCGCGCGCGCACTTCAAGAAAGGCATACATCACGCTCTTGAAATCCCTCTATTTTGTAGGGTTAAGCAGAACAAATTGTGGTAAGCCCTACATTAACTATACAATGGTGATATACCTTGCTATAGTAGTGTTTGTTCTCAAAATTTATGGGAAAAGCCTGCAAAAACTAGTAGAGGATAAACCAAGAGTAGTGGAATCATTAGTTCAACCCAGCCTCTACTTCTCTATATGTTAGCACTAAACAAGCAGCATCAGTGAACCAGTTATTAATTTTCCTAGAAATAATCTGTTGTAAAAGGCTAGTGGACCATCTGAAACCATCTGTAGAACATATATTTCCATATGCGAACACCAAAGTACTTCTAGGTATTTGAAAAGAATTTTGCTGATTTAATTTCTCGTGCATGGATGCAGCCAGGGGCTTTGCCATGCGGCACGTTTGTTGAGATGAAACCTTGTTCAACAGGAACTGTGAGGAGAGCCTTCGCTCAAGTTGCTTGCGTTTTTACCCCCCAGAGATGGTCCTGCTGATTACTCTTGACCACAGCTCTTGGAAACAAACACCCTGCAATCTCCATCTGACCTCTGGTTAGTGCAATTTCACTTCAGTCATTTTTATTCACATGCAAGGTGTCTTTCTGAATAGACTGATTAACAGTACAGTTTCACCTGATGAATTGTCACTTTGTGGAAAGTAGTTTTCAGTCAAAGGGAAATAAATGACAATAAATAAAGTGATAATAAATAAAAGTTTAAAGAAGCTGATAATAGGGATTGCAGTAATTAAATCACAGACATAAACAAATGAGAAATTCAAACCACTCATTTCCGCACCAGCTGTGCTCTACCTACAAACTTATCTACAAAAACAAATTTACTTGTCATTGGGCAAAAACAGATTGTGCAAATTCTGCTTAGCGCTGCAGATTTGTGTCAGAGACATGTCCCTATAGGAAATAATGGAGACTCTCAGGCACAGACTTCCTGGGGACATTGAAGAGACCAAAGATGGCATTCTCTCTCCTCTCCCCATAAATATTGCCATAAACATGTTCTGGCACAGGAAAATCTGTAATATTGTGCAGCCCCCTGCTCTCCCCCATCACAATCTGACAGCACCTACTATTTTTCTGGGACAAAATTTGCTGCAGTACAGAGACAAACACAGAGGCAAACACATGCTAACTTGACTAATAGCCCAAAGCAGCAATGCTGATATGGAGTTATATAGCAGAGCTGGCATTGCACCAGCACTTGTTCACATACTCAGGTCAGCTCTGTCTATTTTAAAGCTGTACCTACTATGAAGACTGCATCTGGTTGCACTGAAGAAAACGAAAGGGCAGGGTTGTGTGACCCAGCACATATGCTTTACACCTGCGAGGAGCTATCCTCACCCCCTTTAGACTCATCCCCTGCACAGACGCCCAGTCTCACCATAAAACCGCCCTTTCAGCTACTCTACAGATTTCCGTAACTGCAATCAGTTCTGTTGGGAGAACCCATCCGGGTCCCCAAACCCTCTCCCACGTTTCCTGGGTCATGCCTGTAGTTGATAACTGTGTACTACTTAACTGTGAACTCCTTTAAACCTAGACAGCTCAGTTCCTGGTGCAGGTTGCTCAAGGATGGGACCTTGGGATTGTGTGACCCTACAAGGAAGTTGCCGGCGCTCAGTGACTAAATGAAATTCCCATCACGTTTTAGCGCCCCTGGCACTCCTTTACCCTGCAGCAATCTACTGACCTCTGTGGAGATCCCTGTGAGGGACACCGGCACGGCTGAAGTCCAAATCCAGCCCCCGTTTCGCAAGTGACTTTGATACCTGGCCCTTCCTTAGACATGACACAGCCCTGCCTTTGCTGCTGCCACCATGGATGTAGACTAGTCTAGCATCACTGTGAGACTCTGAGGAGTCTGCAAAGGGTTATTGCAGTGTTAGCAACGCTGCTGTGTGCTTGCTCCTAGGGGCAGAAATTGGAGAAACTTGGGGAGTTGAGGAGAATGGATGTACCCACACCTCTGGAACATCTGACAAAAAGACACCCATTTCTCCGATTTTTGGGGTAGTGGTGTGTTGGCAGTTGGGCTACTAGTAGAGAGTATAGATAAGCCTTTTCAGTGATAATGGTAAAGATGCAGCATTTGGATATACTTTAAACACACTGAAATTGTTTGCATTCTCTTAAGATATTCTCTTAAAGATATCATTCAGCAAATGTCGTAGGGTTAGCTAGAGTCACGTTATTTGATTCTGCCAGAGATTTCTATAGGTTTCCTTAATTGTTAGTCTGCCTCCAAATATATATTGTTCCAGGAGGCAGAATTTTCTTTTAAAGATAGGAGATAACACTTGGGTGAGTTAGATGGGGAACAAAACGTTTGTTAACAGATCCCTTTAAACATTCTGTGTCACAAAGCCACTGACATCTTTAAAACAAAATGAAATCTCTTCTTAAATTCCCATACAAAAAACACATAGCAGCACAGACGGGGCTGCCCGCACCGGTTATGCGCCAGGACCTGCTCCTGGCTCCACCAGCTCCACGGCAGCAGCTGCCTCCCTGCCAGGCCACCCAGAAGCTTATTGCACATGCTAACCCCAGGCACAGTTTATACTCTCTGTAGAAACACCTGAACTAGATGCATGGGACAACCTGATAACCACTGCAGAAAATTCCCCAACACCCTTGCTCCCAGGTGGAGGTTGGCATCCTGGAGAGTTGTATCAGCTTCCATGGTGGCGAGTAGGTTTCAGTTATAGTTTGGTAGAAAAGCTGAGTGAGTAAAGCCTTTTCGTTATGTGAGAAAGGAGGCTTTTTTTATGTCTGTGGTGTAGCAGAGCTGCTGTTCTGATAGTTGAGGATGAACATTAAAAGAATTTTAAGAGTATTTAGGTCCTTTTAACATCTGAATATTTAGGTAGTAAGCTCAGTCCTTGGAGGTATCTAAAGATCTCTTCAGCATATGTCAGGCAGTAAAATTCTCCTCTCTAGAATTAAACAAATGAGTCGGTCTTGAACAAAACCATGTTTGCCTTGACCTGTCCAGACCCTGCTTCAGTCAGGCTAGAGATAGGCTGCTGGGAGGAGAAGAACGTGGTACAGGAGGGACAATATCTTTTTCGCTAGGGTCAAGAAAATTTAGTTGTTGAGCTGCTTTAGTTGTGTCTTTCCTCCCTGAAGATCCCCAAGAGAAGGAGTTGCTTGATAAGCTCCTAACGCAAGACAGTTGCTGAAAGACTCGTCTCCCTGCACCTCTCATTAATGCTTTGTTCCTGAGTAACTTAGAGGACCTAAAGAGTTGCCTTCCGAAAAAAAAAAAAAATCCCTTTCTTTAGCATTGCACTGACCTCTGTTCTCTCTCAAAACTCCAGGTTTCACAAAGCTGATAGCTGCCTAGGAATTAGACACTGCTCCTCTCTGCTTTGAATGTCTAAATCCCTGAGAGAAAGTGGTTGTGTCTGGAGATGCTGTCACTGGAGCAGCCCAGCCTGCAGACAGAGAGAGTGAGATAAATGTCTTTTGTATAACAGTAAAACTAAAAATGTGAAAGACTTTGAAAGCAGCTTGACAGGCGTAATTGCTCACAAAATAGATTTTTTTTTCTATTTATTTTCCTTTCTCTAATATATTCCTAGCACAGGCTATGGCTATTCAATAGTAAGAAGGCCAGTCTCGCTCATTAAGCAGAGCCACTGCTCATTTTGAATTCTTTGGGCTATGAGAATTTGGAGTCAAATTCTCTGGGCTATTCTCTTGGGCTACTTCTGGTCCAAACAAAATCATGCATGGCTGATTTTTCTCCCTACTCACAGCAAACCCAAGCCAGTATGCTTCCACCACTCAGTTATGTTTGTGCCCCTGCAGATTTTTGGCATACTGGCTAATCCATCAGACAGCTAAGGTCTGGTCATTGGTTTGCAAGTTGAGAGCTCACAGGTCGTTATTACATTATCGCCCTCCATGCACACTCAGGTGCATGTATGTTAAAGGTGCCCATGGCAATCCAGGCAGGCAGTGCTGGGTGATAGTTTCTGCGAGTCTGCCCAGGCTGCCCTGTGGAGACGTGGTCCCCCTGCCCTAACACACCAACGGCTGGGCCACGCAGCACTCGGCTGCCCTGGACCCGTGGAGCAAGATTGGCAGTGTCCTATGTATCTGCTAATATTTGATGTGGGACTGTGTCCACACAACCAGGGATGAAGCGAACCCCCCTCTGCCATGGAGGGGCTCTGCCTGGGAGCAGAGAGTGAGGGCCATGGTAGCTCTCCCTCCCTCCTTCCCACAGGGTCCAGGAGCACCTCCGACAGAGTGGGGCAAACTCTGACTGGTCTGTGGCTTCAGTGTCAGCCCAAATGAAGAGTTTTCCTGAGACATCAAGGGACTGCTGTGTTCCTTTTAAATATCATGGCTTCCACCCACATTTACATTCACAAGTCCCTGTGCTCATAAGAGAGATCCTTTTAAACTCAGTAGGACTATTCCCATAAGCAAGTATCCACCGCATTGGCACCATTGTTAGAACATAATTAACAACTCTCTTTTCAACCCCCCACTGCTTTCTGAATGTGAAATATGTCAAATTATTGAGTATCTTACAAATTCTTATTATACAGAGAACTTGTTAATGCTTTCAAAAATATGCATGTGTATATAATTTTGTAAACATTATAAGACTAATGATGAAAATGATTTAACATAAAACATTAATAGGTTTTATGTAAGTCCAGTATTCCAGTAATATCATTTTATTGTATAGATTAAACTTGCAATAAACTGGTTGTTTTGTAGATTAAACTTGACATCACTTAGTTTTCCCATAGGGACTTTAATTAGCTGTATGCATTAGCAACTGTGTATCCAAAAAAAAATAAAAATAAAGACCATCACAAAGACTTTCCTGTAAGCTTTAGAGTAGTTTTATGTATTTTCAAGCTCTCCAGAGTGCCTCAATTTTCTATGTCAAGTACTGGATGAAGAAAACACTCAGCTCTGTCAAGCACTGCTAATATTGCTTCATAACTTTCATCAATCCAGTAACCCCTGCTCCAGGTTCTGCCTTGGTGAGCTGGTAAGAAACAGTGTGAAAGCTGGTGAAACCAACAGAATTACTCCAGTCTTAGAGTGGCCTAACACCGAACTGTATTTGCCCTTTTGTATTTAAATAGGGCTGATTGATTGTCTTTTGAAAGAGGAGGCAGAGCTCAGCTATAATAAATGCAGAAAGGATGCTTAATTCAGAGTGTTATGTATGAAACAGCCTGCCAAACTGGATCAGACCAAGGGTTCACCTATTGCAGTTCTTTAGTGTAGGCAGTATTAGATGCTTTAGACAGATACTAAGCACTGCCTACTGTGCTCCACATCCCCAGAGCCTGGCCTCCCCTCAGCCACATCGTGTCCCTGCTGAATCACAAGGGGACTGCGGGAGTTCCCCGCTCATGGTCAGTGTCAGCTTGTTTGATGTGGAGACAGCAAATAGCTTCATGCCCTGGCCTGCCACCTGGAAGAGCTATGTGATGTGGAAGATGCAATTCCCAACTTTACCCTGCTGTAGGCCTTGGACAACTCATTGAGGCTGAGATTCCCAGAAGCACTTATGCATCCAACTCCCAAGTGCTTCTTCCTTTGCCATAGTTCCCTATTGGCAAAGAGTGGCTTTTCCCCACCTCACAGACATGTTGGGATGATAAATGCATAATGACTGTGATGTGCTCAGATACTAAAGTCACCCTTCAGCAAAAGGTGAAGAGAGAGGGATGCAGCCCTGTCTCTCTCCCTGGCTGCTGGAGACACACAAGGCTTATGCTGAACATGCTCATAAACCAGGCTTCATTCCTGACCTGCACTCACTCTAATTTCACTGGTGTTACTCCCATCTTCTTATAAGAACAGGAGAAAATCTGTCCCAAAGTAAAGGGTCCTCATCTGTGAGTTTCATTCTCTGCCTCCCACCCTCAATACAGACTTACCATAGCTTGAATGTATAACATCCTAAGGGTTAAAGTAGGTTCTGTAATGTAATGTACCCACAATTTCTCCTAAAGCACAAAAAGTAGGAAGAATTGTGAGTCTAAAATGTTGTCAATATATTCTCTACTGCTGAAGGATGATGGGAAGGAGCCATTTTAATTTTTCCAAGTATTATGGTTTTTTTGACCATGCATAAAATGTCACTTCTGTTCCCTGTCATGTCTTGCATACAGTGGAATTACTTTCAACTGCCTTACATAAGTTTTTCTAAATTCGATTATTACAGAGCAAGAACCATCAGAAAAAGCAGCTAAGGGTCAACTTTTAGCCCACAATCCATCTCTGACACTGGAAAGATGCCTTACCAGTCATTGCTCTTGCATTTACTCAGGAGAAATGGCAATTTTAAAAAACATTTATTTTGATTCCCCAAATTTAAAATGTGGAAACTGCCATATTTCTTATAGCACAGACAGCATATAAAAATTTCCCTGTGGTCCTTGAATCATTTTCTCTTGACTTCATTTGTAGGGGCTGGTGTTTCTTCTAAAAGGTTCCCAATACTTACAGAAAGGAAACAGAAAGAGCTTATTGCATGCCAAGAAAGCTTCAGAATCACTTATTTCAGCCAATAAAATAATTGATTCCACTTGGCCAGAGTTTCACACTCTGAATTTGCACCTAAAGTGAGTGATTAAGTGCTGCACTTTCCCCTAGAAACATTGTCTTTCAGCTATAGCCAGCAAAATGGGCTGTGCTAGCTAGTTAGTACCTATTTCCCCCACTGCTCAGGAGTGCTATATATTATAGTGTTGATGACAGCACAGCCTAGAGAAATGGAAGTCAAGGACACTGGAGAGATAATCCTGGTTACGCTACTAATCGCGAGAGCTGCTCGACCTCGGGCTGGGACTTGCAGAGCACATAGAGGATTTAAATGGTTCAGTTGCACTGGGGAGTTGCAACACAGGGAGAGAACAGCAGTGTCATTTCCCAGCCCGCATCCCGGGGACAGTCACAGCAAGGATCCTCTGTGGTGGGACAGCAGCCCTTCAGCATGGAGTGCCTATCACTGGGTAGGACTTGAGAGGCATCTCTTAACGAAGGGAAAGTCGGAGGTTTCCAGAAACAGGCTTTTGTAAAATTGGGCTGGGAGCTGTTTCCTGCCTGCAACCCTGCCAGGGCTGCAGAACGGCCCTAGGATGGATGCTGGGCTGCATGCATGATGCCTGGAGACCAACGGGTAGACGATGGAAGCTGCTGTGAGGGCTTGCTCCAGCCCCAAGCACTGGCAATGCCTCAGAGGGAAACGCTGAATGGCCTCTGCTCCCAAATACCACAGCTCTGCTCAGTCTCACTGTGCAAAAGCAAACCGAAAAAGGCACATCTCACATATAAGAGCTTGATTTAGTATTGAACAGCTCTGCAGAGCACTGAGCTAATTTAAGGATGGTTTTGTAATATTTTCAAAATACCTCTGTGCAGAATTTCAAGGGACATACAAGAGACAGTGCTATGAGACACAAGCACTAAAACAAGGTTTGTTAGGCTGCTGGAAACACAGTTTCTTAATCTTCCACTAACAAAATTAAAACCAGGACCATATTTCTCTCTGGCCAAGGAGCACACGATCAGTAACTACTGTGGCAGTTAGCCACCATGAGCCTTGCTCATGCTATTTCAAAGGGACTGATGATATTCCTTTCCCTTTAGGTTCATTGGTGCTATAAAATGACTTTATTGGCTCTGGTAAATTATTTCTTCTCAGTAATGAGGCTAGAGATAAGGAAAGGGAGAAGATGAGAGAAGCAGTAAGGGACGCAGCCATGCCATGCGTGGCAGTCGGCGAGACAGGCTCACAGCCTCTCCGCTGAGGACAGTGGCGCTACCGCCGCTTGCACTGGCCAACCACTGAGGCAACCCAGGTTTTCTTCTTGAAGCAATTAAGCGTGCTGGAAAATCAGTTTTGTAGCTTACTTTGTTCTTCTGCCCGCAGTAATAACAGCCCAGAATCCAGTAAAGCCTTAGTGCAGATCATCTTCTCAGTGATCGTACAATAAAGGGGTATATGATGGAGCCAGCATTGGGGCTTGGATTTTTAGTGATGTAGCAGGGCTAATTTACCAGCACAGTGAGGAGTAATTCCCCTCTTATGAGTTCAGAATGGCCATTTCTAGAAATTCACTTTCCTTCCTTCTCCCTCCCCAGTAGTCAATATTTAAACTGCATATTCAGTTTGAAAGGACAATTATTGGTTAATCCTCTATGTTCTTTCCTAACTGCTGCTGGAAAAGGAGGGACGTAAATCTTCCTCTCCCACTAAACAAGTTGAACAATGAGTAGCAGGGCTTGGAAGAGGGTGGGGGTTTCTCCACAGCAAGTTAAAATATTGTCTTCCCGTTATGGCTGCAGCAATTCAATCTGGACTTGAAGGTAATGAAAGAGCTTCATTCATTTAATCAGATATTGACTGATTGCTATAATATAGTATGTCAACAATTGCTGCAAGGGAACAAGAGCTGGCTGACTCTGTTAGAAGAAGTAAAAATTATATCAATATGGTAGATGTTTGATTCTGGTGCTGTGCCAGAATTGTCCATCATTAATTCACAGTACTGCTAAATATTTTGCTTATTAAGCCCAGCACTGTGCATTTACAAGAGACAGCAGCATCTCAGTTTTGCTTCCATATTGTAAGCTTTCATATTCAAAATCCTGTAAGATCTCCCTTTTTTCTATGCTCATTACAAAGTCCAAGAGCTGGAACACAACCTTTTTTTTCCAAGACTAAAAAGTGACAGAAGGTTTTAGTTGCATTAAATTATCTGAGATCAGTTCTTGGCTCTGCCATAGATTTTGGTGGCAAATCAGTTCCTATTTATACATTCTGCTACTACCAATCAAGTGTGTATAATTGCAATCATCCTTTCCTTCCACCTTGTGCCTGTCTATCTACATTATGAACTTTCTCTATGAAGCTGAATGTATGAACACATCTAACACTGTGGATGTTTCAATCCTTATTGCTCTTAGGAATTATTGAAACATATGTAGCTATAAATAATAATAATCTAAGAGTCTGGAATAAAAATTTAATGGGAAATTAATCAAATAGGAAAAATAATTTATATTTGCAGTTCTACTGTGAAACAAATTATTTTAAAAATTATTACAGTTTTCAGATACTTTGTGAAATTACTGAAAATAAATTTAATGAAAGCATTATATGAAATGTTTAATCCCTCATTATCTGAGTTTACCAAAGGGTAATGTAACTATATTTCAAAAATAGTGCTTTTAGATAATGCTTTTTAAAAGGTATAATTGTAAATACTGCTTGCTTTTATAAATAAATATAAGTAACCCATCAGTTCAATGAAATAAAAAATTATCTTCTAAATTTTCTCAGTTTAGATATCAATTGTTAAACTTCAGATTTGCTTTGTAACACTTGTATTTGTTTTTCTTATGTTTCAGCCAACGCTGCTATAGGTACAAGAAGGCAAATGAGTCTCCCTTGGCACAACAAATGGAACTAGACAAGAATCTCAGGCGGTGGCATCTGCATATCCCTATTAATAGTCACATCACAATTTACTGTAAGAGAAACAAGTCAAACTGACCCTCGTTTTTTTTCCCATAAAGGTTATTTCATAATTGGATATTGATTGTTTTCCTTTGGATCTTAATATGTTGAATCCAATTACCCTGCTTCAGTCAACTCCAGGTCTGTCTTCTTGATGCTGTTGATGATTTCCAGTGGAAGAGAAGCCCACTTTTTTGATCAAAATTGAAACAGCTCTGTGTGGAAAATTATTTCCTCTAGAAAGATAGCACCATTCTCGATAAACTGCATAAAGTGAATTTCCACAGCCTGGTTCTGTGCCCCATCCATAATATGAGAATGTTTTACTTAGCACGGATTCCTGCATATGAGAATATCTTTAGTTTCTAAAAACTAGACTGAGCTGACATCTAGAAAACTTGATTTCTTGCATTACTCACACAATTATTTTGGTTTCGTTATCATTCTGTGGCCAGGGAGGAAAGCTAAGAGGAAAATATCAAACAGATTTCAAAAGGCAGTTCTGTCAATTTCTTCAATATAAAAAGTTAAGGAATATAAATATGGAGATGTGAATCTAGTATCTAATTGTTTACTTGAAAAAGTGGAGCAAAAGGCCTTAGGAGGCACAGAGCCAGCCCTGAACACTAGCAGCCAGACTTGCCATGATTAACTGTGTCTGAAAACAAAGCTACTTTTTTCCTGTGGCAGTACGTCTGGAGATGGGCCTGATAGACATGCAGCTGGAGTTGCCTTATCCTGGGAAAACCACACCAGAAATAGTAAAAGTTTCCAGTGTCATTTTCAAAAATGGAAGACATCAGAAGTCAATGTCTGATACACATGAGTGACAGCAAATACAATCTCCTCTCGAAGAAGAAGAAGAAGAAGAAGAAGAAGAAGAAGAAGAAGAAGAAGAGGAAGAAAGGTGAAAATGAGCTCTTTAGCTTTAAAAATCTATTAGGATTGTCTTAATTGACTAGTTTCCAAATACTATGATACTAGGTATCATAGTGAAAACCTTGTCAGGTAGATCAGAGAGTTGCAACTAGACAGGATAGAAAGTTTTTCCTGTTTTTTTTTCATAGTTTTTTTCTTGTTCACACATATATGTGAACAAGAAATAGGAAAACATCACTGAGAGCAATTGATAGGAAGCTATCATTGTTACAGAACTTAATACCTGAAATCATGAAAGAGCTTTCCTAATGCAGCATGAGATGAATTAGTTCCTCACAATGTTCTTCTGACAGTACAGAGTGTCTTTCAAATGTGAATGGAGTCCAGATCCGACATACCCAGAATATTAAATAAACTGTAAAGAGAATCAATGTGGTAACTAAATTCTCAACATGACAAAAGGTCTTTGAACTATAGATCTTGCAGGATTCATTTAGCTGTTTCTGAGAGTTTTCCCAAGCTCTTCTGGGATGCTCTGTTTTGTTTCCAGAAGAATTCGCAATGAGGAAGGATCTTCCTTGTATTCCCATTGCTCTGACAACATGCTTTTCTAGTCTGCACTGGTTCACTTTAAAGGATTTTACTGCTTGTTTGTTAAAAGGGTCCTTTCAGTATCAAGCTTCTGCAACACTTCCACCAGGAACCACAGCTCTCCCCAGCACGCATGGCAAATTCGCTGATAAAGTCCAAATGCCTTTTCCTCCTCCAGGGAAAACTCCAAGTCATGCTCAGAAGAATGGTAAGCAGAGGACCAGAAAAGGTCAGCACAAGAGAAGAAGAAAAGTTGATTAAGAACTGATTGGACATGACCTGAGGTCAGTCAGTTCCCCTCTTCCAAAGACATTCTTCTCATGTGGAGTCTGTTAGCTACCTATAGCTACTATTGGTTTTACAGGCTCAATCCTAATGTAGATTATAGGGGATATGGACAAGCAAAAACGGGATTGGAGTGCTCATACAAACACTTGATAGGATTCATGGGATTCTTTTCTCTGAGATGATCTGCTATGATCTATTCCCTCCAGTGCTTCACCCACCTCTATCTCAACACGTATTTTTCAACAAAAGCTAGCAATGCAGATTTCCATATCAGTGGAATTTTTCAGTCCTCTCCAAATATTTATTGAGCCTAGTATTCAGATTTCCCTCAAGGCAGTGTAAGGGGTTAGCTGTCATCTTGTGACCTTCCAGCTATTTATCAGTCTAAATATCTGCCTGGTAGCATTGACTCTGCAGTTGTTGGATGGCTTTGGTTGTGGGACTTGTGCACTGCGATCAAAGCAGTAAGCCCTGGCAAAATGCATGACAGAGTGATGTCCTCATGGAGCGGTGTGCTGCATCATCCGTGCATGGATCACAGAGAGATCAGCTACCAGATGTTTGACAGCTGCAAAAACGTTAGAGGGTGGTTGGGATATTGTTTTGGTTTTCTGTTTTTTATTTTTTATGGTCATAAGAAATTATATACCTCGGTACCATTTGGGGAGATTCTGAATTTTCCCTTTTTTTTCAGGCACCTCCTAGTGTACAGAAAAGTGTCTGGCTATGTGATTTTGTTAGGATTAATCCAAGAGACAAAATTAAGCTTGCAATGTGTCCTGAGCAATCCAGTTCCTAGTGGCTGCACAGATTATGCAAATCAGGACAAACCTGTGGCCATGGTAAAGAAAGGTCAACTGATCAGCTGAAAAAATGTAAATAGAAAAAACACTTTGTAACAAAAAATAAAATTAAATAAAATTTTTTAGTGGGAGGGGGCAACATACATTATTAATCTGCTTCCATATAAGAGACTGAAGAAAGAAATTTCAGTCAGTGGATGAGGGCCTCAGATATCAGTATTTGTATGACTGCCAAAGAACAGCAAATAACAGCAGCCAAAGGGGATGCATTTCTTGAATTATAGCACTTTTCATTAGTTAATACCCAGGAGGATTCCTCTGGATGTGCAGAAATGCTAACTGTGATCAGATGAGAGCAGGGAATCAGAGGGAATAAAATCTTTATGAACACAATAAAATGTGACTCCTGAATGACTGAACAAATGACATACTATTGTTCACTTTCAGATGCAGAGGGCTGTTCCTTTATCAGAGAGGAAGCAATGTATGATGGTGCTAAATCTTTTCCCTTGAACTATAATTGATTCATTTCTGCAATATATTATTTACAAAAAAATGAACTTTTTTTTGTCATCTGCTCTGTGTGACCGTCATATTCATTTCTCTTTCAATGGAACTGTATGTGATTCATTGCAGAGTCTCCAAGAGGTGTTTGAGAGAAAAATGATGCCTTCTCTCAGCCTTCTCTTGTATATATAGATAATACCAGTTCAGGCATATTCTGCCCTCTTCATTATATGCCGTGTGCAAAGTATTTCAGAGCGAAATGAAGCATGATGCTGAACATGTTGAACATGCCAACAGACTTGATGCTAAAACAGTAGGAGGATATAATTATTGATAATTCAGTTATTGGTAGTCTGCCTTGGTCCCTAACCACTATTATTTGGCAGAAGTGAGGCTTGAGGAGGAATTTGAAAAAGGGAAAGGCAGAGTCTTTCCAAATACTTCAGTGGGATCCTTCAGTTATAGGGAAGGGGTGTTATGGGCAATGATCTGGTTGGAGAAGCAGAGAGGAGAACATCACTGTTCAGAGAGACAGGACAGAGAATGCAGATGGCAAGGAATATTGTAGAGGACGTTAAAGGTGAATATTCACAGCCCAAGTTTCATCAAATCAATTCATATGTCATGGGACTACATGACTCAGAATGTGCCCTTCTTTACATTTCCCACATTTCTTTACTTTTGGCTGTAATCATAAATTTGGGCATTAGCGGTCCTGTGATTCAGTGCTTAATTTAATATGACTCGCTTCTTTTCTCTGATACAAGTCCTATTATCCATGTGTATTTAAATCAAAGCAGTGATCTGCAATCCATTCCCTACTCCAGAATAAGAAAATGTGGTTATTTCCCCCTTATCTATCAGGTTATTTTGCTGACTCATTTCCAGGGAATATTCATAATATTCTTTGGGGGCAATTCTTCTACTTGGATTTGTTTAACATACTGCTCATCTCCTCGTTTGATTCATGTTTCCAAAAACTATCTGGCACTTCAACATAGCAATTTTGTGCTTGTACTTTTCTGTTTGTGGTATTAAATAATCATCATAATGTTTCAAAGGATAAGAAAGTATTATACTGTAAATTGTAAATTCAAAACATATGTTATTGTAGATAAGGAAATAAATTTTTGTAAAATAAGAGATGAACTCTATTATTTTTCTGAATGCAAAGTAATCCTGAATGAAAGTATAAACTGACTGTAACGAATGTTAGTCAATTAGAGCAGGAAAACAGCCCTTCACATCCATCAAATATAATTGAAATATTGGATACCTGAATCACTTGCCTGGGCAAGAAACAGAGAGCAAGTTGATTCAAATACAAATTACTCTTCAGATCATATACAAATACAACTACGTGGCTGGTAGGACATTCTAACATGTAATCTGACTCTCCTTGACTTCATTTCATCCTTCTAGGACATCAAGAAGTCTAAATAGATGCAAATGCTGTGCCATGAAGTTGTAAAAAGATGTAATTTTAAAATGGCAACTTCTCCATTCCACACACTGTTGATGGTTTTATTTTTTGCTTCTTGCTCTTATTGCTTGGTTCCACCAAAAATGAGAGAGGGAGGCTACTGATTATTTGTTGCTGTTTGTTTTCTGCGCATGCCCTCAGTTCTCAGAAATGTCCATTAGACAGTGTAGGGAAGGAATGATAAGAAAGTCCCTGCTGTATTCAAGGCACTGAGTGCTTCAGCAGGAGCTCTGATTTCTTGGCACCGTTGAACCACTGGATCATTATCAAGCAGGGAGACGGGGAGCACAGCTTGTGTCACCTCCTTACTTGATGCTGATGCGCTGAGAGTAGCATTCCATGCACACTTATTAATTTATGATCATGTTCTTAAAGCTTTCAGACCCTTCTACTCAATAAAATACTGAGCTACTATATGCACAGGAGTTCTCTTTTTCTTCTGAAGAATAATGATGCTGTTATGCATTTTCAGGACAGGAATGTTGTAAGTTAGAACTAGCAGAATAAAAATTTATGAATTAGAAAACCCCCACTAAACATAGTACACATTGTTTTTTCTGGATGTTATATTTTCATTAACTGCATATCAGTATTTTGTTTCACAGTTAATAGAATTTAATAAAAACAAGGTGCCTATATCTTGAGAATGAAATCCAGATTAATTTAGTAGAAAATGTCCAAAGAAAAAGATTAAAGCTATTAGAATTGTTGCCTGCCTTATTAATGAAGAGCACAGCATCCAGGATGGCTTTTGTTGTATGAGTGCATGTGTACGTGTGTGTTAAAAAACAAATAAGGAGATTTTTCTGAGGGACTCTCAGGTGGGAGATGGTAGCTTCTTTAAACATGATAACCCAGCTGCTTCTAATAATCCAGACATACTCTTTCAAAAAGTAAGCTATTGCTGGGCATCTACAGTCTATTCTGAACAAGAAATAAAAAAAAAGCAAGAGCAAGAAAAAAAGTCTGAAGAAGAAATAACATACACAATGTTTGCTCCTACACAGATTGGTATGACCAGCTAATGCTAGGGGGGGATGTGTTAGGGAACAGGATGTTTGAATACTATAAGAGAAGCGAGTTCAACTTGTTTTAAAAACATTCTAAATGAATCATTTTGCTGGGGAGATTTTATTACCATATTAAATTGTGACATTTTATTTCATTCTTTATATCTTTTCTCAGGAGCCAATGATTTCAGAACATTATAGTAAGAGCAACGCTGACTAAGATTACATTGTCGGTTCCTTCTGTTCTACAATTTTTATTTGCTTTATAAGTTTCCAGAATGATCATGTTGTGGGATGAAACTCGTCATGTTTCATTGTTGGAATATTATTTTTTTTAACTTTCAGCTAAAAATATTTCTGCTTTCCAGAATGACTAAATAAAACAGTATTTCTCTTTCCATGAATCTTGCTGATTTTTGATAACTTATATTGCAAAAACAGAAAACCAAACAAACAAAATCCTTAGTTCAAAGCTGGAATTTGGCCTGAAAGAAGATCATACGGAATAGATATTTCCTGTGTCAAGTTCTCAGCCTCTGAAAATGCACGCAGCTTTCTGTGCAATGCCCTTTTTTTTTTTTTTACCAGGGTGGTAAGCTAACAATGCCAAAAGTGGTCCTGGAGTTTCACATGTTATTTGAACTTGCTGCTCAAAATGCTGAATAGTTATCCCTCCTCATGAAGGAAGACAAGTCATCACCCTGCAAGGCAGGCAGGAAGGTCCATGACAGAGAGACGCTCACAGCCTTAGCCTGACGGCCAGCCCCAGTGCCTGGGGAGCTGAAAAGGCGACAAGGAGCTGCAGCTTTCCCATGGCAAGGATGGAGAGCGGCTGCACGAGGTCCCCACAAATGCAGTGATGCACGTTTAACAGTCAGCTCTCTCGTTTACTTTCTCACCTTCCAGTTCCTTCCTTTGCCATCATGTCTAGGCTAATCCAAGCTAATCAGAAGCCACGTTCACTTCTTTCGTTTGCATGCCTCTTTCTGATTATATCATGTGCGAAAAAGTTCAAATACATGACAAGATTTCCACAGGAAAGAAATTCGGGCTGGCATAGTGTGCCCCACAGAGAGAGGGGCTCCACGGGCATCCTTTCGCAACTCCGAGTGAGCCTGTGTCCAGCAGGTTGTACGGTAGTATAGCAGGTATCAACTCCTATTCTCACGCAGTGGTCCATAAGAAATTATGGCAGTCCCGTATGCGCAGCCATATGTGAGCCCCATGAGGGAGAGCTCACACTAAGCAGGAATGCTACTGAGAAAGGGGCACACAAGGAACGCTTCACCCCAAATCAGAGGGACACGATTAGAGGAATAATCCTGCCTTTTCTGAAGGATTAGATCTCAGCTCTGGGAACTGGGTAAATCCCTATAGAAATTAGCTTCGTCTGGGAATGTGCTGGCTGAAAGGAATGCAGAATCCACCTTCAAGCCTAACCGGAGTATTAAATACCTATAAGGTGCTCTGTTTCCATACATAATAATTAATTTATTAAACTTGCCAGTTTTAGTGGAGATTAGGAGTCATTTTAGTTGTACTTTGACATTTGTCTCATCTTGTCCTCTCTGTCCTCAGTTCTTTTTTTCCCTCAGAATTAAGCATGTCTGATCTGTATGCCTGGCCAGATCTTTGATATTATGCATCTTTCTCCCGAAAGCACAGAGCAGTGATGTTCCCTGGTCCGAATCCCCACATTTGCATATGTCTGTGTCATTATAACAGTCCCATTTCTGTGTATTTTTTTCCTGCCAGTTCTTGCTTGAAAATGATTCAAACATCTCCAGTTTGGCCAGTCTAATTCTGCACCTGCATACGGGTGCTAGCTAACATTAATACAAATTTCCATTCCTCATTAATTATACTGAACCGCGTGGGAATGCTACATCTCCAACAGTATCACTTTCAATGTTTTCCTAAGAGATTCTTTTGTGACAGGAAAGCTATTTCCCTGTTTTTGCCAGTTCAACAGCTGCAATCCATCCATTTATAATATAATTTATAATGGTTGTCTTCAGTGTTGTCTATTCCATCTTACTTGTGACCGCAGTTCAGATCTCTGACTAGGTGGTCCCTGAACCATGTGAAGACTGTCTCTGGATGCAGGTGAACATGTCAACAGCTTTCACTTAGTGTAACAGCTATCTTTTTTGCATGAGCCAATTCATCCCACACTGGACACATATTTGGCTGCAAGTAATAGAATGCAATTTTTGTAATTCACAGTGGTGTCTAGCTTCCTTGTCAGAATTTGAGCTTCTTTGATATATTATTCCAGGAACTAGCCCTTCATTTTGCTTGCTCACATTTTCAATCTGATGTCAATTCCAATGATTTCAACAGCAGTGACTCATGTCCCATTCCAAACCATATTAATTTATTATCTTGTGACTCAGAGATGAAAGGGAGTCACTTACACTTTTGGGGGATACTAATTTTTGAGAGAGCATTTGAGTTGAAAGCAGTCTGATATTAAAGTTACTTCAAAATGAGTTAAACCATCAGCATGCAAACCTCTGACCCTAGAGTAGACTGGGCTTTTCTGTAGATGTTTGGTAGCATAGTTGTAAGCATACTCCCTTCCAGTAATCCAGTAATGTTTGTAATGGATCAGAACAAAAATCTACCAAAGATTGTGTGTGTGGTTCAACATGGCATTGTTTCACTTTGCCTTTTATCGCTTACCCAAAGTTCTCTCTGCCTGGGGCAGTTGTCAAGACCAGCAGTTTTGCTGTTCTTGGGGGAAGCCTTTCTGAAATTCATCTGGGTATCATTTGTTGCATTCAGAATGAGCCCTCACTATCTGAACTTCTTACTTAATCCATTACCTGGACTGCCGGCTCTTTTTCTTGCTGTCAGTCTTGTGACTTGGCCTGGAGTGCCATTCTGCCTTTACTGGATCATTAATAAGCCTCTTCTTAATTAGCCAGACGTCATGTTGTTGGTCTTGTCTACAATCTTTGAGTTTCCATTGTGTGTTGAGTTTTTTTTTAACTTTGTGAAGAATTGCAATCTTTTGCAGCAAAGAGCACTTGTGGAATGGTGTAATGAAACTGAGATGACTATAAGCTTTATTACACAGCAGGTAAGTGCTGTTGAACAAGCTGTAGATAGGTGTTGTTCCTATTTTCATCAGTTGCTACTGAAAAAATTTAGCAAGATCTGGACCACAGTTTAGACCTAGGTGAGAGGTCTCAGTAAGAGAGACCTACCTGGATGCCTACAGCCCAGCTAATACTTTCACTACTGAAACCACAAAAAAACAATGGCTTGGAAAGCTGGGCATACGCACTACACTGAAAATGAGGCTGGATTGTATTGCCATCTCTTACCAGGCCAACGTGCAGGTACATCTCTGATATCTGGGGTGGTTATCATCAATCCTCCTGCGTATATAGCACCTGGCAGTTTAACCAGCACACTGCCCAACAAAAACTTCTCGTGTGGAAGTCGAGAGCCTTTGCTGTTTGCAGATATTTTCCTTGGTGCCATTGCCAGTGAGGGACCTCCTTTTATGTTGCCATAATGGTTTTCTCAGCTGGCAATTTTTTTGCTGCTGTAGTGCAATTTTTGTCAGGATATTTAGTTTCATAGGCTGTGAAAGGAACTGAGACATAAATACTTTTTCTGTAGACCCCAGCAACCCCCTTCAGTTGAGGGCTAGCAAATTCCAGGTATGGCATTTCTCCTGGATGAGGATCCTCCTCTAAGAGAGTGCTGCATCAGTGAGGTGAACCCTGCTTTTCTACTTTCTCTACCCAAATAGAGAAGTCTTTCATTGGCAATTGGTAGCCACGGGTGCTCCAACCTGTCACAGAGAAATGAACAAAAGGCCTGAGCTTTAGGGTCCCTTCAAAGCCATGACAGCAAAGTAAGCACATGGAAAGCTTGTTTTAATATTCTTTGGTAGCTCCTTAGTTCTTGGGGCTTAAGGGATACAGGTTTCTTTTGGCAGACTTCCAAATGTATTTGGCAAAGGTGTCCAACCATTTTATTTCAGATAACAAAATTTGTTTGTTCCTTCACAGCAAAGAAATTCGGATGCTCATATAACCTCTGTTTACATTTACTGCCTCCCAGTACTCTTCTCTCTTGTTCCAATTTGATCTCTTTTCTCTAAAGGAGTAAAAAGAGAAAAAATTACCTATGAGTTTCAAGATGAAAATGACATATTAAGACATCCTAACTATCATTAATCATTCAGAAGGCAGGAAAAGCCAGACATTGGAAAGGTGACCTTAGATCTGCCCTTCTCTGTGCATGTTCTGTATCACTAACTGCAAGGTCACATACTTTTCTTAATACAGTACAATAATTTAATTGAGCTTCCCAGATTTCTAGGTGTATGGGGATATGGTACCAATTACTACTTATTGTGTGCTTCATCTCTCCTGGAAGCATGTATGTTACCCCGGAAACCTGGTCATTTTCTGCAGGCCTTCCTGGGCAGCTTCTTCCTATGTGGTTTAGGTTTTGTTTAATATGAGTTCCTACACTTGAAAAAGCCTGGTGATCAAAACAGAAATACGCAAGGGACAGAGAAAAGAAGGAAATAATCTCAGTCTTCGCTTTGGTCTTCTCCGTTCAGAGACACAGATCAAGTTTTCCCTACAAGAGAAACTTCATCTCTGGGTCACACAGCCAGAGTTCTTTGTGTGTTTGTACCCTTTTCAACAGCAGTCTTGTCCATCTCACCATACACTGCAACAGGACTGCAAAGGCAGGATGACAGGTAGCTCTCTGAAGACAAACACACTGATAGACACAAAAACTTTGTGCTTAATGTCTATTGCTGCAGAAATGCAGACAGGGGAATGCCTCATACAATTGTTCAACTCACGAAAGTCGGACAGGGTGGCTAGAGAACATCAGTTTGAAATCCCACCTCTGACACCAGCTTATCTCAGTGTGACTTTGTATGCATAGAAAGGGATACAGCTTAGTTTTTAGGTCCCAGATTGAAGAGTATTGTTCAGATGAAACCTTGCTGTTGGCCCTCTGTAAAAATGCTCTGTTCTTTCTGCCTGTACAGATGTGCCATGTGTCTCTGTGAAGGATCCATACACAGGAGAATAGCTGAAAGAGATTTGATGTATGAATTGGAAAGAAACATTTGCTGTAAATACCTGCTGTGAGATGGTTTTGAATTAACTCTTTGCTGCTTCTTTCTCTTATTGCAGATCTTGTAAAAAAATCATTATGTGCTTCTGTTTTTCTCTTCCTCTGCATTGATGGTTGTACTGCTTGTTTGCTAATGCACTTGTTTGTTTGTTTGCATTTTGCTACTGTTTCAAACAATCAAGGCTAAAGTATATCCTGTCAATAGAGAAAATGTTCTCGTGAACTTTAAGCTGGGGACATCTGGAGTACTGCGTCCAGTTCTGGGCTCCCCAGTACAAGAGGGATGTGGCACTACTGGAGCAAGTCCAGCGAAGGGCCACAAAGATGATTAGGGGACTGGAGCGTCTCTCTTATGAGGAAAGGCTGAGAGAGCTGGGCCTGTTTAGCCTGGAGAAGAGAAGGCTGAGAGGAGATCTTATCAACGTGTACAAGTATCTGAAGGGAGGGTGTCGAGAGGATGGGACCAGACTCTTTTCAGTGGTGCCGAGCGACAGGACGCGAGGCAATGGGCACAAACTGAAACACAGGAAGTTCCATCTGAACATGAGGAAAAACTTTTTCACTGTGAGGGTGACAGAGCACTGGAACAGGTTGCCCAGAGAGGTTGTGGAGTCTCCTTCTCTGGAGATATTCAAAACGCGCCTGGATGCAATCCTGTGCAATGTGCTCTAGGTGACCCTGCTTGAGCAGGGGGGTTGGACTAGATGATCTCCAGAGGTCCCTTCCAACCTCAGCGATTCTGTGATTCTCTGATTCTGTGAAAGAACTTGTTAAATTCTGTTATCCCCAGTAACTTGAACTGGTGTGTTGTTTCCTAGCAGAAGATGAGCAGCCAGTCTGTAAAGCGCAGGCACATTTTGAGGACTAAATTCAGGCTCCTGGAACTGTAGATTGACAAGGAACAAATGTGTCTTCAAGAACAAGCCCAGAAGAACAGAGAAAGTCACCATAATAAATATTGCAAAAGCATTATTTTCATTTCTGTCCCTGCTGAAATAATTGTTGGCAAGTCTGCCCGTGGTAACTAACATGCTTCATTTCGAGGTCCGCTCCTCCTCTGGTATCTCCCATCTCCATTCTTCTTCCCAGAATGTTGTGATCAGATCCTCACTGCTCAGTCCTCCAACCTGAGACTGGTCACTTCCCTGTCTGTGTTTTAGACAAGCTTCCCAACCTGTGGTGCATTGAATTCTCTTCAGTGTAAATAATTAATGAAAGCTTCATTTCTACTTTAGGCTCTTACTGTGTCATTACCAGCTTCAAAAGGGAATAATAAAAGATCTGGAATAGAGGGTGATTTGCTAGCAGTGATGAAATCTGTAGAAACATTAGAGGTGATTGAAAAATGAGCATAATTGTGTGCATATACATGCACATGAGACTTGGGTTTTGTTTTGTTTTTTTTCATAATAATGATTAACAATAATGGCATTTCAACATTTTCAATAGCAATTGTGTCTTTGTGAGGATAAGATTTTCCAGAACCTTCTATGTGATGGAAAGGGCATGGCAAAAACTGTATAATCTGTTTTTAAAAAAAGGTTGTGTATTGTAGGAATGTTGTATTAGTCTTAATGTGCTCCATACAGATGATGCTGACCATGCGAAAAGAAGAAGTAAAAGCTGCAATATATAATTATTCATAGTTGGGTGACATTTTATTCTGTTGACTATCCTTACTCAGAGACAGAAACTTTTTAGTCTTTTATCCTGCTCTCATAACCATCCTTCTTCCCATACTGACAAGATAAAATAACTCTGTATCATTAAATTTTTTAACTTTCTTCAAAATATTAGTAGTTCCACTGTAATTCATTAATGTTTTATTACAAACAGCATTACACTTTATCTGCTAATGTGACTGTATTGAGTAGATTTGCATATCTTCTCTCTGACAGCCTTGATTGCATGCTTGAAAAAGTCATTTCATAAATTGTGTTTCTTTGAAAGTCCTGGATAACGGTAGCAATTGGCTAATACAGAAATTTTCCACAAGACCCAGAAACCTAAACAGACATATCCCTCTTGCAGGATATATGTATCCACTGTGGTAGACTGGATACAGAATCTACATCATGCAAGAAGAAATCAGTGCAGCCAGTGCTTTCTTTAATTAAATCCTCACTAGCTCCTCCACCTGGCATCCACCATGTGACAAAAGAAGCTCTCTTTGTACGTGACGCTAGAAATGCACCATCTAAGACATTTGTCCATACACCAGTGGAGCCAGTGGTGAGCAAGCAAGCCTTTCACTTCTACCATGCAGAAAACCACCAAGAAAAAAACATGTACCTCTTCTTCAATGTAGAGAGATGGAAAAAGAGACTATGGGCATCAGTAACTGATCTACATGTCAAAGGCTGCAAAGCATCACCACCTGCAATCCTGGAGGGTGAATCATGCAAGCTCAGAGGAGCCTGTAGAACCTCAACAGGGCTCAGCTACATTCCTTGCCATATCTTTGGAGATAACTTTGCCAGAGATTCACTGAGCCCCAGATTTGATTCTTTCCCTTTTTTATGTTTAATTTAGCAGTCACCATCACAAGCAATATCAAAGGAAAATGAGAGAGTTCATGCTTTAAAAGGACTCCTTTCTAGTTTACATTTACCAGGAAATCCTCTCTATGAGTCTCTCTCAAAACAAAATTATAAACCTTGGAAGAATCTTCCCCCCTGTTTTCTTTCCTCTTTTATATAGGTTCTTCTACTGTGTTCATCTCTGCAATATTTTTGGTTGTACTTTCAAGGAACTTGGCTAACTTCTGTTATGTCCTTGCTCTCCCCTCTCTTCCTCAGGGAGAAAAGTGTGTACATTGGAGCACTCCGAAATGTTTTTGAAACATAATACCACGAAAGTGAATGTGTATATGTGTATGTGTATAACTTTTTGTTAAATACCAAGGCTGAAGAAATGCACACTGCATGTAAGAAGTGGGATGTTGTGTGTGAGGTTCAAGGGAAGGTGAGACTGTAAAACGATGGCTGCCAGTTAGGAGTATTATATTTTGACTAAAGCATTAAAATATCATTTTAAGTGTTCAACCCCCTAAATTATGTGAGTGTTCTCAATATACATTCTCTGGGATCAGTTAACACTGCTTTTAGCAATTAGTTGCAATTTACTTTCAAAAATCATTGACCATGAAGCTTTGCAGCTGATTGATAGTGAGGTAATATAAAATATAGTGCGTATTTTAAATGTGGAGAATTTCACAGGCATAGCTAACTTGTGGTTTAGGGAGTCAAAAACCCACATATGATACATTTGTACTAAGGTGGCTGGAGAAACAATACCTCAGAAATATGATTTATGTTTTATGTGAGACATAACTGTGGGAGGGGTAAAAGTACTAGCACTTTACAGGTAGCTGTAGCTCTGTAAACATAGGGATTAACTGAAAGAATGTCATCCCGCTGACGGTCTGTTGGCATTCACGTACCGATGAAGCAGTCTGCAAGCTGAGTTAGGGACACAGGAAGCATAAGAGCTGTTGGTTTTTAAATATCTTTGTAGTGTGCTTATTCTCACTTCCGTCTTTGAAGCCATGATTTTTTGGACCGCAGGCTGGCCTGGAGAGTTTTGGCAGAGTCTTCCTAACGAGAAATGCTTAAGTGCAGTTCATCTGGAAAAGGGCTTGCATGGTGAAAGTGATACTACAAAGAAGGTTTTATTTAGGATTCCTGTTGCTTTGCTTTCTCCTTGTTGATGAGGAACAAATCATTCAGATTCTCTTCTCTTGGGGTGATCAGAGGGAGACAGCTAGCAAAACACAGGAGCTCAGCTTTGAGGGTGACAGGACCAGCCCGGCCTCCACTGTCCATCTCCCAGCTAAGGGAACTAAGGGACATGGCGCTCTGTCCACCTGCGGTTGGAAAAGCCAGTGAACTCTGGAGACATTTAAAATCCAAAGTGATACAACACTAGGGCATCAATCAGCAATGTCAGTTAATTGCCCTATAGCATGTTGCGTGCTGTAAATGGTCCAGCTCAGACTGAAAGGTTATTTAGCAATTATTTGGGAAGGTTTGGGAGAAGAGGAGCTTAATTATGTATGCTGCTTTTTTCATTTCTCCAGTTTTAATTATTAGATCTTTTCATACCATGGGCTGTACCCTAAGGAGAGGGAGAAAATACAAGCAGACACTGATCAGAACTGGCTCTGCTGGGGAATCCTATCATATAATCCTTCTCACAAGCTGATTAAACTCACTCTGTATAGTTGCTGGTACCCATCACTCTTTCCAAACCTGACTGCCCTGCTGACTAGAATGTGCTGCTAATTTCCAGCCTAAATTTATTAATAATCAGCACATTATTACTAAAGAAAAGCTTTAATAAATTATACAGAATAGGTTCTCCATATATGAAGAGATTGCATGTATGAAGAGATTGCTTCAAAGTCAAATATCTCTGCATCTGGATTAGAAGTGTTGAATTTTTAAAACTATTTTTTTGCTTGGAACAACAGATAGAGACTTACTGACATTTTCAAAAGCACTGAAGAACTGAGCCACTCTTGCAATTCTCTAGTAGCCCTCTATTTGCTGCTTCTGAAGCCTAAATAGATTTACAAATCTGTGTTTAATGCTCTGTAGCAGCCTGGAAAACTGTGGGCCTAGAGATGCAGAACTGAATGTGCCACATTTGTGGTTACAAAAGCAAGTTTACAGGCTGTGACACTTAATGAGACATGATGGGAAGCTGATCAAATGTAAAGTAAAAGCTATAACGAAACTGTGCAAGGTACGGAAACTTATCAAAGACTGAAAAGAAACTTATCTTCTCAGTCATCGTATTTCTCCTGCATATCTATATATTTCCTTGCCTAAAGTTTAAATGGCTGGGTATATTCCAAGCCATTTATGCTTCACCAGTGAAATAGTTATATTAAGATGAATTTCAAAACTGGGGACTAGGCTTGAGCCATAGGCTGAAGTGTCATTAAAGATGTTTTGGAATTGAAGAAACTCAGGTCATTAGGAGTTTAAGTGCAATAAATGCATCAGCTTTACAAAGAAGCTGCACTGGAAGTTGCAAAGAGTGGTGGAAAATGGTCAAAATGGGGATGTGGCTAGTGCTTACAAAAAAAAGTCACTGAGAGGAAAAAAGAAACTTCATGATCTCAGACAACTTCCTAACTTTTTAGCTGACATCAGAACAAAGAGAGCAGTTGATCCCTTACCACTTCAATTTAATGACTGCCAGGAGTATTCAGCTCTTCAGTGCATGGTGACCTGCTGGATTGCAGTGGAGATTACTGACTTTTCTTTATAAAACCAGACTCTTTAGTCCTCTGCAATTCAAATAATATTCTATTCCCTATGTGAGTTTTTCTGTCTGAAGCTGTTTTCCTGAGTGCTACTAATCCAGGATAAATTGCTTGTCTTTTTGGTCCTGCAAGTCAAATTTGTTAAAATTCTTGAGAGCTAGTAGAAAAAAGCTTGAGCTTGTGAGGGTTTGCGGATTGTGTCTGGGTTGTTTTCTGAATCACACAAAAAAAGATCAGGTACAGCAAATGAGATAAATGAAACCCATCTTTTAGTTGTCCTCATCCGCTTCCGTACTCAAGTTAATACCATATTTGCATAGACAGGCAGTTGGTAGCTGTGCAGTTCAAAAATTACCTTTCTCTCTCTATTAGTGTCAAGAAGTCACCTTCAACAATTTTAATTACACAGTCTGTGGATACTGAGTCTTTGTCAGTTTGAGTGACAATTGTATATGTGGGAAAGGGAGGGGATGTGTGGTCAGTGTCCATTTTGGATGTGAAGTGTTTTCCTCAGTATGAATTCCTGGGAGAGTTGTGTTAGAGTTGTGTCCCTCTTCTTCAACCCCACTCCAGCTCTTCTGACACTGAGTGCTGACAAGTCATAGTGTTTAATACCCAATTAACACATAGGTAAATTCTTGTATCATGTGGGTGTGATGGGGCACAATGGTGCCAGAAGGAAATCTGGTTACTAAGCAAGACGGGAAGAGGACATGAAACCTGCAGCTGGATGGAGCAGCCTAGCTGGGCTCATATCATCTAATGGCAGTTGTCTAAAGGTTAGATATCTATCTAAGCCAGGTATCTGGGTACAGCTCACTGTAATCAATAGAAGAAGATAGGTAGCATCAGAAAGCAATTCCATCATAAAATAAGTAGGATTGATGTCCCTATGGAGGTGTCTGTCTTCCCCCACTGACTAGAGAGGAAGCCTAGATGACTGTCTGAGTTTAGGCTGTTAACTTCTAGAAAGCTGTAGTAATAGCAGATGGATCCTACCTTTCTGTGTATACATGGCAATTAACGCCAGTAGGATGGTGGTCTTGAATCAATCTGCTACAGTCGTCCCCAGTAGTACAAAAGAGATGCATAAGATCTTTGTGGTGAAGGAAAACAACTCTCCACCACAGCATCATTATCCATACCGAGATCAGTAGAGTTGGACAGTTCTTTCCCAATTTCATTAAAAGAAAAAAAACAGCATCCAGTTCTAGTCCTATACTCTGCAGCAGGTTTTCAAAAAGTGCCTAAGTCTCAAGCGCTGCTGAGTGCATGTTGTGTAGCCAGTGCTGTTTAGGGCCAGGGGACAAAATGCTAATACCACTGGAGAGCCTCTAGTTGTAGTCCTGGTTCCATGCTAAATAGAATCAGAAACCACTGGGACTCTTGCAAGGAATTACAAATTTTCAGGATTAGTTTTGCAGACTTGTGAAATTTTTGAATTTTTAGATGAGGTTTGAATAAGCACCTGGACAACTGTATGGGCTTCCAGTCCTACAAAGTTCAGGATAACATTAGTAGCTGGCAACAGGATTATTGATCTCCCCTCACCTTTAATTTTTGAGATACAAGACCAACCATTAAAACATAAAGACAATTTCTTAAATTCATTGGTTTATAGGACAGCAAACCTTTTTTTTTTCCCTGTCAGCTATATTCTACATTTCTCTTTATTCGTGCTCAATCTATCATAAACCATATTTGCAATGAATTATTATATGGCAGATTTATTAGTTTTATTTGACTTGTGTTACCAGAGTGACTAATCATTGATTTCTGAGCATTTGGGACCCTTTTTTATGCAAATTCTTTATTTATTTTTAACTCTAAAATGCTGTCTTACAAGGAATTTTTTCAAAACGAATTTTAAAACTGATGAAGGCTACCTCACGATACTTTTTTTCCTTATATTTACTCTCCTTCACCACCTTCACTGTGTCAGGGAGTTTAAATATTGCTTGCTGCAATTATACATTAATGTAAAAATATTTTTTTTTGCATTAATGCAGGAACTTCTGCCAGATCCTTTTAATTGATTTTATCCTTTGTTAAGAGGACTTTTAAAATTTTTAATCTGACAGGAATTTGTCTTTTCCTATTTGGAAGTCACATCACTTTGGGTTAAAAATATCCAAATGTAATGGGCTGAAATGGATGAAATAAATTAGCGAAGGCTGAATGCCCAGCAAAGTGGAAAGACATATAGTGGGACGAGTTAGCTTCCCAAGGAACAATGCAATATTTGACAGAATATTTTAGAAGATATGGCTGACACGATGGTAACACCATTTCCAAGCCTTGCTTGCACCACTCAGTGGGGTTTCAAGGCCTTAATATGATTATAAAAAACAAGCGGATCTGAATGACATTACTAAACATTTAATCTGAAATTTAGGCTATCTTGAAAAACATTTAGTATGAATTTACTAGCTCACTGAATAGTTCTTCCAGAATAAGCAGCAGAAGCTAAATCACATGAAAGGCTCGTAAGCAGACAGGACAGGAAAATGCACACCACCTGCTTGGGAACGATCCCAGAGGTGATGTCACAGCAGGTTGATAACACCCCCAGTTCCAAGCTGGTTCCTTCCTCGGTGGAAGAGAATGCCAGGAGATGAGGAAGTCATTAGCTTCTCTTGTAAAGAGGTTTGTGAGACACTTCACTGAAGACAGTGGGATCCTTTCCTGATCCACGTGCGGGATGAAGGCCTGTATGTTTGCAGTTTTCTGTGTTCATCTTTTCTTTCCCTATTTTTGCTTGAGGACAGAGTAGGGGCATTATCTAACAATAGACATATTATAATCAGCACTGCTCGTTCTGTAGTTCTAAATATACATATGTGTCCAGAAAAACCAGATCCCTTCTTGCTTGAGCTTCTCTCATTAAAAACTGTATGAGTCACTTGGATAAGTCCAAGTATTCCACCAATCCAATATTCTGTCTTGAAAACTGTAGGGACCAGCTTTAACAGGAATAGGGACTTCAAATGTTTGGCTGCAGCTACTCTTGGGTTTAAGCTATAGCTGCGTAGCTACCAGCTATATAATTTCCAGAAGAGACCAATAAGCCAAATACTGCCCTGGATCCTGCAGGTCCACTGCACAAAATTAAATTCTAGCTCTGGTCAGTTAGCACTGAATGGTGGCAGAGGGAAGAGGAGAGAAATCCTGGCTGTTGAAATCATCGGTTTTACCCATTCCCTTGCACAGCAGCTCTCTCCTCGGGAGCTTTGTCAGGGCCAGGACCGCAGGGCTGCTGCTGCCGGACCCCAGGCTGTGCCTCCCTGGCCTGCTAATGGGGCACCTGAAGCAGCAATCACCAAATGCCCCGCTTGCATCCCGAAAGTGGGTGTGAGAAACAGCATGGAGAGAGAAGGGGAAGAGCAAGGAGGTCTCCCCTCCTCTTTCCTGTGAAATCCTCTTGCTTTAGGCTCGTGGGCTCTGGCTTGGTTCAGGGAGCAAAGTTTGTCCTTACCCATTTGAACAAAAAGCTCTAAGCAGGACATAAAAAAGAACAATTTGGGGGCCTTAGAACATATCTGATGGTCGTACAGTCCCTTTTATCAGATTCTTGATACAGCAACAGCAGCAGTTGCTTAAGGGAGCACTTTATGCCCACTATTAGCACATTGCAAAATATAACACAGGAGACTCCAGAGAGCCATCAGCTAATACTAAAATCACTAACTATAATCACACAGCAAGAAGAAAAGGATTATTTTCTTTCACAGATTGTTTTGCAATATTAAAAATATTCATTTTTAAAAGGCTTCTTCCTGCAGGGAGCAGCTTCTGCACAGGCGTTTGGAAGAGTAAAAAGCCTGTGTTTGATGCTGAAGAAGACAGTGACAATGTTGTTTACAGATAACAGGACCTTCAGGAAAAACACAAGAGTAGAAGCTAGGAAGGTTCAAGAGGTTAAAACCAAATCCCTCTTATGGCATTTTTACAAGACAACTCTCCAGATGAAGTGATCTGAACTTGTGTTGCTATTATTAAAATGTGAGAATAATTTTTTCTCTTTCACTTCAAATACCCTTCACTGGACGCATATACACTGTAAACATTGTCTTTATGCAACACATTTTTGACAGCTTTTTAATTATATTAATTAAAAACTGTTTACAAAGTCAGATAAAAAGGAGGTTGAGCTAGAGCAGCCTATGACTTTCACTGCTGAAAGGTTCTTGGCGCCAGAGCTAGTAACAGTTTTTGACTGTGAAAAAGTCTTACCTCTGCAGCAACAACAACTACAGTCTGATGCAGTGTTTTGTGTTTGCAGAAAATTCTGACATATTATATTATCATACCCATGATAGTATAAATGACCTCAAGCTTTGAATAAGATACAGTAGCTGGTGTATCAATTTAAATGATTAAGCAATGAACCGGGGACAAATCTCCCCTGTCATTTCTATGTCTGCCTGCTGTGCCAAGTACACAAAGAAAACACGAAGACATCAGTATGAGTTGCATTTTCAATCTGGGAGCTTTTAGGGAAATTACAGGGTTCTGCAGAATTTCATTCCCCATTAGGTTTGACTAGTGTTAGAGTGGAAAAGGAAAGATCCCTTGTACCTTTTGTCCCCTCTGAGAATCTGCATGCTATGTTTAGGCAGAATGCTTTATCTAATTGAGAATAATTACTCTATAAAACCAAGCCTGCCATTTCCTTTTTGTGGCCATCCAGTTTTAGTCTACCACTAACATGGGCGAAGTAGAGAGTTACCGTAACATTTTGCGGATGCTTTAAAACACTGAGAAGGATGCTCCTTGTTCTGATCCACAAGATAAACAAATCAACAGTTTCTAAATGGGGAAACCTTCATTTCTAAGCCCAAAGTAAGAAACTTTTTGTCTTTTGCCAAAATGTGGCACTGCAAGGATCGGACTCTGTTTTGGTGGTGTCCACCTCCTTTGTCTGCTGAGGTAGCACTGACCACACAAAGATTTTCTGTGGGTGCACTGAAGGTATCTGGTTATAGTCATTGCAGAGTATTTTCAGATTTAAAATAGATTGTATTATAACATCTAGAATTCTCTTGCCTATCCTCTTCAATCTGGCCAGTGTACGTGGACCTTTATAAGTCAGAAAAGAGAAAAGGATTTGGATGAAAATTTTTCAAGCATCTAGAGAGGTTCACCAGCCATTGCAAGATGCCTCAGAAATGAATGTGCCAACAAGATGGGGAAAATCAGCACAGCTGACTCAAGGAAAAGAGTTTAGGTGAAAAACTTCCCCTTTCACTCTAGCCAACATGCACTGACTTTAATTTTTAAGCATTTGAGAATAAACTGGTAACTTTTTAAAATATAACCGAAGAAAACAGGGAAGAGGGGGAATCATGTGATCTATCATTTACAAGTCATGTGCAGTGATTTTTCTCATATAACCAGCAAAACAGTCTAGTAATAGTGGTCTATTCTCTTCTTTATGAGGAATATGACTTGTTTCATATAGCAAATATTTTTCCTGTCTTTCTGTTACTGATTTCTCTCAAACAGAGTTGTGAAAAATCTCCATAAAAGCCATCTGAGGTCTACTATTTCTAAACTCTTTATTATCTTCCAACTTCTTAAAATCAGTTGCACTGAAAGACATTTCTGCACCAGAAGCTCACCACTGCAGTCTACCTTGTTTCTACCGCACTCTGCTTCCATCAAGCCAGCAATCCTGAGCTGAGGATTTGTAGATTTTTTCTTGCAGTGTAATATCCAAAGCTGAGTTTGGAGCAAGCCTCTGCATGGCCACAGGATGCTTTGCTCCCTCCCCAGCCAACCTGCCATGTAACTCCACAGTTGACCTGAGGTTAATGAAGAGGTACAAACCCAGCCGAGTGTTATTGTAAGTGAAAACTCTATCTCCCTGAATACTACTGTATGATTTATATGCAAAATGTTTGTACTGGGAAAATTAGGAACAGTCATTAAAATGATATCACTAACCTTGTCCATGTTACTGTTTATGAATGCCAGTGGGCCACTTTCAGCCATTAATACGTCTCACCAGACTACAGAATCCTTTATTTTCAAGTTTTTCCTTCAAAAGCAGGATAGAGGTGAGATAAATGGTGTCCAACTTAATATGTTACTGTGTGCCAGCTGGCCTATGGCCCACAGTGTAGGAACCCCTTGTCTATGGCATAACATTAGAGATGCAGCCTGAAGCTATTATCAGGTCAAGTATTAGCATCCCACTCTCTCCCGCTGGTGTGGCTCATTGATTTGCTCTGTGTATCACTGTGTAATGTGAAGGCAGTTTGTGGAATCTGGTCCAAACATGACTTTAAAGTCTATCCAGAAAAATAAGGGTCCTTGAGGATGAAAAGCCTCAACTTGGTGCAAGACGTTAGTGTTTTCCACATATAGACTTCAATAATATTTCCATACAGTTCAGTTTCCTGAGATTTCAATAAAGCAGAAAGACTTTTCAATTTGTGTGAATCATGAAGTCTGACTCCTTATGGCTGAGGACTTGGTAGGGATCAGGGAGGAAACTGCAGAATGGAAAGGATGATTCAGCTTTCAGAGCCTGGTGGGTTTCCACTCTGGGACTGTTTTGCTTCTCATACTCACGAGCCCTGCAATACTACAACATGTGCCCAAAGGCTCTATTTTGGCCCCACATCCTGGTAAGTCCTCCCAACCAGCAATGACACATCTAATGAGTGCCCACAGGTTTCAGCACATCTGTGCTCAGTGGGAGGCTGTGTGAGGTCAGGCATATGCTGTGTGCAGAAACCCTGTGTACAGAAACACTGCACACGGCTTTTGTGGCCTGTAAATCACTTCTAATCACTCCACACCAATGCAAAAGTAGTTAGCCTTCGGTGAGAAGTCTTCTGAATAATGGTTGCACCATCCTGTAGGAGAGGTTGGAGGGGAATATTTTGTAGAGAACAAAGAATATTTACCCAGCTTCCAAACAGCAGAGATTCTGCTCAAACCTTTCAGTGCAACCCACTTTCTAAAAATAAAAAGCCAAGGTTGGACTGTTTCCCAAAGGTAAAGTGGGTTAAAAAAACTTCTCCGGTGGGGAGAATTTGCATTCTGCATGACAGCTTGACTAATCTTGACTGATGCCTCTTACAACTGCAAAACTAAGACAGACAGGTCAAAAGAGGGCTTTTACCAAGGACCACAGCTTTGAAGTTAGATTTTGGAGGCCTCCTGGCCAGCAGTTGCTGACCAACACTTTCCTTGATGGAGGGAGGTTATCATCATTTTTCCATTTCTGACTGAAAAAAATGCCAGAAGCTCTTTCACTCTTCATTAAAAAGTCCTTATGAACCACTGGGGTCTCCCCTAGCTCCAGTCTGCTGTCTCTCCTGCATGCTAAGAACCTGTTCCAAGCAAAACATCCCAGTTAAATCAATGAAAGTGTTGCCCAGATGAGTATCCGGCCTTGTAGTTGTTAAGCTGAGTGGAAAGATCCTTATATGATTGATTTCCCAAGCCTCTCAGCATCTGAGTATCCTGTTCCTGAATTCTGTGCTCAGGGCCTGAGCCAGAATGCAATTATGTGCAATTTCATCAGCACTGAATAGGAGGAAATAACTCCCTCCCAGAGTAACGTGTGATAATGATGCTCATTCAGTGTATGTGCCTTGTCCAGTGCTGTTGCACCAGACTCACATTTTTGATTTTCCGAGGTGTTCTTCAGCACTGCTGTTGTTTGGCAAATATCTTCCCATCTTGTATGAGCAGTTTTGGTACGAGCCTTCAAATGTGATGTTTCTGAACTTCATTATATTCATCCCCGAATAACACCACATTTAATGTTTTGCTTTGTTTTTTGCCAGTTATACTGCCCTGGGGAGCTGGACGATGCGTCACAGAAATCCCTTGAAAACACAGGTGCCACTGGAACTTCATAGAGAGAGATGCAGTACCTGTGGAGAAAAAAAAAATTTCCCTCCTTTACAAAGATTACCTTGAAAGTATTCTTGAGTACAAATTGAATAGAAGAATTGCAACTGGAATCCATTGTGCAGCTGCAGATGCATTTCTTTGCTGTTGCTGTCCATGCAGCAAAAGCTGCTTCAGTTTGAGCAGTTCCCCAAAGAGTCTTTGCAGTGACAGCCCCCCAAATCCATATGCTGGTTTTATACATGAGGAAGCAGGTATGTACCAAGTGTTATCTGTGCCAGAGGAGCATCCAGCTGCTCTAGCCCAAATTACTATGGTTGACTGGTTTGATACATATTTTCAGCTCTCTCTAACTTACTGCTAGAATTGCAGAGGAACCTCCTTCTTCTGTCCCCCACCAGTGTTTCTAGAGGTGCATGGCAGATATATTTTCTACCCTCTCTAGCTGCTCAACAGCAGAAAAGGAGGCATCAGGGCCCAACTGCTTAGGACCAATCTGCCCAGATAAGCCCTGGTGTTGAAGAGTTACTGGGAGGGAAACTGAATTCTTCCTGCCCTCACCCAAGACGGTAAATTTTCCCACCTTTACCAGAAAGTGACCTCCCACTGCCAGGAGAAACCTGCTCACTCTCCCAAATCACGTAAGTGATCTCTTTCCCCAACCAGCTCCTAGAGGAGAGCCATTTCCCAGGGGGTTAGCCTGCCTGCAAACGAAGATTGCAGAAGACTTGTTTGTCCCTGCTGCTATGAATAGAGAGCTGCTGAGTCAGCAGAGCCATCAGAAGGAGCTTAAGTGAGACAGTGAAATAGCAGACGGTTCAAAGAGTATTGCACCAGCAAGTGATGGCTGGAAGAACAAGAGACACAAGAGGAAGGGGCAGGGAAAGTAGATTGAAGGGGGTGTTTTCTGAGAGAAGAGCACAAGGTCTTGTCAAGAGAATTTTTCAAGCACCACTGGCATATTTCAGAGGAAGCTCAAGCTGTCTGGCCTCTGGCTTGGTAAAACTCACTTGATTTTTCCATTTCCTGCAATATCTGCTTTTCCATAATCAAAGTAGCAATACTGAATTTTCATCAGCACAAGGAGATGCCCAGAGAGAAGCACATCTGACCTGCTTCTGTCTCTGCAGGGTCAAATATGTGCTGGTGTTGAAACCAGCCTTCCTTCTAGAACTGAAATGGTCTTGAAAAGTAATGAAAATAAATAAGAACTTTTAAGCTTGATAAAACTTCTCTAAACCTTAAGCGTGAAGAGTGAATTGAGTTTTTTTTCTTTTTCTTAGGATGAGCAAAAGGTATTGCCATTACTAGGACCTTTTTCTTCTGCATTTTTGTGTAACAATCATCAAAACAGCTCCTGCTTTAGATGACTGCAAGCCAGAGTACAGGCAGAAATACCATGCTCCTCTTGCTGCTCCATGCAGCTGAATGGATTTAGCAGTTCTTCCCTCATGCAGACCCTGTGTTTTGAAAGTTATCCACAGCTGTTCCAAGGCAACAACTGCCCTCCCTCATGATATAAACAAGGTCTGAATTAATTATTCAGTGTGGCTCAAGCCATTTTAATAACTGAGCGTGAAAGCCTAGAAAAAAAAGCTAATGCTGTTGGTACCTTTCCCAACAGTCAGGCTTGCCATAGAGAACAGTTTATATGGAGGGAAAATTGTTCCTCTTCTACCTCCACAACAGAATTCATCAGAGTAGCTGTGTACAGGGCTATTAACCAGCCCTCATGCTGCTATATCCGACACAACATTCAGGGAAAGAAAACAAAGTGCTCACTATTTCCAACAGCCTCCCAAGGGCGGATCTACCCACTCCCTCAAGATGAGTGAAAGCTCAGCCACAAGTCCTGGTGTAGATCAACAGCTCTCTATCACAGACATGAACTCTGAAATAGGGCTCGTAGGCTCTCGGTACTGATTTACAGGGCTAGAGGCATAGTCTGTAGCACAGCTTTTACCTCAACACTAGTTCCCAAGTAGCCTTATGCAGTCAGGATGATTTTGATAGCTTTCCAATGCCCTCCTACAGTTCTTAGCCTGCATTTCTCACCCCTTTATCTTTATTATTTAGTTTCCTACATGTGTCTGAGAAAGTAAAGCACAGACATGTACCCCATGAGATTGCATAAGCAGCGAGAATGTCTTGCTTGACATATCGGCTTCCATTGCTCAAAGTGTGTTTTACTTTACCAGCACGTTATACACTCAGCTTACATAGTATAGCTGGGAAGCCTGTGAGTGCTTTTCAATAAACCTTGTTTTCTCAATGTTAATGCTATCTTAATTGCTAAAACATTGGCATGATTTCCAATACGTCATCATGAGAGGGAAGAAAAGCCAGATAGCTGATAATTATACTACAGCTGAGAGTGATAGCCCATTCTCTCATCACTGTGTCCTGTTTCCCAAGTAGGATAGTAAATGGGTACATGATTGTTCCTTATTTCCTTTACATATCTAGACCTAGCCCCAGTGGTGAAAGATGCATTTACTTCTACTTCTGCATGGACCACAAAATAGTAGTGTCTGGGTTGTGGGGGAAATCAGAATTTCCCTTGTTGCAGCTTGTGTAAGTCACCTCTCATCCTGTCATGTGCACCTCTGAGAAGAGTCTGGCTTCATCTTCTGTATCTTCTTCAATTAGGTAATTGAAGAGAGCAATAAAATCTTCTCATAGCCATCTCTTATAAAGGGTGAACAAACCCAGCTTCCTCATCTCTCCTATTCTTCCGGGGGGCTCCAGCCCCCAGCCTATCCTGGTGGTCCTCCACTAGACCTGCTCCAGCATGGCAATGTCTTTCTCATACTCGGGAGCCCAAAACTGGAGCCAGTGCTCCAAGTGTGGTCTCACTGGTGTGGAAGAGAAAGGAAGAGTCATTTCCCTGGTCCTGCTGGATACAGTCTTGCTAAGACAACCCAGTTTGCAGCTGGCCTTCATTGCTGTAGGTGAAATAACAGCGAACACTTGCGACTTATTTCCCAGCAGAATGACCAGGTCCTTTCTGCAGTGCTGCTTTCTGGCCAGTCAGCCCCCAGCCTGTGCTGTTGGATGGAGTCTTTCCATCCTAGGGGTAGGATTTTGCTTTTGTCTTTGCTGAACTTCCTGAGATTTCTGTCAGCTCATTCCTCCAGTCTGTTGCAATCTTTCCCAAAGTGCAGGATCCCTTTTCTGCTGCTTCTCTTCTTCACTAATCCTGGTGCCTAACCTAGACTACTGCAGCACCAGTGCCGTTGTGGACTGTATGCAAGAGCTGCCATGGGCTGTGAAGTGTTGATGCTGTGCTGAGAGGCTTAGTTTAGTCAAATGAGCACTCAGATCACCAAACTCAGTCATGTCATCTCCATCAACCTTGAACTGTAAACTGTGTCAGTCTTAGCCTTGCTGCCTTCAGCATGTCCTTCTATTGCCCCTAGTAAATTTGACAGACAAATTAAAAGGAAATAAGCAAAAAAAAAGGAAGAAAGACCATTTGCCATTGAAACAGCTGACACTGCAACAAGGTGTCACCTTAATTCAGAGAAGGGCTTGAGCAGGAGCCAGATCCAACAGGACCCCAGAGCCAAAGGTCCCTGGAAGCACAGTGTCCCCCTGCTCACCATGAAAAGCTGTGGAGCACATGTGGCAAGGACCTCAAAGGCTCTAAAGACTTAGTGCACCAGCTGAAATCATGAGCCATGCGAGTTCTCGGAGATCAGGTCCTGGCATCTCATCCTTAGTCAAGTCTAAGAACTGAATGACTGTGTGAACTCCAGCTGCCTCTGATGAAAATCTATCACTCATATATGTATAATATGTGCCCTGCAATTATTATATACACCCTCTGAATTATCACATTGCAAACTATGGCCAGTCTGAATATCTAACATAATAAATGACAGTTTAACTCCACTCATTACAGACAGTCAGAGCTACTTGAGAACAAAGCTGTGATTTGCGATACTGCTTGACGATGGTCTTTTTTCCCCTTATCTTTTCTGTCTATCACTGCTTGAAGTGCTCCTTCATCTTGGATAGCAAAAATGTAATCTGATAATTGAATGACAGACCACTGCAATCAGCTTGGTGGAAACTTATATTCAAATATTCATTCACTGACGTATTCAGTCCTCAGCAATTCTATTATTAGTTTTGTTAAAGTTATTTAAATGCAGATGTGAGTTAGAGCAAGAACATGAAACACAATCATTTTCTCTCTGAAAGGAGTTTGTGTTAAGCAAAGATCATAAATCCGATGAAGACTGACTGAATCAAAGCAAATGCTCGTGCATAATCTGTTGCCAGAATAAGATCAGAAGTTGTGACGTCAGTTCAAACAATTAAAATTCTCTGTGAATCAGTGCGTCGGTTGTGGTTAACCCAAAAATACCCCAAACTGCACTGTGATGCTTGGATTCAGGTGTGCCGTGCCAGGGACTGGACGCCAACAAGAGATGGAGATCTGACTGCTGGAGAGCAGGCAAGCAGGGACAGCGCAGAGTGCAGAGCACACCCACTCACACTGCTTCTTGCCTTTGCAAATTAGCTTATATAAGCCTACACTGCTCTGCAGGTCACCGTGTGCCATAACCCCTACTCCTGAGGCATATGTATGTCTGTAGCTTTTCTAAAAATATGAATATTTTTGGAAGGATTCAGGTTTTACGGTCTGGCTGTCATTACAATATTTCACCAAAAAAGAGAGATGAAGAAAGTATTTTTAAAAGCTGTGTTTTTTAAAACATTTGACTAAAACCATTGTGCTTCCCTTTGTCTTTCAGTTTCATGGAGGAAATTTCAGGGAAGGTCTGAGTCTGATAGAGCTAACCTTTGCTTTGTTTCACCCCCTTTCCAACCTGTTTTCTTCCGAGGCATAATTTCCATGCTCAGATTCCTCCATCAGGAACTAGAGATACTTTCTGAGATGCATTCAGAGCTTTTCTTTCGTTGGTGTTAGAGTAGGTGGGACACTCTGGTTTCAGCTGTGACTATGTTGTGGAATAAGGCGAAACACTGTAGTCTGCTGACAGCATAACACTCCTTGTAATTGTCACATTTTTCTTATCTCTCAGAGTCGTAGGATCAGCAGAATTGGCAGGTGAGGATTTGCAGTCTGGTCAATGTTGCGTTGCCTTTTTTTCTGACCAGTCCTGCTCAGCAGCCACAGAGGGCATATAAGCCCTTGGCAGAAATAGCTATAAATCTGTTTGGTGAGCAACTGCTTGGTTGCTTTTATCTGCTTGTGCCCCTTGATAATCAATATTAACTTTGATCTGACTGTTAGCAAGAAACAAAAATGACTCTTTTCTCCAAGTAAAAGTGCTACCTCAAATTCTAGCTGATTTTAAAAATATGTAAGGATATAAGGTAACTAAGCTCTTCAGAACTGAAGAAAAAGCCCCTCTTAATTAGGTCATGCCTTTAACCTAAAATATATCAATTAAAAAAATTCTGAGCATGGTACTGAGCTATGTATGACTGAAGTTTATTTTATCCTATGATTTGAAGTTGTCTTAATCAATCGAGCTGAAACCAAGAAAAGTTGGCAAAGTTGAAAAAGTCAGCGACAAGTTTGTATGTTTGCAAGCAACACATCTGTGCTTACCAGTTCCCTGTCTTTGCTGAGCTCAGTTCTGCTTTACTAAGGACTGGCTGCAGTTCCAAATTTGTAAAAGGAAGAAGTTTGTTGTTGATAGTATCAGCCAGTTGCAGGTGAGTTTATTATGGAAATGGACTTTTAAAGTTCATTTTGAAGTCTCATTATCTGTGTACTGAAAAATGCTAAAAGGACTTCAGGTGATGTTATTTCTCCTAATGGTTCCATCAGCGACTAATGGATTTATTTAGATCCTGTTACAAATTCCTCATAATGCTAATATGCGAACACTGCTTAATGACACTGTGCCCTTTGTTTATTAGTTTTCTGATACATATATTGTTTGTCTGAACACAGTTTTCTTTTCACCAAAATTACCTGGGAGGGGGGCATTACAAGGATCAGCTTGGGATCTTGATCATTTACAGTTTGTGTCATCAGGAGAAAAGCTACTTAATAGAAATATCGGTTGTGTCCAGAATATATTGGCTCAGAAACGTCCCTTCTCTGTGTCAGCAGTAAAAGAAAAACAGAAATGAGCATGGGGACAGACGCACCATTCCTTCATCTCATCGATTAAATGCCAATAACGCTGCATGATGCCGACTGTTTCTTTCTCCCATATTTGGGAGGAAAGCCATATTAAGTACGTGAATGGACAAGCAAGAGACAGAGGCCTGTTTTAACCACAATCTGTCTTCTATACTTTACTGCTCCTGAGAATTTCAAAGGATTTATTTAGCATTGCTTTGAGATGGGTAAACGTTAGCACAAGGTGGCAACCAAAATTTTCATTTTATCAGAAATTTCATTAGCTTGAGGCTTTTTTGATTCTGAATCAGAGCAAAATGCCACATAAATATTTCCAGGAAACAAATCTTTGTGGGAAGGACTGGGTAGGAAATGGCTCAAGTAAAATGTTTCATTTCAGTTTGGCTTCTCTTCCCTCCCCCCAAAATAAGATTCAACATATTTAGAAATGACAAAGTCATATCAAAAAGAAAGGAAAATATTAAACATTCCAAAACAAAAAAAAATTAGTTTAAACAATGTCATTAATAAAATTAGATTCCTCTCTGAATGAATGCTCAGCTTTGACTAAATGGTATTTTCAAATGAAAGAATATTACACTGGGGAAAATTATCCACTTTTCCATGATGCAGTGCAATAGGATGTTCTGCTGCAGGCATGTTATGTGCTGGAAGGGAACAGGAGACGTAAGGAGCATGCTCAGCCTTTTTCTCTCTTATAGCCCCCTTTGGCCTCAGACTCTTTTATCCAAATCCTGTGTAGTTGTTTAAGAAACAGTGGGGTGCAGTGTCCTGGTAGCCTGGCAGACCATGGCTAACAGCCCAGTTATTCTGGAGAAGCCATGGGAAGAGATTAAAGCTAGTGGCCAGTCAGACGGGATAGGTAAGAAAAAGACTCCAGAATCTGTGAAAGAGAAATCAGGGAGGGAAGGAATTCGTGGCTATAGAAACTTTCTATCTACTTACCTGAGGTTTTGAAAATGTTATTTTGCTTTTTCCTGTAAAATTTGTTTATGTGTTGGTATAAAACAGGGTACTGTTCCTCTAAAGTTATAGGTTTGGACTGCGAGTCTGGCTTATTTAAAACATGATCTGATCAGCTGCATAACTCCCTTTTGCAAACGAAAGACCAAGGAGAAAATGGTCAGATTTTCAAAGGCCCTGAGCATTTGTTGTTCCCACTGACTTCTGGTAAGAGTGGTGAGTGCTCACCGCCCTCAAATCATACAAAAATTTATGATTTTTCCTTATTTATATTGGTGTTGAATATTAAATGAAATGAACTATAATAGTTCAGCTTAGCCAAAGCTGTTTGTACAGACAGGAAGACCTGGAGAAAAATAAAATGGAGGTTGCATGGGGATTGTACGTTTGGATGGGCATGGTGAGATAAGCAAAGTCATTCGTGCTCAGCATTTCCAAACTCTTTAGACACTGATTCTTTGTTATCATGGGATGGGAAGCTCACGTAGAGGGAGCAGAGAGACAAGCAGAGTTCCTGATAGTCACAAATGATTAGTATGGGGAAGGCAGCCGAGATGGACAAAGATGATCTGGCAAGTCCTTGCTGTGCACCAATACAGTTTGGCTCTCACTTTTAAGGTAGTGATACTTCATCACTGTTCCCAAAGAAATCACCAAAGCCAGATCTTCAGCAGACTGAAGTTGCTGCTGTTCTTTGAAGTCAGTGGAGAAACACTGATTTATAGCTGCCAAGGGCCTGGCCCAAGGATTCTAAGTGAGAGCGAACATCTTAATTATATATGGAAACAGCCATCAATTCCCGATTGCATAGAGAGCCAATGGTTATAATTTAATCGCAGTTTTCCACTGTTCATGACATTCTATGACATCAGCAGATTATTTAATTATAGCTTTCTTTCCCTGCCCAGTATTATATATTATTGCTCCCTGTGAAACTAGATGAAATTAATTAAGAGATAAGGTGTTAGCCATCATTTTAAAATAAATGGGCCCATCTGCAAAAGGACTGAAATATCCCTGAATGTGTGTCAAGAAAAAGCCCAGTGAAATCACAAAGGCATCAAGATGTCCAATCAGGCATATTTTGTAGTTTTACTTTTCAAAGGGGCAAGATTGTTTGAATGGTCCCCCATTTATTTGTAGTCTTCCACCTACAGCTTACTTCCTGCTGACCAGCCTGAGAGTATACAAAGTCCTGCTCATTTTTAACGTGAGTTTGTCTGTTCAGCCTGCTGCAAGTCTACAGTTTCACTAAGACACAGAGCTTCAGCAAATACTTGCATTTATGGCTTCTCAGTAATGGATGAATGTAAAACCTTAAACAGAAAGATTCTGGTGTTTCATACCAACAAGCCACAAATCACATATCTTTTTTGTTTGCTTTTTAACACCCTCTTTTAATTGCCCAGCCAATGATGTGACAGTCACCCTACTTGAAGAGTAGCACTTTGCAATTCTGGAGTACCTCTCCCAGGCAAACCATTCTCTTTTCTCCAGACTGAAATTAACGTAAGTCTCACACCACCCTGACAAGTGCATCTCTACCACTTATAAAGCGTAACTGAAAACTTTAAAAGCTGCTAGGTGAGTAAAAGCATCTTTGCACACTGGAGATAAAGGTTACATTAAACAAAACATCATCTCATGCAGTATTTACTAGGACAAAAACAAGGAGTCTTTCTAGATCCCTTTTGTTCTTTCCTTGATCCCCTAGCGGAAGTGTTGTCTTTGCAGGTTTTGTTCCTATTTATGGGCTGAAGAGAACAGAGCATTTCAGCATTCAAGCCTCCCAGCAGATGTTTAACAAGTCCAGTCAAACTGGAGGTGGTGCTCTGGCCTGGAGCATGATGGTAATTGTGAGCAGACATCTCTGGCAGATGCGACATTACATAACCCTGCAGAAAGCTTCTAGCAAAGATCAAACTGAGCCGTGTGCGGGAAGTGAAGGGACGGAGGTGGCAAATGGTGAGGAATCCATCAACCTTCAGAAAATCTGTCTGAATGAGGCACTTTCATCCAGGCTGGGGGCCCTTTCAAATCTCAAACAGCCTGCTTTGATAAATGTGTCGTTCTAGCTCTCCATACTCCATCCCCATGTTTTATCCAAACTGTGGCGGGGTCTTTATGGAAGCAATAGGGGAGGTTAGAAACCTTGTATTTTAAGTCACTTCTAAATGACCTTTTTTTCCTCCATAGGCACTGTAGGCCTAATAGGGATTGCCACTGTGTCTTAATACCAAAGGAGGCTGATAAAGGAGAAGGAATGGGTGCTTATCTAGCAGCTGCCCGATCTCGGCAGCACGCTTTGCCCACTTTCCAAGGCTGTGGGAAGGAATTCAGCAACAGCTATGGGGCAGTGGGAAGCGCCAATACCAGCAGGCGTGCAGAGGTGCAAGGGCAAGGCAGCAGCATGGCTGACCACACTGCCTCAGGCCCGGCCGACAGACGCACCAGCACACCTTGGTGCGTCTGATGCGTGCTAGGTCCAGGCTACAGAGTACTGGCCTGTTCCACACATCCACAGGGCTGATTTGTCGGGCGATTCGGACATTTATCAGTAGAAGCAAAAAAGAAGTTGATCTGGTAGGTCTGAAATAGCTATAAACAGTACTATACTGACCTCTCTTTAGTTTGGTAAGAAGGACTGAAAGGTCCTGGCTTTCACCTAATTGTGTTGCTTCCAGCCCAACCCTCCACGTGTTTAAGAATTCCCAACAGGCATTTGAGATGCAAAAGCTCTACTGGAAATGACTTCAGCTGCACCTACAAACATCAGAAAATCTCCCATCCCCAGCAAGTGGTTAATGCTGATAATTCCTTCAGCAAATACTCAAGGGATGGAAGAGCAAAAGCCAGCAACACCAAATTCAGGGTATTTATTTTTATGTCCTCATGTATGTGCCAGGGTTTATAAACACCGTGATGTTCTCAAAGATGTACTATTCTATTTAAATAAGAGGAAAGTTAAATGTGGCCCTGGACAAAAGCTTTTCACTGTGACAATGACCTTGTAGCTAGAGCTGTTGAAGCAGACAGGAAAATAAAAGAGAACTATTTTTCATTTCTTTATTATTTGTTCCAGTCCTGTTTTGAAAAAGAACTTCCTCAGCCCCATCAATTTTTGTCTAATCTGTCAATCTCCTCCTCCCTCAAAATATCCTAGAATAGCATTAGCCATGGAAAAAATTGGGATTCTCTTCTAGAAAACTAAAACGCAGCTAGGCATCCAGTGTTTCCAGTTTTCCTTCTCCCTTTTTCCCTGCATATGTATATCTCATAGACATCTTTCAGTTTGCCATAATATCCTACTTGTTTCTACTGTTTGCTTCGGGCTCTGAACTTGTTGTTTGTGCGAGGCTATTGGCAAATACTACATCTTTGTAGATCTTCTGCTACTGAGTCCCACAGTTTAATTTGAAGCTAATGCTTAACTAAGAAATGTGCACCAGTGACTGCAATGATGGGGACATGCTCACTTAGGGGCTGATTGAAGCACCACTGCCTGCATTCAAGAGTGTCAGTAACACTCAGGCTCAAAAGAAACCTGTTGACCTGAAGAGATTCAAGTTTAATTAATGGCATTTTATCACCCAAAATTCTTCAAATAATATTTGGCCTTTTAGAGAAGAAAAGCCATAATTGCTAGATCGTCTCTTTGGCTGGATCCTTTGTTGAAAGAAAACTACTTTTTTGATCTTCCATACCTAACTAGAGGCCATGAGGCAATCAGTATCAAGCTGTGATTCACATGACACCAGAGGAAATTGGTGAAGATAGGACTATCCTGGTGGTATTAGAAATGGAATAGGTTTGTGCTCCAAGATTTGTTCACAAAGCAGCTTCTGCAAGTTAAATAATTGAAGAAAAAATACAGCTAATGAACGCATACCCCACACAGCTACATGGGTTGTATTGTGCATGTTAGAAAGCTCCTTATGCAACTCTGCCTCAGCATGCTCATCTGGTTCCTGTCCAAGTCTCTAACTCCTCTTTCTTTGTGAAAGTATCTTCTGATAATAACTTTGGACCTTCACAAGGCAAAACACAAACATTGTTGCTTGCTTCAACTCAAAGTGGATGTGCGGCTTGGCAAGTTCCACACTTGCAGTACATGAAGAGCTTTCACAGACTTGTTGATTTTAGGGCCAGAAAGCTTTGCTTAGGGTCACTAACCTATTCTATGGAAAATGGCCAAAATATTTCCTTCAGTAACTTACACAATTATCTGGTGGCTGGAATAGAGCACAGATTGATGTATGATCAGAAAAGTCATAGGAAGTTTAGTAAGATTATGACTTCATTTATGAAGTTATCTAATCTTCCAGAAAATCCAGCTGAGACAGATCCCACTACTTCTTCCACGAGCTCTTACCTCATCAAGCTCTAGACTTAAGCCCTGAAATATTAAGATGCTTCTCAAGTACCTCATTGAAGAGCCTGAGTGATCTATTTCCTTATTACAAGAAATTTTTTACTATGCTACGTTTTACATGAAAATAATGTTTAATTATAGTAAAAAATGGTTATTTTTTCCTTCCTGTACAAGTACCAGTGAACTAGGCATTATGATGCAGGCATCCCTGTGAAATACTACGTCACAGCTTGCTGAGAGCCTCTAATCTATCTCAGTTGCTTTCACGTTAAAATTTTGCAGAAATGATGTCATGTTTTGAAGACAAAGCCTAAGATATATCATTAGGGAGAACAGAAGTGCTATCTGCAGTTCATGTCATTTTACAAGAAGAAAATCTGTAGAGACGAAAGAATGATATATCTCTGTTGAGACTGTGGTCTTCCTTGAGTGAATATGTGAGGCTCTGTAAATCACTCCATGTCTTCACGGACACTTAATCCTGCTTTTTTTTCTGCAGCCTGGGTGTGGCTGGAGACATGGCCCCATCTGCCGTGAGAAGCTGCTGCCCTGGGGTGGACTCCTCCTGCCCTCCACGTGCACTTTTCACACATGCCCCCTGCATTTTCCATAAGACTGCTTTCCTTGAGCCACAAGGTGGTCACCTCATTGCCCAACTGTGGCAGCCTCTTGCCAAAATATGACCGGCTGCAGCACAAACGGTCAGTGCCAAGTGTCATCCCAAGAAGTGTCCACAGCTGTTAAAGACAACACAAAGTGTGGGCCCTCTGTGCAGGCTACTTTGAGAAGGTTGTTGGGTTAATGCTCTTTCTACCCAATACTTCCAAAGGGAAGGACTTGTTTCCTCATGACCACCAGCAAAAGCTGTCCCTGCAGAGTGTCACTTTCTGACCAGCAGTGATATGTGCCCTCAACGAGAGCAGCCCTGTACATGTGACTGAGTGCTAACACAGACTGTAACAGCAAGTCTGCAAAATGAGTTGCTGTTTTGCCATGTAATCTCTCACACAAGAAGAACCCAAAGGGAGACACTCCAGTAACTCTGTTAGAATCATATCCTTCCCCTTAAAATGCACTCACAGGAGTGTGAAATGGTTTTTTCACAGTTTGGAGAGGATCAAGCATAGAGGCTTGAATCTCACTAGATTTCTGTAGTTATTGTCAAACTACATATAAATAATAAGAATGTCTGTGGAAAATCTAAATAGGTATCTATCTCCTGGAAATACTGTCTATACCAAAATGTTGATGAAAGACTTGTTGAAATAATGTGCAAGTTGATTGCCTTTGGTTCATCTTTTATGAATATTTTTTCAACAAGTCCTTCAGGCTAAGTCTAAATTTAGTAAGTCTAGTTTTATGAATGGCCTGTCATACTGAAGCAGGTATTTTCTTGTTTACAGACTGTTACTGTGCAGTTTTGTGCTCAACATGTCCACTCTTCTCCTCTGGAACAGACCAACATGCTATAGTAAATGCCTGGCATTGGTCAGCATTTTCTTCCTCAGTACAAAAGATGCTTCTCCATCCAAAAGGTTGTTCCACATCAGTTGCACAAATGTCATTGCCTTTAAAATTAGGTACTTAATGATACCAACTACTAATAAATATGAACTAATTTTAAATAGTCATTACAGCTCAGCACTGTAATATCAGGAATTATGAATAAAATAAAGTCATTCCTACTGTTTCTCAGAGTGGGATGCACTCCATACATTTTTAGAAGACCTTCATGTTATGCATTAGAGAGGCCTGTGGCCGTTATAAGTTTGTATGTGTTATTTAGGTGGAAAAAAATCGTGAGTCATATGAAAGTAGCATACTTAATATAAACTAAAAATATATACCTCTCTGCAGAGACTGACTTCTCTAAACAAGACCCCTGCAATGGAGATCTTCCTGTAGTTATAAAAGCCTCTATAATAGAAATTGCCTCTGGGAATGTCTCACAAGTAATAGGGGGCTGTTAAAGAAAATTATTCTGGGAAATGCTTCTAGACGAAGGACTAGATCCAACATGGAACATAAACTTTCCTAGATTCAGTTATATATGACCTGGCCTTCAGCTTCCTCGAGAAACTGAAGTACCTTGCTTTGTATAAAGAGCATAAGTTTGTGGGAATAAGAAGCCAAGACCTTGAGCTGGGAGCTGTCTAAGGTAGCCTGTTAGAAATGCCCATGGGGATGGGTGTAAGCCTCATCTCTTTCTGAAATACAGGCACCTTACTGAGAGTAGAAGAGCAACCAGGCACCTGTACCAGCCTTTCCTCAGAAAACATGGGCTGAGACACTGAAGGTGTCCTGCTGTCCCGCTCCCCCATCAACATGCCCCTGGGGGCTCCTTCCCCTTCAGCAATTGCTCAGTGGTTAACATATGGGAGAATTAGGTCTACTCCCTTGAGGTGATTTTACTCCCCATGTCTCTACCTGAGATGAGAGATGAGATATTCTGGGCCGGGCTGAGCAGGATGCTGACTGTTAGCACTGTTCTGCTTTGGCTGGGCAAGTTAAGTGCACATGGCCAGACAGAGAAGGGGAGTGCCCATGACCGAATCTAGCGCTGGGGGCACTCGGGGGAGAGGGGGAGCTGTGAACCTGGGCAGGGTTCTGAGTCCAGGATGCACGTGCTGTGGGCATGCCCCTTAGGAAAAGAGAAGTGCCAGCCTCCTCAGCCCTGCCAACACCGACCCGGCCGGCAAAATTCACTGCTCTGAATTCAGGTACCTCCCAGCAGCTGCTCTAATTAAGACACCTAAAATCAGGTCAACAGTCAAGTTCCTTTGAGATTCTAGACCCAAATATCAACTAACAAAAATTTAGCATGGGGCACCTATCTAATCTAGAGAAAAACATGCACAGTGACCCACTGGACAGCTGATGCAAGACATTGTAGTTGCAGAGCTCACAGATAAATCAAAACTTCTTATGGCTTCAGTTCAGTTCAGCTAATTACTTTCTAAAACTCTCCCCACTTGCTTGTTTATTGCATAGGGCTGGTAAGTGTGCCCCTTACTCTACGGATGTGTGACAGTCAAATGATATTACCGCATCATCGCTTATCTTAATGAATATGTCTGTATTAGTTAAGGTTTCACAACTATTTGATTGTTGGAAAACACATAGCTTCCCAAACGTTTAGCATTTTGCAATATGGCAGACTTCTATGTTTCCAGTTGCTTAAGCACTTCTGTTTTAAGCTTTTTGCTTTAAAGTGAATAAAAGAAGCTTTCATATTTTTCTACTATTTAACTAAGTTCAGCACAATTCTGAAGTCATGTTATTTAAGGCCATTCCTTTTAGAACAGAGCTATCAGGCCCAACAAAATCTCTCCAGAAACTCTTAAAATGATTCTTTGAAGGAAGCACTCAGAGTTATTTAAGCCCATTTGTCTTGGGAAATTTATTTTTAATTTTCCATCTCAAGTACAGCTGTAATCCACATATTCTCAATTCAGTTTGCTGTTTAATGGAACTGGTTGATTGAATTTATACATTTAGAGTAAATTCAAAAAGCTGATTCTCTCCTCAGGCAGCTGAAGTGAATAACTCCACTCAGGCTGACAGAGTTGTGCAAATGTAAAATTGACATAAATTAGAGCCACAACCTGTTTTTCTTTGTTTTGTAAAGATCAGCTAAACCAGTTTTATCATATAGGTGCATTCTAGCAGTGAAGTATTTAAAGAGGTTTCTCTGATCTAAAATCTAGGCTATTCAAATAATAAAAACCAAACCCCTGAGAATTCCGTCTCGCAAACCCGCATTCATTTCCCCAAAATTCATTTCATCTATGTTCCATTATGAGTTTACAAAATTAAAATTAAAATCTTTTCTTGGAGCATAAACAACATATTTCTGAGAAGTCTTGGCTTTTCCAGTTCTTTTGTCAAGCAGCTCAGTAGCAGCTTTTGTTTCAAGGTGCTTTCTCACTTGGCACCATAACCAAGTGAGGAGGTACCACAGCGAAAAATAATCTTTCAAAAGATGAAAAACAAAACATTTATGCCTCAATTTAGTATTATCACTTGCATAATCAGTAAGCAAAATTCTCAGCCACAGCAGTATATGGGAAGAATCCACTCCTCTGACCTTCCCCACACACTGAAACCAGTTTTCATAAAATGATAAAGAATGCTTTTAGAAAGCTCTCTGATGTAAAGTTGCTGTAATCTTCCAAGTGCAACTTCTTCCTCAGTGCACAAATGTAGAATGAAGGCTCTATTATGCCAATGATTACTGAATACATCTTCTTTCTGGAACAGTGTCTATCTCATAATATAGCAATTATAGCAGAGGATATTGTGCATATCCTTAAAAAGGGGGCATGAACACAACAAAGTTGAATGGAAAGCACATAGTGAAGATATGTTTCTTCTTGTAAACAAGAGCATAGAAATCACCCCTGTAAGACTTCTTCCTGTGTCTTCAGGGCCTGAAAGATTGAAGTTATCTGTAATGGGATTTAGTCCAGGCCCTTGTGCAGAGCACTGTGAACACTGACAGAGAAGGACTAGAGTCCCCTAGGGTGTTCCCACACTGATGTGCCATTAACTAAACTAGTAAGTAGGCGCTAATACAAAGTGTAACAATAGCCTCTGTAACATAGGTGCAGATATCCTCATGCCTGCACTATGTACTTCTCAAAGGTGGAAGCTGCACTGCACTGTCGGATACCTCTCAGCTCCTCAGATAAGTATCCTATGGGAGATTTGCCAAAGCGTTCTGTGATCCCAGAGGGTTGTGAGGAAAGGGGTAAAACTTCTCTAGCTCTCAGTCTCAGGAAGAAAACTAGGCTGAACACTTACCATATATGATTTTTCTCAGAAAGACAAATTTCTCCTAGTGGTCCAGAAAATTGGTCACCAGCCTTTTGGTGGCAACCATGGCCTGACAAGGTGTGTGGCCAAAAACTCTGGGAAGTAAGAGACTGAGACCGTCAGCCCATGGACTTCATGTTGCCCTTGGAAAAAGAGGCTCCCCAGTGGCCCAGCCAGGTCTCCCAGAGTTCATGGGATCTCTCCTTTCAGACAGGGAAAAGAGAAGCAGCAAAAACATTGCAGGTAAGCGTGTGAGTCACCATACCATTGAGAGTTTCTGGCCTGAACCATCTGGGAGCAGCTGCTGTGCTGTAAAGATGCTCATTTCACCCCATTCTGATCAGGAAGGACTCAGACCGAAAATGAAGCAGGCTTCTGTCATGTGCCTTGGCTCTGAATAAACAAAAATAAAGCAAAAATAATACAGAATAAAATAAAAATGAATAAAACAAAATCTAGTAGTAACACATTAGCTGACCTCAACTCCTTTTCCTGACATGGGTATAACCAGAGCAACCACAGTGTTATCTCCAGCCAGATTCCTAGTCTCACCCTGTTGCAAAGGCTGGTGCTGGCAGGATTTCTGTCCTTACCAGTGCTTTGTTATCCCTCCTCCCTGTTCTGCCATGGCAATCTTTTCCCCTACAGTGAGAAACGAGCTACAATCTAGGTAACATTTGCTCACATAAGGCTGAGATTTCTTGAAAGTAGTTCTGAATTTTGTAGGTAACAGTGAGTCAAGGAGTCCATGAGAAGAACCACTTTTGGGAAGAATTTTTAACTGCTTTTGCATTTCCTAGTTTGCACATGCTGTCTGAATCCAGACACTGTCTATTCACTCGTTTTGGTTCCTAAAATCTTCTTAGGCCATGTTTCACCCATTGTTTCCTAGAGTGTAACCTTTGGTCCCATTACTGCCTGTCTGCCTCTCTGCTGAAACACTAAAGCTATATTAGGTCTGAAGACTCTTTCCTCACATAAGGGCACTAGCTCATGCATGAGCAAGTTATTTTAGGGCACATCCAGGGATTTTTTACAGAAGAGGAACTGCCTCTCAATCCACATCTGGCATCTTGAGAGGGAGACTCACTCTGAAGTATTTCTTTTTTTATGCTCGTAGTACATACAGGGACATGTTTGCAAATATTTGACATATTTTGCATTAGCTAGTAATACCTATGATATGTCATGAGCTCACCTGATGTGAACATTAGAAATTTGGTATCAGTTTTAGTATCAGGGACTGGGGTAGTACAGCAAAAACTGAAGGAAAAGCACAAGTCCACTCTGCAAACCTACAGTTTGTAGGTTTGTAAACCTGCTGCACTACAACAAATTTATTCGAACTGCCAGGATCTCCTGATTGAATAGTACACCTTCGGCTTTCTTGCTGTCTGTCAGTGTTTTCAGGGTGGCAAAAAACTCTTTTTTCTTTTATAAAGCTATAGGAAGGAAGGAAGTTCTCTGTGTAAGCACACAGGAATGAATTTGTCAGCAATAGAAGATCTTAAGCTGTAGTAAGTCTACTGCTGGTAGAAGAGAAATCATTTCAAAGGTGGTATGTGATGGTTGTGGTGGAAGGACTTATCTGGTAGAGATACACAGACAGTTACTGATGCTCTCTAGATACGTCTGCCCAGCAGTTACCTCCTAAATAACTTCTGTCACAAGGATGGTTCCGCAGTACAACCTCAGCTGCAAGAACGCAGCCGATGCTGGGACGTAGGTTTCCTGCTCAGGACACGGGGTCAGGTCCAAGGGGGACAGAGTACAGACATGTGAGCTTGCTTTAGGCATGTGAGAGGATAATTTTGGGGTTCTGAGCTGTGGGGAAGCACAGCTGGAGCCCATGAATAGGTCTGGGGTTATAAGAATGTGATTTTAGTTTGTTGAGACGGATCTGCAGGAGGGATAGGGTTTGTGCCCTAGCTTGGGAGATGAGATTTGGCATCGAGACTTAGACTATTAGGTCTTTTTGGCAAAGATCTTTTTCACTTGATGCCCATACGACTTCTTCCACGTCCCTGAGCTTTTATTGATGCCTTTATGCTCTCTTTTAGTAAAAATAAAGAACAGTAATACCAATACATTATTCAGTGTCATGGTATATTTTTGATCTATTCTATTTATTTTCCTAGCTGATCAGCTGACTGTTGAATTAGATTAATCATATGCTATATTCCATAAGCCACAGCAATTTTGTCTGTTGTGGAGCAATATAATAATCCAACAGCTCCTCCTAACATATTACAACAGGAAGCTGACTAAAACTATTAGCTCCATTTTAAACATAGAGGCTGGAGCTAAAGATTGTGTAAAGTTGCAGATCAGGATAATTCACAGGATTCTGCAGACTGAGGAATTATATAATGTATTTTTTAACATGGCAACTAATGTTGCAATTTGGGAGTTCAAAAATAAGATGAGCATTCTTAAATATGTCTTATTCTCTAAGAAGGGCCATATAGACTACCCATGCACTATAAGAGCTTTATTGTACTTACCAGTGTCATGAGTTTGGACAAGTAATCAACATTTTGGCTGGAAACTTTGTTAAGAAACTTTGAATTTTTATTTTGTTAAGGCACATCATTAGCAAGTAACATAATTTTAAATTGACTGAATTTTCTAAATGGTTCTTTCGGAAAAGACTGCAATTTTGTGAATAGTTATTTCTGAATTCAGCATGTCCTACTAGAGAAGATTATTTTTATTACAGTAAAACAAATTTATAACCTTGAATTCTGAAAATCACCAATATTTGCAGACATTCTAACACAATCATCTGATTGGGAAATCGGCTTAACAAACACCTTTTATTTCAGCTCTCAAAAATGCTTACGTCAGCCATAAATTTTTCTGTCATTCCCCCAAATCATCTGTGATGTGAGTGTGGGAATGAGAAGCGAAGTGGTGTCAGACTGGCTTTAGTGACTGCATCCAGACCTGAGGCTGCAGTGGGATGCTGCAGTGTGAGTCTGGCACTTTCTTCATAATTACGCCAGTTCCCAGGCAGTATGTGAATGCCTCATACTCATCAAGACACAGTTTGATTAAATTCATCTTTGCAAATAAATCATCTGAAGAATTGCTGTATTTCTCCTTGTGAATTGTTTATGAACTGATCCTGATTTCAGCTGGTTCATCAAGTTTTAGCTTACAGACTAGCAGTATACTACTCACTGCTTAGTATTTCATGTAAAACATCTCAATGGCTTGGCCCAGTCATGTGTTTCTGCTCTGCAAATGGATGCTTGAACCTTTTTTATAGGCAAATCTAGAGTGGGACATGACTCTAATCTCAATTCCAGAGGATAAGGAGGTATGCACACTAATATCTGTGAAACACCCAGGAGTTACAACTGTTTGCATGAATAAAGCAGCGAGTCATAAAAGCACTCACAAAATGGAATAATATGTTAACAATAGTAGCTACATGACTTTACCATGAATAAAGCTATTAGTGTTTTATTTTTTATACTGTTCCATTGATGCCAAATTAAACTATACCACAAATGTGCACTTTAGTAATCACACAAATACAGTCTGGAGAAAGTGTTGAGAGGCATTAAGCAGCTGGTAAGACCAATATGTAAAATGCACTTCAAGAACTGTACTTGCTTGGGTGGTCAATTGGCAAATACACTGAAGAATTAAAACGTGAAAGACAACGATTTGCGCGGTGTGGCTGAACGCGAATAGCTGCCTCTACTTTCAGCAGCGTGACACTGTGGGCTTGCACTAGGGATAAATCATTCATACAGGAGATGTCTCTTAGATGTCTAATATTATAAGATGTTATGAACAACAATGAGAGAGTAAGGAAAATTTCCTTCCTTTCTATAGAATTCCGAAATGTTCCCTTTTGCTCTTGTTTGATCTGTGTATGTGCTTGGATTTCAGCAATATCTGAGGTTAGCTGTTGACATAGCCATGTGATCACAGACTTAATTATTGAATGCTTACCTGGTTTCTCAGTAAGGTGTTGCCCACTTGTGCATGGTAATCAACCACCTCCTGAAGAACATGACACACCCGGAGGCTGACTGATCAGCTGTGTGCATCGCCACATCAAAACGCAGCAAAATTACGACATAGTGCACAAGGTCATACTTCAAGCCACTGGAATACATTCCTCCCTGTTTAGTTAATGAGAAGCAGTCCCACTTAGCAGAGCAGAAAAAATTGGGATAGGGCAGCTTTGCAGTAAGGAAGGACGGAGAGGGAATTGCCCTGGGGCAATCTGCTCATATTGATGGGCAAGACTCTGCTCCTGGGAGAATCAAAATCTAATATTCTTTTATGTAGATATTTTAAGCATAATCAGAAAATAAGCAGTAGGCATCATATTCACCTTCATCTAGCCGCAAACTGAGGATATAGCTAACAGCTAGAAAAAGAGTGGTACTTGAAAGAATCACAGCAAATAAATGATTCAGACCTATGAGGAAGTGAATAAATTATATCTGCCTAAAAGCCATGCTAATGAATGCATTTTATTTTTTTCACCACTGTTGATTTTTCAGTGAGCATATATATTCCATGTTTATCTCACTTTGCCACTCAAGAGTTAAATATATATCTGCTGTATGTAGCCAAGGGGACATCTGTGGAAAAGCAATGGCAAATTGGAGATTGTGAAAAACTACAGAAAATATTGGTATTGTTTAAACCCCACAAATTATTATTGCACATATTGATTTATCCAGCAGGAAAACACCACTAACAAAAGAGAACTCATTTTATTGTACCTGCATTGCCAAATGATGGAAGGAGAAGGAGTACCCAATCCCAGAAAATCAATTTATGCAGTCAATGATTTAAGTCACTCTGGCTTCATTAGACAAGAGGAGACAATGCAAGGAGTCAAATTCATTTTATCTGGAGAAAAAGTATTTCACTTTTTTGCTCCCAGGAAAATGCAAATGTAGTCATGAAGGACAGAGTTTTCAAAGCAATGAGTTTAGAAAAGGCAGAAAGTACCAGATCATTAATTACAAAGTAAATAAGAAAAATTAAATGATCTACTGAAAGTAAGGCAAAAGTGAAGAGAGGCTTTAATTGAGGGACAAGTAGGAGGAAAGCAATTAAGATACCAATTGGAAGGAAATAGGAGAGGTGACAGAGGATAAGCCATCAACCAAGAAAATCTCTCTATCTCATTAAATACTTCATAACAAATTATTATGAATAGCTACCCCTCGCTTTCCCAAGCCATCTGCTATGTGCTCATGGCAGAGCAGTTGAAGGACCCAAGCCCTGAAAGGCTGGCAAGTTTTTCTCTGGCCACAGAAGACAATAACACGCTGAACCACTAATCCACTACTGCACTTTTCTAGCTGATGGCATATCCACGGCCACTCACCCCTGGCGCCCGAAACACATATACTCATGCCTGACTTTGCCGTAGGCTGTTTGTAAAGCCTTACATCTGCAATGCATGTACATGTCATTCTAAGGTGCTAAGCAAAAAGAAACAGAATAACTATGGGTGAAATCCTGACCTCAATGGGAGTGTGTTGTTCATGTTAGGGGACCAAGGACTCCAGTCACACATCTCCCAAACCTCACCTGCGCGACCTGCCACACACACTTTAGGTTGCATGATGAACAGAGGACATGAAATGCTAAGCTCAAGATGAGGAATGTGCCATCAAACAGGGCTCTTTAGAGCATGGGCCTCCCATTAGGAGACTCCCTCAACTGCTGTAGCACAGCACAAAGGCTTTTCTCCCACTCCCTGACTCGCCACACCAGACCCAGCTGGGACAGTGCAAAAGGAGACCACAGAGCAAGTGCTGAGCAGCAATGTGAAGTGGGAACTAAGTGCATGAGACTCCATGGGGCTGCCCAGTGCCTCATTTAATGAATGCAGTTCCCCCTCACTAGCAATTCCCCTAGCAATTCTAGAAGAGTCAGAATTTAGCATTAAATCCAAGCACTTTCCTATGGCAATATCAAGGGATGCACTCTGTATTGGGCAACTTATTTGATCTTAGAGTGAAGAATAATTCTTCCCATTCATTTCTAATACTGTCTGCTGCCTGTGGGCAGAGTCATTTAGCAGGTGTAGCCAGAAATGCTAAGTGTTCTCCACTACTGGGAGAACATATGTATCATGCATCCTCCATGTATACCATAATTTCATTGACACTTGTAGCTGATGGTACTTGCCTTGTGAGAGTCTTCACACAATCCTTTGAAGGAAAGGCTCCTTTATCCCTGCTTTTACTTTACCCATCAAATACGTTCCATCACTCTCCAATGTTCCCTGCTCTCCACTTAAAAATCCCAGAAAAGTGAAAGGATAAAACAAGCAAAAAAGAGCTTGAGAGAGATCCTCAGGCCAAGCAGCAGCTCAAAGAGAGATTAAAGCTGCCTCAGAAGATGGTTAGAGCTTCTTCTAAGGTAAATATTAATTTATGGTACAGAGCCACATAATTCTGAACACTTCCTTGAAGTTTACATATATGTTTTATCCATATCTACATATCTAAAGAGTGGGGCAAGGGTGCACTAACAGCATAACCAGATGACATAGCACTCCAGCCACCCTGAGCCATAGGTCAGTCCGACTGAACCCTCTAGCCACGTGAATAGAGAGCAGCCCTGAACTAAGAAACCCCATCTGCTCCCAACATTTCAAGCTTTACAATTACCTTTTATATTTTCTCTGCTTTGGTCCTTCTTTTCCCCCGGTTAAGTACTAGGCACAACCAATCATGATTATCAGCAGGCTCTTGTTCTACTATAATGTTAACTAGCATCTTGAAACTCCCTTTTAAATAAAGGAAATTGCTTTTCAAATCCAGGGAAAAGGGTAGGTGGGAGAGTGGATTCCACTACATTATCAGTTTGAAAGCAAAAGGGTGTAAACGGGTGAACATTAGTAGATTCTGCATCATCAGCTAATTCTGTGCATGCTAATATATTGGCACCATAAAGTGCCTAGTAGCTTAAGCATCATTAAGTTACTGCAGGATCTGCCAACTTATATCACATACCACAGACAGCATTCAGGCAGATTTTGGGAGTGGGCAGGGTTAGGAACTGAGCACTGAAGGACACAAGAAGTGCCAACTACACCAATCAGCTGCTTCTTGCCTCTTTAGGAGCATCTCCCAACTTCTGCTGAGTTTGTCCCAGCAGACTTCAGCTCTAATTTGGAAAAGGAAGCCTATCTGGCCAGACCACGCTTAAAAGGCTGCAGATCTCTGCTAGGATACAAGAACTTAGACACTCGAACTGGTTCTGAAATGCACCTCTACACATACTGCAGGGGAACTGACATCGCTATAAAGGTTTTGTGCATGCAGCTGATAGCTAAAATTTGAAAGCTTCTTTAACTCCTAGCCATTTCTTCCTCACAAAGAAAGATGGATGGAACTGCTCAAGTGAAAAACCATGCTGGGTAGCAACCTCAGCAGGCACAGTACCACACTGGAACCAAATCAGAACTGTATTTTCTAAACAGTATAGAGATGTCTCTTTTCCCCTCCTGAAAACTGAAAAGATAAAAATGGTGACATTAAGGTGCAATACAAAGAGCTGCTGCTTAGAGCAATAGAGGTTGCACCAGTGCTGCTAGGTTTCTTCTGTGCTCAATTTTTAAAGTATCTGGAAACTAGCTATTGGGTTTTTTTTCAGGTTTATGCCTATATCTTTCAAAAGATTAAAAGGTGAGCAATAAAAATCCTTTACATCAAGTTACAGGTTTTCAGGGTCTGAAAATTATTTTGAAATTATTTGAAATTGTCAGGGATCATGACCACAGTCCTGTACCTTTGTACAGAAAGAAGAGCCCAAGTCTCAGTTTTGGATGTAATACGGAGGCTGTGGAAGTGAAATTGAGTACCATTACTCATTCAGTTATTCTGAAATAATTAAGAAGGCACCTGCTTGTTGGCCTGCATGTAAGACAATTGTGAACCACTTTTAGGAGACTAGAAATACAAACAGGCAAATAAATAGTAGCTCACTAAACCCACTGTGCTAGCCCACAAATCACGTCCATTCCCAAACCCGCCTCCCAAATCCTCACAGCGATCCTTACAGCTGCCTCACACAGTTGGGGGATGGACCATTTAATTTTTGATAAAGGAATTAAATACTGCCCAGGCAGAGGGCCTGAATCACCCTCTGGATGTGCCAGATTCTCTCCACTGAGTACAGAGGCTCAAGTAACTAGTTTAGACTAGTGTCTAACTTTTAAATAAAGAAAGTTACATAAGATGACCATTAGTAGGTCACTAGTGTTTGTATCAGATATTAATTAACCACAAGAATAATTTATTACTTTATTATACCAGTACAGTACAGTCTGTAGTATCTCCTGTGTACGCTTGGATTCATAATGAAAATGCTGATCGTTTCTGGAAAGAGTCTTGCTAACGCAGTAGGCCGTGGATAAAACTTTGCTTAAATTTTGCTTTGCAAAGAATCTTTGTGCTGCAGATGAAAAATCTTTATTCAATACAAGCTGATTAAAAAAGCTAAATACTTTGAGAATGGAAGTTATTACAGATAATAATATTAATTCATACCTAAGCTTTTTATCTTAAGATATTACTTATCCTGAAAGGTGACACCATAAGTTAACCTTACTGTCATGATTTACCACTGTGAACATATACATGTTAACTAAATCACCTACAGAGCAGTAAATATCAATGAAGTATTGGGAATAGGCACTGGCTATGAGCTGTGTTACTTGGCATGCAACTATGAATGTTAATGAAGTATTTTGAGCAGCATCTTTGATTGTGAGTGGCGTTACTAGGTGTAAAAGCATACATACTAATGATGTTGAAAAGACAATGCATTTGATCTGGAATTCTGTTCTTTTCTAGGCAAGTATATATATTTTAATATTTAGCATTTTGATGGGGGTTTAAGCAACAGCCTCAGCCTCCGCTGCTGCTACAATAAAATCAGCACAGTATTTTGACAAACATGTCCACCCAAAAAGCATGAGGTGGTTCCATTTCTGAGTTGTGAACACAGTCCCATTTGTCAGAGATTGTCTCAGTTTCACTCTCAGTGCTGTATTTCAGGGCATTTAGATGAGAATGTATCTGCAGAACCTTTGGCAACCCCAGACATACATTTTGTACTTTACACTATGAGCAGTGCAGATGGTAGCACTTATGTTTAGCCTCTCCTGATACTTCCCATTGTAAAACTTTGTTTTCAGTTGTTTTAAATTTTCCCAAACTTTCCTGGTGTGTCTGCCCCCAGCTCAGGTTTTTGTTTATTTTCAGTGCTGAAGGGAAAGTGATTACTCAAGGACTTGCTGCACACCAAAGAGAGGGCAGCATCCTCTTCTTCCTCATCTCCCTCTGAAGCCTCAACAGTACCTGACCAACCCAGACGCTGTCCCTTCAGATCTGCCTTTGCAATTCTGGTCACTTAGTGTTTTAAATCAGGGGCAGAGCCCTTACTGTGTAGTTTACGCAAAGGGTGAGTGAAGTGCTAGAGACAGGTGCAGCCTGGAAATCCACCCAACTGTAAGAAAGATAGTGCTCATGCCGTAACACTGGGGCAGTTCAGCGCTTGATTGCTCAACCCTGGCTTTCCCTGTTCCTTGCAGTGCTATCCTGGGACCATTCTCTGATTTCATTATTTAGTGTGTGCAAACATTTACAAGGGAAAGTTCCTCAGGCTGACTCATGGTGCTGCTATATTTATGTATTTTCCATTGTTGTGCTGTTGGGCCCACGCGTAATGCTTTCTAGACAACAAGTATGCCACACTTCCCAGACAAAAAGCACCAGCATGCAGATCTTGCTGATCCAATTTAGGAATAAAACCAAAAAACAAGTGATGAAAAGTACATAGGACTGTGAGCTCGAGATAAGGAGATAGTAACTCACGTCCTATATACAAAGGACGTTTAAGAACAGTCTCTCTTCCCATCTGCCCATACTTTCCCATATCAGCATAGTTGTGATCCCTGGAGGTAATCAAGTTCAGAAAGCAGGTGACAGGCACTCTCCTCCAAAGGTGCCTGGACACCAGAAAGCTCATCCTTCCCTTCTGCCAAGGACCTACATTTGCTTGTGCTCAAAGTAAACTACAAAGTTTAATCTGTTATCACAGGGATTGGGAATAGGGAAGCTGGAGACATTAAAAATCTTCAGAAGGAGGCTACTATTATGAGTAGTTAATCAGGACTGTCTAATATTTCACAGCAGCTGTGTTGGGAATTTCCCTTAGCTTGTACATTTCTCATAGCATTTCTATGATCAAGCCCAGCACAGGGGCTTCCAAAACATCTGGAAGTGTGTTGCAAATGCTCACCTTCATGCTTTTTACTTTTTTTTTAGCAGGAACAAGTTTTTAAGAATGAAGGTCTACAAGAAGCAATCAGTTTGGGGAAGAGCTCTGAATGAGGGGAGGAGTGGTTGTGGGGTGGAAAATGTTAAAAGGATGACAAGAGCTGTAAAACTTTCCTTTTTCAGAAATGATAAATCGGAGAGCTAAATTCTTCTCTAGTTCATTTCCCTCTTTAAACTTTCATTTGGGAAGTTAGGTCAACACAGCAATTTCTAGATCTCCACTAATGAATATTAGATGAAACTATGCTTTCTTATAGTTGTCCATGACTTCTTGACATTGCTTATATCTTTACTTCAGCTGCGGTAAAGCCTACAGTTTTGGCCACAGACAATCACAAAAAAATTACACTATTATGATTCTGAAAGTGTCTTTTTCATGTATTTCCTTCCCATTTTAGTTTATGGTGATTTATCAAAGAGACGGCTTCAGACAATGTCTCTAATCCAAATGTAATTTGTAAGTATAGTACCAATAACATAGCACTTCAAAAGGAGTGTGGAAAAAAAAAACCAAGACAAATTTTTTACTGATTTTTTTCCAGAATCAAACGTTCTTCCTTCTTCTCCTCCAAGGATACAAAGCACAGTGGTAACAGATTCATCAGTTTTCCAGCATCTGTTAACAAAGTGAAAGTTTTTGAGGGTTTGACTTTTGTGATATAAGTATGGAAACATGGAGATTCTCTTCTTTTGAAAACCTATGGAAACCAGGCTATAATAATGTCTTGATGTTGCTTGAGAGGTGCCAATTTAGCAAGATTTAACTTCTGAAAATATTTTGGATCCTAGAAGGAAATTTCTTATCTCACCTAATATTCTATTAATGGGGATTTCTAAACCTGTTGGTTTGTAAATGAATTTCTATCTCTAGTAGGGTAAAGCATGGAGTGTATCTTGATTAACATCCAAAAGTTCATTAGTCTTCTGTTTCCCTGTATCTGCTCTAGACACTACTGAAAAGTTTTGTCTAGAGCTTAGCTTCAGTATATAGTATATAGATTAAATAATTAAATTATATTGATATGCTTAAAATTATTTCTTCTGCAGATGTAATAGTCTATCATATATCAGCAATTTGTATTAATACATTTTAGTTCTTCACATGCATCACATGCACGCATCATGACCATCACTCGTGTGTGTGTGTGTCTGTGTGCGTGTACTTGGTGTATATATGTGAGAGTGTAAGAGTGAAAAACTGATCAGCTGGGTATTGCTTTTTGATATAGTCTCACAGTTAGATGCTTAAACTGGAAAAAATGGTACCCATGCATCTTTACATAATGCAAATGTGCAGTATCTCATTCCTAAAATACCATTTTAATCTCGTTTGAGTTTCCATCAAATTATAGTTACAATTGGAGCTTCCAGTCTACAGTGCTTTTCCTCTCCAAATATTACTAGTCTTCCTAGTCCTTCTGCTTATTCACAATCTCAGTGCTGGTAAGTTCATCCTCATGGAAAGGCCTCACAAACATCTGCTCACTCTGCTCACTCTGCAGTAGCTCAGCTCTACTTTTCATGGAAACTCTCATAAAATGGGCTGTCCTTCATCACACTTAGAGTTCCATTGCACTGAATAAAACCTTGCATAACAGATATTAACCTGTTTTGTACTGTTTCACTTTCAAGAGTCAAAGAAATGCTTTGGGACTTTGTTTAATCTTTATTACAGTCTGACTGCTTAATATGATTATAATTAACACAGCTCTCTATATATTATGACCATTAATCATTATGTGCACGCAGCTCATTTCTGTGGGGTAGAAATGTCTGCAAGAGAGAAATAAAAGACAAAGTAGCTGTATTTTTTAGTATCTATTTGCCAATGAGAGAGAGGATTTTTCTCTACCTGACCAGTCCAATAAGCCACTTAGCAAGTACACTTAAGAATTTCCTCCTGCTAATGTAATTGGGCTAATTTAATTAGGATGAAACCTGACCTAGGCGACCTAGGTCATCCATCGTTTATCTGGATGACTGAAACTTTTTAGGAAGGAGAATATGAATGGCAAATAACTAATATTTTTATTCTTATAAAAGTATAACTCTTTCAGACTTATATGTATATAAGTATTTATAAGTATATACTTAGAAGAATATGCTTAGAAGTATGTCTTTCAGACAAGATGCAGAAGTCTCATCCTCAACCATTCCCTGTGATCAAAATCCTACCTGCAGATAGGAAAGTGAAGAGGCATAAATGCAGGTAAAATGAAAGTAATCTGCTGGTCAGCTTAGCATTTCCAAATGCTCTCATATACATTATTCAAGCACTTGTAATCATTGCCAAAACTGATTCCATAAATACAGAGTACCACACTATTTACTCATTCCTAACTGTCAGAGCAGCTACTCCACGCACACCTAATATACCTCACAGAGTGACATTCACTGACTGTTTAAATGGTCAGGTTCAAGCTTTCAGATATACTATGATATTTTGATTTAAAGAAAGTCAATGAAAACTGCATCATTCCTTCTAGAAGGTTTGGCATCTTCTTGCTTCTTGACCCACGGAGAACAGGTTACATTGCCAGGTTACATTGGCTGGGCTACCAATGCTGCGATAAGTTGACAAAAATAACCAAAAATCTCTCACATAACCTGAAGCTGTCACTCCAGATGAAGCAATGGGGATGTATTCCATGCTTATTGCTCTGCGTCCAGACTATTTGGACAAGTTGTCATATCTACAGTAAAAGTTCTGCAAGGCTAGAGTTTATAATGGAAATTTATGATTGCCTCTGAGGCGTTGAAATAAGCCTCACTGCCATGGTGAAATACAAATGCGAAACCATGAGAACAATCACTGTAGGTTAGACCAAAAATACTTCCAGCACAGCATCCTTTCACCAATACTTACCCAGGAGAAAAGACACCCTGATCAAGAAGGTGCTTTTCCCATGGTGAGGCTCATCCCTTGCTGAACCCTGTAATCTTCCCAAATGCAAAAATGACTGCACCATTTGTGGTAAGGTGGGCTGTATTCACTCTCTTCCTGTAAAAAAAGTAAAAATAAATGAAAGCTAAAAACAGGCAGTCCAGCACCCAAGAGTCAGCATGCCAATCCCACAAGTGGAAAGTGCTGCTGCTTCTTAAGAAGTCATCATGGCACCTCAACTCCTGGTGTGTCCTCCTAGTCAAGCATCAGTTTCCTGTCTGCCTCTGAGAGACCAGTTTGAGAAACCCCAAAACAAGAAGGGCATGGTGAAAGTGATGCAACTTCTAAAGGCAGCTGAGGAAAAGTAAAACCATATCTTCCATCTTCTCCTATTTTCCTGGAGGCATGTCAAGAGGTACAAGTGCTACAAGGTCCCTGGATGCTGCTTAGACCACAAGCATCCTTTTGAAAAGGTAGTGTACACTGATTACTTCTCCAAAAGAAAGCAGTGGAAGATATCCCAGTTAGAAATGTGGGACAAAGAGGCTGAGCATTTAGAAGAAACTGATGGTGCAAATATGGATGTCTTGTCTCCAGCTTGTAAGGAGGGGCAGCTGCTGTCTGTGAGCTGCTCTCAACGAGGCCCCTTAAACGTCTTCTGTAAAATCATTATTTTTTGTGTGAATAAATTAGTTTAAAGAGGTTTGTCTTCTGTAAGCAGTAGAAATACTAGTAAAGTTATGCCGGTATAAGTAATGTAAAATAAGACAGTAAAATAAATGGAATGCATTTTGTGGGAAAAAGACTCCACCCAAAACACAATAACAAATAGCAAAAAGTACACAAATGGAGGGAACAGGTAGTGACATTTCTAAACACTTTCCTACCTCCTAAACTTGCATCTCAAAGATTTCCTGGGCCGGGAGTACTGTCTTTACATCAAATAGCCCTCAGTAGATTTTTCTCCCTTTCGGGTGTGGAGCATGATTGGTTGATAATGAACCCATGTAAAGTTTTTCGCATCCACAGCTTCCCAGGGCAAGGAGTTCCACAAGCTGGCTGTACGTTGTATGAAGAGCTATCTCCTTTTGGTTTTTTGAACCTTTCACCTGCTGGCTGCCCCATAATGCCCCTGCCTCTTGTACATGGAGAGACTGTGACTAGCCAGTCCCTATTCTTCTCTTCATGGAAGACCATTATCGCCTGCCCTTCAGTTATCTCTTACATCCTGAAGAATCTACCAGCTCCCTCACTTGCCACCCACCTGGAGTTCCCCAGGCACCATGCGTCCTTGTTTTCTCCATGGCCTCAAACCAGGCTGCAAGGTTCTGCATATCCTTCTGATTCACAGAAAAGTCTGGGATCAAAAGACAAAACACAGATCCAAGTGGACAAACTCTTCAGTAAGCAGGTGAATATGTGAAATCGGTTTCTTTAGGTTCTACCCTACCTTATTCTGTGGTCTTTTATCCAGTGGAAAGCAGTAATTTCAGTCCTTTTGTTACAAACAGCAGTTTGTTTTCCTGAAACTTGAGGAAAATCTCTGAGAGGTCAATATATTTGTCAGATTTGGTTGCAATTATGACCACCATATAGAAGAATGCTTATAGTGGACTGAAGGACACAGAGACACACATGCAACATGACCTTATAAGCCTTATTTCCTAGGAAGCTGAGCTTAAAACTACATTGGACTAATCATATTGCATGACTACAAAATCACATTTTTCAGATGATCTGTTCTTTTATGAGCAAAAGGAATATTAGATATGTAAATACTTCATTCATTGACAAGATAACAGACCTGCTAATATAAAAGCATTTTTATTTTACATATGAAAGGTAGGTTTTTTAACTATTTTAATAAGAAAGCTTTGTTTAATCTTCTCCTTGCTATTGTTTTAGTGATTCAAAAGCTGAGAAATCCTGAATTAATCTAGACAATGAGCTAATTAATACATTAATTGTCCTGCATATTATTTTTCTTCAAAATATCAATGCTGGTCCAAAATTGACAGAGAAAAGGATATTCTACAGATAAAAAGCATATATGGACAGGATAATTTAACAAAAGGAAGAAACTGATTGTTTGGCAGCAGTACAGGTGGAGGAGGGGGGAGAAAGGACCTTACTGACCCCAAATTTAAATCCTCTTTAAATGAAACTGAGTCCATCTCTGATAAAGCAACATAATGCTACATACTGGCACATTGTACATTATCGTAATAGCATAACACCACTCTACATTCCCATTTCCAAATGTGATTTGATGGCTTAGATCCAAAAATCATTACTTAGTGCCTTTGTGTGTCTTCTTTATTATGCAGGTACTCATGACATGTTTGCAATGAGTTCCCATATTTTTCCTATCATTTTAGTCACGGTGAAGCAGTTCAGGTACTTTTGGACCAGTATGGAGGCTGTCCATTTTTCTTGTCTCATGTCATCATTTCTGCTGTGCAGTTCACGATCTTGGCTGTGAAACAAGGTTTTGAAAGATTTATTTCAGAGTGATGTTTTTCCCTCCTTGTTCTAAAGCGTTGAACAGTGATCACAGGCAGTTGGACACAGCGATGATAACAACATCTTAGAAATTGTGCATGGCTCATCACTAAGAGGAAGAAGCTGTAGCTTGTTTTAGGAATAGGGAATGAAGCTTTGAAGATCAGTTAACTTTCTTCACTGAGACAGATTAAGTGGAAAAAAATGTTTAACATATTTTGTTCTTCTACTGTATCATTTTATACTATCCTACTACTGCACATAAAACAATGTGCAGTTTAGCTAACATGGCAGACTACTAAAGATTTCAAGAGTTCTCTCATTTTCTCATGTTTTACCTAATCTCTATTCAAATAAAACCTTCCCAGGGAGAATATCCACTAGATCCTGCTTGTATGAATGGTCAGTGGGATGGCCCATGTTAGCACTTTAGAGAAGTGCACAAAGACATCTCTAGTGACAGTACCACCGGTAACGTAATTTGCAAGACACACTTTTCTTAGAGTAAAAACAGATTGTCTGACTCAGTGATGTAAATTATGAATATACTGAAAAACACTAGTTTCTTCCAAAATCAAATGGAACACATGATAGCTGAAGGTTTGGGAACTAACAGAATCAACTTCTTTCCACTCCTGTTTATTCTGATGTAGATATAATTTTCAGTTTGCTTCTCCTCCCAGAAACCTTAAAATCTTATTTTACAGCCTGAAGGATAAATTAGTCAAGCACTGGAGCATTCTGTGAAAACGGGAATTTGTAGTTATTTTCTTCCTAAAACTGAAGATGCAATCATTCTCCAGTGTTTGAATGCCATAAGTAACATGATCTTGATTAAGACCCCTATTTGATGCCTAAAGTATTATTCCATATAAAACCCTAGATATGCCTGATCTTGCAAGAAAAATTTCTATCATTTTCTTGTATCACCAGATATGGTAATTAGCCCAGATAAAAAACTGAAAAGTATATATTATCCCTTGGGATAGGATTAATGTTGTGTAATTATATCCATATATTATTTAATTATGGTAAAATACTTTTACCTAGGCAATTTCTATATTAATGGATTTCTATGTTACTATATTTCTAGTCACATACCTACTCTGTCTCACAGCAAAACTTAGGAGCCCATCATCAAGACGTGGGAGAAGAATCACAGAATGATGCAAATGAGTGCCTGTTCTGGATAATCAGTGGGAGTCCGTGGTCCAACATGCATCAGAAGGTGACTGAAGATCCAGACTCTGGGCTCCCTGCAGGAGGCAACTCATACCTCCTCTCACTGGGCAAATCCCACCCTGGGTGCATCCCATAAGCAAACTTAGTTCTAAGTGCATGGCTGCAAAATATCACCCCTCAGAAGAAGAGGATTAGAACAGAGCAGGAAATTTGTATAATAGATCTCAATGAAACCGGAAAAATGCTCTGGCTCTGTGCAATTATAATAGTTCCTTTTTGGAAAGGAAGAAAAAAATCATGTATCTTTTTTTTTCTATTACCTTACTGCTAGCTTGGTTTTAAACACATTAATTGATCTCTGTGGCTATCATGTCATGTCAATAAGGTCGAGGGCAAATCGCCCTAGTCAATAATGTTAGCTGTAAAGTTATTATGTCATGTATTTACTTTTTCAAAAAGGACAAAAATCTGAGAGAATGCTTTGGGTCAAATTTGAAAAGGCTGTCATAGCTGCACACTCCCAGAGCCTCTTTCTCCAGACCATGCCTCCCACCTCCCTCTCTGCTCAGGAGGTAGAGCACTATCTTTTTGAGCTCTTTTCATGTCTACCATTCCTACCTTGTCTTCCCATCTATCCCAAACAAAAACAGCTTCATTTAGGAGGAATTTCTTCTATCTGGAAATGTAAAAAACACAGAGGCTCTACTAATCTGCAAGAGTGCTAAGCAAAAAACAAATGGCAGACCTTTACCATTTCAGACCACAGTACCAATTCAGACAGGTCCTTTGACCAGAATGTAGCACTGACAACAGGAGAGCATCAGAATGTTTAAAAAGCACATCATTCTCTCTGCAATTAATGCACTAACTGGGACATTTGGTGAAGTGATTGCAGTTGACTAGAGAAAAGAGGGAGTTAGAGACACATTTCCCAAATCAACAACAACCTGTGTCACCAATTGTGCTGTTCATCTCCAGGTGCATCACTCACAGGATAACTTAAGTTGGGAAGTGCCTCTGGAGGTCATCTGGCCTAGCCCTTCCTCAGAGGCAAGATACTTCAAAGTTAGATCAGGGGACAAGCAGCATGCTCTACACTTCTTAACTGTGGACAGACTGTGAGTACATGCTTTGGTGTTTTTCAAGCACTTATTTGCGTATCATTACATGGAAGGGAATCACCTTTAACAGCAGAGGTGTGATCCACCAGGCTGATCATGACACTGTAGTTTCTGATCACGGAAAATCAATGTCACGGTGCTAAAGACAGACAAATCTCATCCATCGTTGGTGTCAACCCCTGGTTTTTTTTTTGAAGAAACCATATTCTCCATATTCTTGGAGACCATATTCACGGAGCTGCTCCTTTCAATCTAAGATGAAGCCCCTCTCAACATTTTAAGTCAGAAACTCTACTGTTTCCTTCAAAGAAGTATCATTCCCCACATACAAGTCTGAAGTGAACTTCTGCCTTTAGCTTTCAACCTGCCTTGCTCTACTTGTTTCCTCCTATGCCTTGCAGATTCCTGAAGAGTGGGGCCAATCCGGTTCAAGTCCTGGTCCTCAGGATTGGTCATGCAACTGGGGGCAACTTGAAGAAGTGAAGTTTCATTCATAGGTGTTTTTTAACACTTCTATGACCAGTTACCAGCATATTCCTCCCTCAATAAGCCAAGAGAACTTCTTTCAGAGTCCTTTTCCAGGCAAGATAGCTACTGCATACATGACTGCATGCAGCTACTTCATGAGGATTTTCATGCTTTAATTCTGTTGCCACCTCCTGCTCCTCAGGCACAGATGTCACTTCTTTTTTTCACAGGTCTTGGGAGGACATGGGGAGTATGGCTGACATTTGGTGAAGGTCCATGGAACACAGAAGACCCAGAATTGCTCACAGCATTACAGCCTCTCTTCTCCATATGCAGCTGTACCACAAATCACTGAGTCATTTCTGTTCAAGAGAAGGCACCAGATAATTTTAAATGTGTTTTGACATCAAGGGGACTAAAGTGGTGCTTATGCGTTCTGGCCTGGGAATGCTTCCCTAATCACTTGTTTTACCTCTATTAGAAGTCACACCAAAATAATTTTTTCTCTCAAAAAGGTATAGAAAAGAGAAAATGCATTTAAAGTAGAAGTAATAATGATAACCATAGCAAGATTAGTCTAGCCCTTGGCTAACATGTTTATTAACATTTTTAAGAAAAAAGACTTTTACTCACCTGATGTTGGTTTGTTTTCCATGTTGTACACTTGACTACATGTGTAGAGCTTGGCCGTATACTATCAAGAATTGTAAGCAAATCATAGTCTCCCAGAAACAAACCCTTGCTTTCAAAAGTTAGTACAAAAAATTCACCATACAGTTTGACTCAGTAGGTAAGTGCTGTTGTGTTCCATCTTTGTCACACAAAATATTATCATCGAGGGAAAAGTTTAAAAAGTGGAGAAAACTGGTAATGTTTAATGAAATACTTGAGAACATATGAAAAACAGAATACATAATGTGTCCTGAGGTAATAGACCTAAGATCTGTGAATAATATTTTTGTCTTTGATGTCCAAATATATTTAACATGTTTCTCTTCATTTGCTGCAAAAAATGTGGGGTAAACTGCTCAAAATTGTAAAAATCATAGCTAATACTTTTATGAATTATATATCAGCACATTAACATGGAAAGATGTGAACATTTCATGAACACAAATGATCTTCATTCTGATATGGGGAGGAAACTGTTTACCACTCCAGCTTTCATCTGGAGCATGTTTATTCAAGATACTTTCTTAGGGTAGCATTTTGATAGAGGAAATCTTATATTACCTTAATATTATTACTGAAGAATTTCACTTGAATATGACCATATCTATTTGCATTTTCTGTTTGGTGTAGGCATTGCAAGAAACTAGAGAATATAAAAAAAATGACATGTACATTGTGATTACCTTACAATATTTAGCTGCAGATTGAGAACTTTCCCTCTCTCTTTTATATTAATTTAATAAATATTTATCCAGCATTTAGCACCATGCAGATCTCTACTACCTTGACTGAGGGTCTGATTCTGCCACTTATTCCTGGAAATATTTAAACCCCTACATGCTTAAGCATCCATAGTTAACATTCCCCAAATGTCTAAATGTCTGCTTCTGGAAGTGTAACTTAAATCCTAACCACACTCAGAAGGTAGCTACTTAGATATAGAAAGAGTTTTGGGCTGTACAGTTCTCTGCAATTTAATTCCTCCAAACAGGTCTCCATAGATGAGTCTTAGTCTTCACTTAGATACTTACACTGCTTATAAAGTAAAAATATGGGAATATATAGACAGATCTGTGGAAAACTCTGAGTGGGGCTGAGCACCCATGTAAAAGGAAGTAATAGAAATGCTCTGATAGAGGTATCTATGCACCTGAGAAGACTGCCAGCACTGTTTAAGAACAATGTTACCTCTCATTCTAGTTTCACTGACCAGAGCTTTATCCTGAATTGGTCCTTTCATCCTTTTTTTCTAAATCTAAGAAAAAATAACTCATATATATATATATATATATATATATGCATTGCCTTTCATGCATTGACTAGTGAATGCACCCAAAATATGGCAGATCTACATGTAGGGAAGAGCAAACAGCTGAGTCAGATGCCTAACTTGAAGATGGTCAGGACAGGAGACCTCAGCACTTTCTACTGACTGTCTCCAAGTGGTCTCTCTGTTTGTGCATTGGATGTTTGAATCTCATTTTCAAGTATCTAATTCTTCCTGGCTTTGCACAGGAAAAGTAGGAACCTGAATTTCACTCCTTTAGGTGCTTTAGTAAGCACCTAAAACTTGCACATTGTGGTCCTTAGCTTTTTACATACCTAAATCCTATACCAGATTTAGTACCAGATCTAAAAATTGTAGTAATTTTGTATGAAAATATAGGAAGACTTCTCTTCTGTAATATGGAATACATGTAACACATATCATACAGTTCTGCCATTTGGAGGTAAACACCATGCCACCTGAGTTATGTTTTACTAAATTCCTTCCTCGTTTTCTTGACTACAGACAAGCAGCGCTGCTTGCAAAGTGTAAAAAGTATATGCACTGCCTATGCACCCAGTTACACATGCAGCTGTGAGTGTGGCGAGCCAGGCAGAATTTCAAGTTGGCAGTTTACATGAGAGTTAGCACAGCTGCATGCACAGCTGAAAACTTGCTCATCATTTCTGTATGAATTCATTATTGTGGATGTCCTGGGAATTAGCTGTCCAGGAAACCATTTGGAGTGCTTTTTGACAATCAATACAAACTACCAAAAAATATCTGAACACACATACTGCACTGTGTCTTTGAGGGCATTGGCACTGAGGCACAACATAGCCCTTAATGGTCAACCCTTAATGACCATGAAATAAGTCTTCATGCATCTCTTGATTTGCTAAATTATGATTATTTTGCCTTACCTGGAGAATGCTATAAAGCTAAAAGAGACCCACCCCTTACTGCAGCAACTAAGTAGAAAGAGAAGGAATTTAGCAGAAAGAGAGATGCCTGCTCACATCTATGCCCCCTTCGTGAGCAAGGCTGGGTTGTGACGAGAAGCACATCTTGGACTTGGGAATTACACAGCCCTCTGCTGTATGAAACCTTAAAGCAGTGAAAGCTTTAGGTTCTAACCAAATGATGAACCAGTAACGTTTTCTTTTATGTATACCTAAGAGACTCCATTTTGTCATCTTATTTTCTTAGGTATTTTTTATTTTTACTTCAGACTTATCAAAGAAATAATTTCCCCTTTAAGACTGGCTGAATTGCTAATTGGGCAGTAATTGGCAAGTGTCTCAGGCAGGTAAAATGATGTTATTTCAGATGAACACAAGCCAAGAAAGACTCTCCCAGAGACACTGGTGCTTCCAAGTAAACGTTGCATTTACCCTGGCTCATTGGTCCCCGTTGACAAGGGAGGGAATCCCTGAACAAAGTCCTTATAACGGGTGTGGTGTGAATGTATGGAAAGAAAGAATAAGGAAAAGGCTCTTAAAGAAACGGGCAACAGAGTTATTCCAGTTTTTGATCAGAAGAGACCATCCAGGGATGTTTTCCAACCCCCAAGATAACACGTGCTTCCCTTGTCTTGAGCTTAACATCTTGTGTTTGGCTGAAGCATACCAAACTTGGGTTGGGAGGAACAGCATCTTGGAAAAGCTCCTCCAACACTGAGCCAGGGCAAGCAGAATGACCCCTGAGTGTCGCATCGCATCAGGGGAGGTCGGTCTTGCGACAGTTCCTATACAGAGCACTCAGTGCTTTCTGACATACAGACCACATCTTATCTTTTCCAGACAGTTCGCCTTTAGTGTACATATCGACTCTGAGCTTTGCAGGCCCCAATAACTACTGTCACCTTCAAGAACAAGCTGGTTCTTCAGCTGTTACAAAACGTTTGTTTTCTCCAAGGAGAAACAGTGCAGAGTGTGAAATGATCCTCTTGGGGGCCTTTCTGGGACTGGCTTCAACTTTCTTCTCCCCTCCTGTCCTCCAGGATGGTCACGTGTAAGCAACTTCAATGCCAAAAGGCTTCTTGATGACAAACTCCCTGTGCCAGCAGGACCACAAGGCAAGGCCTGAGACATGCTGCTGTGTCTTGCTACCACTATATGTGCAACAGTGAGTCCCTCCTCTTTAGCCCATCATGTTATTAGATCCTCCTGCTCCTTTTCTCTAGTCCTTTGCAAACGCTGTCAAGTCTTGCATCGCATAGTTCAAAAAGAATTCTAGAAGAAACGGATGCAAATAATATAAATCTCACCATATTTGGGACTTTGCATCAAACAGTGGGGGCTGAGGGTAGAGAGAAGGCATCTTTGATTTCCTTGGGCATGGAGGTGGTCCCCAAGACTTACCGTGAGGCAGCCCCCCTCCTCTTCCTTCTGTGGGTGAAGTGTGGGCTCCTGGCCTTTTAAAAGGTTTGCATCAGATATGGCAAGGTTTTAAAATTGCTCAGAAGTCAGCATGGAGTGAGTGGGAAAGAATCACAGCAAGACGATGAAACAAAACAGACCACCCCCCCCTCATATGTAACCTGATGAAAAATTCTCAGGTTTCCATAGCATCCACCAGCAACTGTCATCTTTTTCCTCAGGACACACTTTTGAATTCCAGCACAAATAGCCCTTTGTTTAGGCAGTTACTTTTTAAAAACTTCTATATAATAATGGATCCCCATAAATCCATTTTACACATTTTTTTAATCTCTCCAGCTAAATGATTTGGCAAGAAGTGACCTACTTAAAAATGAACTTGTCGCTGACATGATTTTAGAACTTGAGAGCTTTTTAAAAAATAGAATATATTATAAGATTCAAAACTGGAAGATATGACAGCAAGACATGACATAGATATTTCACATCAAGTAATTATCAAAGCAGCATGAAATACTGTCCTTGCTCTTTTCTCCATTTTTCTTCTTTTTCTGCTTTATTTGAACACCGCAGCTTCTTAGATCTCCCACTTATTACCTCCTCAGGCAATTTCATTTTCTCCACTTCACTTTTATCACACCATACACAATGTTACATCCAAGGCTAAATTCAGGAATGTTTGTTCCAGGAATGCCAGCCTGCTTTTTCAAGTTGTTGCATGATGTTTCAAACACAGGTTGAGGATTTAGAAGGAAGACTCATAACAATTTTAGAGTAAATAAGAAGCAGAAAAGCCATAAGCAAAATTGTTGAGGACTTCAAAGATGTGGAGAACTTCTGTTGAAGATATGTGAGGAAGAAGAGAGATGGAGTGAGAAGCCACAAATGCAAAAAGAAATAAAATAGTGTTATTATGGATTTATAAAAGCTGTTTAACATAACTAGGAAAAACTGGTAGCTGTAGTAAGATTAAAATTCAGTTAATTTTTTGCTGAAACTACCTTTTATCAGCCTTTTATCCTGCAGATTTCTGAAACTGTTTTTTAAATGTGCTGTTTTACTGTGAAAAATATTAATATCCCGTGAAGATATAGCCATATAAATTATGTAGTTTCCAAAACAGAGGAAAATAGAGGATGATTCACAAGTGTTTGATCCCAAGTTAAGAATCTGTTTCAATTAATCGCAGATCATGCCAGACATGGGAAGCATTAACCCCTTTCTCCTGCTGCAATGGACACCCGGAAGTTGTGAGGGATCAGCAGAAAGCCCCCATGCAAAACAACCCTTATGCTCCCTGTTGAGGAGGTCTGGAAGTAGAGAGGGAGGCAAGGCTACCCAGCCTTGTGCCAAGGAAATCAGTGTTGCTGTGGCACACTTCAGAAGGACAACAAAGGAGGAAAAAACTGAGTGAAACAGCCAGTGGTTTCCCAGATGACCAAGAACAGCTGCTGTATTTGTTGTGGCGTGAGATTGGGGCTGGTCAACCCTCCTCCCCATCATCCTCCTCCACACTGGTATCTCCGTGACCTGAGCCAGCCGGCAGCAGCCCTAAGGACGGCAGATGCTGGTGGCAGGATGCGATGGATAATCAACTGGATGTTGAGAGCAGGCTAAGCAACTGGCTTTGATGACCCATCCACAAAATTTAGTAAGCCTAGTCCTTGAGGGCTTCTGAGAAAAGGTTGTCCCTCCTACAGAAAAGTTTTATTGAAGATGTGGTAGGACTAGATAAAAAATCAACTTTTTGCCTTCAGCTACTGATGAAGTAAGTTTCAGCCTTCCTGTTATCCTTCCATATCACTGTAGTTTTCAAACAAGCTTAGACAACTGAAGCAAAAAAATGAAGACTGAGAGCTCCAGACTCAAAAAGTTCAGTCTGAATCAAATCAACTGATTTATAAATATATTTGTAATCTAATAATTATTCAGGAGACAAACAGGGTCTTTGCTAGCATCAGAACAAAGCAATGTCAGCAGTTTTCTTCCAAGAGTGATGAACTCAGTTAATCTGAAGTGTCTGCTCGTTGGCTGCTCTGAGTCCTTTGCATTGTGAGGAGACTTTGCGTTGCAGTTTTTCTGGTTGAGCTCAGACCAGTGGTGCTCACAGTCTGCTTGAGCTTCTGAGAATGTTTTGTGCCACATTTTGTGGCTGCCCCTGGCCCTTCTGTCTGGGGGGTGACAAATGCAGAAAAGCTAGATTGATGGTTTAGAAAGACAGACACCATCTCCATGAGGAGACTACCCTGCAGTATTTGATACCAAAATGTGTTGTTAGAATGTCATTCACTGTTGGCCTTGTGACTAAAAATCAGCAAATACTGCATCTTCCATGTTTCTTATCATCAAAACTGTTTGGCGAGTTAGGACAAGGCATCTCCAAGTAGTTGCATGTCCAGATCTTGATTTCATTCAGGCTGAACGAATATCAACCTACAAATGCCCCAGAGGCTATGGCAGATGCTCAGCCCCTGAGGAGAGAAGAGCAGGCATCCCTGGCCAGCCAGAGCCACCCTCCCTGCTTCTCCTCACCAGCTCCCCCCCGGCGCTGGCACACATAGAGGTGCTTTGGGATGGTTTTGCTCTCTCTCTGAGATATCCAAATAGTTTAGGGTAAATGTTTTTCTCCTCCAAAGACATGCGTTCTCTCTCCCCTAAGGAGCTCTGCAGGGCTGCATTTATTCCTCTCTCAGTCAGTTGCCTCTAGAGCTGCTAGTCTGGGAAGAGAGCCTTAACTGCAATGTTTACATTCAGTATCTTAACAGCCTGCAATTTATTTTCATTTCAGCTTGTCCCACCAATAAACTGAATGCCTAACCTAGTTGGACAAAAATGGGCCTTGCATCAGGGTTAATGACGCTCCCTCTAGGTCAGATGCAAGTGATATTGGCAGCTTGGCAGGATGGAGAACAGCGATGGGAGTGTAAAAGATGACAGGAACAGAGGAGTGGGGAAGAACATTATCCTTTCTTTTTGAAATTAGAACCAATGACCAACATTACACTTCTAGCTACTGCGAGATGATTGCATAAGTGCAAGATCAGCCTTTCTTCCAACTGTACCTGCCCGGAAAAGGGCAAGCAGATCTCGTTACTGTGAGTGTTGCCTGTCTGTGACCACAAGCAATATAATTGACCCTGTAAAGTCTGACTTTGCAAGTATAAAGATAATCTCTCACTCTGTTGATAGATAGACAGATACACAGGCAGAGGCATAGTTATCACATATGGTTTACACGCACTAATATGTACAGGCATGTGCTCTGGAAATGTTAAAGGAAGAAATTAAAGCTGACAAATCTGTAATGTAAAATTTGAAATACAGATGAAAGAGTAAATCAGTAATCTGGCCACACTTACTTAGAAAATCAAACTGCTGTTGTGAGTTCTGCTAATTTTCCTAATGCCACTTGGATGCTTTGCCAATAAATAATCTTACAATGTCAACATCAGTCACCATGTTACAAAGACTCCTCATCTGTGATCGAAATCATTCTGTTTACCCTGAAGACACATATCTATAAGAAATTTAAGAGGTCATCAATCATGATCTTTCCTTCCAATGATTATAAAGTTGCATCTTCTGATAAGAACACTTCCAGTGTTCTTGTCAGGATAGAAATCAGAGCTGAAACCTGGTCTTTTTACAGATGTCCTAGACTGCATCTCGTTTCTAATTTTGGAAGCTATATAAAATAACTGTTATAAGATTGAGTCTCTGTTACATGTAGATACCATTACCCAGGTGAAGGGATGAAAAGACATCTCAATATATATGACAATTAGGGTCAAGATTTAATTATCTAGCATACAGTTATATAGCATAGAGCCATTGAAGAACAATGCCAGATGCATTCATTTTATCTCCAGTGCTCTGAAATTTTATGTACTTGAATAATTCAGATTTTTCATCCTTCCCAAAATCTTACATGGTCACATTTTAATTTGCTATTTTCCCACAGTATATTAGCTGTTTGTTGATGATATAGGAATCACCTGATAATTGTGTAGCCGCCTATGTGTCTTATCATTAAACTATTGGACTTTCTACTGGAAACCAAAACATCATCATAAAATTCAAATAAACATTTCACAAGGACCATCACACAGGATGTATAATTTTAAACGCATCTGAAAAGCAATACTCTGAGGCATGTTTCATTGCAATTGCTTCCCAAATAGTTTTCCATTAGGGCTGGGATTCAAGCCACAGCAAGTGCCTTTAATCCAGTTCTTAACTCGATTAGGGAAACGCCTGGATAGTAACTCCAAAAACTTATTTTTCTGTCACTTCCACAGGAAATGTTTAACCCCACTATAGATTACCTTGGATCTAATGAACTCCCGGTTCCTGAACAAAAATCATCATATTAGTTGTCAGAAATGGTGTGGTCTAACTGCAACAGGAGAGCAGGATCTGTGCACTGAGCATGGCTAGGGCAGGCTTATTCAACGGAGACACCGTTGCCCACACACTCTCTCATATACCTATTTGCAAAGTAACTCCCAGACACAAAACCACTAACATCCTGAAAAGCCATTTACTTTTCTGTGTGAGGCAGGGGCAGTTTTTGGCAAAAGTGAGGGCTTTTTGCAGGTATGGATAGCATTTTACCATGCTCTGAAGCATCCACGTGGCAGGAACCAGGCAGCACAAAGGCAGAAGATTCGCCCGCTTCCAGATCAAGGCGTGGTTCCCTTATCCAAGCCTGCTACCTCCTCTCCATGTGAAAGATGGACTCAGAAAGCCTTCCTAGGAATCAGTGTTGCTATTTAGCTATGAAAGCTGCTCATCTCCTGAAAAGTCCATAGTGTAATGTCACTGTATTGCAGATCAAAGAAAGATTAAACAGTCAATTTATTTTAGAAACTGAGAAAGCAAAAAGTGAGCTTGCCCTATTAGTCATTTTTTCACTCCCACCCAAACTATTAGATAAGCCTGAGGTAAAGTGCTTGAATTCATTAAAGTTGCTAAAGGCAAGAAAGGACTGAAACACATGCCTTTTAATTTTCCATCTCTTGCTCTCTCTTAAAAAAGGGAACCCCTGTAATTTCACAGGTCAAGCTGTGATTACAGCCATTTTGATAAAATGCTGAATTACGGACCAGAGAGGACTTTTCAGTTCAAACTTATCATACTTGTCATAGCCTAGACTCCTGGATGATAGAACTGACTTCAGAGGAAGCTGGGAGTTCTCAGTATTTCTGTAAATCATGAGTTTTATTGACTTGCCTATGATTGACATGCTTAGTTTGATATATCTGACCTTTTGGTGTGTTGTCATTATGGTAAATAGAAATGGCATAATGAAAGAACACAAGAAAACAATTTTCCTTCAAGGGTCTTCAAAGTTCGCATATCAAAGGGAATGTTGCAAAGCTACAGCATGAAAATCCGATGGTTTGGGTTCCCCAGTGTTACTAAACAATATCACTTCTGCCAGCTTGTTGACAGGCATAACGAGGAGGATTCACACCGCCCACCCTAGGAATCTAAACAGAGGTGCCTAAATTAGGTGTTCAGGCTGCGTGGAATCCCTCGCAGCCTCCTCCAAACTAATCATTTTTTTCCCAACCACCCTCTCAGGGTTGGGGCCTATGTTGACTTCAGAGACATCCTCAAAGGACTGGGCCACAACCTTTCTCACTTACGTTTAGAGTCCTAAAGCAGAAAGTGTGAACCTCCTCGAGAGCCTAGAAGAGTCTCATGCCTGGCTGGTGTTTGGGGAACATGCTGGGGCCCGAGATGCATTTGCATTTAACAGGGAGGCCTGGAATTAATAATGCCTTTAGCTAGCAAACAAGTGCTGGGTCCTGTAGGATCAGTGGGTATACATGCCAATGAACTAGCCTTGAAGCGAAGGTTTACCATTGCCAGCAGGGCCACCTTAATGGTTGCATGCTGGAGCAAGCAGGGTGATAGTGCCAGGGAGCTGACTGCGGCTCCTGAGGAATCTCTTCTTTCTCAAAAGACATCTAATAGCTCCTGCCAAACCCTGCACCCAGTGCCTTACCTTGGCAGTAGTACTGTGCACCCTGACAGCACAGGTGCTGCGGGACCACCAAGGGGAACTGAGAAGCCTCCTGTGCAAGTAACCTCGGACAAGTAAGATGAAACGAGTGTGAAATGGAAAGGAGCCTAAACGGTTATGCGAGCTGCATGCCAGCAAGAACACAAAGCTGCCCCAGGGAAAGGAAAAAGGCAGGGAATCACTGCTGGAGATGCTGGCTCATTTCCAAGAAAGACATTTGCCCCATCAGAGGGCCTGGCTCCGCACTGGCCGCCTCGCTGCCCGGCGCTGGCCACCGTGCCGCTGGGACGCAGGCCGGGCCAGGTTCCCCTTGGCGTAGTGCCCTCACCTCGCAGCCTCGTCTCCGGTGCCACGCTGAGCTTCCCCGTGAGCCGGGCAGCGCCGGCTCCGGGAGCGAGCAGCGGGCAGCAGCTCTGGTTAAGCCCAAGCCCGCTCGCCCAGAGGCGCCGTGCCCGGCGGCGCGCACCCCTCGCCGCAGCTCGCTGCCACCTGCCACCGCGGTCCCCGTGCCCCGCCGCCCCCCGCAGCGCCCCTCGGTGAGCGGGCAGCGCTTCCCCCCCCGGCCCCCGGCCGAAGCGGGGCGGGGGGAGCAGGGAAACCCGCCGGCCGCAGCCGCCCGCTCGGGCCCGCGGCGGGACGGGGCGGCCGCGAAGCGCGGAGCGCGGCGGGCGGCCCCGCCCCGGGCTGCCGCGGGGGGCGGGGGGGGCACCCCCGGCCGGGACAGCGGAGGGGGGGGGAAGGGGGGCACCCTCGGCCCCGGCTGGGGCGGCGGGGAGGCGCCGCGGCGCGGGCGCGGGGGGCTGGCGGCGGGGGCCGCCCGCCAGGGCGGGGGCTGTCACGTGGCTGTCACGATAAAACCGGGGGTAATTGCGTTTAGGCAAATGAGGCTGCCTCGGCCCTCCCCGTCTCCAGGTATATAAAGTGGGGCGCTCGCCCGCCGACGGCCAATGCGCACGGAGAGCAGCGCCCGCCCCGCCCGGCGCAGGAGGTGCGTGTGTCCGCGCCCGTGCGCGCCGCGGCGCTCGTGCGGAGCGGGTGCGCGGGGCTCGGGACTCGAGGGGTGCGGTGTGTAGGGGGGGATCTGTATCCTATATGTGTGTGTGTGGGGGGGTGCCTCTGTGTGTTTGTGTATGCGGACGTGTGCGTCCCTCTGTGAGCGTGCTTCTGTGTGTCTGTGCGTCTGCCTAGATGTATGTGTGCATACGGACGTGTGAGGGTGTGCGTATATCTAGACACGTGTGCAGCTGTACGTATGTGGAGAGAGGTGTCCGTATGTAGGTGTGCACACCCAATACGTGTGTAGCTGTATGTATAGTGTGCATAACTAGATGAGCATGCATGGGGGGGTAACCTAGATGTGTGCATACCTAGAGGGGTATGGATCTGTATGTGTGAAGGTGTGTATATCGAGATGTGCATGGATCCATATGTGTGAGGGGGGCTGCATGCATCTGTATGTGTATGCATCCATATGGGGGGGCTGTGCGTACAGCTAGACGTGTATGTATATAGGTGTGTGTATCTAGGTACATACGTATCTGTGGGTGCGAAGGGGGGTGCGCACAGCTAGATGCGTGTGCATACTGTATGTGCGAGGGTGCATACGTGCCTGCGGGGGCGGCGCGTAGCCCCTGAGCGCCGTGTCCCCGCCGGCGGTTCCTCCCGTCCCCTCCCGCCCCCGCAGGTGGCCGCAGCCCGCCCGCAGGACGTCGAGGCGGCGATGAGGCTCCCGCTGGCTTTCGCCGTGCTGCTCCTCGCCTCGGCGCGGGGGCTGGCCGAGGAGCTCGGCGCCACCGATGACCTCGGCTACTGGTCCGACTGGTCCGAGGGCGAGCAGGGCAAGGTGAGCGCGGCGGCGGGGCGCGGCGGGGGCGGCGGGGGCGCCGTCGGCGCGGGGCCGCGCTGAGCGCCGCCGCTGGTCGCCCGCAGGAGGAGCTGCCGCTGCCCTTCGAGCACTTCCTGCAGAGGATCGCCCGGAGACCCCGGCCCCAGCAGTTCTTCGGCCTGATGGGCAAGCGGGATGCCGGTGAGCGGGGCGCGGGCGGGGGGCGCCTCGCGGCCGCGCGGCTTCCGCGCCTCGCGCGGCGGGCGCTGCACCCGGCGTCGCTCTTCCCAGCAGCGGCCCGAACTTTGCAGCGGGTCGCTCGCTTCCTTGGGTAAATCTTTCTCAAAAGTTGCGAAACCCCCCCCCCCCATGCAAGGCAAACCCATCGACTGGAAAATAACCAATAGTAAAATTGCACAGCAAAGTTGCAAGTGCACACTAATTATAGCATGTAAATAAATACCAGTAAAAAGTATCACTATAATGCACAGGTTGGCATACATGCCACTAAATTATCAGAGCGTGAAAACAGTATGATTACTGCCATGTAATACTGTGTACAATTATTGCCATCTTTTCTCATTTTAAGTGTGCACCGAACTGAGAATCGGTCAGAGTAGCTTGGAGCTAAACAGATATAAACTGTGTCATTTTAACTGAAATGAGACTTTGTAGTCTATTGAAGGAGAAATACGGTTGTAAATGATCTCCTTAATTTTCCCTACATTGAATATACATAGGGTAGTTTCTGTATTTGATTCGTCGAAGGATCACAGAAATAGCGTATGTATATGCCGATCCTTTTTCAAAAACTCTTTCTTTTTTTTTTTCCTTTCCTCTTCTATGCAGGATATGGCCAGATCTCTCACAAAAGTAAGTTTAAAAAATCCCCAACATCTTAAGTAACTATTAAAAGATATTCAAATGGAGAACAGTATATTTTAGTGGATTCTTTAGAATATGAATGAGTTCAGTGAAGGACTGGCAGCACAGGTGGTGGAGAAATATTCTGTCAAAGAATAGAGTAGCCAGCAGTAAAGTCTTAAGCTTGTACCTAATCTGAACCTCCACAAGCTTTGAGACTTCAATCAGCTTTAATGTGTGAATGGTGCAGCCCTTATTTCTCTAGGGGTGCATTCTGCAAACCTTTCTCATAGGCAAGACAGGCTTACTGCCAGGCTTGGAGTGAAAGAATTAAGACAGCAAAAGCTGGAAAATTAGAATAGTGAATTCCCAAATCTCTGAGAAGTGATGACATGAATACACATACAAGATACTGTATCTGTGATCTTAGCGATGTCCAACTGTGAATCAGACCCCCATCGTAGCAGAGACTGATTGATGATGTGCTGTCATATAAACAAGCGTATCTTGCACCATTAATAAGCATGTCTTGCTTTGTTTCTGTGTAACGCCAAGTGGGAGATGGTATCAGCAGTGCAGTATTGCCTTGTTGCATACAGTGACAAACAGTTTTATTCTCTGAAATTATCTGAAGATGCTTAGAAAGGACCTAGAAGACTTTTTAATAAGTAAAAATTGATCTTGTGTTTTGTCAGCTGTCCCCAGAGGTTGATGCGTATCCCAGTGTTCTCTGTTAGTCACTAGATTTTATCACTAGGATTATTTATTTGAAGATCAATTAAAGAGAGTCCCATCCAAAGCTCATGACAAATAACTGCTGACTAAAGTTAAAAAAAATGATAGCCTTCTTAAACTGTTTCAGCTCTAAAGTTAATGCCTGTGAGGTCTTAAAAATCATTCATCTTGTTTTGTAGATGAATTAGTCAAGCAAAATTCCTTCCAAAGAGGAATTTCTAAATTTGCCTCAAGTCAGCCTAGAAAAAGAAGAATGGCTCATTTTTGGTCCTTATCTGAAACTATAGCTATCACTACATCTAATGCATGCTATAGGCCAAACCTTGGAGTAATTTATCCGCTACACAACCAGTGCCTTGAGGAGTAATAATGGGGCAGGATGGTAATATTTGAACTCATAAATATTCCAAAAATAGAGCCAGACTGTCTAGCTCAGTCATGTCCAGACATAGAATCCCATTGTCTTCCTCTCAAATAAGGGCTCTGTTGCTTGACCTGTGATGAGGATTTTCTTCCATATAACATAAAAAACACTGACAAGTGGAATAGGTGTATCATACAGATGCAAGCTATGCCAAGATATGGTCTTCTTATGCATGTGCTGAAGTCTGTAGGGATTGTACTATCCATCAGCTGCACTGGGAGAGGAGTAAGAATCAGTTATCGGCCATTGTTTTTCTATTATGGTTAAAAGGCAAAAACAATCATGTCTATTCAAGCCAATGGGAAGGTTTCCACTAACTGGCCTGGGCCTTGGTCTAATCTACTCCCAGTGATTACCCCCTCCCTCATCTGAGAGTGGTGTGAAAAATGAGTACGTGAGATGAACACGTGTCTGAGTCTGTGTCTTCCTTCCTCATGAGAACACATGATCTTAAAAGCCTGCCTATTTAAAATGTATTAAAATGCCTCCAAATATATTTTTTCAGGACATAAAACAGACTCCTTTGTTGGGCTTATGGGCAAAAGATCTCTAAATTCTGGTAGGTATATTACTAAATCTGCTACGTGGTAATATATAGCTGCTTAATTCTGTTGCTTCCTTGTTCTCTCCCACTGGATGGATGAAGCAGTCTCTATGCGGTGTAGACCCAGAATTCTCTGAAAAGGGACCAGAATATTCTTTCTTACTCAGAATATTTCAGGGTCCTGTTCACTCTAATGCTTGTGATGATCAAGCCTGGTTTGAGCTGCCAAAGTGCAGGCAAAATCAGGTAAGATTCCCTAGGGCACTTTCCCTGCTCTCCCTATCCTCACTGGTATTTGTGTTTTTACAGTCTGCAAAATGCTATTAAAGAAAAAATAAGTAAATTTTACTGGCACGTCAGGAGAAATTTGGAGGCTTAAAACATAATGCTCATTTAAGCTTGTAATTCAAATCCGGATCTCCTCAGCTGAAGGTGCACTCACCTTCTCAGCAGATCATTATTTTTAATAAACTTGAAGCAGGAGCGGAAAGAGCAGAGATCTGCCATTAATATCGCCTCATTCTTCAGCTCAAACAGTTAAACATTCCCAGCCCCTTACAACTTTTAATTTTACTTCCAAATAACAAACAGCATTTTAAACTTTGAATGGATACTGTGAACTCATTTTCCCATACACTCTGTATAGGACAGAATCCTGCTCCTTCCTGTGAGCAACCCCTAAGGGTAATGCCAGACTGCCAGTTGCTCTAGCTTTCCTGTGCTGTAGGGTAGTAATGAGGGAAATCTCTCACAGTGAACCATAAAGTGTCAGTTAATTCCCTAGAAAAGAAATTAAAAAAACCCACAAAACTAATGCCTGTTTCATGTCTCTGAAATAATTCTCACTGTTTTGTTAAATGAATGATAAAAGTTAAATTACTAGCTGACACCTTTATATTATGTAGATACATGCTGTGATCTATATTCTGCAATTATGGTTGTCAGTAACTTTTATTTTCAATTAAACCCTGTTCAGACTAGTAATATTGCTCTGCATCATTTTGCAAATTGCTATGTATCATGAATAATTTTGTACAATTTTATCTGTGGTGGCAATAGCTATTAAATGCATAATACCTGTAAATATATCTGCTATCATAAAAGTAAATAGCCTGGAAGTGATAAATTTTGTATTGGTTTCCTTTGGGATTACATTTATATTCATATGAGAATGTAAGATATAGCAAAATGTTTAAAAAAGGCAAGGATTTTATTGCCCTAATTTAAAAAATGCTGGTATAGTTAGAATACTGTTATCTGGTGTTTAAGTATTTATCTCTAACAGAGGGGAATAATGAAGTTTTACCCTGTCAGGCTATGTAATACCTGCCTGATAGGTAAAACTAGAATTCACTGCTTTCCTGCCTGATTCCCTGAGAACAAAATGGTAAGAAGTTGCTTCTGCTCCTGTTGAGGAGAAGATAGTCCCGAGGACTGTGCAATCAAGCAAGGTCAGGAATTTGTCCCAGGATTACTGTCCCTCCTAACTAATACTCCCCACCAAAAGATGTTTAACTGGACAGGAATTAGTCGCCTCTTTTCTTGATGCCATAATGTACTAGGTTTTTTTTCTCTTTAATAGTTTTCTTCTGTTATTCAGAGAACCTCCGAGTCCCCTGGCGTTAGGGGAGACACTGTGTAAGAGTTTATGCTGTTGGGTGTAAGTGCTATGCTGGTTTTAGGTTTCATGTGAGAAACCAGGTTGCCGTAGCCCTGGGATCTTGATTCCCCGCTTGGTAAAATGGGATCTGACACTGACCATCCCCCAAGCTGCTCGTACACTCAGATTAATGCTCCAGGTGGAATCTAGAAAAATCAAACACACAGTAAGGATACTAAAGTCAATCCATATTGAGAAAGGAAGTGCGACTTTATTGTCTATTTAGCCTGGTGAATTTTGAAGTCTTATTAATTTAAAACCTTCACTGATCTAAAATTCAAGCTCTCTACAACACACGGTGCTGAATCCCACACAATTAGTTGTGTTTGCATGCAATAGTCAGACACGCATCCGCTCCTTGAAAGCAGCGCTCCCTTTGGGGTCCAAACGACGGTGACTGCTGTGATCAGCTGCACGTGACCCTATGGTCAGGCTCTGCAGGCCTCTCTCTCATTTTAAAAGAGCAAGAAGGAAAAACCTCCTGCAGCCGCTAAATGCTAAATATGTTACTGATGACTATTTTAGGCTGCAGATGGTCCAGAGAGTAGTCTGAGTTTTGCATAGATCTTGCTGCAGTTTTAATAAAAGGCGTCTTCATGTGCATAGGTTGGATATAGGGAAGGTTTAAAACTAGCAAAGAGCTGGTTATGCAGGGCAGAAGGTGGAAATGTCGGTGTGGAAAGCCTCTACCCACAGATCGATCTCTGTGCCCAGCTCCGATCTGTTAAACGAATTCCTGGAGGCGAAAAGGCTCGGCGCGAGTGGCTGCCACCAGGAGCTGCACAGGCTGCAGGCAGAAAGCACTGCTCAGACCGACAGCCGCCAAGAAGATGCCGCGGTCTCGGGGGTAAAAGCCTTGCTTCCCACGCAATCCCTGTCGCTGCGGAGGTCGCTGATCGCCCCCTGCGTTTAGTCACGGCTGAGACTGCTAGCAAACAGCATCTACCTAATTTCTGGGGATGAGGCAGCATGCTTCATGATGAGGAGCCAAATAGTCTAGGCCTAGTCTGGAAAGCCCTAAATTTGCCCGTGCAAGGCAAAGGGATTTGAGTGCTGCGTGTGTCAGGATAAGCCGTTGCTGCTCGTGTCTGAATGAGCTGATGTTGTCAGGTGGTGAACCAGCAGACTGGATATCTCTAACATTTGCTTATGCTTATTACAGTGTACACAAGGCTTCACAATGATGTGCCTCATTCTTGTTTCATTTTTCACAGGATCCTCTGAAAGGAGCATAGCACAGAATTACGAGCGAAGGCGTAAATGAGACATTCCCATGCATTATTTATTAAACTTCATTTGTTCCAATGGCCAATGCAGTGTAATGTAAACTAACCACTGTATGGAATAATTATTTATTTAATAATAATTGATGGGGGGGGTTATTGGAGTTGTACATTCAATAAAATGATTATTTTTCATATTGTGGCAGCGATACACATTGTGTAAGTGTGTTGTGGTTCTGAAAGGAAGGCTCCCTCTGGAACAGCAACCCTGGTGATGTCTCACAACAAAGCACATCGTTTGATATGACCTGTAAAGTTATGTTCATTAAACAAAAAAGATTCCTTTGTTCATAGAAAGCGATTCTATCAGCTTCACAAGCGCAGAACAGAACTGATGTACAGTCTAGTGCCTCAATTTGTTTTCATGATTTGTAATGTACTGTAATTTCCATGTCAAAAAATATATTTGTATCATTGCAGCATGTTTTATGTTTTCTGACTACATATCTATATATTTTAAAAAGGGGGGAATGGGGAAGGGTTGAATGTGAATCCAAGGTCTTCATTTCACAGTCTGAAATTTTATGATAGTAACATTTTAAATAAAAACTACCCTGGGGATTTTGCAACATACTTTCGTTGGTGTTAGTGATGGCATTATTTCAAAAATTGGTCTGGAGTGAGACATGGGTCAAAGAAATAATCTATAATTCTGAGAATAGAAATAAATATCAGTTTAATGCCTCCCTTCTGCTGAGGGGACATAAGCTTTCTGATGCGAGTCTGGTGAATTCTTTGGGAGTTCTGTTACGTTCCCAGAGTTGCTCCTGGGTCATACAAGGTCCTGTGCATCATAACCCCCTGTAGAAACCCCTTGAGAAGTAAAATGTGTTCTATAAAAAGGGCTCAATGTATCCTACAGTTCCAAAGTGGAATAATTTGCTGTGGAATTCATTTGCTATTACAGGTTTGTTCTTTGAAAGATAAGCTTTTAATAAATTCTAGCCCTCAGATTTACAATAAAAACACATATTGACTTGAACCAATGCACTATAAGAGGAAAAATGTGACTGTAATTACCTCTTTAATTAAAATATCTGGTTACTATGTTTCTAGGAGAGTCCCAAAATGCCACATACATCTCATCAGATGCCAAAGCATCTGGAGATTTGTTTTCTTTCCACCTGCTAAAAGCTGTAGTTCTATTTGATGCTGTCACATGAACTTTGATCACAGATGAATCATCAGTGAAAACACAGAACAGAAATAAGCTGAATTTCAAAGTAAGTAATACAGAGTTATCTCCTGGTTGTCGTTCTCCATTTCTGAAGTGAACTTGGAAAACTCCATTTTCAGGTTCATCCAAGGCATCCTCCCAGTTGCACCCACTAAGAGTGCTGGTGGACATAGGACCTTCTGCTTGCTAGTTGCATGCAGCACCTGGGCCACCTCACGCTTAAACTGGATCCCACTTCCACCTCAGTAGGAGCGGGCTCTAGCGACCACAGACTGATCAGGCGGCAGGACTGTTTGTACTTTCAAGAGATTTTTCAACTTCCTCCTGGTGCTACTTGCGTCAGGAGGAAATGTGTGTGCTCCGGGGATGCGAGTGTCCTTATGGAGACCCTTGCTCTTCATGCATCATGCCTGTTCACGCTTTATGTGAAAGGCTGTAAATTCTGCCCCCACGGCTGCAATGGGGCTGGATCAGCACAGTTTCAATCTGAGAGTTATACTCTTAAAGAGCTGTACATTTAAACTAGATGTGCAGCCCACAGGCTCCAATACAGAGACTTAGCAAGTCTCCCACATACCAAAATTCACCCCATGACCCCTCATTTTGCAGATCCCCATGGTGCTCACAGCTCATTGCACTGACCTTGGGGATAGCCCGCAGAGGGAGCGATGCCCCGCAGACACGACCCCGCGCTCAGTGGTGGCAGTGTGGGGGCCCCAAGGGAGAGAGGCTGCAGCCTGGCCACGGGTAGCACTGACATCCCGATGGGGGACCCACGGTCAGAGGAGCCCTGTGAGAGAGCACGTTCTCCCTGGGGGCATCTGTTCCCACTGTGTGACAACATTCACTCCTCAAGAAAACGCAGAAGCAAACATGTGCAAGGCAGACCTTGACTTTCACCTCTTGAGCTTCCTGGCGAGAGATTTCTCCTAGCCCCATGCCACAGTGTTAGAGCCTAACGATCTATGAGATGCACCTGAGACTTTTAAAAATAGATGGGCCACCTCTTCTCTTTTCAGCAGAGCCTTCAATTGCGCTGGCAGAAATCAGAGCTGTAGGCTCACATTTGACAAGAGAGTTCAAACCCACAGGTCTGGCTGGCACAAACAAGCAATAATCAGCTCAGACATGAAGTACGAGCTTGCAACACAAAACATCTTCAGTCTTGACTCCGAATCCTTCCATCGTTTTGCCACCTGCATGAGGAAGGTAAGGGCTACGTAGTGGGAAGACTGAGCTAGATCAGTGACAGGTGTCACACTCATGTGACAGACAGTGGTTTCATTATATTAGCACTCTGTCAGCTCTTCATCTTTCCAGGACTAATTTTCAGACTAATAAACTTCTATACCGACTCCCACTGAGCTCAATGAGGGTAGTAAGCTAATTGCCGGGATACAGACATGACAGAATGAGTGCAGAAATGTGTGTTGAATAATGCTTTGTGAAGGGTAATAAATAAATAAATAAATAAATAAATGTTATCTCCTGTACCTTTAAAGGCCCACAGTGCATAGAGTTCACAGCATGTATTTTGTGGTGAATCGTGAAACAAATCAAGGAAAGAAAAAAGCCTTATTGCTCATTCTTTATAGCTTTCATATCTCACAAACCTCCCCAGAGCAGCAAATACTGCAAACATATTCACATACAGAGGAAACCACACACAGCATTTACATTTTTAAGTGTCTGGAGCACAGTACAGACATTAGTTAACAGCATCCGGCACAGAGCTGAACCTAAATTTTCTGACAAAACCATTTTCCCTAAGAGAAAAGGCTGACCCACCAGCATCAAAATATTCTCCCGTTATGTGGCTGTCTGAAGAACGACAACTCATTTAATTTTTGGTAGCAAAATAATTTCAGGTTTGTGTTGTTTTATATTTTGAACAATAAGATTACAACTGACATCAATATATGTGTTTGTAAAGGCATATATTAAGACACAAATAAAACAAAGATACACTAAAAGATAAAGATTGAAATGTACCATTTGATTCTATCAACAACACCAAAAATATCTTAATATTTCAATGCAATTTTTCCAAATACTTCATTTAAGAGGATGTTTAAAGCAGCAGCCTACCTCTCCAGTTTGGAACGAGACCAGGCTGTAACTCAGCAATACTCCTAGAAAGCAGAAATTCTGCTTTCCTCCCACTTTGCCTCCGTCTGGCCCCTGAAGGGCTGGTGTGCACGGTGGCTTTGCTGGGTACGGCTGTGCTCGGTAGAGTGGAGGCAGCGCCGAGGCAGCAGATGCAGGACCTCAGAAATGACCCGCAAGCGCCCGCTCCTCCAGCCCAGCACTTGCCAGTCTCTCCCGTGGGCTTCCTCCCGCTAGCCAGCTAGTCCTGTCAAACATTTGTCCTGACCAGCTCTGCCCATGTGAAGTCCTGCGGGCTCAAGAGGGGATTTACAACCTTATTCTTATGCCTTTCTTTTGCCTGTATTAATAAACAATATAGTCTATACATTACTGAGCGTTTAAACTTCAGAAGGACTTTTAAAATCAGCTCTGCAGTCTTTAATCTCCCTTTTGAGGCAGCCTTCTGTGTTAGCTTTTAAATGCACTTGGGTGTTTTTAGATGGCACCACTTTCAGCCGTGGGTCACTGGCACCTTGGATCCCTTGGGCGATGCCTGCCCGCCCACGCCCTGGCTCTGCCTGCCGTGCGCTGCGCTGCGCGCGGGTTTCCAAGAAATTCCGTCTCCCACAGGTTCCCAGCCCATTGCCTCCACCTCTCCGCCTTTACACAAAGTCTGGTCCCCTGTTGCGCAGACGCCGCAGAACTTCTCCTAGCAAGCGGGAGCCACAGCGGGCACGTGGTGCCCCCAGCCCAGGCACGCAGCAGGGGAGCACCATCGCTGCAGGGCTTGTCGCAGCCAGCTGCTGCAGGCGCAGCCTGTGCCGCTGTCGCATCAAGAAACTCGCATTTTCCAGCATGGTCCTAACCAAAATGTGTCCTCCTTCCTGTGGAGGAACCCAGCCCCCACCCATTCTTAGCTAGAGCAGAAAAATACCAAGAATTTCTTAAAAATTAATAAAGGGATTCTTAAAAATACTGTTTATTCAGAGTACACTACCAACAGCTCCTTCAGAGCTGCCAAGAGCCATTACATAAATGTAGATTTTGTTCCTGTGCCTTCTTAAACTATGGCTTAGATATCTGTTTTAGCATAAAGAGATACCGAGCAAGTCCCAGCACAAACTTTTGTAACAACCAAATTTTGTCGTGATGAGCTTGAACAGTTCCCTTAGCCATAATATTGGAGACAGTGTTAATGAACTTCTCTCCAAGTACTGGGACAACAACACATCACGGCTCCTTCCCTGGAGTTATATTACATTGCTCTGTCAGGATGAAGCCGTCTATGTGGTTCTGAGTATGGCTCTGTGTCCTTACAGTACCTTCAAAACAGCTCACTTCAGTTCATAAAAACAGTTGTTACTGGAACTGGAGTATGTGTGTGTGGAGGGGGTTGCTGTCAGCAAGCGTACGCATGTCCTTGAACGTATCTACATCCTTGAAGGAAGACAAACAATCTCTGTGCATTATTTTCTTGATGCCTTTGAAAGAGCATAGACTGAAACCACTGTCAACAGGAGGGGCATCTGGGCTCCACGAAATTCATTATGGTATTCATTAATTATTATCACTGTTCCATCTCTGATAGATATCTGGTTTCTATCAGAATAAACCAGAAGCTTCTCAGTTCAGAGCTCAGAAACTCCTGTTGAAACAGAGGCACACAGAATGCATACACGGAAAATACTAACTGAACAGTAAATAACAAAATCACAGTAAAATGTCACCTTTTGTTTTCCATAGCAATAATGTTTAATTTGGAGTTGCCTATTTGCTGTATATAGAAGAAATGAAATGCGAATACACTCCTAAAAGACCAAGGACCATCTGGCGCGGTGCATCATGCTTTCACAGAAGCTCGGAAGAAGCCCAGCAAGGTGTAGTGCCTTGGCCAAAGTTACTAATAGCAGCCAAGCTAGAAACGCAATATATACCTTGCACCTAATTGAGCACTACCCTAGAAGTGCTAGATGAGTACAAAGAAACTTATGAAGAATAATAAAGGAAAAGGCTGAATTTTTAAAAAAGATCTGGCAATTAAACAAGATTTCTTCAGAAAAAGCAAAAGTCCATTTTTGTTTTTTTCCATCTAAACTATTTCCTACATTGCTATTCTATAAACAGAGCTGTGAAAGAGTTAAAAGACATACATCTGCACCAACATATATCAATAGACTTTTATTGTCGCTTTCAACAGTTTGTGCTGAAAACATCTAACAGCAACAGAAGAGCATCTTTAATAGTAAACATGCAATTTTGGCACATTGAAGTGCATTATATTTTCTCTGTCATAACAGTCAAAAAACAATAGATACATTGTAATTCAGCATACCAAAGCATTAATATATAAGCAAAATTCTTTGGAAGTAAATCTTGCTTGGAAAAGATACCCATTCATTATTGAAGGAACACATACATACAGTGTGGCCACGTTAAGACTGTGCATTTAAAAGCAAAAATTAAATGTAAAATCCAACTGGATAGGGAATCAAAGAGTGGTGACATTTTCTGCATATCTGAATAAAAAATAGGCTATATTTATGTCTGTTAAGTTATATGGTGGGTACAACTGAGAAATCAAGTTCGCAGTGTGATAGAAGAGAGATTCTAAGAGATATATTACATATATCCACAGTTATCTCTTAGCAGATGAAAGACTTTGCATATGCACATAGCTGTATTTTTTATTGCTTGTGTAACGAGCCCATGCAATTGGGCGAACTCAATGCCCAAGAACCATGGGGCCATTGAACTGGCTGCTCTGCCGGGGTCTTGGTGCCACACCGGCTTGTTTTATTGAGACATACCGGAAAGGAAGGTAGAGTTACATGGAGTATTTTCCTCTTATCCCTTTTCTACGTAGGCAGTTACTGGAAGAGTCAGAGCACTAGACGACCTCCAGAAGAGAGGCATCAGCCTAGCAGCACACGTGCAGGACGGGAAAGGCCCCAGGTCCACCCTGGGGCTCGGTTTTGCCTGGCAGGAGGGAAGCTCAGCCCAAGCGGCCACCTGCTCCCAAGCAGAGGAAGGCCCGACTTTCTGACAGCGAGCAGCACATTGCCCCCGTCCCGCGCATCTGCTGCCTCCGAGTCACAGCTTACACAGGCGCAAAGAAGCTCCCTCTCCTTTCGCTGAAGTTACCTTTATGTGTGCCTTGAATGCACGTACAGCTCTGCTTTAAAGCACCTGTCTCTACTCAGAGCTGAGAGTCTGAGAAGGCTTTATTTACTTATCCTTCCAAATCTTTGCTAGGGAACCGTTTATTTTACCATGACTGTTGGTACTGCTGCATCTGAAGTATACAACTACCTGCGTTGCAGAGGAGATGATTTAAGACACTGAATATGAGAAGAGAGTCTCATTCAGCATTTACCATTGCAGCTGTAGAAGGAATTTGGGCTGACATGCTCTCCTGTTCAAACAGCTTTTATCCATTAGCAAAGAAAGAGCTGTACTGCAGAAGAAATAGAAATAACATGTACAAATAAAACAATACCAGATTTTATTAGATCTCCCTCAAATGATCAAGCTACTTTGCCTCCCATCAGGAAGGGGTTGTGTTGAACACAAACTGATGATCTCATTACATATCACAAACAGGTGGAAGTGTTCTGGTTCTCAATGACTTTCTTTAATATTGATATGATATTATTAGTACATTTCAATGATATTTAATATTAATACACTTTATAACTGAACTATATAACCAAGATATAACTTCTTAGTCTTTCTTCCTTTGTCAAACCAAACAAATAAATTATAACTTTTAATGCTACTAATTCTTTCAAAAACATATTTGAGAGACTCCTTGAGCAAGATCACCAGTACCAAGGCAGTGCTGTCACATCTCTCTTCCTCTGATGTTTTTGCACAGGCACCAGGTACTGGAGTCATGTGGTTATGCAAGATTCTCAAATTTTTTGCTGAAAAAGAAACAAAGTTTCCAGGCAACAGGTTAAGAGGAAGATTTTGAAATGATTCTGAAAGAAGCAGGAAAACAAAAATTGCAGATACAGTCTTTTATAAAATTTCAAGTTTTCAATATATGATTTTTTTTTTAACTTTTATGAGCGCCTAGTACTGTCAATACTCCATATGTTTGTACACTAGAAATTAATCACAGAAGTTCAGGGAAAATATATGTCACAGGACAATTTTTAAAGGAAAATGTTTCTTCACTACAAATGGTATTCCTAAAGATCTTCTCTGTGCTTCAGAGCAGGACTTTTGCTTTGAACTTTCAACTGTTTGGTCAACTATTAGAATCCTCAAGAAAAAGTTTTCACCTTCTTTACACAGAGATATAATTTATTTTTGTACCTCCAGTCATTATACTTACTCATATGGTTGCCCTAAAAAAAAAATCTCTATATGCTAAAATAAGGATATTTTCTATACTTGTTTGTTAGAATTTAGCATAAAGGAAATGAGAACTATTTTTGTTTTCAAAAGAATCGTTACTTCATGAAATTTTATTTCACCTTATCTTTTCTTTAATCAAGCCAGCTCAAAACAAGACCAGGAACTTCATGTTGGTTTGAGACCCTGCCCTCCCTCCAAAGAGGTATGAATCACAAATTTGGGCTCTGTGACTAGGATACAGGCTTGGGCTGCATAAGCAACTATTACATTTAGTACCCTAAAACATGTGATTTTGCTGTTTCTCAAAATGAGTAGGTTTTTTTATTATGTAGAAATGTGTAGTATGTTAGAGTGTGCAGGAACTGCCATGGGGTGTTTTTCTTTAACTTTTATTAACTTTGTTTTTAATTTGCATGGTGATTTTAAAAAAATGGATCCTGCCGGGGGGGGGGGGGAAATGAATCACTTCCATTTGAACTTGAAATTAGCAATTTTATCTAAATTTGATATTTCAGAGATCTGAGATTCAGAGCAACCAAGCCAAATGCTCTTCGATTATCCCCCAAAAAAAGAGAAGAAAAAAAAAGCAAATTCAAAAAGCAAAAATATAAGTGGCTACATTATTTCAAGAAATGTTTTCTTGAGAGGAGCTACACAAGTTCTTTCTTTAAGGAAATAGCAGGAAAATATGAATATTATCCATCAGCAATAGTTCCCCCCCCCCTTTTAACTAGACTTCAGTGACTGAAAAACCCATGATTCAAAACACAAGCTACTGTAGAGAGAGAAACAATATACTTACTAATTCAGAGCAGCAGTGTGACTATATTTCTATCATATCATTGTACCTTTTAAAAACACCTCAAAAGATATAATAATCATAACACCCCCAAACATATACTTTAAGCATTTGATCCAGCTGAGGCAGCTATTGTAGCATTTAAGCATGATTACTGCAAATTTCTAAAGCTCAATATTTCTTCAAAGCCTTTCTCTACTGAAATGCTCATGAATCTCTACTTTTGTCTCCAAAGAGCAAAGGAGATCAAAGTTATAATGGAAACAGAAAAGGCTCCCGAGAGCGGCTGCAACATTGTTTTAGGTAACTCAGATGAAAAACACGACCGACACCTACTGCACTTTGATTTTTGATATCGATTGCACAGGCTTAGATAAAATAGAAACAATTAAACAAACAAAAATTCTGAGAGTTTAGAGGTGAGCCGTGAATAAATGGACATGTTTTACAGAGAGTTTCCGGAGTGGAGCCACCCGTTTCTGCCCATGGAGTAACCCCATCACTTCAGAGGAAAATTAAATTTGCTGTTTACCTAGCCCTCTTCTGGCATCTGAAGCAAAATTTTGTTTTTAGTCTTGCTCCACTTTTTGTTTAGCACCGCATGAGAGGACCCCTCCACGCACGCTGAAACCCAGCGGGCCAGGGAGCAGCTCTCCGCAGCCTGCGGACCCGGGCGCCCAGCTGGGGGCTGCCGCTGGCTCCAGCCCAAACCCTGCCGCTGCCGTGTGACCAATGCCTCGTCAAAAGAGGCTTTGACTCCTGGGATTTCGGAGACATCAGCCAGGAATTCAAATGCAGAATGTCAGTAATATTCTGTCATGAGCTCCCTAATGAGAAAACTATTTATCCCGAATTTGCTCTGCCCACCTGTTAGACATTTTCTTCTTAAAAACTTCTGATGTCCCTTTAACACATCAATTTTGTACGTACTGTAGCACTCTTAGCTCCAGGCTCTTTCTCTCAACTTGACTAAGGTGAAGCATGAGTGTGCAAATTAAAAAGTAATGCATTTGCCGACTTCTGAACTCGGAAAGTTTGTACCATGCTGACGTGGGCTTTCTGCTGCGCCAACTGTCCTCCGCAGAAGCGGTACTTCCCGCTAGTTCCCAACGGGAAGCATCCCTTCCAGCTGTGCCAATTCCCACCGCTGGGCACCCGCAACACGACAGCTCCAGTGGAAAACTGCCACATTTTTCGAGCATTAGTCCTCACAGCACGCGTGTGTCCACAGAAACAAAACCAATCAGTATGTGGTAAGCACAGGCAATGACTGGCGTGAATTAACTATGCACAGCATTTTCATATCCAGAGCCTGTACGAACCTGACATCTGCGTGACCTATTTTTTGGCACAGCAAAATTAGCAGGGAGAAATTAGCAGGGAGTCAGATGACAGCAAATATTGCTGTGCAAGGGCAACTTCTAGTCACAGGAATAATGTCAACATCTTTCATTTCCTTCTAGGAACTTACATAAAGCCAGGTCATCACTGAAGAATATTTGCATATTTAAAGTATTTAATTATCTCATAAATGTCTCTAGTCAGTCAAGAAGATGGTAAATAAAAATGAAGAGGCATAGGAAAAAAAAAAAAAATCAATGAAATTACCTCTTCACAATCTCATGGAGCAAAAGATTTCCAAAAAAGTGTATTTATGAAGACAAAAAATGAACAAACTTATAAAGGCCCCTTTTAGCCAAAATGGCAAAAAAAAAAAAAAAAAGCGCCACAGTAATAGCTTCCATAAAAGACTATTGCAATAACACATGCATAGAGGATATTTTCTCCAGAAAACTAGTAACTGCACTTTTCTTCTATTTCAAGCTGGGACAGTAAGCCATGCTTAATTTTATAACATGACAGGATAACCGTCTGCCAGCTCCAGCTGTTTTAACTGGTGTTCCTCTACACAGAGTAGAATTATCTGAACCAAACTCTAGATTAGTCACTCTGAGGTGTACAGAAATCTGTTAATTCTTTAACAGTAAAAAGGTGTGATTTAAAAGTTAAGAAATGTTGTTCAGACCTCTGAGCATAATTCCTGTGACCTAGCATCCTCTTCAAGTACTATTCAAAAGACATGGGGAAACAAAGGAAAGACCTACCAAAGAGACTTCTAGATCATCATATGTATTTTATATTTTTTTCTATCTATATGGACCAATATTACAATTTAACTTATTGGGCAGCTTGTAGTTTTTTATCCAGAACTGCACACGATGACAGAATACACACTCTGTCCATAATCTAGCATAGTTAGGAAAAGAGGAAAGCTTGTACCACAGGCCTTGTCTGAAGCATGACACAACTGTTGGGAATCTTGCAGTGATTTCACCCGGTTTTCTATGAGATCTCAAAAACACAACTGTATGTTGTTGTTGTACCCACATGCAATCAAACTGCAGCTAGCTGTATGCTGGGTACATGAGGGGTTTTTTCCTTCTTCAAAACCTGTATCATTCCATAAACCCAGTATTCAACCTAATAAAATATGTATCAAAATCAAAAAGTTAATCACTTTTACATCACATCCTTTTCCCCCAGACACCCCCTGCCTGGTACTTGACTGGCCAGTTTGGGGTTCTGCTCTTTGGAAGTTACTGAGTCCCTCCTTCCAGGTCCTGACACCATCAGATGGTATTGAAATCATCAGATGCTGAGAAAGGTTCCTTCTCAGAAGGAAGGAACTAGTACTAGTTTCACAAACATTACCAATTTGCAGTCACTAGGCTAGTCTAAACAGACCATTTTTAGCACTGTCAAGAGAAACATTTTGGAGAGCTGTTGTTTACTTCAGTTTTTCTTTAATTAAACTTCGGTATAATTTTAAAGAGGATGCCTTTCTGAAATAATAACAGAAGTGTTTTTATTTTAGATCATGGAAAAACTAAGCTTTTAGGCTATTCCTTTGAATTAAATGACTTTTTTGACAATTTCATGACACAGGACAAATCTGGAAATCTTGGGCTAAAAAGGCCAGCTTGACCAAGAGAAACACATTTGCCTGCATCTAGTCAGCATGTGGCTAGTTTGAGTCACCAGGTCCCGAGTACACACGAGGAGACAACCAACTAATGTTCTCTACACCATTAAGCACACTGTAGTCTGTGAGGCTCCTTACATTGTTAAAGTTCCTCTAAATTGATCCCATGTGTTTCTGAAACAAACATAAAAGTGCTAAGCAAGTGCTCTGTCCCCCCAGCCATTGTTTTCTGGTAACTTTTAACTTGATTTGCCAAAAGATGTTACAAATTCTTTAACCATCTGCAGGAGTCTGGCTTGAAAAAAAATCACAGTCAGACTTGACATTCACAAAGGCTCAAGTCTGGAAGGGCTCAGAGTTAACCTGCTGCCACCCAGCTTTATGACTACGCCCTAGAAGGGAGCTTTCCAGAGCACTGTCCTCTTTTCCATCTTCCCCTCCATACATCTGGGGTATGAGAGAGAAGTTTCTCCACTCCAGTTTAGGTATTACACTTATTTTCCTGAGGCTGCAGAAGAAACAGAGGTGTGGAAAAAGCCCCTGTAGAGATACAGAGCACCATTGGGTAAGTACTCAGTTGCCCCCATCTCTCCAAAAACTCAAGAATGTGGGTAAGCAGAGGAAATGAATAATAAAAAGGAAAGTTACTTTCTGTGACTCCAGTCCTGCACAAACTTAATGTTATTATCATGAATAGTGTCGGTGAAATTAATAGGGCAACAGGAAAGCTAAACAGCATGCGGCAGCTTGTAGGAGGAGAGCTTCAGCCTGCTGGGCTTTGACAGCTCCCAGCATGCCGCACTGGGAGCCTGTTCTCCGTCAGCTCGCGCTCTGCCTCCAGAAGGGCCTTGCAAAAGAGCATTAATGGGGAGGAGGAAAGAAGCAAGAAGGTATGACATAAAAGGTATGTCTACGCAGCAGCCGCTAGCTGAAATACCTATTCCCGCAACTAACATGACAGTTAGCCAGACTAAATCTAGTCTAGGCATAAGCTTCAGGGGTACTGATAGGGACTGCAAGCTCAGGATACACAAAATGAGCCTTCCTCAGGCCTGTGCCTGCAGACTAGAGCTGTAGATCACGTGCTATCACTTGAGAGAGGCTTGTCTTGTCTGTGCTTCTTCTAAGGCACTTGAGGCACATGAGGGTTCACTTCGCATTTAGCCATGTCCCCCTGGAATACGTGGTGCCAGAGCTGAAGAGACAAGCAGTGCTGTCAGTCTGAACATGCAAATTGGGGCCTCTGCTCCGCTCAATTCCCAAAACAAAAATTTGCTCAACTCAGTGATGTGTTACAGCAGTTGTCAAGGCGCGCTAAGCACAGGGTCTGTTTGCATCCAAAACCCTCAGAGGCTTTGCTTTTCTCTTAGGCAAGTCTCCCGATCAGAAGAGCCGAGGCTTTCAATCCCCCGAAGAACGTCACAGCATTTCTCAGTCCTCCACCTGACTATCTATTTTTAAACAGATGTCTCACTTAAGCAGAAATGGCCTAATACAGATAGATTTTGCAAAGCACATTTCTGCTATTCATCCCACCAGTGAGGCAGCTGATTTTGGTTTGCATTTCTATTGCTTAAAGAAATAGAAAAGTTTGTCTCTATGCCTCCAAACCTTCTTTGAGATGAAGAATGTCTATTTAAATAAAAGCTGGGGAGCAGAGGGCCATGGGCAGGGGGTTAAGAATAACAACTTGTCTTCAACCCCAAGTTTTGGGAGGCCCCATTCATTTGATGGCCATGTATCCTACCATAGGGGATCCCAAATTCATTTGCTTAGATACCACCACCGGTAGTGGCAGCCCTCTGCTAGTCTGTAGGCTTCTGTGAGAACAGGTACGGCTCCAGTCCCTCCCTCACATCTACCCAAATGGGTTCCAAACTTTTGTCCTCACTATACCCGCCTAATAACTGCACAGTCCCAAACAAGATCCTAACGATATACTCCCACCTGTCTTCACCTTCCTTTTCCTCCCAAAGGGCCACAAGCCCTCACATACCTGGACAACACTATAGCAGTCATTTTTTTGCTTCACTTCCCTGGCCCAGCCAGATCCTGGGTAGGAAGCACTGGCTGGGCACACACAGCAGCACATTGCTCTCAGTTTGAGGGTTCAGTGGTACCCAGAGACCACCGGGCAGTGAATACCGGTCAGCAGAGATACAGCTGTCAGGTAGCATCTTCTGATGTAAGGCATCAAAGTGTGGGCTCACTCAACCTATGTGATCAGCCGCAGAGTTAGTCTCAAAAGAAATGAGAAATCTGTCTCATTGTCCCTACAGACATTTAAGCCCTTAGATCCCCATGCTTTTTTTTTCCCCTGCAGGGAAAAAGAAAGGTCCACTTTCCCACTCAAAATTCAAGATAGTTCAAGATCTGTGCTGAGAGTGACATTTCACTATGCTTTACAACATAAAACAAAATGCATTATTTCAGAAGACAGAGCTGGGTGTCATAGTATTCCACATATACAACAACCTTATCCCTTTTCTTAAAGGCCTTTGAGTTATTTATCTTTTCAATGAGTAACATATCTACTGCAAAACGTTGGCTGTCACTCCAGTTTTCTTTGTACAATACATTTGAGCATGGTGGTAGCAACAGGGAAGAGGCTGTATGAAATGATGACAAATAGAGCTGAGAAGTCTAATGAATAGTTTGAGGGTGCACACATGGAAACACATGGATGCCCCACTGTATCCTTGATCTCAAAGCTCAGTGAAAGAGTAACTAATGGAAGTAAAACACAATCTGTGTTACCCAGGAAAGCGGGACAGGGGGTCAAAACAGACTCCTCTCGCCTTAATCTAGGAGGCTCTGTCATACCTTGGAAGTAACCAATGACATCTGACATACTGACCTCTCTGATACACGCTGTGAATACCACCGATGGACAGGAATCCTTTCTTCTGACAGACATTTCTGCAATCTCCGACATCAGTTTCTGCATTAAAAACCTCATACTGATTTATAGCACATAAGGCTTGAAACTCCCAGACACCTGCTGTAGGTAGAGTCACTCTGTGACAGCAGGCTTTATTGGCTACAGGCACTGAAAAAACATCTCTTTAAAAAAAAAAAAAAAAAAAAAAAAAGACACACAGGTCTTTTGTGAGAACTGACTGTTTGAAACTCAGTCCAGCAGCACCGACTCAGGCCTGGCGGAGACCAGTTGTGTCGGCACAGTGTGGCAGCCCAGAGCACCCACCAACTTCACTCAGTTCCGCAGGGACAGGAATCTGAGCTTCCTAATCTATTTCTGAAAAATCATATAATGAATTTTGATGTCCGTGGATGGTACCCTGTTATGAGCCCATGCAGTGGCAGCCTGTTTATCGACAGAACAGCTTCCCAAAGCTTCCTTAACAACCTGATTTAAGCTTGAGGAAACAATCAACTCTTCCTGCCCTGCCCTCAGAGGCTGCCAAAAGACTTCCAATTAGTGTCAATTGTGATAATAGCTCTATTTGCATTTTTAAGCTATTATTAGCAAATTGTCAGTCAGCCAGTAATTTGTATCACTTTGGTATAATGAGTATTTAAATATTTAAAAAGAGAACATTCCTTTCTACCACCCCCTTCCTTTTTGTGCTAAAATAATAATGGTTTTAATCAAAAGTAATTTGTATTAACATACATTTTGCCCCAGGTGTTAAGAGCAGTCTTCAAGAACAGTGGTGAGAGATGTTAAATAGTATGGCTTCTTAATATAGACAACTACTTGCATCCTTGACAGTAGCAGAACATCTTGACTCCCCCCTTGCCTTCTGCAAGATGATTATGTAGTAAGAATTTATGTCAATTCCAAAAATTTTATATATCTAGGGTTATAGATTCTCTAAAGGCCTAGTTTGGACCCATTACTCCATCATCTCCAGGCTGAAAATCCCTTGATTAACCATCCTCTGTAGCAAAAACAACCGCAAAAAAGTGGCACAAGACCTGGCTGCAGAGTTAGTTTGGAGCAGGTGAAAGGTTACATTTGTCAAATCAGACAGCCAGCTATATGTTGCCATTATATCGCTGCTGGTTTTTGGTGTAAAACATTTCCTGACCAAGTGTTTGATTCTAGATTCACGGATACACGCAGTCTGAAGCTATTCATCATTACACAGAGCCCATAAAACAAGAACTGCATTTACAGAAATAGGAAATCATTCTATATTTAAATGATGTATTGCATTTTATAATGTACATGAAAAAAGTTTTTCATTCTTTTGTGGAAAAAAACAAAAAACAACCCCCCCCCCCAAAACTACACAGGTATGGTCCTAAACCTATCTGATGCACATTTGTAAAACTTAGTTTTAGGATTCATAGTCAAACCTCAAAAACACTTTCTGAAATCCTATAATCCATGTGTCAATTATGACAAAAATTGGAAAAAACCAACAACTTTAGAGGTAAAATTAATGCTTCTCATTCCCCAGCCCAGCATTATCTTCCATATTCCTTAGAATTGCCATTCTATACTTGTTCTAACTCATATTTCTCATTAATATAACTGTATCTAAATTATGTTCAAATTTAACATTGACTGATAGCATTTAATTCTTAGCCACCCTCTCACCTACAGTACAAAAATCAGGAGTTCTGCAAGATTTCCTGTGAACAAGATTAATCAAACAATTTTTTTCTGCGTGGTTCCCCCCCTCCCATTCTGATCTAGGATTATACTAAGATTCCCTCCTTCAGAGCTCATGCAGTAACTGTGCCAACAAGTGTGTGAAAGATAAAAGCACGAGAAAAACAGGAAGGGAGTGAAGTCTTCACTATGTAAGAAGAATTTGTTTGAGCTGACACGTTAATATAGACTGCCATCTACTGGCTATAAAAAAATAAAATAAAATAAAACCACCCCTCAAAGAACCCCTACATCTGAATTCAAATTCATCTCGGTCTGCTAGAGCAAACGCGTCTGCTCTCAGCTGCCTCAGACACGCGTTGTGAATAAGTCACTCCTGTACCGAGCACGCAGCAGTGCGCATAGAGTCGTGCCGTGCACAAGTGCAAGGCTCCACGGCACAGATCCAGCCCAGACACGCCTGGAAAGCCTTCCCCTATGACACTGGTTCCTGTAACCTAGCTTTCCAGAAGCTTTTTTAATTTGGTGAAGACAGTTAAATATGCATCACCCTGTACAGATTCATCACAAGACTTTTCACCCCAAAGGTCTTCCACACAGAAACTCTCCATATTCTCTTAAGTAAGATAGGCTGGTTTTACACTTTGCTGTGATTTTTTAAAGAGTCCAAAAATCAAATCCCTACAAAAGTAAACAACATTCTATTTTATTTGCTTTTTTAAGAGCCTTACACATTCTCCCCCAGCAATCAGCAATCCTGCAAGCCAAGGAGTTACCGATCTCCTGCTAGGGGGACCACAGGCTTTAAGCCTCCCCATGCTTGCACGCACGCATGCATATGTGCGCAAGCACATGCACTACTCAACTAGCCTACCCAGGCTGTCAAAATAGTCCAACTTCATTTGGAGGCAGCCACAGCAGGAAGAAACAAAGAAAAGAGAAGCGAAACCAGAGAAGACAGTCTTGCACACTGCACTTGCATCCCATCTCCTCCTATGGGAAACTACAAGCCTGTCTGCAACTAACAGATTATCCAAACTAGCTGTAGTCTTAAAACAAACAAACAAAAAAAACAACCACAGAGCTTCACAGAAATCATAAAGGCTCTTGAATTCAAACCTACGCATGGTGAAGGAATAACTAAATAGGTTTCCACTCCTATGCTTACCTTTAACAAAAATAAGTCAGCAAACACTGTATTTTCCCTTTGCAAATCAGTAAAAAGCTAAAATCATTAGGATCACAAGTGTAGGATCACGCCTCATTACTTAAATTATTAGGAATTAAAAAAGAAATTAAGGTGGCTTTCCCTGAATACTTGGCTTTTCCACAATATTATTTTTTCCCCAAGCAGCCTGGTACCTACTTCTGAAATAAAGCTAGAGAGCAAGAAGTGAGCAATTTTGCACAAAAAGCACATTAGAGTAATGACCAGCAAATGAGTTGAGCCTATTTTTATTTTAGGCAAATGCTGTCCTCTTGCTATGTGAGTCTTGGGAAGTTTACAGTGAATTGTAAGTCTTCTCTTTACACATCAGTACCACATCAGTACTTCATATTCCTCCAATCAAAACATACTTTGCTTCTTCAAAGAAAACCTAAAACCACATACACATGACCCTTAGGTCAAGAAGTCTGCAGGAACATACCCTCTTATTTATCACATATTCATGAATAACTAGCATGTGTTTGTTCATGTCAAAATACAGCCACTACAAGTAAAGCTGGACAGTTCACATGGACAGTTCACGGGTCCCAGGGCACCACCGAGAGGTTGTGATAAGATGTCTGAAATAGAGATTCAAATGCAGCACAGAAAGTAATAAATAGACAATCACTCTTTTATAAAGATTTTTAACCAGGATTGCTTATATTTTATCTTTTAAATAGCAATTGACTTTAGTTTCCAAGACAAGAGGAAAATAAAACTAGATTACTGTCTTCATGAAGAGCACAATGTTAATGAAGTCAATCTATAGCATTCATGTATATTTTTTAAACCACCCTCATGTTCAAGTTACATTTATAAAAGCAGCCTTCACCCCTAATGAATTAATAAAAAGATGTTGCAGGTAAAAAGCTTTTTTTTTTCCCTGCAGGGTATTAAAAATTCTTACAGTTTCTGAAGAAACCTCTTTTTCATTCTTCCAAGAAAGGTGTCCAGTCCCATTATCTTCAATGGTGCTTTGCCTGACTAAAATCTATGATTAACAGTGCTTTTTCATTCACAACGTTGGCCAGATGGAGGTGAGCAGCAACACAGCCTGCCTTTCCAACATACAGGTGGAAACACTTATTCTCACAATAAGTAAAAAAATTTTTTGAAATAATTAGTCATGCAACTTCCATCAGACTAACACAAATCAAGCAATTAACACTCTGTTTTCAAGCAGAATAAATACATTAAAAAAAATAAAGTCCATATATTTAAAAATTCAAGTTCTTGAACTGGAAACAAAGACATAACTGGGCTTCTCTTGTCTGTTCTGTTCTTTGAGAACAGTCACAATATTTTTAGATTAGGGATATATTTAAAAGATCAAAAACAGCCAACTGATGGTTTTACAGTAATGAATAAGATTCTCATTAATTAAGTACCACCCTGCACCACCACTACTATAACCTCTAGTAAGCACCTCTGCATAGTTATATATTTATATATCTAAATACTTTTTGAAAACTAGACCAAGGTTCATAGGAATGATTAGATATTCAGAACAGAATATACAGACAGACTGTCTGAATCCCACAGCCAGGTACACAAATGCACTAAACAGCTAGGGTGAAATTCCCCTTTGCACAGAGGGCCTGCAGCAGTTTGCACCACTTAACCTTATTCAAGTCCTCAAAACTGAGCTCACATTAAAATATATTAAATGACCACAGGACAAGTGAATACAATCAAGGTCACGTAAGGAACAGAGCTGCCAGATAAGATAGTTCCTTGTCCATATAGAATTTTCCGAAGTATTTCCCAAATATTTTGGTACAGCAGGGCGATTTTTGTAATAGTATACTAACCACAGAGAGCTCTTATTTCCAATAGCATTGTCAAAACACATCTTAAAAACCATTTAAGCTTTAGATTTGAATAATCTATTGTTTTTTTAAAGTAGAGTGCATGCAAATTGCTTGCAGCACTTCCATTTGGGGAATTATTTCAACAGCCTATTCTTGGGCAGCTGACTTGTAATGTTTCAATGTGCGAGCAGAAGGATCAGTAGCTTTAATCCATCTTGGCATCCAGTAGTGGGGCAGCCAGCTGCTTTGCCCTGAGTAATGCTTTTCAAAGATCTGGCGGTAGTAATAACTTTCTTTTGTCTTAGGAGGATTGAAAGGATATTTCTCCGCTGCCTTTTCCAACAGAAGGTCATCAACCTAAAGACACATGCAAAATTCAAATTAGGCTGCAAAGTCATCTCAGTGTACAAGGATTCAACACTGAATGGCCATAGGTTTAAAGAAAAAAAAAAAAAAAAAACAACTTCTAAAAACTTAAAGCAGTCTTTTGCCACACAAGTGGTTTCCTGTTTTTTTTGTTTTTTATTTTGTTTTTTCCAGTTCAGAGCTGTTGACAAGCTCTTAACAAGACATGGGGATGCAGTGGTAAAAGACACCTGCAGTTGCTAGGTTGGCGAAGAAAGGGAGGATGAAGAGTTGCACCAGTCAAGGTAGTTTCTAGAGCAGCTTCCACGGCCAACATGCTGTCTAACCTCCCACAGCCATGACATAAATTTGCCCCTACTACACCAATACAGGGTTTAGTAGGGGCAGCACACGGTGGCCTGACCCAACTGCTTTCTTGCCTGTGGATACAGCAGAGAAGGAAAGCTGGGTACAAGCAGCTGGTAGCAGGACAGACAGGGGCCTGTCCACAGGCCCAGTTACACGGCACTCTGGTATAACTGAGTGTTATTCCTTCCTCTCAGTGATTCAGCTACCTCTGCACACAAAGGAGATGATTATCCTTTGTTCAAAGCCAAAATACTGTAAGTTTCCATTGGCTAGCCATGCAAAGAGAGGTTTTAACAAGAAAAAGGGATTAGCTAAGCATGACTGGGAAAAACAAATGAAATAGATAAGCAAGGACATGATAAAGCCATTACACTGCTACTCAGCCACAAAGTTCATGCAAGTGCCTTCAGCTGAAGCAGCCACTTCATGTGTAACCCAGAAACTGTGTTTCCCTACATACAATCTAATTTGTAATCCAGATACTTAAATGATGTTCACTTCCTTACACAGGCATTTCTGTCAGGCTCTAGTATTTCTTTGTATCTACTATTTTAAATGCCTTCAAGCAGCTCAGATAAATTTTAAACAACAATCTTGCAGCTATCTTGCTCTTCCACCACAAAGCTCAAGTTATTGCAATACTCAGATTTATTCTCCCAACAAAGCATATGATCTGTCCCTCCTTGTAAGCCATATCTCAATACATCTAAATGTGAAAGACAAAAAATCTGTGATATTATACCTGTTGATCAATATAGTCCTGAAGAATAGAAAACCAGGATTTCTTTACAGATGTTAAGCCATCACTGAAAGCTTCTTTGGGTCTCCAGAGTATTTCTTTGGGAAGCAAGTTGGAATCCTCAAAGGACTGTCTTAAAAGATATTTTTCAATTCCATTCTGTTTGCAAAACAACAAATAATGCCATGGGCCTTAGGAACTACAGTACAAAAATCTTGCTTTAAACACTGTATGAAGAAATAGTTTTCTTTCAGAAGTCTGTTCAGAAAAGGTTACCCAGCAGTCCAACAATTTAGCAAAATATTTTTTTTTAATGTGCTTAGCTTTAAGTAGAGGGCTTGCATTGAATTCAGCAGTTCAGTCATGTTTAGAACGTACATCGGTTAATTTGTAAGCTTACATTTGGGTCCTACCCTAGGCTTGCATACCTTTGGGATTCGCAGTTCTGCTGGCAGAGATAAATAGTAAGAAGTAAACCGATGATCCAAAAATGGGACTCTCAGTTCAAGACTAAACAGGGAAAAAGAACAGAAGATACACTGAACTGAACCAGCAAGTCACCAACTAATAAATTCTATAACACTTACATTTTCCTGTCTTTCACATAACATAAGGCTTTTACTCAGAAGTTTAACTTACATATTCATAACTATCTCAATTGAATTCATCAGTTTGGAAAGTTAAGTATATTGTCTGTGTGGGATTTATTAACTAAAGATCTCAAATGATTTATGATGCCATCTGCTGGACAGCTTCTCATATAATGAATTTAAAAACTACAATCATTTTGCAAAATTTGTGACATCTGTTGCTCCACATAAAGACACTGAAAAATCCTGTCATCCCCAGAAAACTACCAAAAATCTGCAAGCTGCCCACTGGGATTTGCACCAGCATTTGTAAAGATGTCACAGGCCAGAGTGCTGTCACTTCTGAAATCCACATTTGTTCGTGTTTTCAAAAAACAAGAACCTCCCCACATGGCTAGCATTAAAGCTATTTCCTACTGATTCTGCAGTACACGCACAAGTTCTCTCCTATGCCAGTGGCAGACGTACGTGCACAAAATCTTTTTGCTTACATTCTCTCAGACATACCACTGCTTCTGAGGACACCGAGTGCCCCAAATAAATTTACAACTGCCTCTGGTAGGAAGAACCCCTCTCAGTCTGCTTCCTCAAGAGACATTCAGCTACCCTGGCTTTAAAGTGAAATGTTTATTTGCTGAAGCCAAAAAGAGATGTTATACTGTACTCTAAAAATCTCATCACCTCCGTAGCTTCTCCTCTGATAAAAAGCTTCAGCTACTTCAGGAAATACACATCTTACCAACTCCTCCCCCTCCCCTCAAAAAACAAACAGACAAAAAAAAAACACAACAGAAAACCCACACCATTATCATTCAGCAACAAAGTGTTGAGGCTTAGTTTCCTGTACACGTATACAAGATTTGCATTGCAAATCTCTTCCTACAGTTTATTTTGTAACTGGTATGGTACTTCTCTCCTTTCTCCTAGCCTTGACTATGTGGCCAATCTTTTCAGCACAAAACAAATTATGAGGCAAATAGCAGGTATCCTGCACTCTGTGCGTTTTTTAAAAACAGAAAACAAACATAAGAAGGTTATAAGAAATCAGGCTAGTCATTTTGTGGCAGGATCAATAACACAATGCAAGTCTGCTGACTGTGCAAGTTCTTTGCTTAGCTGAAGGTATCAACTTCTTTCACATCTATACCCAGCTTTTCATCAATATTCTCTTTTTGCTTCAGGGACTCCTGTAGTAAATGGACCCCATTTTCTGCAGTGTACATTTGGGGATTCTTTAAGTTAACAATCACACAAACTGTATCTTAATCTACCTCTCTATTACAGTCAGCTCCCTGACTGAATATGTATATCTTTCTCTTTTAGTATTTGCTTTTTTTAAAATTCTTCATATGCATGCTCATTATCAGATCTTTGAAATAAACATTCAAGATTGCTCTTTGTTAAAGCTTCAAAAAACAAAAAAGCTCCCCCCCCAACTTTGTCTTTCTTCCTTAACTCTGCATATTAATGTTTCTAATTCACTGCTTCTATAAAGACCATTACAATCCCAGACAAAAGATATTTCCCGCATCAGTTGGCAACACAGCAGCCTCTACAGTCAGAGGACAGGATCCAGTTTTGCAGTGTGGTTTGCTGTTGCTCAAATTCCTTCAGGCTTTATCTCCAGTTTCACCTTGGCATACAAACCTACAGCAGTCTTTTGCTTTAGAATCAAGAGTTACTCTAAGCAGACATGATTAGACACCAATCTTCCTTCCTCCTCCACCTTACTGTTAGGAAACAGCACCAAAATCCACCGTGTCTTTGCTCACCTGCCAAAACTTTTTCTTTGGTAAAATATTGGCTGTACCAGTTTCTCTAGCAAGTTTGTCTAGTAATGTTTACAATAGAAATGTGATTGATGATCACTCTGAAGACCAGATTTGCCTGTCCTGTCAACTCCTAGCCCTCACACCTTGCCTCAGACCCATTCAGAGCACAGAGACCCTGAACGCCAGCATTATCTGGAGCATTAGCACAGTCTGTTTTGCCACAGTGGGTGGTGTCTCAAGCTCTATTAGATATCAAGCTCAAGCACAATATGGGGTCCACCCCAACTACTACTACTACTCCAAAGACTGATGTTCCTCCTAAAATAGTCTAGGCCTAGCCAGTAGGAATAAAATTATCCTGCATCACAATATTCTGATATGTTGTAATTTCCTGGATGGCAGCAGGACTTTTAAGATCCACTTAGGCTCTTAAATCACATGTGACCTCAGCATCCAAGAGACTGTTTTACCCATGGGCTGCAGTAGTCCTGTCTGCACGAAGCACATCAAATAGGTAGAGCTCTTTCAGAAGCCTCTCACTTTCTTCTGCAGCTTCTTCAGGAGAGGGTGCCTGTAACCAGACATATGCATGCAGCACACAGATTAATACAGCTGCATGGAGGAAACAGTTACTTGCTGTCCTGCTATGGAGTTGTAGTGATCACTACACAGCAATCTGTGACACTTCTAGTGACAAATTTAAGCATGCCAAGTGAGTCTCAGAGGTGAGGAAAATGCATGCAACTTGATTACTGGGATTCTCCCTGCTGCCTACTTATATAAGCACACAATATCTTCTCAGATACAATACAAGGTATAAACTGTTCACATGTCTCAGCAAATAAATCACTCTCTACTGAAAGTATACAGAAGCCAATTTTGACCATATTCATTTTCAGGAGCTTAAGTAAGATCTAAGTGCTCTCAGAGCTAGTAAAGAATACATACCAGCAATAACAGTCTCAATAAGTTTGAAGTTAAAAAAAAAAAAGTTATTTTTCAAGTGATTACATTGATTCCCTCAGATTTTATGCTGGCTCAGGAGAGAGTCTCAGCAAGTATACAGCTATTACAACTCTCAAACTTCACACCTGGAAATCTTAGTAGAGATTGTGTTGAAGAGGAAAACAAGTGGGGTTTTCTGTACAAATATATTTACCTTATGAAAATAGATGTATCCTTGTGTCAGCTCATCTGAGCCTTCCCCTGAAAAAATGACCACACTATCCGTTTTCTTACATATATATTTGGAGACAAGATACATACCTTAAAAAAAAAAAGTATAAAATTATTCAAATACAGTTATATGCATGATGTTATATACAGCTTGCACAGTTTTAATTTAGCATTGTAAAGGTTTCTTTCCTACCCTACTTTCTTCTGCAGCAAACTGCACTACACTAAAATAACATCTCAGTGTTCACAACCATCGCTAGCCATACAAACTAAGTACTGCAAATACAACTAAACTGTGTACTTATACTTAGCCATTAAAATAACAGAAAGCCATGTGTGTCCTGGATACTGGGAATGCTGGAGGATTCCTATGGAAACACATGTAAGAGTTCTTTTGACTCAAGTACAACTTAAGCACCTGTCTAATAGCAGAACAGTTCTGAACAAACCTTCTAGCTGTGGGGAACAAAAATACCAAAAAAGTTGCTATTTAACTCTCTGCCACTGTGGGCTGAACTGGATGAGGTACTTTTTTCCAGAATGTTTTTTTTTTTTTTTAAAGAATTATTTGTTAATCAGAATTAGCTCTTCCCCTCTTTACATCTTTCCAAACTGTGTGCTGTAATAACAAAAGTATTGGAGGTCTTTTATAAGGGATCTGTTTCAGCATACTTCATACCAAGCAACAAAAACATCCAGAAGAAAAAATAAAGATGACAAAACTGAAAAGTTTTGTTCCGTTTTGTCTTTTTTAAACAAATGTTTTCAGTATTTCTCATTGCAAAGTCCTGTCTTCATGTCAAATTCTACTCAGGGACCTGTGCCCATCTTTTCAAAACTGTCCTGCCTATCTGGAAGACTAACTTGTTTACAGTGTTTTGGGCTGACACAAGAGTAACTGGGTAAGATTCTGTAGCTGGCATTACACAGAAGGTCATATTAGATTAGGGTTTTTCATTCTTATCAGGCTGGCAACCCTTTATAAGAAGCTGCTAGTGACTTCTTTCATTTCTCAGAATCAAATCTACAGTATAAGACGTCCACCTGATTTGGGCATACATGAGTTACTAGAGGGTAACAAGAAATACATCACTTAATATTAAAATAGTGCAAGGAATAGGGTAACCCTAACTATTTTCTGCTACTGTAACATTCAGTGCCTTGGATACCCTGTAAATTTCCCCCCTTCCTCCAAGATTCATGCTCACCAGACCAGAAAACCTAGACTTCTAGTTCTACTATTCATTTTTTCTGTTCGTTTTTCACCCCAAAGCTTCATGAAGAGCTCTTGATATTTGTTTTATACATTCAGCAACTTTGAAACTAAAAATTGTTTTGGCCTCAGTGTGGTATTCTACACAAGAACGGGAACAGAACTTGGGTATCCTAGTTTCCAGGTCCTACCAGTTAAAGGATCTAGGAGACAACTACATGGTTTTGCATAAAATTATATTCAGATAATATAAACCAAAGAGTATTATTAATAAACTTACCAACTGAAGCTCTTACTGTTGTTATATCATATGTTTCCAAGGAGAAGATAACCTCCTCTATTGCCTGAATTCCTTCTTCAGAATTAAATATGACTTCATGATGTTCACTGCCTATATGCGTTGCCACCTGTTCGTAAAAGGTTATGATAATGCACTGCTTTTCAATTCAAACATTTTTTAAATGCACACGTTGTGGGAAAGCATCAGCTCCCTTCTGCTGCAAACACTAAGAATTACATGATATTAGGTCAAGAAAAGACAATACTGTGGCAGCCACTGTGACTTGCAGTGGTACATTCATCAAAGGGAATGGAGTTTTGCTAACTACACTGTGTTCAGCCATGGTTAAAACAGATCATCCAGATGCTTGTCCAAAGCATAACAGAATCTGTAGTGGCTCTAAATATGTTTGATATTTGCTATGAAGAGAAATGCAGCTCAAAAGTCATGACAGCCTGGATACCCAAAGTGTACCCCAGATACTCAAGAGGGTATCTAGACTTGTACAAGGCTCTTAAGTAACTTACCGTAGTTAACATGTATACAAATGCTAGCATATAAACAAAACTTGCCATAATTAACATATATATAAATGCCAGCATGGGAAAGTACTGGTGATTTACTCTAAAACTCAGAGGCAGAACTGAGACAACTCTATAATACAGTCCTTTTGATAACAATGCAGTGGGAGTCTGTCACAAAAAAATCTTCCAAATGCAAGAGAAAAAACAGGCAAGGGTCAAGTTATCTCTTTTGTAAGATTTAACTAAGCAGCAAATGCAGTACTAACTGATGAACTGAAAACTGATTTATATAATAGAAAACAAATGACTAATACTTAGTATTACAATTAATACTATACTATGAAGTTAGCACAGTTAATATACAAATGCTGTTTCGAGTTGGTGAGTGCTAGACAACCTGAAAACAAATGTACTATACCTTTCTGGCAGCCAGTACATCAGGACTGTTTTCCATCCCAATTGCGAAGGTTTGCAAAGGGTAATTGATGTTCATTTCTTTCATCAGTTTCAGAAGAACAGCTGCAACCAAGCTGGAATCCAAGCCCCCTTCAAGCAAACAAATGATTTTATTAGGTGTTTGGCTCCTGCCCCACACACTTTAGAAACACTGACTCTGAATCTGATGAGTGTGCTTCATTTTTAAGCTGTCTGAATCAAACATGCTTTGTACAAGTGCACATTTACCTTTGCTTAATAAGGTGACCGTGGAATATCATTAGTAACAGTTACTGGTACTTTTGATGTCAGAAACATTAACAGAAACCTTGCTTTAAGGTACAAAGTTGTTCTGAAATCACTGTGCCACTATGGAACATGCTCCTTCCCAAATCCGCTATAATGGGATTTATCCTCCATACTTCAAAACTGCTCTCTCCATCCTCTTCATACCTAAACATTTGATAATCTATTAATAGAACTATATAACTATTCTTTTTGATTTGCTGTTTGGATCAAATAGAATGACGCTAAAGTCAAGCAACAGCAAAAGAGCAAAGAACAAAACATTTAGTGTAAGGATTCCACTCTTCCTTGGTCATTTTTCAAAAGCATATTTAACATTTGAGGTGAAATTAATTTTTGAAACATCACTTCAAAGTGAAAAGGTTCACTAGTGACATTCTTTTTTTTTTTCCCCTCCTCTTCCTTCCCAGAGGAGGATGGGAGGAGGGATTAGAAAAGTTTGGAAAACAAAGAAACCCCAAGGCACACACAAGGTGCCCAGCTATATTCTGAAGCTCCACCTTTTTATTCTCATTAGCTAGTTCTGCTAATCCCCAAATACTTCAACCTGCTGCTCCCCTTTGAAGTACTGAGCAGAGCATGATACCCGTTCTCCCACCCCTTCCTGCTGTTCTAACAAGAGCAACACAAAACCCTCTTCTGTTTCCTACAGTATGTGGTTTGTCAGCAGAGTGCATTAGCATCCATTCCCACCCTGATCTCCTTTGTGGGCACGCTCCCTAGTCAGAATTTTCCTTCTGCAGAAATTACAGGCTGTCCGAGAAAAGGTGAGCACAGAAATCAAACTGACAGCTTGGGACTTGGAAATTGGGGAAATCAAAACCTCAGCTTCTATGGTGAAGTTGAGGAACTCCCTTTGTGATTGGAGAAAAAAAGCACTTCTCTATCAGTGATGCTCCAAACATTCAGAATTGTGAAGCACTGAGATCTTCCAGTGTTATACATACATGGGTGCTTAGTTTCACTACTAATAGACAGCAGTAGGCATGTGGATCTGAGGAGCTGCTGACGGTCTTCTAATTTGATATATGAAACATGGCTCTGTTTCATTTACCTCCCTCCTATTTTTTTTATGACGCCATCCTAAGGAAACGGTCCAACAGTAACACCTTGTTCATCCTCTCTCATTCGAATGCGCAGTTAATAGGGTGCACAATAAATTAGCGTAATCATTCACATTCAATGCATGCATGAACAGCATATCAGAACTCTGACTACAAGTGTTACAAAAACACAGTAAGAAAAATGTCAGTCTCTTGGCTACAAAGCCTTATCTCTTTAAGGTACCTCTGTAATACTGTACCATCAGATCACAGCATTGATCAGCTAAGTCAGTGAACAACTTCCTGTACCACAAACTATTACCTCACCTGAAGAACAGTGTAATAAAAGAGTTTTGGTCCAGTTGCCCCTCTAATTTGGTAAATTAAAGGCAGTCTAGAATGGAGGCTAAAGCACAAAAGATGACAATTAAGAAGCTCAGTTCCTCCTGCTATCTGAAACATGCCAAGGCTTTCCTCTAGGCTCATTTAGTGCAAAGTGAATGTAATGATTAAGTTTTCTTTCTAGACACTGACCTAGGTGTCAATTGTGTATGTTTAAGTGTATGTTAGATGATTTCTCAATAGAGTATTATATTTCTTTTTAGTTAAAAATGGTCAGTTTCTCAACAATCCGACATCCCAGCCCACAGTCAATTTTAAAAGCATAAGACCTTCCAAATATTTGTAAACTGAATGATTTTATGAAAAACTAATGAGTTCTTTGTAACTAAGAAAGCAAATGAAGATTCAGATCACTTCAGGCATATTGCAGACACATTGCAGAACAGCCAGTATACTTTCTTCTAATTGGTAGATGGTGGGTGAAGGAGGAGAGAGGAGACACACAATCATTGTGATTCTTGCTACTTACCTGACAAAAGGCAGCCAATCCTTCTGTGAGCCATCAGACGTTTTCTAACAGCATTTTCAAACAGAATACGGATGTTGCTTTTCACTGTTTCAAGATCAAAAGCTGCCCAGGAAAAAAAAAAAAAAAAAAAAAAAAATCAAAGTGGCTTATGCACTTATGCTGGCTTATGCAATTTCGAAAAAAAGAGATATCTGTCTGCATTTCCTTTGACTATGAGGATATGTAAGTTCAAGTATCTTTCTACATGACTACCTACAATGTGAATTCTCAAGTATTAAGTTCCCATTTTATAAAGGTTCTTTCAAATTTTTCAAGTGACACTTTTTTTTAAACCCAAGCAATTTTCATATTCAAAGATTATCATTTTTCCACTTTAATCAGAATAAATAGCAATTGTTTTGCTGTATTACCTGAAGGCAGATTTTCCACTGTATCATAAGCAGCATGGAGTGGTTCATCTTTATAACTATGAAATTTTACTATTTCTACTGATGCAACCTTGCCAGTGGGCTTTAAATCCAGCACTTCATAATGACCCGGAAGAAACGGTTCCACTTTAGGACAGAAGGATGTTGAATGTTTTAAGTTGGTAAGTCCTATAGAGACAATGAAAAAAAAAAGTCTAAAAATTTTTAATCTAGGATGGTTATGTTGTACCTCACCCAACAGCCCCTGTACTAAAACCATATATAAATATCTTCTACAAAACATAAGTCTGGTGTAAAATTAACATTTTAAGTCTGAGTCTGCCCTGGCTGACACAGAGATGGGGGGAGCGGAAAGCAATGTCTCAGGATTCCTCAGCTGCTGCGTGGGTTGAGAGAGCAATGCCAGTGTATGTGGCAGTACAGATAACACAGCAGTTTGCTTTCAGATATTTAGAGGCCAAAACAAAGCGTTAGGTCCCTCCATGCAGCCCAGCGAGATGTACAGAATCCAGAAAGGGCCAATAAAATACTGCTGCAGCAAGAAAGAAGCTCATCAGTGGAAGGCAACACTAATGACAAGTAGAGGCCTGAACGTCCATCTTCTCCAGCACGTAGGGACTGGCTTGCAGCCACACAGGATCACCCTAGCTCTCTGAACTGGTAGTCTTCTGAAGATGTGGGATTTAGGAAATCTGGTGACAAAAAGCTACCTCTCCTTTTTGTAAAGTACCTAGTGATTAGAGATCTTTCACTCGGAAAGTGGGGGACACAACTCTGCCACTATGGAGCCTGATTCTACTTCTGGCAGGTTGCACACCAGGTTTTAGCCATCCCAAGCTGAGGCAGATAACAGAGAAAGCAAGCTTTTACTAATTGGTAAGCAGCACTTTATTCCTGTGAGTACTTAGAAGAGCTCTTCTCTAACTCACTATTACGATGACCAGGTGAAGATGTAATATGCTTATGAGAATTCACATGACAGTCGATAGCTGGTTTATATTTAAGTGCAGTCAATCTGACAAGAGGTTTGTAATGAAACCACATCACTAAAGTGATTGACATTAATTTAGTGATTTCATAACTCATTAGTTCCAGACTGATCCATACTGCTGCTAATGAACACCAGGAATCAAGACTTGTGGCCATATCTCATTTCCATTCTACTGGGGGGGGGGGGGGGGGGGGGAACTGTTTTGCACCAGTTGGCCACCTGGATGCTACTTGAACAACTCCACAGAAAAGTTACTGTCTTGCTTTTACAAGGGGAATGGTAAAACTCTGTAATTTTTATGAGACACATTTCTTAAAATATTCTCTTCCCTTATTCTCTCCCAAGAAGCAGAGATGGTACAGATTTACTACCACTTACTTCTGCTATTAGAGAGATTGACCTACTTTGGAGTCTGACAACAAAATTGATATACAATGAATGTGAGGCACAAGTAAACATGAAAAAAGTTCTTGATTTTGCATTTGAGTCAATGAGTTCCTGTTTGGCATTGTTTTGAGTTTGTTTGAGCGTTGAGACTAGTGACAATTACTTTTCAAAAAATGTGTCATCTCAAAAGTAAAAAAAAACTTCAGTAGAAAAGTTACCAAAGCCGCAGAAAGTTTCGGTAGGTTTGTAGCATTCTTGGCTTTTAAAGATTAGCAGTTCTTATAGAGCTATTTCCCAGTTCACCATAAAATCCCAGGAACAAATTCTAACCTCATTTACCATAACAGAGTCTAACTCTATACACTACATTCAACTTTGGAGTTATATTAAACATTTTGGTTTCAATATTGTTACGATACCAGAATATGAAGAATTACAAAATGAAATAAGTGAGTTATTTTAGGGATATCAAGGACCATAAGACATCTTCAGAGGTTTACCCCATCTGTGGTGTTTTTGTTTCAATGATGTGTTACTTTATTTTATGCCACTAAATACGGTTCATTTCTTACTGAACATACAGTTTACTTTCTCTTCAGGCTTAGAAGGAGAGCATAACAAAGAGGTTTCTCTCCAGCAACAACACCTAAGATTATTTAGGCACTAAACACAACTGTTCTTACCTTTTGCCTCAGAACAGACACCCAAAAATCCATCATCAGTCAGCACCTTAAAAAGTGGTCTGACCCCATACGTATCTCTTGCCAAAAACACTTTTCTGTTTGCTGTGTCCAGAAGGATGAAAGCAAATACACCATCTAGCATGCAAGCTGTTTGTTCTATTCCTCCTCTGTTGTAAAGATGAAGGATAACCTCACCATCCACTAACGTCTGATATTCAAATCCAAATTGCTTCTGCAGCTAAGAAAAGATAGAAAGGAAAACACAAATAAGCATTTGCAAACACTGACTGTTTATCAATTAAGAAAAAAACCCACTCTCGTACTTGTTTAATACAACAACGCAAGTTACTTTTATGTAAGTTACCTGAACATTTCAGCAGAAGAAGAAAGTGATGCTTCTGTATTCAAAATATTATCCAGGATCTCCTCTCAGGTAATGCAGATTTACTCTGCAGTCTTAAGCAATTCTTGTCAGGGAAAGTTTTCAGGGATACTTTTCTATTTGGGGATGTAAAACTGCAAACACGAGACCCTGGTTTTCAGAAATACTGACCTCCCCATCTCCCACAGACAAATGGCTGAAGCAGGCAGCCACTGTTTCTAAAAGTCCCACCCATTACCCCAAAATAGGCCCGGAAACAGAGACATCATTTTTTGTGGTCTCAAATCTCTCAGTGACGCTTTCTTATCAGATAGAGACAGTGACATTTACTAAAAAAAAACCAACAACAAAAAAAACCAACCACACACACACACCAGACATGTAACACTGATCACGTCTCTGTGGAGTAAAGGACTTTGGAAACAAACTTTGTTTTCCCTACGCAGCTACTGCAGCTCTGCACTGCTTCTTCATTCACACTGAATTTCTTCTTATCTTCCTCCACTAACTAGCTTCTTTACTCTGCCTGTCCAGATGGAGTAGAGGAGGAAGAAATTAACTGCCAGACGAAGTCAGACCAAATATACTTCATGTTCTTCTGATATTACCTTTAAAGTACTTTCAGCATCTACCAGACACCAGGGGGTGAGGGGGAATAAAACACTAAAAAGCCAAGAAGCCCCACCTAACCAGTGTTTTCACATTTTTAACTACTGTTCTTTGGTTTAATTTTTGTTTATAGGGCAAAGTCTTGGCCCAAACTGAGTTAATAAATAAGTCATTGCCCTAAACAAAATGAGTGCTTCATCAATGGTTCTTTTCTAGGTAGGTTTCAGCCACCTATTTGTAGCTGAAAACATGAAAGAAAAATCCCTTTATAAAGGAAGAAGGCATATAACATAATGAAAACAAGTGAATAAATTCCTGCTGACCATAATGAAAGTTTTGAATAAATTCCACATAGGATTCAGTGTGTAGCGTGACTGAGAATAAACCTTACTGCTTTCAACAGCGGAAAAGACAATGCAAAACACAGCAAGACACAGACTGCTGGTATGATACATTTCACATACACTTTGTCTTGCTGTACATCTCACCTTCCAAACAGCCAGATATTTAAAGGAAAAAAAAAAAAAAAAGGAATTATTGGGGATTTGACTGAAATGGGAATTGACATCAATGTAAACCAGACTTCAAAAATCTCAAATGTTAGAAACACTAAGACATCTGAGATTATTCATACATCTCTAACTCTGCTGCTCAACTTATGATCCAATTTAAGCATTCAGTTTCAGCATGATTCAGAAACAGTTAGAAGTGTAAATCGGTTACTTTATACCCCAAACGTGGATGTTCTGAATCACCTCCCCTTGCAAGTCTAGCACAGGCAGAGCAGATAACCTTAGCCCTGGGACTATGGCACACATGATGCTAAGCAACAGTATCATACCTCCTATCAGGGACATCTAGACTCCTGAGGAAGTACGTACTGAGCTGCTGATTGTTTTTGCCCCCAGAATGCCTAAGAGATTTGCTTAGGTGGCTATGAAAAAATCCCAGCAAGCATCTGCCTTAAGCTGCAGACACCTAAGTATTATTGTGGCCTACTGAAACACTGATCAAACCTAAAGCTATAAATACTTATTTCCCTCTTGTCAATTAAAAAGTTATTTTTTCAGTATGAAAGGCTAAGTGTGTTGCATTGTAAGTCACCTTACTGCCACAGTTCATCCAGATAATTTATTGCTTTTAAATACTAAATATTTGATGAGCTTTTTTATTATTATTATTTTTCTGGTATTCTAGCCCATGTTTTAAACCATTTTATCTTAAAACTAGTGGATATTTAGAAAAGAAAACACAGTATGACCCATGTAACACTTTTACCTGTTTAAAATTGTAGATTTCCCCATTGTAACACAGCCACAGATATGGAAATTTCTTCACTCGGATAGGCTGCATGCCATACAACTGATCAACGACTGCCAGGCGGTGGAAACCAAAACAGCAGTTGGTGAATCCATTGACGTTCTCGAACCGAAAGGCGTCGGGGCCCCTGTGCGCGATCTTCATGGCACTTAGGCACTGGACAGAAAGGCATTCATCGCTGCCAAACAGCGCCCAGATGCCACACATGGGGAAGCTGTTGAGCTACCTAAAAACACAGAACCTGTGCAATAAAAACATGAACGTGATAAACAAGAGATGATACCTAGGGAGCATAGACAGACTTTTTGAACATGGACTACTGAACTATCAAGAAAACTCATCAAGAGAACAGCAGGCTTTACTGACACAAGGTAAAACCCAGTTTACCCAGGATATGATGAGCAACCCTTGTACAGCCCATGAAATTAGGTTTCAGTTCAACCTTAGGTATACCATTGGTGCTTACACATTTTACAGAGCGCAAATATAATAAGTCACTATCAGGTGTTGGATATGATCTCGTGAAGTAACATCAGGTCAAGAGAAACATTTCAACTCTTTCATAAGAGCCGTTCTCCTTTTGCTGCAATTTATGAAGGCACGAAGGCAACCCGAGGGCTATAAACTAAACTAATCCAAGTACTTCTCCTTCACTTCAGACACAACCACATCGAGTTTTGTTTACAGTTAGTTATCCGGGGACAGGTTTTTCCATCCATCCATCCACGCGCTCGGCGGACAGAGAGGGCGCAGAGCGGCGCCTGAGCAAGCCGGGCTTACCCGCAGGGAGGGCCGGGCCCCGCGCCGCGGGCAGCCGGGGGGGGCAGCCGGGGCGGGGGGCGCAGAGAGCTGCTTCCCAAACCGCCCCGGAGGGCTGGCTCCAGCGCCGCGGAAGCACGGAGGGGGCTGCCACGTGGTGCGTCCCGGGGCTTCCCGCCACCCCCAGCCCTCCCGAGCAACCCAAGCGCAGGCAGGAGCAAACACACCGAGCGAGCAGGTTTTGCCCGCGTGCTCCATTCCCCCTCCCCCCCCCCCCCCCAATTCGGCATTTTAGGTAGGACTTCCCGCCCGGCGCGCGTAACACACCATTTCCCCCGCGGCTGGCCTAGCTCTTCCGTGAACTTAAAGACAAGGCGAGCACGACTGCTAAAGCCACGCCGAGCACCGGGGCTACTCGGCTTTGCTGCAGGAAATTTCAAAGGGCGAAAATGTCTTTTTCCTCCCCACCCCCCCACTCCAAGCGCGGATGAGGCACCTCGCCGCCAGCGTGACTCACGCCGGAGCGCATGGCGAGCGCCATGCCGCGCCGGGGCGCCGGGACCCCGCGCCGCCCGCCGCCTCCGCCGCCGCTTCCCTCCGGCTGCCGCGGCGCCCCGGCCCCGCCGACCCCCGCGGGGGAGCGGCCAGGCCGCCCACCCGCCCCGCGGCCCGGCCCCTGCCCGCCCGCGCCGCCTCTCCCCGCGCCGCCGCCCGCCCGGCGCAGCCCCGCGGCGGCAGCGGGGCAAAGCCGCCGCCGCCCGGCGCCTACCCGGTGGTGCCCGCCGGCGCGGAGGGAGCTGCCGTGTTCGCTGCGGAACACGCGCGGGTAGGAAGGCGGCTCCGCCCGGGGCGCGGCAGCCAGTGCGAGCCGCCGGCTCCGCCCCGCCGCCGCCTGCTGAAACCCCGGGAGAAATTTCATCATGCGCCGCCGCGCCCGCCCTCCCCGCCGCGGCCTGCTCCCCGCTCCCCGCCCCCCGCCGGTGCCGCGGCTGCCGCAGCCGGGCGGCCCTCGGGGCCCGGGGCGGCCGGAGCGGAGCGGAGGAGAGGACCGGCCCGGCCCGGCCCGGCCCGGCCCGGCCCGGCTCGGCCCGGCGTGGCGCGACGCGGAGCGGAGCCGCCTCGGGAGCCCCGCGGCAGGGCAGGGCAGGGCAGGGCAGGGCAGGGCAGGGCAGGGCGTCCGCCAGCGGCCCTGGGCCCCGCTGGGCGAGCAGGAGCCGCCAGGCGCTGTTGGGTCGCTAGGTTATTTACTATACGGGTGACTTGCAGCCTCCAAAAGTCGCGTGGGTGCAAACTGGCTTTCACTGTGTTTGAGCACTACCTGGGTTGTGCCTCACACTGGGTAAAGGGAGAAGACCGCAAAGGCCTGTGTGTAGTTGCCCTAATAGGCTTTGTTTTCTCAGGAAGAGAGAGTGCTTACAAAGTTAGTATCTTTGGAAATGTTTTGTGAGGACTTCGGCATGCTACACTTGGTTTTGAATAATAGCTGCTCAGGTTAAAGGAGTTTTAATGCCTGCCTGAACTTCATTAACGGACAGTTAGTTTTGCCGTGTTGCCTTTGCCGTTTGAGTGTGTTAATCTGAGTGAACTCCAACTGTGAAGACTATGAAGTGGAGTGTTAAATATAAACCTTTGTTTCCCATGCACACACCTGAAGAGAGCCATTAGGAGTAATTTGCATGCAGCGCAGTTTCATTCTTTGTTTTAGTGGACTTAGTTAAAAACAGCATAAAGTTCTTCAGGTTATGAAGATTGTCAGCAATAAGGTGAGGTCCATGTGTAGAATTTAAATAAGAGGTTTAAGAAGTCTTTAAAAGGAATTTTTTTAGGCTTTAGAAAGAAAAAGTGTGAGGAAGTTTGTTGTATGTGAGGAGTAGGCTCCATGGCTGACCACAAAGATATAGGTAGCGTCTGTCTGTCCAGTGCAGCTTCACCTAAACACAGGATTGGCCTTCACAGGGATAAATCTGTGGTAGATGTTGTGTGTCCTGCTCTCAGAGGCTGCGCACAGCCTGTAAGGGCAGAGTGAAAACGTGTGCAATGGCACACTGAATCACTGCCCAAAGGAGAACAGTGGTTGTGTTGGCAAACACCTTATGTCATGCCTTTTTTTTTTTTTTTTTTAGGGATCTAAGGATCTAAATATCACTAACAGAAATGTTGCATTAACTGATTTTTTTTGTCAGTGATTTTTGTCAACAGCTTTTCTCTATCTTTCCTTGTTTTCTACCCCCAAAGAAAAGATTAAGTTATTATCTGGACTTTCATTTTATGTGCAATTCCTGGTTCATATCTCCTACAGTGCTTTACAGTAGTAAATCACAAACCATTTGGCAAAATGAGAATAGTTTCATGCAGAAGCTGAAGCAAGGAGATGAGAACCAACTTGTAGAAAGTTGCCCCATAAGTCTGGGCAAGCATAGCCGAGATAGAGCTAAACCTCCTAAGGCCTCATTAATGCCTGCAACATTAGGGCACACTGGATAGTTGCCACATTCTCCCCTATATTACCCCCTTTTAAAAAATAGTATGAGGATAACTGCTTCATTTTGGCATGTCTTGCATGTTTCATCCTCCATTTTAATGGAGTTTGTGATGTTGTATATAGAACTAATGGGAGAAATTCTAGACACAACCTATTTTTCCTACACATTGACAGTTTTATTGTTTGGTAGTTAAAATAAGTGCACATGATACCCGATATGTCTCTGTTCTTTTCTAGTCTTCATTTGTTTGTTTGTTTTTAACACTATTCCCAAGTAGCCCTCTACAGTCCTTTTACATTGTGCTGTTCTTTGATGTCCTCTGACAGCATGTCTGCATACAGCGCTGGATGTGATTATGCCCCAGTCCCACAGTTCTGTTTTTTTCAGTCATCTTCCCTCTCAATTCTTCCCCTCCTTCCAGACATTCACATGTGTAATAGTTTCTCCAGAGCATAGTCTTCTCCAACTTTACTCTCCAAAAGCAGGTTTTAGCAGTATGCTAACTCATTCTTTTTCAATTTTGGTTGAGAAGAATTTAAATTGATGCTAGCTGGGTGGAGAAAACAGGTTTCAATGTAACTATTGGCTGCCTGGTGTACCTAAGAGATTTTGTGTAATACGCTTGGTACCTAAAAGTTACCATGTGGCCACAGGCTAAAACCATTTAAGACTAGCTGGAAAAAATGCTGTGAGAGAATTCCTGACCTGGCATTAATTAATTATCTCAGGCCAAATTTGTTTAGAAAACATGGGGGCAGTAACTTTGGTTTGGCATCTCTGTACTGGATTTGGTGTGGGATACTGGTATGTCTACTGACATGTCTCACTGGACTTTCCTCTGCCCATCCCACTGGCACTTTTGCTAGTCTCTGCCTGTTTGCTTTCCCATTTCTGTACTCCAGTATCACGGTCTCTTTATAAAGACCTTCTTTGCAAGTAGACTGAGATCTGCGTTCCTTCTTATTTTGATGCTTGCTGGGCTTAGCTCTACCTTTGGCTGCTGGTTTCTCCAGATTTGGACTAGTGATTACCCTCATTGTTTTGAGCCGGTCTGAACTTCTGTGAGTGCTGCTCAGTTAGTCATACCCAAATCAAGTTTAGTCCTAATGAGGCTATAGACAGGAAGCTTCTAAGACAGAAATCCCATTAGTCAGGTCTGCTGCAATCCCTGCTGGACCTAGATGGAAGTATTGGGCCTGCTTGGACTTTGGGGTGAGTATCTGTGCAGGGCTCAAGTGTTCTTAAGATGGAGAGTACTCCGGCTGTCATGTCTTCTCTGCCCAGATGGTGTAGCACAGCAACTGGGAGGAGTGCACAGCTGAAGCTACAACTCTAAGGCAGGCCTACAAGAAGAACAATATCAGACATGGATAATACAGGACAATATCAGATGCTCTGAAACTAAGAGACTGTCCAGATCCTACAGAGAGGAGCTAGACCGTTCTGTCTTATCTCAAGGCACTAATACCCATTACAAAAACTTGGTATGCACAAGTTGGGTGTTCTTTTTGTTCTAAGGCCTTCATGTCTTCAGACTTCCTTGGAGCAAGAACTAAAATAACTTGGCATTCCCAGTGCTGGCTCAGCTATTCTGCTAGGCAAAGCGGATGAGCTAAGGAGATAGGATTGTTCCTTAAGATAAGGAAGAGGATAAAATTGTAGTGGAAGTCATTGGGAAACAAAGGAGAGATTCTGTGTCTCCTGTGGTCCAGAATCTCTTTGTCAGCTGGCCAGAATCCAGAAAACTGTCTGGCTGTCACTAGTCCAGCAGGAGTAGTTTGTAGACATTTTGGCTCTCTCTCAATATGGCAGTCCAGGAACATAAACTAGTATATTTAGGAATATCTAGCTAGAGAAGACCTGGGTTATCTGTGTCATTTTTTCCCCATGTGCCTTACTTGGCTTAATGTGGGCTTGTGGGGTTAATGCGAGTCTGTGTCATACAGCAGTGACTGAGGCTTCTTGCCTCCAAAGTGAGGCATCTTCTCGGAAATAACAATGAACAGGAGCCATATGCTTGCTGAATTAATGAAGAGTAACACAATCATTAATGTTAAAACGGTAGTTTTTATCCTTCTTATTAGAGAGGGAATTAGAGCAGATTCTGTTTTTTTTTTTCTTTTTTTCTTTTTTTTTTAATCTAAGACTTTTGGCACTCATGGGTGATACCAGACAATGAAGGACATGGTTGTGTGTTGTAGGTGACAAAATGGCCACCATACATTGGTGGTATGAGACTGCTGAGATGAAAAGCTAGGAAGTTTCAGTGAAGTCAACAAGTAAATGAATCAAAAGGTAAATGAGTAAATGAAAGTCGAAGTGAGCAGGTAAATGGGTACAATGCAGAAGGACAGCAGCAAGCCAGGGCAGAGCATTACTGGGAGTCACTGGGTAATTATGGACAGTTTGTAGAGATGGTGGGGGACAAAGATATCCTATGGGATAAGAGGAGTATGGCTAAGTGCCTTTTTTTCCTCATCCTGCCCTTCAACAACCTCAGACTTTGTGTCTGAGCTAACTCATATTCCATGGACTACTCTCATTAGACAATTTGCATCTGCTCCCTTTGAAGACCTTCCCTCCTGGGACTTTGAAGAATTGCAGGCAGTAATTAAGGACACTCAAGTCTGCGGTTTTCTCCCAGTGAGCTTTCAGATTTTGCGTTTGGAACACTGTATGTCATTTAATGTAGCTGTCATGGCCGTGTTACTGTTAGGCGGAGCTGGTAACTGTCAGTAGTTGAGTGTTGCTCATAACTAAAGTCTATGCTCCTCAGTTTTTTTCATTAAAGCTTAGTACTTTTCCTGCATCCATCAGATCTAGTACCACCAGTATATTTGGAAGACTGGAGGTCCATGAGATCTGTGAAATCTGTTTGGAGAGGAGGCAGAACTGAAGTTGGAGAAGTCAGAAGCTGTGATTAAAAGAGACATACAGTGAAGGTCTTTTGCTTTCAAAGCAATAACTAACAAGTTAACAGCATATGAGTGTTTTGCACAGAATAGCCTCCTGGAGGTATCCCTCATGATTTCTGGCATTCTGCATGAGAGAACAAGTTTCAGCTGGTTTCGTGATCTTGGCTGAGCAAGAAAACAAGATTTTAAGTAGAAAATAGTAGCCAGACTCAAATATTGGAGAAAGCTTTTCCCCTTTCTGTCAGTGTCAAATGCACATACTGTGCAATTTCTCAGACAGGAATTGAAGACCCTTTGTTGATGGTGAAGGTTGTCCAGAGTGGTTTCTTGGCCTAGATTATTAGGAATGGGCAGGACTGCAAAACAAAAAAATTTATTGATGTGCGTAGGCTCACCCCCGTAGCACCCTTTTGAATGGCAATGCCTAGTGAATAGCTACGGAACACAGGCTTTATGCACTCTGCCAGACTATCTATGCTGTATATATGTGGATTATTAAAGATGCTTCATCACCAGTAATTTGAAGGGTAATAAATATAATACTGAAATATTTCCTGTTGAAGGGGGGGAAGACAAAAGTGATTTTGGCCACGAGGAGGACATGGATATGTGTCTTGTCCACAGCCCTTGTGCAGCTGCAGCAGTCATGATTTCCTTTGCATCCAGTATCCATTTTTAGCCTGGGCCAGCTATTCTCCATCTGACCTTGAACACATCCTGCATTGCAGTAGCATTTTTTTTCCCTCCAGTCCTAAGTGGTTTGTAATGGAGTCATGGGAATCAACAGATTCAAGTTTCCAGATTATCAAATTATTCTTTCAGCTCTCAGTGACTGCTTGAAGTTTTTGTTCATGAAGTGAGTGGGGCACAGATCACCAAGAATCCTGTCTTTTCCAGTTTAATTTTTTTCCTGTGGTGATGCCCTTTCTATGCTGTGTTTGTAGCACAACGCTTTGCCACATGTCATCACAGGCCGAACCAAATGGGTCTGCTACTATGATTTGTTCATGTTTGTCAGCATCCACAAATCACAGTGGTGCTTAAGTCCATCTGCTGTACTTTATCCATTTACATCTTCTGTTCTGAATGCACACCATGATACGACTATAATGCCATTCTGGGTGCAGGGAGTTAGGGTACAGCTTCATTTCTGCCAGGAAAGAGTCATTTTGGAGAGACATTTCTCCATGATGCATCCAGCAGTGGAGCACAAACAGAAGATGGGAGAAAATTTTCTAGGCTAGGGACTGAGCTTGAAAACAGAAGACTGTTATCTCCTAATGGAGCGACACAGAAATGTCTTTGCAGCATGATAGCATTGGCAGCCCTTTATAGACTGAGAGAGAAGTGGTGGGCAGGGCGCAGTGGAAGCAGAAGATCAGTTCCTCCTCCCCAGCTGCATGAATTGACATAAATACCGTATCTCATGTTTGGACTAGCTTGACAAATACATAGGCACATAGACATACACGTACATTCACCAAGCAATATTTTTGTAGTGCCAGGTGGTCTGGTAACACACGTCTGACATCCCAAATGTATGGTTATATGTCAGGGATATGCTTAAACAGAGAGCAAAGTGCTTTTTGGATTTCCGTTTTTCTTCCTCACGAGAATAGTAACATGCTAGTAACATGTGCTAACTGGGTTAAATCTTCAGTGATTACACTCAAGATCTCAGGCAGAACTGTGCTTTAATCCCCATGTCTGAGTGAGGGGGGGGGAAAAGTGAAAATAGAAGCTGTCACCTTTAAAAGCTGTTTGGGGATCTGTAGCTTAAAGTGAGATAGCCTCTCATTTGTATCATTTAGTCTTCCTAATGGGACTGCACCACATTTCAAAGTGCACTGACTGTGCAACTTTTAAAGAACTCAACCTAACAGAGCTGTTAGTTTCTATAACTTTGAATATCTCTGTTTGTCTTGTTTTCCTCTGTCTTGTTTTCTTTTGCTTTGGAAGACATTTAAAGGACATGCGGACTATTTGTCTCCTCAAGAAAGAATCCTCTTTCTCATCTCTTGGTATAAAAAGTAGTCATCTCTCCCACTGAGAGTTCCTATTGCTCTAGTCGCTCTTATTTAATCCGTTTTCTTTCTGCTTGTTAAGCTTCACAGCAATTAAGACTTGCTCTGACCCCTGAATTAGAGGTCACAGCACTGAAGTGTTAGAAGACTATCTTTTTCTAGAACTGGGGCATTCAGAACTTCACTAAAGTACTAGAAAAGCATGTCTAGTGCAGTATGAAGAGAGAAAACAAAATAAGGCGATTTGTTATTGGCTGCACAAAAGACTAAGCATTTGCACTACTGTAGCCTCCTTTCTTACCATCCCAGCCTTTTCATTATCCCCCATGTTTCTTAGCACAGACAAGAAAGGACTGTTGAAAGAGCTGTTGGCCATACAGTGCACATTGTGGGCACAGCATATGGCATACCAAATGAGTCTGTTGTTAGGAGGCTCCAGACCACAGAGGAATGAAACACTGCTGACTTTAACTGATAGTAGTGGACTTTGCTAATGAGAAGAAGTCCAGTGTAATTTATTCTCTCTTCCCTGGTGGGCTTTCTACCCCCACAAAAATAAAGACCTATTCCATATGATTTCTAACCACTTGTAGAATGAGACAGAAAAATTAGTTGTCTGATACTAATTCCATAATATAAAGCAGAATTTGAGAGTCATACTGGTAGAACTAATTTAAATGCTGGCTCTTTCTCATACGTAAGAAAGGTTAGGTGCCAATTGAATTAGCATTTAGACTAACAGTTGTGGTCAATATGGGAGGATTAACTGCAAATTACAATCTTCGGTTCACTTTTTCGTTGTAATTCACCCCTTGTGATATTTTGCCCATTTCAATAGATGTGCTGTTTAATACAGACAAGATCCTTTTCGTGTGGAATACAGCCAAATTTTGCTGAGATGTGGCTAGGTGGCATAAAGTTATAGCAGCTAAATCCAGGCCTAAAAGCGTATAACACAGATTTAAAATACAGAATTGGAATAACTGGACAGAATTCTAATAAAGTCAGTTTGACACACACCAGTAGCACTGCTTTAGTCTTTTAAAGCAGCACGTTTCATTTGGTGTTCTGCGTGCCACTATTGGTTGGGAAGACAAAGTGTTCAGCAAAACGTTCTTAAATGCATTATGTTTGCCTAAATACAATTAAGAAAAATAGGGGAGGAAGAATAACAATAGATGAATGCTGCATGAGGATCATTTCTAAGAAAATTAGGTGGTCTTTGGTTTATAAGGGATTGAGAAACACTATTCTAAAGCTTACAAATGCAGTTGCTGTTTCCCATCACTAGGTAGAGTTATTACCTCAAAATGAGAAATGGTCGCACTCTGTATTCTCTTTGTATCAGAAACAGGGGTGAAGAATAAATACAGCAAAGGCCTCTGAGCTGAAATAACTGGACTTGCAAATGTAACACTGCAGTGTGAGAAATAAACAACTGCATAAACATATACACTAAGCCAATTATTTTCTTTTGACAAAACTGTAATGGTGAAAATACATTTTTTCCAATTTTGTCACAGAAGTACACACTGAAATTTATATCATTTTGCAGTCCATGTATATCGGCTTCTTACTAATTTTATTAAATCGAAAAGTATTGAACCCTTCAGATGAATGCCTTGTTCCTTCATGATAGCAATTTACTCTGCTTTTCTCCTAGGAATTAATTCTGGATTCTGTACAGCGATAGACTGTTGTTGTTGTTACTGCTGTCATATAAACAGTAAAACAGAATGTCTTTCCTCTCAGCTAGAAACTCCTGCGACAGACTTTTTTTTTTAAATAACTGTATCTCTTTTCATAAATATCACCTTATGAGGAGAAAAACCATTCTAAAATAACTCAAAATGCAGTATCAATTGAAAAGGATTAAAAGAATCGAAGAATTAATGATTGCAAAGTAGGAGAAGACTTTGTTCTGCATTCTGATTTCTACTGAACAGTGCCTGAGCTCTCATCACAGATGCCAGGTAGTAACACGGGTATTTTTGCTAATCTAGAGGCATATTTTCCAACATTAATTCTAACTTTTCTATGAAGCTTCATCTTTTTTTCTTCACAGAAAAAGATATGGAAACACAAGCCAGCTGAAATCTTCTATCAACTCTTCTAGAAACACAAATATGCAAGAACTGTGGTTTATAACAGCATTACTTTGAATCTTATTTTAGCTGACAACAATCCCCTGAACCTCTGCTTTTGCCAGGAATCTACTAATGTGCTCAGGTAGGAAACAGGCAGACAAAAGGCAGGTAGGCACATGTGTTGGCTACACCTCCAGCCATTTTCAAATGTACCTTTTTTGGTTTGCACTTTCAGTGTGACGTTTTTGTGGGGTTTGACAGAGAAAGTATCTGCACCTTTCCTAGCTACCTTTTTAGCTACATGCATATGTAGAATAAATGGAAATATACTTATCCATTTAAGTTTCACAGAAATATATTAGTAACAAGAATAACATGAAATGTATTTCTCTTAAGTGCTTAAATCTGATTTGTGAGGCCATTTCTGTGAATAGAAGAGGGTCAGGAAGTAAATGAAAGTAGTGGAGGCTGATTAATTATCAGCACACTTCTCGGCATGATGTATGTCCATGCCAAGCAGCATTCCCAGATAAAATGTCTGGGCATGGTTTACAGAATAACATCTGCCAAGGGCTGTTTCTAAAGAGTGACGGAGGTTTTACTCCATCCACTCTGCGGTCCTGCAGTATCTTAGCAGACATTGTAACTCTTCAATAGTCCTGCATGCCTTCATGCCACATTCCACAGCATGCAAAATGAGTTTCATTTTCTCAGTTTCATTATATGAAAGTCCCACTGTAATGGGCTGCAACACAGCCCTCAGCTTACTTTGAACTGAAAAATCATAAAATAATTATGTCAAAGAATAGTCCCTGGCAGAGTTTCACTTAGAAGTACAGGTGTAGTGTAAGGGTCTGGTCCAAAACATTTTGAAATGGGTTTTGAGGAAGGTCTGTAAGCAGGAGAGAAACACTTTGGGAACTGCTTTTCATGCAGAATTTCCAGGATGATAGTTTATAACATTTCTTCTATTATTTCCAATCAAAATAAAAGCAAAGGCATTTAAAATCTTTAAGATCGGTAGAGAACAAACCCCTTTTATTTCAAATTATTTTAAAGCATTCTTACTTTCCAATAAACAGATACTTAATATATCACATTTCCAGCAAGATACAGTGATTAATTTTTTATTTTGCCACTCAAAGTGCATCATTCAAGTTTTTGGCACACGCTAAATACTAATCTAAAATTTCACAATGGCTTGTTCTAAGTCAATTATTTGTTGCAACCAGATCTAATTAACGTGAATAGCAATGCAGAGATTGTACATTGTTTAAATGCAGACAGTACTTTACAGATCAGTGGTGTGTATTATTACATGGCAATTCCACTATTGTTTGTGCAAGAAATATAGTAAGTAAAGTTCCGTATCACAGTAGGAAGCCAGCTGGTGTTCTTATGGGTAAAAGGAAGGCTGGGAGTGTACTTCAGCACAGAGAACCCTCTTGCTTCTTTATTATATTATAATCCACTTTCTTTTTGTTTCTCATTTTGAGCATCTCAAGCAGTAATCAAATAGATTACAGTAAGTAAAGTAGATTACTTTTACACCTCTGTATACTGTTTTAACTGTTCCAAGAGGCCCTATGGAACTAGCGTGCCCCTCCCCAAGCCATCTTTACTTGCCAAAGATGTGGTGGTAAATCATAATTTCATTTGCTTTCCTGAAGGCCTTTGTTTTGGTGTAAGAGTTAGGGCAGAAGCATGGATTATACTTTTACTTGACCTAGTCCAGTATGCTGGCAACTAGAATCTGTTTGTAATGATACAGAAATATCATGTAATGATACAGAAATAATGACTACAGTAGTAAAGGGACAAAAGCATATGATATTTTTCTCACTGGGCATTCACAAAGACTAGCTTCTATTTAATATTTTTGAGATTTTAATTTGAAAAACAAAGTGAAGTGAGTGAACATTCCAGTACAGCTAAACTGTCCTAACAACTCCAGCTTATTAGGGATACATCTGCAACAACCAGAAAGTGCAAGTCCCAATTACTGGAGGCAGCTTTAAACCAAATACTTGCATGTACACAGTCTCACTTAAATAAGAATGCATTATAAATGTGCTATTTAAGTCACAATCATGTATTCATTTTATGATCATTCAGGCTGAAAGAAGCCACTAACTCTCACAGAGTGGGCTCTGAAGACTTGAGGGGTTTCAGTTAAATACACAGCTTGGATTCTTTATTTAATTGGAAGGCTACATATTGTAATTGCCATTATAGATCTATGTATTTTAAATTTGGCTAAGAACTACTAAGAACTAAGAAATTTGACTTCTCAGTAATGTATGCAATAAGTTGGGGGCAGGTGAAAAAGCCATAGGATTTTCTTTTGCATTTTAAAATAAAACCACTTCTGAGTCATCAAGCATATAAATGTCCCAGGCCAAGATTCATAGCCTCTATGGAGACCTCTCAGCCTGTTCTGTATTTCAGAGTTTTGCTTCTGCAGTGATTTGGGGCAGGACCGTGTGGGGATATGCTGTCAGTGACAGGTTAGAGGACTATAATCACAGAGATCTGTGAGTTCACAAGCGGGTACAGAATCGGTACTTGGTTCCTTAGAGAACATCTCAGTGTTTAGCAGCTTTTTAGGTTACTCACACTCTGAATCAGAACAGCCAAGCTAATGTGATTTTTTGTAAATGTAAATATTAAGCAAATAAAAAGCTATATTTAATCTGGTCCCCTGTTTGACCAAGTAGGCGTGATCTATAAATGGAATAGAGGAAACAAAAGTAGCTTTCAGTCAAAGCACATGGAAATTTTTCATTAATATACATTTTCATAGTCTTTATTGATTATTCATAACAGTAATTGCATAAATGATGTCAAAATAAGACCATTTATAATTGAACAAAAGATTAAGAAAACAAAACAGTTATCCATGGTAGTATATAGAATTTGACCTTGTAAAGCTGTTTCCTTGTCAGTCATTGACAAGTAGGAAGATGTGCTGCTTGCAGAAGAAAGTCACAATTTATTTATTAAAATTTATTAAAATATTTATTAGATATCTTATTATATATTTAGATTCAAATATGTTATGTATATAGTCAATGACTTCTGAAATAGCACAGCCTCACAGCAGCTGTTGCATTTTGCCTTCCACCTTGAATTTTTGCCAGCTTTCTTATTTAGAAACTTGTATTCTCAGACTCCTGTACATGGAAATATATGGGAAATTAAGAGAGTTTAGCGCAGTAGTTGCTGTGACTAACCTGTGAGTGGGCTTTTATGGTAGATACATACTCTGGAATGCCGTCCAGAGAGCTTAGAGATGGAGAGGAGGGATGCCCAGCTGGGTATCTGAACCAGGCATATCTAGTGATGTGCACAGTGACTGAGGGCCTGTTGCCCTTGCTTTTGCCCCATCACCTTTTGGGAGCATGTGGGAAACAGTCTTTAGGTTGATTATGGTTTGCATCCCTGGGCAGGGAAGGGTCCTCACCCTTTCCTCCATTCCTTGTATACTGACATGAAGACCAAAGTAAATTACTTCCTTTTAAAGTAAACTGCTAAGAAATTATTTTTTCTCTCATACATTTACAACCACTCTTGTGTACATATCAGAAGATAAGTGATGTGGATCTCATAATATGGCCAAATTACCATGGTACTAGTATGTCCCCCATCACTGCTGGGCTCTGTCAGTAGCAGAGGACAAAGCTTCCCGTAGAAGTAGTACATTTATGTAGAAATGGACTGTGGTCTGAGAGGGGCCTGAGCAGAAATGCAGGCCCTGCAACCAAGAGAGAGCACCAGGCCTGTTCTCTCTTTCTGATAAAAAAAAAAAAAAAAAGAATGGCTTTTTTCTCTAAGACAACAAACTGTGTATCTGGCCAGCCATACAAAGCAGCACTGCACAATAAAAGAAGGTGTGGAAGTGTATGTGCAGCCACTGCACACTGAGGCAACCCCTCAGAGGAAGTACAGCTCTGCGCATCCCCTTATTCTGTACTGTCAGAAATTGCTCGCCTGTCCCTCAGTAAAATAAACCTGCTTGAATGTGTGGCAGGTAAATTTCCCCATAAAACTTTTGAATGGTTATTACATTGTGGCCAAACCAGTTACATCTGTTAAAGCAAGCACAGTGTGTACACAGATAGGTGGGTCATGATTGACCTTTGTTCAATTATGGTACAGTCCACTTCTCTTCTGAAATTTTCCTTTCAAACTAACCTAACAAAGAATGAGAAAGCTCAATGAACACGATGATGTGAAAAAGTGTAGCACTTAGTGCATATATATATATACCTGTATGTACTATTCCCATGCCACAAACCTTGGCAATAGAACTCCATTAATACAAAACCAGGCTTTACAATTGGCCAAGCAAAATGAAGTCTTCGTTCAAGTCAATCATATTATCTGTAATAGGATACATTTTGAAAACTATGTGTACTCTATTCCAGAATTTTAAGGCATGCCCTGGATATGAGCGGACACAACTCCTATCAAACTTTGGTGGGGGGAAAAATAGGAAAAGCACACAAAGGCAAAAGGACACAAAGACACACTGACACCTCTACCACTTCAGCAGCCTTTGCAATTTCCATTGCCTTTGCAACTGTTTATCGGTCAGAGAATTTATGAATGCCAAAACTAAAGCTTCCTCCCTACAACAAATATATTCACCTCACTTCTTTACCTTCTTCTATGATGAAACTAACTTAAGGAGGTACCACCATTCACTGCGTTGCTTGTTATTTTTATTTTGAGGTGGCAGCAAATTGTGGGACGGGGCAAGAATGAGCAACCATGACCTGCAGCCATGTAGGATGTGGGGGCTTCTTAAACCACTACAGAAGCCAGCATCTTGTGTAGTTATCCTGCATGACTAATTTTCCATTAGAGGAAAGGGCATACATACCTGGGGAATAATTGGTTTGGAGAGAAGACAGGCAGAAAGCAAGCGCACAGACCTAATGTCATGAAAAGGCAAAGCTATAGTTTGGACTGAACGTTTGGAAGGAGAACTGAACGCTATGGGAAGATGTGGCAAGAGATCAAGAAGACCAGTGTGTGCAGTGATCTCCATCCACAGAAATACCAGTGGCCCTACCAAGGACCAGTTCTTGTTTGTACCTTTCTGCACCCCACTCCTTTTATAAAAGTGTAATCTCTATCTAGTACCTACAAAGCTCCATTTTGCCAAAGTGCTACTACCCTTTGATTACATTGTAATGGAAAACACCTTTCAAAGCTATAATCCCTCTTCATATTTAATAGATTTTCCAGAGGAAAGGTATCAAGAGAGTAACGTCACCGATGCGAAAAAGGCAGGCAGCATTAGCCCAGGGAGATAAGGAATGATTTCTGAAGGTGCAGTTACCTAGCAACAATCTTTTGCAGTTGCCTAATGGTATCCTGGAAGTGCAGGGGCTCCAGACCTACTGAAGTGAAGGGAATGAGGCGCTGGAAAGCAGTGAAGCTCCCACAGCCCTGCCTCAGCGCACAACACAGCCGCTTCCAGGCAAAACCAGGCACCAAGAGAAAGGTAATAAAGTAAGAGGGTGACGGGATCAGCCCTGCATGGAGGATTTCTTTCCCAGAGGCAGAGAAGGAGGTGTCACCGCGAAAATATCTTACGACTTAAAAACCTTTGAGTGGTCAAGAGCAGAGATAACGCTCTTTGCTATCCTGTTCCCCCCTTGCTCTCGCATGTTCTCCCCTTCCCGGGCTGTGCCGTTTTCTCACCCGCACGTCTCAAAGCCCCGACCGCTGGCGCCCAGCGCGGCGGGGGAGCGGGCGCGGCCCTGCCCAGCCGCGAGCACCCGCCTTCCCCACAGCGGGCGAGTCCGGCCGCCCCGCGCGGGGGGCGCGGGTTCTGGCCGCGCTGCCGGCGGACCGTGAGGCGAAGGCACGAGCGGAGGAGGAAACAAGGCCAGGTTCCCGTTTCCACACGGGACTCGCGCGTGGCGCGGCGCGGGCCGGTGAGGGAGGCTCCGATCCCGGGCACAGCGCACCCCTCCCCCCCGCTCGCGTGACGGCTGGCGGCCGTTACACGCGGGCGGCTGTGCAGGCGCGCGCGCCACGAAGGGAAGAGAAAGGTGCCACGCGGCGGGGCCGACAAGGGTTAAAGGCGGGTGCAGGGCCGGGCCACGCCCTCTCGGCCCTCGCTACCCAATGAGCGCGCGGCGGGGCGGTGCGCGCCCCTCCCCCCGGGTGCGGGCAGCGCGGCGCGGAGTGACGCGCGGCGCGGCGCTGCGGGATGGTGCCGGCGGCGGCGGCCCGGGGCGGCGGCAGCGGCTTCCCCTGCGCGCGGCCAACGGCTGCCTGCGGGCCGCGCGGCTGAGCGCGCGCCAGCCCCCTCGGCGGGCGAGGTGAGCGGGCGGGCGGGCGCGGCGGCGCGGGGGTGGCGGGCTCCGGGCCGTGTGTCGCGGGGAGGGCGGCGGGCAGGCCCCAGCGCCCCGTCTGGGGAGGGGACGGGGGAGAGGCCGTGCGGAAGGTGCTTCCCTGCGTGACGGGGCGGGGGGAGGCGGCCGCGGCGGCAGGCCGGGGCGGGGGTGCCCGGACAGGCCGCCGCTGGCGGAGGCGGCAGGTGCCTGGCTGCCGCCTGGGAGGGGGAGGCTCTGATGGAGCCTCTTAGGGAAGGGCGCGAGTCACGGAGGACGCGAGCAGCGGGAGGGAAGCGCCCTGCGGAGTGGGGAGTTGCTCGCTGCTCCCCACCCATCCGCCTCCCGCGCCTAATAACGGGGACTTCCTGGACTGACGTCGCAGTTCCCTGTAATAAGAACGAGGTTGACAGAGGTCTAGAAAGAGTCTGAGTGGTGCCTTTGGATATGGTAACTTGTTAAAAGAGGGTGCCAGATTGGGGAAGCTGGTAGGAAAGAGGCTGCCAAGAGCTATTTCTCCTCACCTCTACTATGGATTATTACAGACATTGTTTCAATGCTCTTATCGTTCATCTGTACCAAAATACTTTGCTTTTGTTGTTTATGTTTGGTGTCTTTTGTGTTTTTCATGAGAAAGTTTCATCTTCAAAGAAATGTTTACACTATTAGATTTTTTTAATAAAATGTCTTTGATAATGAAAAATACAATGTGCACTTAATTGCCAAGAAATTGCAGCAGTTCATAGTAATGTTTGATGCAGATAACATTGGTGAATGCACAACTGTTCTGTATATGGCTTCATTTTAGAAGCATACGATAGTATGTTCATATAAAACTTGAAATAATGCAACTTGGTGAGCAGAAAACCTTTCTTGGGCACTCTACAACAACTAAATTTTCTATGTTTTTATTTTAATTGTTCTTATGTGTTGCTTGACTATTAAGGACATAGTAGAGATAACTTTATTGCAAATTATGCAGACCGCAAAAGATATGTACCTTTTGTTTCATGTTGGGGCCTCAGAGCTCACTCCCCCTTCACTTCATAAATAAGGGATCCAAGACAGAGCCAGCTGTGTGTAAGCTAGCCTTATTCTTCATAATTAATTTATCAAATCTTAAGCCTAAATGGTTATGGTACTGGGATGAAACAGATGTAAAAAATATTTAGGCTTCTGTCCTGCATTCTGTCAACTTCAAAATCCCAGATTTGTTTTTGTTTATTGAATGTGTTTCCTCTTGAAACAAGTTCAAAAAAAGTTTTACATTCTGAGTTTGCCTAAAGATATCAAATATAAAAGTTTTTGCATGGGTAAACTCCAGTATCATGTGTTCCTATTGCATGGGTATTCCCTAAGTTTACCTTGGCTTAGGAAGGACCTTAACTCTTCCTGGAGCAGCAGGAAGAGTGACAGCTATAGTACCTGATACTAGGTTATGTCATTAAAGGCTCATCTCCATGAACACAAAAGAGCACAGAGGCACAATGGCAGGCAGGAGACCCCAATAACCTAATCAGATAAAGGAACCCCCTGCCCCGGCTCCTTCTGGGGCTGTCACAGGAGGGCAGTTGACCCATTGCCCCAGTGTGACACACATCACGGTGAGCCAAGAGAAAAGCTCTCCAGATCACCTTACAGACTGTGGGGGTTACCCTCTACAGAGGGGTTAATGCCTACAGAGATACAAGGTGTATTATGGGATGTAGAAGAGCATCTCTAGGGATTGTACAAGACTTGTGTCTTGGTTAGGGGAGAAATCAAAGGCAGGGAAAGGGAAGATCAAGGTGGTTTGGGGACAGGGGAACAAGTGTGGGAAAATGGAGAGATAAGGGGATAAAAGAGACCAGTCATATGTAAACAGTTGTCTGGTTGATATGTTTGTCTGGCCATGCCCTGCGCCTGGTCACTGCAGTCTGTCCTGTCTTCTCATAAACTCAATTTCTAACTATTTTCCTGGGTGAGAGGACTCTGTTCTGTGTGCATATGGAGGTCTAAGTGCCAGCAACTGGAATGGGACCACAGGTCCTAGGGGCCTGTGTGTCTGGTGTGCCAGCAACTGGAGAGACTGGAGTGAGTGAGGGTCTGAGTGCTGGCAACTGCAGGGCCATGTGTCACAGGGGCCCGAGTGTCTGGGGAAGCAGCAGCTGGAGAGACCAGAGTGACTGAGAGTCAAAGCACCAGCAGCTTCGGTTAAACCACAGGTCACAGGGATTATGTGTCTTTGGTGCCAGCAGTTGGAGTGAGTGAAGGTCTAAGTGCCAACAACTAGAGTGGGGACCACAGGTCCTAGGGGCCTGTGTGCCTGGGGTGCCAGCAACTGGAGAGACCAGAGTGTGTGCATATTGTGCGGGTGTGTATGTCAGTGTGTGATCACTAGCGAATATCAAGCTGAACTAGCTGATGAGCAGAGCAGGCGACTTGGGAGCCAGGTATTGAAGCAGCTCTAAGTCTGAGCCAGATACTGGAGAGACCAGAGGGTCTGCAAGTTGGTTACTGGAGAGACCAGGAGGTCCAAGCTAACTACTGGAGAGACTGTGAGGTCTGGGAGGTCAATTCAGAGACATTTGCACTTATGTGTCTGTGTGTGAGGCAACAACGGGAGGATCTGGGGCGGGAGGGATGGAGAGTGGGTGCATGTGTGTGTGAATGAGTGGAGGGATCCACATTACATATATATATGTATATATTTCCCGCTAATGGACCTTCATCATGATCAGCTAGAGCGGAGAAGAGGATGAGGCTAGGCTATTGGTGCTGTTTGTGTCTGTGTGAGCACTCTGTTGATCTGTATGTGTATGTATATATGTGTTCTATATGTATTTGTGTGTGTGACTGTAGGGAATACATGCTCAGCTTGCCACTGACTGGACCTGGGGACATGGAGCTGCAGTAGCCTCGCTTCCATTGGGCTACTGGATTTGGCAAACTCTAACACATGAAAATTATTTCTTCTGTGAGTTTGAGGACTTGGGAAACATCGACTCTCAAAACTTAAATTTTGAGCCAAATTCACAATGACTTTTAAGTTGTGATAGTTTTAAAACATTAAGTTGTCGGTCTGGTTGATGTGAATGGGACTACTTACATGACTATCTAAATGTATATGTCAGCTTAAGCTGCCATGATGTAGTAATGGAGCACAAATTAAATGTAAACTTAGGGTTTTGTTGTATTTTTTTCTTCTCAAAGGGTATCTGGTTTTGAAGTCAACAGAAGTAAAGATAGAAACAGGAGTAAAAATGAGGATCTTTTAGTGATCTGGTAGGTTTTGCACTTTTCGCTCTCCATATATCTTGCCTCTGAATAAATCCTTTTATAAGAGGAAAAAAAAAAGAGCGGGGATACTTATAAGAACCGATCTTCCTTTTAGATATGTTCTAGTCTATTTCTGTACCATTCGATTATTTTGCTCACAAGTTGAAAGATGCTTGTGTCAAATATCAACATAATATAAAAACTGAAAAATTACTGTCCCATTTGCTGATGGAGAGCTTTTATATGCATATGACTATTCATGCATGCATATAGTGGTCCAGTCTGCTGATATGAAATGAACAGAATGAAAAGCAGATTATTTTAAATTGAAATGTCTCCAGTTACACAGTTTTCATATGACTCAAGTCATATGAAGTGCTGCCTCAGCATCTGGCCTTGCCCCCACCCAAAAAGCCTCCTTGATTGTGGAATACTGCCAAATCAACTTGTGATTTCCAAATGTGATGAATACACTTTGTATTGGAAATATTAAAATGGAAATCTTACATTTCTTTCTTAAGAGTTTAACACAGTTCTAGTTTAATGCAATTCCATAGTTCTGTTTGGAGAGAGCAAAAGAAAAACATTTGAAAGTAACCGCTGATTACTGAAGTAATTTAATGGCTGTTAGAGGAAACATCTGAAATTGAATGGCAAAGAGGCACCTAATACTAAAAAGTGGAACAATGGGGACTTTTTCTTCTGGAAAGTGCTGTAGTTACTTTGTGTGGATGCATGGATTTTTTTTTTTTTTTTTTTCCTGTTTCATTTGCTGAAGGCATTGTCTTGTCCTGGCCTTCTCACCTTCTGTATTGCCCGTTTTGTGGGGGGGTTGTGGTGATAGATGGGACAAGTAAAAACAAAACAAGCCAATATTTTTAGTATAGTGGTACTTTTCAGTGCCATAGGCTGCTTGTGCATATAGACTTTTCCTTAAATGGGGCTTGTTTTGGAGAACACATGATCTAATTTCTCGTGTTTTCTTTCCAAGTTAATGGCATGTAAGACTCCAGTAATAATGCTGGAAATAAAGTCATTTTTTTCAAGGCCTGGGTCACAAGTGGTAATGTAGTACATCTTATACTTCAAGGTGTAAGGTCTAAAGGCTATTGTTAGTTTAGAAGTCTCCAAGCAGATGGAGCACTGAATTGAGGTAAGCCAAAGTATGATAAAAATTTGCATAAAGTGCTTTTTCATATTAAAAAAACTACAGCTCTTTAACAGCTACAGTTATAGTTACGTTAATTTGGGACAGCCATCGATTTTCTTAGTTTTTCTTGTGTGCTTCATAGTTGCATTTCCAGTTTTGTTTCATTTTTCTAGTAGTGGGGAAAGTAAGCTGTATCACCTTAGAGCTGCTTCCCTCATGATCTAGATCTGCACATGTGCAGTAAATCAGATGATTTCTAAGTGTGTCAGCCTGATTATACATGCACCTGTTTTCTGTCCTCTTTTCTTTCCTTTCAGGTGTGAGGCCAGACAGACAGAAAGCTCGTATTTGGAGTGCATGTTGCTGCCCAAGTGATTCATGCAGCTTGCTAGAGGATAGTATTTTCTCAGCAGACTCTTCATAGCCTATGGCTTCTTCTGTCACTGTCTAAACAAGTTGTTTTGGTGGCAGTAGCTGTTTTCCACCTGGTGTTTTTCAGGCAGAATTTTCGGTGTTTGACAAAGTTCAATACCTTGCTTAGAATCTGTTGTATGTAGAGGGGCCTTTGATTCTGCTCAGATGTAAGACTTTGCAGGAATGGACCTTCAAAAAGTTTAGAACCTATGGTGTTTTTCTCCACTGTTGTTTTTCAGTAGTGATAATTAAGTGCTCTTTTGTAATCCAATGTATAGCAGACAGGAGAATATCCATTTAAAATATCATTTTTACTGTAAGATAAAATATAGAATATGCAACTACATTTATAGAGGAATGGGCCCTATGTGTCATATTGCCTATGTCCAGATTTCTTGTTTTGGGAGTTGCCCACTCTGGTAGGAAACTTGAAGCTTAAGGTAAATGCAAAACAATGTAAATTGCATGAGTTAGAAAAGTTAAGAGATATTGTAGCCAGGTTCACTGCATGTGTCATGGAGTCCTTTTATGTTACCGTTTCCTGAAATAATTTCTCTTTACTACTGTCTATGTCTGTCTCCAGCATACCTTTGCAAACGTAATACCATACATTGAGATACCATACATTTCCCTAGTTTTTCCAAAGGGTCTCATTCTTCTCACACACTAGTGGTTCTCAGTTTTCCATAACCTTCTTTTTTGCAGTTGTTTTTCCTTATGCACTATGGATGTATTGATGCCATAAATTATTAACTGGCATAAAAATCAAAGCTGTGGGATATTGTGGTAGAACATATTAATACTTGCTCCTGCCTGGCTTACTGGTGCTCTGTGCATTCCATAATTTTCTTTTTTGGCTAACTAACTGAATTGAGTTCTTGCCCACTGACATTAAAAATGTTCTTAATGGAGAAACACTATCAACTTGTTTGTAAAGTTCTTGCTTGACTCCAGTATGTATTTAAAAGTCAATGTTTTTGTAGCTTCAGCACTGAATTATTAGAAAATATCTCAGCTCTTTTCAAAGATCTGTCCTCAAATGCCTGAAATTGGTTTGCAAGTATTATACCTCTAAAACAAATCTGCAAATATATAAATGAGCTCAGCTATATGCAGATGTAAATGCTAATTTTGTTTTATTTTACAAAAATGGTTAGCCAAGTCCTTTCCTTTTTGAGGAGTAAGGATATGGCTGAAGGTCTTACCTTGCTAGAATACAAAGTTTTTGATTTGTAGAACATGCCATCAGCCTAATATGTTGCTTTCTTCTGCTCTTCTTGCAAATGCCTTTTAAAAATATGCATGTTCTGTATGTAAATACAGATGTTGTCCGACTCTCTTCTGAAAGTCTATCCTCAGTACTTCTAGAAATGAAGGGAAAACTTCCCTGTTCTGAGATCAGACTAGGTTTACTTTTATAAGTCTTCAAAGTCTGCTTGTATGTGACATCTATTAAAGGATCCTGTAATTTACTTACTCTTAGAGCCTGAGTACATCTCATGATCATATCCTATCTTGAGCTGTAGATTGTCTTTGATCATCTTTTGTTATCCTCATAAAAGATTTAAGTATCACTCTTTTAAAGGGCAAGTTTGTTGGGACCAAGAGAGTAAGCAAATGAATGTATATTAACTTTTTATAATTAAATCAGTGCAATTAAATAAATGTTTTCTGTATGTGCAACTGCTATTTTGTTTTTTGACTATCCTTTATAATCAAAAGCTAAACAATGCATACTTTGCCTTTTGCACTAAATTTATTAGTGAGTGTACAGTTTTATATAAATATTTGTATTGCTTTTGTGCTTAAGCTCTCATGCAAGTCCAGGGGAGCTCATTACTGAGGCCTTCAGCTTCAGAGTTATTCCTTGATTTTCCTATATTTCTTGATTCGAGTTCTGTGATACTTTAAGCTTAACATATTTTTCATTTGTTTTTGACAGTCTGTTGTCTTCAGGAAATGGCCTCTTCTAAATCATTGATGAACCTTCTAACCTTCACTTTTGGATCAGCAATAGGATTTTTCCTATGCTATCTTCTGTTCAGCATGATACTAGAAGAACAGGTTAAGAGTCAACCTCATATTCTTCACAATGATCCACATGGCCAACACTCAGCAGATACTGGTAGTAATCAGCTTCAAGGACAAATGAATTTCAATGCAGATTCTGGACAACATAAAGGTATTTTGTTACACCTGACTAAGTCAATAATTTGCTTCCTTTTTATGCAATGCAAAATGTTTTCTTCTTTGCCAAAAATTTGTATGAATGCTTTTCTTCTACTTTCCCCATATGCAGGTTATATCTAAATAACTTTGTTCTCCTGAGGTGTATTGAATGATATTTTTGTTTATATTTTTATTACAATAGTGATTTTTTTCCTTTACTCTTAGAGCTCAACTGCTTGTCCAACTGCTGTGTGCAGACTTGGCAGTTTCCTTATGAAAGTTGGAGCTTCTCTGCAGGAAATTCTCAAATGAATCATTGACAACAAATGTGGTTTTGATAAGCAGATGTATTTGCTAGCATTGCAGAGGTGACTGAATTGTTTTTTTTAGCTTAAAGAAGCTAGTCTTGGACTATTTCTAACTTCTGATCTGTCCTCTAAGATAAAACTGAAAAATAAATTAACTTTTTGACTGGATTAGTAGAACTCAGAGTTGGTGCAGGAGAGAGATCACTGTGGGCACTGTTTGCCAAGCTGAATATGCAGAAGTCTGAAGACACATTGCTGTTCTCAGTCAAAAACATATTGAGTTGCACTTGAACTTTTTTTTTTTTTTTAAGAATGTAGACCCACATAATAGTTCAGGCATACTTTTGCATTTTACATATTTCTTTATAATATAAGAGTTCATTTTAAATCCTAAGTACAGATAGTGTCTGAGCTAGGGCAATTTGGATGAGAAAAAATGCTTGCAGTATAATGCATTTGCTGAACGAGCCATTAATCAGTAATTTTCTGAATAAAATAATATAAATTGCACAGTTAAGACAGGTTTGTGAGTGTTTTGCATGCAATCATAGGAAATTGTTATTAAGAAAACTGACCTATTATTGCATAAAGGTTAAACAGGTATATTTTAGGACCAGTCCTGCAGATCTCATTCTCCATGGGATATTTTCTAGATGAGTTTAAATCACTCTCTGTTTGTTCAGTGAAAAGGCTTCTTGGGTAAAATGAATGTTTTGACAGATTGGAAAACATTATATTATACATCTTAAATAACTGTGTCCTTTTATCTCATTGGATTATCTGCCAAAAAAAAAAAGGCATTTCAGCACAGCAACAATATTAGTTTCATAATATCCTAAACCTTATTATTATTACAAATATGGTTTAACTTGATCTGGTGATAAATTCTTTTGTTCTGGCTTACTATCTACTTTTTCCTTCAAAAATACATTACTGTTTTAGAAATATTTATTACGTTTTTATTAGTTAACATAAATATATATAACAAAACTAAGTAGCTTTTTGACCTTTTTACTTGTCATCATTAAGTTTTCTTCACTGTGACTGGCAAAATACTCAGCTTTTTAACTTCCATTAGACTTCCAACACTATGAAGAGGATAGTTTCTAATAATTTTTATGTATGAATCAAGACTTTGTACAACCCCACTTTCCTGAACAAATACACATTGTGATATGGTGCTAATGCTTTCCTGTTTCCTGTGAAATCTAAGTAGCTTTGAGAATTCAAGTTTCTTGTGGGGGAGGAGGTTGTTTGTTTTCTTCCCAAATTTAACATTGATTTCAATAACTGGTGCATTTGGAAGCAGACACCTTTTCTCTCTGTGCATGTCTTTTCTGATGTAGAAAGAGAATGTTTAGGAGAAGATGTTCCTCTGTTTGTTTTACTGCTCAATGAATTGTAGTACTGGTTTAGAACTTGCCCTTTTTCTTTTTCTCTTTTTTTAAGATGAGAATAAAAATATTGCAGAAGGACTGTATCAGAAGGTGAGAATACTTTGTTGGGTGATGACTGGACCTCAAAATCTGGAAAAGAAAGCCAAACATGTTAAGGCCACTTGGGCCCAGCGTTGTAATAAAATACTTTTTATGAGCTCTGAGGAAGATAAAGACTTTCCAACTGTGGGCCTAGAAACCAAAGAAGGCAGGGACCAACTGTACTGGAAGACTATTAAAGCTTTTCAATATGTTTATGACCATTATTTTGATGATGCTGATTGGTTTATGAAAGCAGATGATGATACATATGTTATACTGGACAATTTGAGATGGCTTCTTTCAAAATACAGTCCTGAACAACCAATATACTTTGGAAGAAGGTTTAAACCTTATGTGAAACAAGGCTACATGAGTGGAGGAGCAGGATATGTTCTAAGCAAAGAAGCTCTGAAGAGATTTGTTACAGCATTTAAAACCAACAAATGCTCTCACAGTTCTTCTATTGAAGACCTAGCACTAGGAAAATGCATGGAGATTATTAATGTGGAAGCAGGAGATTCTAGGGATACAAGTGGAAGAGAAACTTTTCATCCCTTCGTTCCAGAACATCTCTTAATCAGAGGATACCTACCAAAAACATTCTGGTACTGGAATTATAATTATTATCCTGCTGTAGAGGTAAGTCCTCAGAAAGCTGTTACCCATTATAAGCAGTACATCTTGTGCTGCTATGATATGCTAATTAGCAGTATAATGACAGCTAAATGAATTTTACACCAAAAGATTTTTGTAGCAAGATCCTGAGATACGTTTGTTTGTAGAAGTGTTAAATGTGCTTGTCATCAACTAAAACTTGATGGTAAGAACTTAATGTTCCAGAAGAGCTAGTGAATCTTAAATTAGTATTGCTGTTTTGCTATGTTCTGTGGACAGCAAAAAATGATGAAAGCTTTTTTACTAGGTTTGTCTGTCACTACTGCTACCTTCCTTCTAAAGGTTTTGTTCTCTCCATTTTGATCCCCCATGAGTCACATACAGTGCACCTAGCTTCTTCCCCAGCCCCCCAGCTACAAGCTGGGTTTGAGACAATGTGCAGTGTGGTTCAGTCCAGGCTGTGTGTGCTGACTGCACAGAGCCAGGACAAATAAAATGGCTTAGTTGACATGAAAGCCTGTGGAAGGGGAAAGGGGGACTGATATGCCTCTCTTTTCTGCCCAACTGCAGACTTTGCATAAAACCTGTAGGAACATAACTAATTTTGAGACTTTTGTCCACTGTTGTATTTGGTTAAAATTGGCCAAGAGATTTCCAAGTTACTGGAGGGACTGGTGGGTGATGGTATGTGTGACTGTGCTGTCTGCTAGTCTTTTGCCTTAAATGGAGAGAGAAAAATAAATAAATAATTGTTACGAGAATATACACAGGAAGGTAGGTACTGACAACTTTGCCAAACCACATAGTATATCAACACACACAGACCCACCTGGTTGACTGTATACTCTGGATGAATACTGTCATGAATAATAAGTATGTATTATTTCATATATAACTGCAATGTACAGGCCTAAAGCTGCTTGCTGCTTTGTAGTTTTGTTTAAACATTTTTGGCTAAAAATAGAAGCATGGAAAAGCAAACAAAACTTAGCCCTCTGTCCTTAATGAGGGCAGCTACAGCTTTATCATTGGCTTGATTATAGAAGCAAAAGACTTTGCCCAACTTTATTTTGGAAAAGTGCTTAAGTAAATCTTTCCGACTGATCCATTTTGCTTGGCTAATACGAAGTTTTGAAGTGTATGAGTGATAATACCAAGTTTCTCACCATGAAGTTAAGTGTGTATTTGAATTCTTCCTGGGGTATATCTAGGGCATGCTTTGGAATTCTTGCTGATTATTTTGGCTTGTTTCCTATTTTAGGGTCCTGGATGCTGCTCTGATCTCACAGTTTCATTCCACTATGTTGATTCTATGACTATGTATCAGTTGGAGTATTTGATTTATCATCTCCGTCCATATGGGTATTTGTACCGGTACAATCCTGATTCTGCAAAGAGTCTAGAAGAGCAGAACAAAAATGAAGCACTGGAGGATAATCAAAAGCTGAAGCAAAAAATTTCTGAGAATTAATCAGACTTTGAAGAGAACTAAAAGAAGCCAGTGCAGTGAGCAAGAGTCTCCTTGAACTCCTGCATCAAGCTTGGACAGAGGACCAGAATTACTCATGGTGATTCTTATATCCAAAATCATATGTTGGCAGTATTTCCTGTCAATGTCTGTATAAAATAGGGTCTCATGCTGGCTCTGACTATTTGGGATAGTGTGACAGCCCTACTCATAAAGATTTGGGCCCTAAAGCTGTGAAATAGGAGGTTGTTCTGGTGCACTAGTACCTGGAAGAACTTTTATTAAAAATGGTGGACAGGTTCAAAGATAAGCGTACAGTATTTCTATCCCTTTTCTGTTCCCCTCTTCATTTCCTTCCAGATGTTCTGTTAGGTCAGTTCTAATATTAGAAATCTGATGCTGCACAGTGAAATACTTCATGATGATTTTCTGTAGTGTTCTCAGTATCTTGAAGTTATGTTAAATATCTTGCCTTATAAGGAAGGGATGGGGTGAAAATAGAGCCTCAAATCTGTTTGGCTTAAAGACAGACTGGTTAATGTGAGTAGACAGAGATCAACCCAAATGATTTAATCTGAATTGTTTCACAAATGAAATTCATTGCTATGAATTTATTTTTAAACTTTTTTACTAAAACTTTCTATTGTACAAAGCAACATGAAGTCTGATCACTACAGTTTTAGGGAGAAATCCAGTAATGTTTAAATTTCCAAGGTGATGTGAGGAGCTTACGTATTTGCCTGTGGCAGCACTTTTTTTTTTTGTCTGCAATGTATCAACTTACCCCTTGATTGAACAGATATAAAAATTATCTCTGAGCTTCTCAGCAAAAGATAAGGTAGATGATTTTTCAAATGTAAGTCTTTCTCTTATCGCATCATCTATGTAAACCAAAAAATTTAGTATCTTAGCAAAGTTACACTGGCACATAATTATGTGGTTTCACCCAGTATTATAATTATTTTATTTCTATTCAATTTTCTCATTACTATATTTTGAGACTGTGGAGTTAGCTTGTTCATAGAACTTTGTAGGCACAAGCAAGTCCTGTTTTAAAACTGCAGCAAAGCTCATTTGACTGTTTCCTTACACATTTGGTTTATTTGGCTAAAATACTTGATTTCGCTTCTCTGAAGATTTTCTATCCTATTCTTAAACTTTCTTCTGTATTTTTTTTTCTGTTACCTTTTTCAGAACAAAGTGTTAAATGCTTCCTATATAACTCTTTTGTGAGGCTGAAGTATATACTTATTCAGGTAAGCCAACCTGAATGCAGGGATCTTTCAAAGTGCATTAACTTTCTCCACTACTTCATGAGTATCTCTGCTTCTTATCTAAAAACACTTTCTTGGTGTTTTCTCTGTGGTGACAAAATATGTATTTTAATTACTTGGGAGTTCTCACAGGCCAAGCCTACATTTTATATACACAATGTAAAACCTTTTGGTTTTCTCTTTTTCAGATTCAGTTAATAGCAAAGTTTTGTGTGTGTTTTTTAAGCTTGACATATAGAGTGTCTTTATTCCACACTTGAACAAAAGTTTCTTTATCTTTTTATCAGTTTTCATCTTCATCATATTGATGAATTTGGACAAAACCTGCTTACCTCCAGCCATTGTTTTGGAAAGGGCACATACTGGTAGCAGACGGCCTTATTGAACACTGCTGTCCTTCAGGATGTTCCTGGAAGAGGATGTTACTATAAAGTACTGGAATTTTTTTTCCAAAGGTGGTTCTCACATGGATTGGGGTTCTATCTGTTGTCCAACAATAGTCTGTTATAACTTCTTTTCTGATTATTACTCTGTAGCATGATGGCAATTACTGAAATATCTCATGCTAATGAAATATTATATCCACTTTTGTGTCTCTGCCTGAATGTAGGCTGGGTTTATATATCAAGTATCAATTAAATGTTACTGCAGGGTTAAATCTGAGTTATTAATGAGCAAGATTGCTTCTGAAGTACTGAAAGGGACAGGAGCTTTATTTTATGTTAATATAGTTATTTAGAAAATTGTAACTCTGCATCTATTTAAGGAAGAAAAACCCTCCAGTTTGTGCTAATCAAATGGACACCTGTCCAGAGGAGAATGTATAGTAGCTTGTTTTAGTAAGATGCTTCCTATTGTGAGCTAAATGTTTATCCTACGTGCAACACAAATCAATAATATTGTGAAATTCATATGCCATTGATAACTGCAGTGACATTGTTCAGACTTGCAATTAAAATGTTCTGTAATATTTAAGGAAATTATATAGTGAAATCAAGATCCCAGCTTTAAACTTAATCTCTTTGTAATTTCAGGCTGCATAGAAGGCCTGCTGTACTGCTGTCTATAATTCCTTGTTACTGCTTTCTTCATGATTTCTTCCCTTGGGATTTAAAGATTTTCTTTCACAAGATGCAGAACTAATCTTGCATGTTCTCTGCAGATTTGTGCCTTATGCCTGCCTTGCCCTACCCTGTGAGTAACATCATTTCCTCTTAATCTTCCTTAATATCCTTTCCTGAATTTTGAGTTTAATCACCCATAAGTCCCAGGCGGACAAGAGGAAGCAGATAGTGTGATGTTTGAACTTCATGCGAGTTGGTTGCTGAGATGGCAAGTAAATCTGGCACTGGCAGTTTCACAGTGAAGCCTTTTGCTAGCAGCAGTTATAATATTTGCCCACTACCCATCTGCAGCTTGTGAGTTTTATCAGAGTGTCTCCCTTCACAAAATACGTAGGATCTAAGAGGGAATGAAGAAATAAAGGAACAAGCAAGCAGCATGTTTATGCAAGTTTCATTTCGTTAGGGAATGAAGCTAAAAACATCAAGGTTTGTGATAAATAGGTGGCCTGTCTGGAGACACAAGTGTAGCCTTCTCTTTAAGCATTTATTTTTGCTTTGTTTTGAAGTGTCCTTGTTCCTAGGCCCCTGAAACTTTCTTTTGCCTTTCTAGCAGTATTGCAGAGAAATAAGTTGTTTTGCCTTCCGGTATCCAGCCAAGCTTGAGAAGTATTGATTTTACATTCTGTGATTATAACAGTGGGCTTTTGCTCCCTGTTGGATTGTATTGTTCTAACAATGAGCTGATACCTATGAAATGATTGGTTTGTATCTCATCTCCCTTCGAAAGCTTAAGTAGACAAGACTGGAATGTGGAGAATTAGTACAATTTTCATGTACAATATTATAGAACTATTAGTAGTTTATTTCACTCTCAGGTCTTCATGCTTTCAGATAACATTTATTGAGTTTGAGTATTTCTGCAGCCCAAGAAGGCTGCCGTATTTTGGGTGGATAGACCTTTCTGAAGCAGGAAGCACAGACTCTTAGGCTATACAGATCATTGCTCATTAAAAAAAAAAAAAAAAAAAAAGTTTCTTAATCATATAAAACCTAAAAGCTTCCATCACCAACATAGTGAATAAAATGATGAACTAAAGAATTCTGAGCTAGTTTTCTTGAAATTACTAGGCAGCAGGCTTTCCTTAAACAGTTGTTTGTACTTGGATGTGGGACACTGCACGGATGCCATTTGGTATAACAGAATAGCGTTTTAACCTTGTGTTAAAAGCTCTGATCAAAGCTCTTAATCAGAGGATGATATTAGTCTCCGTTTTTGGAAAAAAAAAACGGTTTTAATCTTCTTTCACTCCTAATTCATTTTTGCAGTCTATATTGGTCTTGTTTAAAAGAGGTTAAACACTGGTGGTATTAGCACCATCTTTCATTTTGCGAAAGCTCTTTTCCTGATGTGTTTTGTCTTTGAGGACGCTTTGTTTTGCTTTGATTAGGGTATATATTAAAATAACTTTTTCTTCACATGTTGCCATTTGTTCTGTTATACTTCCAAAAGTAAAAATTTCAATTAATAGCTGGTAGATCTCTTATAAACAGTTTGCTATCTGCGAAGGGTTTTTTTTTCTCTGTCTTACAGAGAAAAGTGTGGGTTATTTCTCTAATGTACCTGCTACTGATGTTAATTGTGCACACACAGATGAAAACAGATCCGTCAATACAGGACTGCTTGGAAAGACTATTTTGTCCTTTCCCTGACAACTTCTGTGGAAGTCCTATGTTTTACCATGCTGTATTTAAAATATTCCACAAATGTTAATAATACTCCAAGAGAATTTAATATTGCTGCTGGGCAGTATGTTCCATTTAGAACTTGTGAATGTTTCCTTTTGCAATTAGAGACACTCATGTCCCTGAGAAAGGTGTGAGTTGGTGACTTGTCTGGAGTGATCACCATAAGGATTTGTTTCTTAGATATCTTCTTTGAAGTGCCTTTGACAAATTTTTAGCGTCAAAATTAAGTTGAGAATTGAACAAATAAAATAAGTTATCTCATATACAGTGCATGTCTGTCTTCATTTATTCCTCCTAAATACGTTAGTGTTATAGCAGCACAATTCAATGTCATAAAAATGCTCCTACTTTTTTTTTTTTTTTTTTTAAAGCAGGTACAGGAAAATTGAAAAATTCTCACACTTGCTAACTTTTTTGGTTGTTATGTGTATGTAAACTACCTAAAAAACAAAGATGTTATTTTTTGAATGTAAAATTAATCAGTTGCTAGTATCAGATTCACATAAACATGCAGTTGTTCCTGCATGATCCTGATTTTTGGTCTTTCTATGTTGTTACATAGACCTGAGTGAACTGGTTAAGGCTAATACCCCAAGGGTAAAGCAAAACTGTTGAAAATTAACCCTGTTTTGTAGGAAAGCCTACCTTTTTAATGGTAGTGAACCATTACTTACTTTCAGTGAACCTCTTACTTCTGCAAGAAAACTGTTAAGATTTAAATGCTGTGCTTTCTAACCTAGCTTTTGCTTTTCAGTAGTATGATTAAGTACAGAATGATGATTAAAAACTTACAGCATACGTGGACAACACTGAATTCAATGTAGTTTTTCTGCATTCAGTGTTGCTGGCCCTGTATTGACCTTTCCAACGTTGGTTAAATAAAGAATAGCCCTCAGGGCACGGGATAATTTGGGCAGAAATTAAAAAAGAATTCAGTGCAGTCAAACTGTAAATTTAAATAATGTGATCAAATACCTCAACTCTTCAGGCTTGTTTTCACATATCTGTTATTTTAAAATAAATGGATGTGTAGTTTACAAATCCAGAATCTCAGTGTAATGTTTTAGTTCTCAAAATCTGGTGTGACAGTGTGGCATCTCTGACTAGATTTTTTTCTTTTTTTAAATTTTATTAGTACAGTTAAAGTCCACTACTGATTTTTCATACTATTTTGCAAAGTATCGAGTTGAAAACACCCAGTTTTCTAAAGTACTGTCTAATGCTGAGGTAGACACTTTTCCTGTGGAAGTGTTACTTTTGTTCATGCAAAATAAGATTCAGCAGTAAAGTATATTCTGTTTATCCAGATGGGAAGCTGCTTTTCTTTACGTGTGAAATACTGGATGTTGGACATGGTAGGTACAATCATGGTACAACTGTAAGTATTTCACTACCTTAAGTACTGTAATAGACCCTGCTAGTACTATTTCCTTGGGTTAATTAACTATTTCATTACTCTTGACTGGAATGTAAACATGTCTGTTAAATGCAGGAGGTGTGACTGCAAGTTTAACTGTGCTCAAAAGCTAGTATTTTAGCTAAGGAACAGCAACAGATTGAGGGGAAGATAAAAGCTTGTCTCTGAAGTTCCAGGTGTAGATTATGCATTTATGTCCTGATGTTGTAACTATCTGTTGTCAGGATCAAACCAGATGCAACAAATTGCAGGGTGATACTCACTATTGTAGAGAAAAACTGTTTCATAACTGTGAGGTTCTTTTGCTTGCATTTTTTTCCTGTTTTGTTTTTGATATGTAACAGAGTCTGCAGATTTGGTTAGCAGAAATTGTAAAGATATAACTGAAACATCATTAATGATGTTAATCTCTCATAGCCTGCTCACTTACAGAAAGCTTCACTGGGTCAAGGAAATTTCCTAGGGTTCTGTTCTGTGTATTATTATGCATTAAGAAGAAGTTGAAGTTAACATTTTACATCTGGGGACTACTAAATTTGTTTTGATCTGCAGGGAAAATATGCCTGTATGGTTCTAATGCTAGCTGCAAAATGGCTAGCAGTCTTTCTTCCTTTGGATACTTTTTTTGCCTTCATGAGGCTCTCCTATGGGTTCTAGAAATTTTGTAGTGAGGGAACTATTCTGATATATATACATATATGTATATGTGTGTGTGTATATATATATATGGAATAAGTGAGAAAATCGGGCACTTATAACGAATGTTTTCATTGTTCCATATGTAAAGAAGTATTTTAACATAGACATGGGAAAACAGCTGAATCATGGGATCTTATTTTTAGGCATTAGTGTGGTATTTGACATTTATAAAGATAGAGGTTATTTAATTCAGAAATGCAGCCTGAGCTCTGCATTTTTTTTCAGCACACACACACACACACACACACACCTGCAAGACTGCTTGAAATATCAAAAAAAAAAAAAAAGTTGTAGAGAGTGTCCTCAACAGTGAAAGAGGTCAGTCAGCAAAATGTGGTATGGAGATAACTTCTAAGTACACTTTTATTAATGTTGTAATTCAGATTTGATGGGGTTTTGAGCCATTTATTTACATTTTCATAACTCTTCTTTCCAACCTCCATCAGCCCGCAGTTCCATTGTACATAATTTTTTTGTGGTGAAACTACAAGCCATGAAATATGTTCCCTTCTTCCCAACCAAAAAATGAATTACTTTCTGTAGGCTTTGTTCTCTTTGGTTTAGGTTGAAGCCTCAAGTGCTGGAGTCTGCAGTGGTACTTTACAAAACTTGACATTCCAATGTCCAAGTTTTACTTTGAGCGTCTCTGGTGTGTAAGGCACAGCTCTCAGGGATGAGAAGGTGTCAATCCTTTTGCATATTCAAGGTGTTACCCTTTTTGGAGGTGTGATTTGTCTTTTAAAGAGGTTTCCATCTTTCTTTTTTTCTTCTTTGTCTTTTTTCCTGTGAATGGTTTAAACTGCTGCTCTGCAGCATGTTTCTGAGAGAAGTATATGATATCGGATATCCTGTTGTCATTTTTCATGCCAGAAGTGGCTGCAGTTCACTTCAGGTCTGTATGCAAAACATCATGCTGCTATAAGTAAAGCCACTAACTTAGAAACATTTTTGGAATAAGTCTGTCTAAATAAGTCTCTACCAAAGCAAGCATTGGAACCCTGTTTTATCATTTGGTGCTTAAAATACTTCTCAGTTTAGCAGGATGTACTGCTGGACTGGCTCCAAACTGTGGCAGCCAGTTGGGCTAAAAATGTATGAAAAATGTTTTCCATTTAATTATCCTTAGAGAAGAGGGAATGCTCTTTGTATCAACATTATTCCAGAAGCACTGTGAATGTTCCAACTTTTCACTGAGTATTGCTAGAATCATTATCTAATTTTGGGCTTTTGCCCGAAGAGATGGACGGTTTCTTGCAAAGCTGAGTGGCAATTGTGTTACAGATTAAGTAGACCTGAATAGGTTAGAGATGTGACCTTCTCAGGGATGTTAAATAAAAAGTTGATGTGAACAACTTGCCTGTTTCCTTTTGTTTAAGCTCTAAAACTTGGCTTATGTATGTACATAAGCTTGCAGGTTACAGTTCTTCAGTTTTACAATACCAAACAATGGCCCATGTGAACCCACCTCTTTGGCATCTTGAAGTCAAAACGTCTGGCTTGTTTCCTTGAATTTCTAACCTGGCTTCCAACAACTCCTGTTGTCTTTTGATTCCCCCCCCCCCCCCGAATAAAATCGTAATCCACTGAAAGGAGTTTTGCCAGTAACTTCAATCGTGAAGAAACAGATTAGTGCTGTTACCCTGCTCCACTCTGAATTTTCCATCTTCCCTAGCAGCTCTGGACCCTGCATGTAGGTAGCCAAGGTCTTGTCTCACATTAGTACCCTGCTCCTTTTGAAGATTTCTACTGTGTTTTGGGGTTTTTTTGCTGTCTCACATGTGAATTATTAACTAGAAATCACCCAACTGTCATGCTGTTAAATGTCATCTTCCTGCTGCCTGCCCCTGAAGATTGCAAGCATAACATTTAAGACAAATATTAACTTAGGGCCAAATTCTGAGTAATTGACAGAAATCAAAACAAATAGATGTGTATGTGTAATCGATTTTTGGAATGAATTGTGTCTCCAAACTCCTAACTCCACTACATTCAGGAATACCATGGTATTTTCAAATATCTGTTCTGTGGCTATTTAACCAGGAGGAGGAGGTGGCAGTAAGCTTGAGTCTGTATCCTTCCTAGATTTGTAGCCAAGGTGCACAGCCTGCAGGAATTAAGTATACGTCATATGAAAATCACATTTCAAGGTTTGAAATTTTCCCAGCACAGAACAGTATCTTATCAGCACCAGTAGTTCAAGCATTCACCATTGAAAACAGCAGGTTTCACATATTCCTCTGCAGATCCTGTTGAAATCATAGCTGAAATATGACTAGTGTTTCAAGGACAGGTAGGGTAATCATGTCAACCTCATTTTTAAACATAATTTAGAAAAAAGAACTTCTCCTGTTCAGAAGCTGGCACAGCTTCAATGTGAACAACAAAGTCTTTGTTTGTATTTGTCAATGTTGCCTCAGTTTTTATTGGAGAACAGGCAGTGTCTGTTTACCCGGATTAGAACATCTGTTGTCAGGCTAATCAAGAGCATCCTGCTTTTAAAACGATCCTGTCAGCTAGCTTAGGTTTTATGAGCTTTATTTTGTCAGCTTCCAAAACTACTTCATGCATTTCATTCAGACTTGTTGAAGTTACGTTACTCCAAACGTATGGTCTGCATTCTCATTTAGATTAGTTTCATGATCTCTAAATGCAGAAGTCTTACCAAACTTAGATCTGAATATTCACAAATTCACACCATTCCCACTGGGAGAAAGTCTCATGCATCAAACTGTCGTCTTGCTTTAAAACTGTGGTTACAAAACTAGTATTAGGGTGTTACTAATACACTGTATACTTACTAATATTTTCCCTGGGAGAACAAGTTAGAGATTCATCGATCCATTTATATTTCAATTGTAGAAAAATGCTGTTGTTAAATGCAGGTATGCTAGGGCATGCTTTGACCAGCACTTTTTGTTCAAGAAGCTTTCGGCCATACTGGCTTAAAAACAGTGCCTTAAAAATGCGTGGTAGCTTTCTGGTTTGATCCGGTCTTTGCCATACTGATCAGTCCTACAGCAGAGTTCATCAGTGTTGCTTAACTTTTTTCCTAGGAGCCTGAATTGTGGATTTGGTGTATATTTTTAGCAGTGCTTTTTAAAGATTCATGTGTAGCGATGCCAAGGCTTGTCACACTGCTCCGATCTCATGAGCCTCAAAGAAGAGGTAGAGAGAGCATGAGTTACTCTTTAGTATAGCATCTAGGGATTTTGCTCCTGATATCACCATAAAATGAGTAAAAGTTATTATAGTTATAAAAGCATTAATAAGAAGAGAAAATGAAAGCATGTTTGTAAAAAGGATAGGTTTATTACCTAAATATACTTGTGTGCTGTATGTCTGGGTCCAGGATACAGTGAGAAAGATATTGCAATACATAAATGAACCAAAAATTTTGGCTGGTCCTGTGGCTTTCACAATTAAATAAAAGTTACTTATATTCAGCTGGATTAGCTAGTATTCTTACTTCTAAACACGTAATCGCATGCTGTAGAGGTAGCATCTGTATTAAGATGGGCATAAGGAAAGAAAATATTAGTATGTCATATGGATGTCCCATGCTGATGTATCCATCAGTAGCATTAGCAGAGAGATTCCAACATGACTGAAGAGAGGATCTGATTTTACATTTGTGTATTATGCTGCTGCCTGGATCTCAGTTCAAAAAACATCTGTATCAGTTTGAGCATCTCTGCAAGGGAATACTCTCACCATGTATCTTCTGTGTATAAGCTGTGATGCTTAGTATTTCCTGCTATCTGGCAGTGAATTCTATATTTAATAACATCCCAAACCTTTTCATCTGAATGAAGAAACACTCTTAACTACCCTGAAAAGCTTTGGGCTGCTTCAAATGGTCAGGTTTCAGGATGAGGCTCACTTACACAGGTTATTTAGCTGTTTGCAGGGGTTTAAAGGCCTGAATAACCCAATCTGACCTCATACCTGACTTTTGAGCAAGGATCCTGGATGGACTAGATCACCTCCTGAGGTCCCTTTCTCCTGAATTCTACACTTCTATAATGTTTTGCAGGGAGATGTTTTGACACCTGCATGCTTTCAACTCCTCGAGGTGCGGTTGGTCCCTGCTGTGTCTATGCAGTCAGCTCCCTTCCAGAGCTAGAGAACCCCTGCCTGACCCCCAGCAGGGCTCTCATGCCCCTCCGATCCTTCTTCATGCTTCTCCTGCCATGGTTTTCATTTTCCCCCTTCCAGAGAGAAAGGAGGTGTCACTGAAGGACTTCTGCATATCATTCTGAATAATACTACACAAAATATGTATTTCTTTTATGTCCGTTTTTACAGAAGGGTAGTTAGATGCCTATATTGTTTTATTTGGAGTTAATGCATGCTATTTCCATCACTTTCTGCCTATAAAACTATTTTCTTCTTTGTATCAGAGCTTGCAAATAAGTGCTTCATTTTGAGAGATGGTAGCTAAGCTTCTCTGTAGTAGATACTATAACTTAGTAGAGGCTTAATCGCTTCTCTCACTACTGCTGTCTTCTGCATAAATAAAACTATAAAGCATTTTTTCCTGCATTATACTTAACCACAGGCAAAATATGTTTGTATTGGGACAGCTATACTAAGAAAGCACATGTGATTAAAAAAGTTTTCCTCTGAAAAGATTTGGCAGCTCCATGAAGAAACTTTATAATTTAAGGCCTGTGTAATGGAATGATTTCAAATATACAAAACATATTATATAATAAATTCCTGGACATTATGAGTACTCTCTTGTGCATTAAGTTCTTGGAGTGCTATAATTTGGGCAGAGGCCTCTGATCTGAAAAGACAGGGAAGGGAAGGAAGCTGTTTTACTGTGTCATATAACTGACCAACTCTAACTTCTGAGTTTGCCCTCCTCCTCCTGGTGTTGTGTCTCTGTTAATTCACAGTTGGCTTTGGGGATTTAAAGGTCCCTCTTTCTCTGTGTGCTCCTTTACAGCCAGTGTGCCTATTGCTTGCTGAACTCAGCTGATGGCATTTCCCTGGTACGCAGAGCTAGGTGGTTAACTCAGGTATTTGCCCAGTTCTTTTTGTCTGTGTTACAAAGGCTTCTAATCTCTGATAACCAGCAGGAATGTAACCACTATTAAAAAAGCCATAAAAAATTATTATAGGCAAGGTGAGAACATGGTCCAAACTGATTGTTATCAGACAGAAGTAATATATTGTCTTCATACAAGGCCTGTGCTGCCTGCAGCACCTGTAATGTGTCTAAGTTAAGCCCACTGCTTAACGATAATTTTTTCTAATTCTTAAAAAAGCAAATACATTAAGAACACGAAACATAAATGCAACAAGTTAGGAAACACTCTCCCTTGATGTTCAAGTTATCATTACACTCATACGTAGCATTTAGCTGCTGTTTTACAAATACATGTTTTCTGTTAGAGGGAGGAAGCAAGCCTAGACCTGCCGAGGAAAATGTCAGAACAAAAGCTTGCTGCCCTGCGATAACCTCGTAGCAATCGGAGCACCTGACAGGCAGGTGGACAGCAAAGGGTGCTACAAACATAAGTGGTGACTGTGCAAGGTAAACATGCACCTAAGAGTGAGAATGATCCAGGTGCAATCGTTGGAATGATTTTTATATCATAAATAACTTACAGGTCTGCTGTTAATGCTGCCCATTGCTGCTGTTTGATTAGTAGAAGCTTCTCTTTTGAAGGCTGCAAGGGGCCCTCTCTGCAGAACAGGAAGCTACAAGGAGCAGCATAAGATAGGTAAAAGCAACAATCTTTTACTGTGTAAGTTCCCCTAATTTAAAAAAGAAAAGTGTGTGTGTGGGGGGGGGGGGAAGCTTAGTCAAATGATATTCCCAAAACGAAGCCTTGTTCTTGGAGATGTAATAGAACTTTCTACAGAGCAGATGTTTCTGGGCATTGCTAGTTAGAGCTGTCTAGAGAGGCAGGAAGGTCATTCAACTTATATCCCAGGTTGGGGTGGAGAGGGGAGTGTCACACTTGGCAAACTGAGAACGGAGATCAAAATCTTTACTTCTGTGTGGCACCTCCTGCCTCCTTTCTGCAGGCTGGCGAAAGAGCTCTGGAGCGCTTACCCTCAGGTCGCCAGGGTAAGTAACCTAGAGCAGAGTAAAGGTTGCTCCTGTGTGATAAGTAGCTTCATTTCCAGCATCACACGTTCTCCACCAAGTTTGGTGCTGGGTGCTGCTTGGGAGCAGGGACTCTCCTTCACTCCTTGCTGCTGTCGCCCTGAGCCCTGGTGTGCTTGGGCTTCCAGCAAGCACTCCTGCGCTTGACGCTTACTGCTAGATGTAAATTTGCTAGATTCAGCAATACTGTAACAGTTATAGATGCAGTTGGGTTGCTACAAAAGAAAACAAGTATCAGTAGTTAAACAATTATTTCTCTTTCACTGTGTGTTTATGGAGTCTGTTGCTCTTTGGGTTTTATACTACAGAAAAACTTAAAGATCTTTTTTATAGTTCTGTGTCCCTGCCTCAGATTCAACAAATACCTGCAAGATACGTCACTGCAATGCTCAACAGGACGTTTGCTCAACATCCTGCTTATGTAGCGTCTGGGTTAAACATCAGACATGAGACAGTAACTTCATCAAAGAGACTGAGAAGCATGACTTAGTCACAGTGGTCAATAAAAAATGTAATTTTGTGAGATGAATTAAGAGGTGATTTTTAAAGACCTCAGCCAGCTATTGCTACTAAGCCGGTAGTTTTTGAAGTTAACTTTGATATGATTTGTAAAAACCTCTTGACATCTTGCTATATTTATTTTATTAAGGCATTTTGTTGTTTTCCTCCTGGTAGCACTGTAGGATAAAGCTAAGGTTGTTGGGGCCTTGTACTGCATCTGCATCATTTAAGATACTGGGATTTCTTTTCACTGACATGAGAAGTTTTGTAATGTTTGACTTCGGAACCAGTACAGCATCTTACTCTACGCTGCCCTAAATCACTAAAGTGAACTTTAACTTAATAAAAGGGAACTTTGTTGAGTAGTTTCCTTCTCTTAAAAAGGAAAGTTTCAACCAAAATATAAATAGTAAACAAACCCAACACACTACTGAGTAAAAAGGTCAAAAAAGCATTGTATCTGACTGCTAAATTCTCAAAGAGCCTGCTTAAATAGCTTTAACTTGTACAGTTTAACCTGTATGTGTTGGAATATTCAGTGAGTATTATGAATTTTCACTGACTATATTATTTGGTAAATGTGTAAAAAAAAATATATATATATATATATATTTCTATTTCCAAATGCAAAATTCCTTTCAGTCTTACAGAGTGCAATTCTGCCACCAGCACTGTCATAGTCACTTTTTGGGGGGAATCTGTGCCTCAAATATTTTATGATCTACATAGTTTTACAGTGTGCTGTCTGATGGAGTCTCAGTCACAGTTCTCTGAGGGTCATTGCATGAAAATACTAATTTTCAAAACTAGATTTTATATGTAAATCTTATTATACTTGAGTTAACTGGAAAATACAGCTGTTGTGGTCAGCAAATGTATTTCACGTATTAATTTACAGTGTAGTTAAAACCAATAGGAACTATCCTTTGAGGAAACAGGATGCACTAGGGAGTTGCCCTGAATGAAATAAGTAGCTGAACTTGCCAGTTATGTCAGGCTGGTAATTCCAAAGAATTACTGTCTATTTGCTCTCCATGGGAAATTGCTACTAAATGTCCCCAGTCTCCTCAGCCACCTTGCTCTCCACCCCTGTCGCTGTGTAGTCAGAGCTGGGCCCACATGCAGCAAAATCCCTTAAATGCTGCTCAGGACGACGGCTTTTGCCACGCTGGCCCTCCTTCCTCTGCACACCCTTCTCCCCTGTGGGATGGATTTGGACACATCCTGGGCCTGGGTCCTGAGCATTGCTGGGTCTCTGGATTTATTGCTCTTCATCATTTATTATTCTGGCAGGTTTAAGCCTCCTGTAAGCTTTAACCTGCTGGGCTAGTCAGGCTGCCTCCTGAGCCAGAGGAGCACCAACACAAAGCACTTCCGATAAGTGGTTTCCTGCCAGCACCCGTTTCTGAAATACATGCGATATGCTCTGACAGTACTCAGCGGCTAGTTCAGGCAACAATTTAGATGCATATTTTTTTTATCTTATGTAATACAGATTGGGAGCCCTAAAATACAAACTTATCCCAGACTAATAAATCACTGACTCCATATTTCCACTCTTCTTAAATATGTTATCATTTTTGTTTTAAAAAATTATCCTTGTCACTGAAAGCCACAGGGAGCTGAAGCCCCTGAATGGAAATATCCTCTAACCATAGACTCTGCATGAACAGTGGGATGTCTCTGCTGCACATCCCAGATTTAGAGGGTTGTGATGGGATCTCTGTTGGGGTCCAGGGTGCACCAGCAGGCTCTGCAACCTCTTCCCCCCACACCCAGGGTTTGGCTGCCTGTCCCCAAGGCCAGCATGATGTGGTGCAGCCCTGAGCACTTGGACTGCAGCCTGGGCAAAGAGCTGGGAGAAGGTTCATCTCGGGACCTCGGTCCTCACCTGAGCGATGCTGCAGGGATGCCTGCACCTGCCCCAGTACCTCAATGACCCCAGACTGGCTGCCCTGACTTGCCAGCCTGGCCTTGGACCTGCCTCATGGTTACGGATCTGTCTGGCCATTGCCAGACCCTGGCAAACCCTGGTTGCCTTCACTGGACCTGCTCTGCTCTTCTTGTTCAGGCACCGTGGGACTGTGCCCCTCGTTGGTGAGGTCTCTGCCCACACCTGCCTGTCTTGTCATTGCCTTTGGCTCCTGGTTCACCTCCCTTGCAGAGCAAGGCCATGCTGCTCCCTGATGCTCATTTCCTTTGGCTTTTAGTCCTTTGGGCAGAGGCCTCCAAGGGTACTAATTGGGTTAATGAGGTTACTATTAAGCTATGGTAGCAGTGGTGTGATTTCCATAGGAAGTGGGCTAGAATCTACCAACTTGCTCTATAAAGATTGCCAAGCAGCTCTGCAGGGAATTTGCACCTCTTTGGTGCCTGCTTACCTGGATTTCAACCAGCAAAATGGAGGAGAGAAGGTTGTGTTGTTATTGATAGGATTACTGTCAGTTCCCCAAACCTTTTAATTTTAGAATTGTGTCATCTGAAGTCAAAAATCAGCACCCTGTCCTATAGCCAAATCCACTTGCTGCAGCTGAGATAGGCAGGGATTACAGCAATGAAGGGCTACCAGAAACCTCATCCCAGTTTAGGGCAGCTGTGCAACAACTGTTCATAGCCCTGCCTACAAGGGTGTCAAGGAGGGCTGATGCTGACCTGGTTTACAAACCTACAGCCCCTGGAGCTCCAGCGCGTGGCACTGGGGCTCCCCTGAAAGCTGTGTGCAGATGTTCTTCTTTTCATCTACAAGCCTGATCCCAAGAGCAATAAGGTTAATGGAAGGGTGGCTTTTTCTTCACTTCACTGAGATTTGAATGAGAGATTAGCTGTGTTTGCAGCAATTTTAAAGCTAGCCTGAAACTCTTTTGGGGGGGGGGGGGGGGTTACTTACTTTTTCAGCCTTGTGGTTGCCAGATTTATTCTTGTCAAAATTCTTACCTTCAGTTATTTTTACAATAAGAAATGGGTATGTTTGTGTCCCTGGGTCCAATATGCCAGATATTGGAGAGAGCCTTTTTGCTATACCAGTAAAATGCAAAAATCTCCTTTCTCCCTCCCTGTCCACACATAACAAGGCTATAGCTGAAAACAGAGGGGTAGAGCCAAGAACACCTGAGGACAATCCCAGTGTTCTTCCTTCCATTTTAGAAATTACTCTACAATAGGTCTTATGTGCAATTAGAAAAACAAAATAGAACATCTTTATGGATTGCATTTGAGGGCCTTATCCAGTTGGCTGAATTTCTGCATATTCCTGGTTAGAAAAAATGAGCCAAGCTTAAGCAGAATTTGGCTAGAAATCTGGGTTTCATATATCCTTGAAGGTTAGAACTGATTCTGTTCCTATTAAAACAAGCAATAGTGTTCCTGGAAGCAAAGACACCTACTTTTAAGGCCATCTCAGATAACAATCTAGTAAGTACTATTAATCAAGTATAATTTATATTTCTCCAGAGCTCTTTCTGGTTAATCTCAGATGTGCCCTCTTTTGGGGCATCTTTTATTCCTCCGTTTGAACCTCATGAAAAAAAGTTATTATTTATAAATCATAACAATGCATTCTAATTGTATGTGTAGTTTTGAAATGATTATCTCACACTCCAGAATACAGAATGGTTCTTAACAAATAAATAAAAATTTTTTAAAATCTTCCATTTAATACTAATTTATGCATACCATAATCTCATTTTCTTAGGTTTTGTATTAAAAAAGAAATCAAAGCTGCATGCTTTTGCACATGAAATGCTCACCCTTGATGTTTCTTTCTCCTTTGTCTGGTTTGCACATAAAAAGCAGATCTGAACTTTAATTGAACCAGATAATCTGGTGATTTTTCAATGTCTTCTATGCTTTTTCAAGAATTTTGAGCATTGGAGGTGGTTCCTTGTTTACTGATGGAAACATTTAGCAAATATTCGCCTCTGCTGACTGTTCCTTGTGTAAACCACAAAGAACCAAGGTTTCCAGCGCTTTGCTAATTACTCTGCTTATAATTTGCCATCAAAGTGCCCCAAGCAAAGACAAATATGAATCTGATCATTTTACCTTGTGTCTTTATTTTTGGCCTCTTCTTCTGGAAATGGCTACACACAATGTCTGAAAAAGCACCCCATGACAGCAAACAGCAAACACCCCTGGATGTTTCTAGAGCTTGCTGAAATACCACCACTTGACTCTCTAGAGAGGGACGGCTTGACGAGAGTGTCCTCACATGCCTCTCCTTGTCCAAACTGGTGAAAGGAGCAGAAACCAGGAAAGCCTGTAGCCACCCAGCAAGGCTCGGGTTTATTTGTGAAGCAGGGTTCGTAAGACTGCTTCGTAATCACTAACAAGACGGGAAAGCCCTGTTGTGTTAAGCACGACGCAGTTCATCTGTAATGGGAAAGCAATGTCAACCACTGCTAGAGCTAATGGAAGAAACAGCCAAGCACAGAGTCCACAGACCTAGCTGCTTTTTCCAGGAGAGGTTTCTGGAGACAGAGTCAGATCCTCATGACATTTTTTTTGTTAACTGGTGCTTTTGTGAAAAGAGCGAAGTTCATGTTTTCTATTTGTTTGTTTGTTTTTAATTCAAGCACTTAACCACAGTAAAGTGTGCTAAACCTAGTGCTTTACAGATCACCGTGGATAAAGTTAGGGTGGGGGAGCACAAGTGAAGAATTATAGTTCTGCTGTAACTGTGATGTTTCTGCTGGGATGGCTGTATTTCATATGCAAGCTGCAAAGTCAATATAGTCTTAGCTTATGTTCTGTAAATAGAGCTGTGTGCACATTAGCAACATTTCTGTGTGAGGCTGTACTTTAATTTCAAAATGGACTTTGACTTTTACGTAAGAAAGATGTACCAGGAAAATTGTAATTACCTGATTGCAGCTTTCAATTAACTTTTCAACTAAATAGCATAAAATGAATACGAGGGCAGCACTGTGTAACTATCAAGTGCAATATCTGAGATTTCTGCTTACATTTGGCTGTGTGATTTCAGAATTGTGGGCTGCTGAATTTTTAAACTTTGATTCAGCTGTAGCAGCAGCTGAGGAAACTCTGCAATTAGGAGGAAGGTAAAAAGCAGGAGTGAGGAGACTGAAATGATTATAAAAGAGGTTTGATAAAAAGCTGCAGGAAGGCTAAGAGTAAATAGTGGGGGTGTCAAAGATTTCAGTGCTGGCCCTACAGTGTCTCATGTGTCAGGAGCTCTTAGGAAAGGTGCTGTGCTTGCAGCCAGAGCTGGGGGTGCTCCAAACCGCACACCTACCCATGAAGATTGTGGTCCTTCCACTGGGGGAGATGGGAAGTTATTTGTTTTGTTTCTAAAAACAAAACAAAACAAAACCCTTTTTTTTTTAATTCAAGAAGTTACCCCTGAGGACTTGCTTTGAATTACGTGCTGTGAGCTGGATGCCTTCACAGGTTTTGAGAAGGGTGTGCTGTTTGCACAGATAGCACCAACAGATCTAAGAAGGAGGATGAGGAGGAAAGGTGCTGGAATACTGTGGTAAATCTGTTTTGTCCATTAAACTTAACTTTAAAAAAATGGATGCTGGTCACAGCCATGCTATCCGTGAAGTCACTTTTTTTTTAAGGAACTTCTTTGAGAGTCATTTCGAACTGAGGAATATAGTAATCAGTTGTTATGAGGATGTTTGCAGTCCAGGAACTGTTGCATATTTTCCATCAGTTTAGAGTAGCATAGAGGAAATTTGAAGATGTAGAGGAAACTAAGGTGTGCAGGCAGCAGGAGAGTCAATGAAAAGACAGCATCATTAAACACTTTGCATTGGCCCTAGAGACAGGCAGTGAATGACCTGGGTTGAAGCAAGAGATAAATTCAATTTGTTAGATGCTTACAAGAGAATTAGCAGCATTTCACAAAGTGAAAAGCTGCTATGGTACTATGAGTAGATGCAGGTATTATTTTCCTGTGAATAAACTTTCTTTTCTGAGCATAAATCTAGAGCTGTCAGAAGGAAGGATGTCTCAAATAGAATTCACCTTGTAATGATCGGTTTTAAAGGAAGGAATAACTTCTGTTATTCTAACTTTTCTAACTACAGCATCATTTTTAACTTTTATGATTTGTAGTGTTTGGTCTGGTTCCACAGAAGATTTAAAGATTTCATTATTAAACTATTCTCACTACTAAAATTCACCTGTAATGTAAGTAAAGGGTTGTTTGATTGCCAGTGGAAAAGGTAATGCTTTTAATTAGTGATGATGTTTTAGGATTTTATACAACTTAAAAGAATACAGTGGGTATTTAGCACAAGGTGCCCCCTTCTGGTTTATTAGTTTACGGCACTCTCGAGGATCCACAGCTGGGTGAAGAGTCGTAGGAGACGAGGCTGCAGTCAGGGCTGATGCAGACTTAGAGATTTGTCCTGTTGGAATGGACTGATGTGACTTTTCATGATTTACTAGATAACATAGCATATATTCAGAGATTATAGTCTGGGGCTTCACTGAAAAACCTGAACAGGAAAGAATGCTTATTTCAGGATAATCTGACTTAAACAGCATGTAATTAAAAAAAAAAACTGAAAAAACTTTATAGGCTTCATTTCTGCTTTTTTTGCTATAATATGTTCTAGTCAACTCTGCACTAAAGTGGAGAAGAAAGCAGTGTCCTTATGGATCACACTGGTTTAATTGCTCCAAGAAAATTCCTTCTATCCATGTTAGCAGAGAGTAACTCTGTTTTAACATTGTTATATAACAAGTGGTGCCACTATTTGTACTTATCAAAGCTGGACAAATTTACCAAAAGTTTGCACTAAACCTAATGCTGTTTAGAAGATATTTGTGTACCCCTGCAACTTTCATCTTCACATTTATCCCAAATTCATTATCCAAAGTTTTTCTTAGATAAGATGATGGTTAGTGGTTGGATTTGCATTTTGTCTGGAGATACGCAGCTGAATACAACAGCTATTCCCACCCCAAAGAAGCTGATCACCTCCTTGTTCTTCCTCCATTAAAAATGCATAGAATTACAGGCTATGGAGCTGGAGGGATCTTGGGATTCCAGGCAGAAATGTTGCCACTGTCAGTTTCCAGGAAGAGTTATACCTAAAATATTCCTGGTGGATGTGAAATGAAGGGCGGCGGGCGATCGTGGAAACTACCATCATCAGAGAATTTATGGTTATCCATAGGTAATCTACAGTAGAGCTTAACTCTGCACATTTTTCTTCTCTTCTGACTAAATCTATCCGACTTGAATAACTTGTTTGCTATCCTGTATCAGTGCAATGAGTTATTCCCCTTGAAGTGCAGGATGTTATACTTACCCTTACCGAGTGCAAGCTGCTTGGGAGGGGATGTCCTGGGGCAGAGGAGATTTGATGAATTTTTTCTTTTCCTTCAGATAATTTGATTTCATGTGAGGGTCATATTTTATGCTAATCTTCTCAAAAATGTTTGTTCTGCCTCTTATTTACATTGCCTCTCATTTAACTGAAATGAATTCTGAATACTGGATTTTAAACATATCCCAGAAAAAAGTTGCTCAATGCATCTTTTGAGTTTGACTATATGTTAATATTATATTTTAGTGTGATATAATTTTTGAGTCTAATTTTTCTAGCCAATCTGAAAATATTGTTGTAGTCTATATGTCTTGTTCTTCTGTTTTTTCAAAGCTTGTGTTATTCTTCTCTTGCTGAAGTTATTTGTTTTGGACATCTGTTCACTATTAAAGGTCTCCAACGCATAGAAATTCTTGGTATGATGACATTAGCTTTGTTATTAAGAAGTAGTTTGATTCTTTCTGTGATCTTTTCATGCCACTAGTAGACAGCTTGTTTGCTTGTAACCTTTTAGCTGACTTGCTGATTATGGCCAGCTTTATATCCGGCTGATTTTACTTACCACAAGAGTCCATCTATATCATTGTAGCATGCTTTGAAGCCATTTGTTCTTCAGATCCAAAAAACCAAAACAGACTGAGAGCCTTAATAAAAGTTTTGTTAAATTCGTTAAATTTAGGGGGGTTTTTTTGAAATAAAAACAATAGCTGATTTCAACAGCTTGACTTTTGTTCTATACCACAGAGTCCCTTCATTTTCAGCACATCACAGAACACATAGCACAAGATATTGTCTTTGTGCTTCATGTCAATCAGATATTAGTTGTACCTCCAGTTTTTCTGGAGGGGTCACCATATTAATTCTGAGCATAATAAGAGCTGGATGCTGGTTTGGGCTGCTGCTGTTTTTTCTAATTTGAAACTCACTAGAAAGGCCAGGTTTCTGGAAGAGGATGGAGCCCTCCATTCCTTTAAAAACTGTACTTCGAGCACTTCTCTCCATAGAACTAGGTTTGCACGTTATATGCTGTCTTTTGGTGACATAGGGAATAAAAACTGTGCAAGCAGTTGTTTTGAACTCCTTTAAATATATCAAAAATTGTCCAGTGTGTCTGTATAGATATTCGTTTGTTCTTTGCAAGAAAATAACAATTCAGAACTCTTTATCAAGTGTTGCTTTCCATTTTAATCGGATGCTCATCATTTTCAGTTTTTATAATGCAATCATATGGAGTTATGACTAAAAGTAAAAAAGATATAAGTAAACATTTATATACATCTTTCCGTGCTTTTCCCTTTTCAATTTAATAGCATTTAATAGCATATATTAGAGTCAAATAACATTTTTTTGATTTAATACAGAGGCCCTGAGAAATCAAAATGTACTGACTAGCCTAAAGGACTTGAAGAATCCTGTAGATTTTAATGTAATTCTGAATAGAAGTCCTACCCTCATAACTGAAAAGGTTATATTGGTGTTAATCCAAATGTGCTTTCATAGGTAAAAAGTTCTAATTACTTATAGCTGTGGCATTTACATTCCAAAGAGGCACTCTAATTAATGAAAATCTTAACGTATGTCTCAAAATGCTGTAATAAGAGTACTAATTTCAGAAATCACTTACTCTTGTTTAAAACTGGAGCACATTTTATTCTTCCAAGAGAATGAGAGACCTCTGTCATTAAATGCTGAGTGTCAACACTTTTGACATTTTAATCCTAAAAATAGAGTCTGATCATTGCCATGTGTAGTACCAACTTATTATAAACATGGAGGGAAAAGGTATGTTCTCATGTGTGTGTGTATGTGTGATAAAGTTCTTGCTATGTTGTTTAGATAACATGCTATACAGGAATCTAGTTAATGTGAATACCATAGTGGGGAAAGTAGCGTGTGATGTGATAGTAGTACATCCATGTTAACACATCATTTTGGTTTCTTCTCAATCATTCCTTCCTCAGTACACACAACTTTAAAAACTCCCAATGGCAGTCATTTCTAGAAGAAATAATGAATTGATTAATTTTCTTGAAATGTTAAGAAAAATACATGTTGTAGTTCAATGGATTTTTTTTGTAGTGAAAGATCAAATAATATAATATTTTAATACATTTATTGGGGAGGAGCTATATGGCTTTTGGAAAGGATGTTACACAATACTGATAAGCAAGCTCTTTGAAGTCCATGCCCCATTCACTAAGCAAGTGGACCTAAGATGGTTAATATAGACTGCCTGGATTTCCAAAACATAAGGTCCTTCACCAAAGGATCTAAAAGAAAGTTACATTGGATTGGGAGGGACAGTCTTCTAATTTATAAATAACTGGTGAAAAGAAGAAAACAAAGGAAAGGGAATAAAAGTGGAGAGAAGTCACTGGAGAGTGTGCGCTATGCTCTGTGCTGCTCCATTTAATCATAATGATCAGCAGCACAGAGCATCAAGGTTGACCAAAGGGATAGAATATGAGATGATATGATATGTATGTCTAGTATGGGATATATTGAAATAGACTAAATCTTTTCAGTCTGGAAAAGAGGTGATTGAAGGACGATCTGATGGAGATAACTTACTTGTTCATATATCAACGCAGGTTTCTCGACACTCTTTTTCTGTTTCAAATCTGTTGTTGGTGCCATTACAACCTCCGTACCAGAACTGGGCACAAGAATTGCCATTCTTGTCATAATACCATTTCACCACATAGTCTCGGCAATTCCCTGGTTTCATAGGTTCCAAACACTTTGGATCTGAAAGTATATCAATTCAAGTTAGCTTGGAATTTGGAGGTCAGATACATTTTCCTACAAGAGCCTTCTTCAATAAGAAGAGCACCCATTTATTTTCTTGTAGAGCCTGGGAGGATATATGCAGCTTTCAGTTTGTTGCCAAATCCCCATTTATATTAATGAATTATGTGAACAAGTCTAACCAAACATAGGATCACTTTCAAATGAGACTGCCTAAATCCTGATACTAGAACCAAACTGTTATTTAAATACCTAAACCCACAACTGGTACACAAGCGGTGTCAACTAAGTTTGAAACTCTGACTCTCACCACATGTGGTATCTGCAGCCAGAGCAACCAGATGAACAAAAGATGAGAAGAAAATCTAGTAACTATACTGGGGGAGGGAGTGGGGTTTGTTGTTTGGTTGGTTTTGGTACAGATTCCTGCTTCAGAAGCCAGTCCTTTCAATACTTGGTTTCTCTTCACTAGCTAGACTTTCTTCACCAGAGTTGTGATGGGAGTTTGTCCTCAGCAAGTTTAAGAGACTGCCTGCTGGATTAAATAGGTCTGTTTTGCTTATGAAGAAAGTGCAGGTTCTTAGAGAAACATTGCCCTGCTCCTTGCCTTTACTTCTGCTCTGTCTCAGCGAAAGGAGCTTCAGGTTGGCTGCTTTGACTTGACCATCTCTCTGTTGTCCATACACCAGTTCTGAGCACTGCAACCTTGTCATCTAGTCCAGACATCTGCTCTCTGAGAGGGGCGTCTGTGACTTCCTATCTCTGCCTGAGGTTTCTGAGGGAAAATACTGTCCCTCCAGTCATTTTCAGAAAGCCAAAGAAATAATTTTCGGGGAGGAAGATGATCCTTTAAAGAAGAAAAAAAATACTGCAAAGCCAATGAAGAAAGCAGGAGCCAGTTAAGAAAAAAAAAAGAAAGGAAAAAGAAGACTTTTAAAGTGAAAGTTCTGCCACAAAGAGAGTCTTGGAGCACCTGCACCCCAGGTATGCTGCCCAAGACCTGTTCTTCATGAGGCGCCAGGATTAAAGCTGTCCTTTCTGTCAGCTGCCAAGTGAGAAAGAATTCTGCAGAGTACGTGAAGTGGAGAGGTGGAAGACTGTAAATGTAAAGAAGGTACAAGGTACTATATATGTCCTCATCTCAAATAGGTAGCTTCAGGAAGTCATTTTATGAAGTGTTGCTTAGTATTGCTGCAAAGAAATATCTAATATTTTTATAGAACTTGTAATAGGTAACTTCAGCTATTTGCATAGCTTTTTATAATTTTGCTTAACTAACTGATCATGTAGATCACTTTTTTAGTGTCCCCCTCCCCGCCTTCTCAGCCACAGATGTCACACACATAGTTCTTAATTAATCTACTGATAAAATATTTTGCCCTGCAGTTTGGAATCAATAGCCTTTACCTGAGATGAAAAGCAGATTTATGGAGGTGACGAGGACCTGCAGCTCCCCTGAAAACCCTAACACTACCAATTTTATAACCTTGGGGTTTATGCTATTTCTAGAATACAGTGATGTATTTAGGATCTAAAATCTGAAAGCAGAAATGGGAGAGAGAAAATTTACTGAGTTGATTATTCACTACTTTGGCAATGCCACTCATTTCTGACAAACCATATCTGCTGCATCTCCAAACCCCAGTTCTGCCATGACAGACCCAATAGCAGATGTATAACCAGATGCTAAATTATTTCTTTTCTGCGCTAAAAGACTCAAACGTGTGTCTGCAAGCATGAAAGATTCTCTCATTAATCTCTTTGACCTCTTTATTTCTCTGCCTAAACTATTTTAAATATCTTTTTGTTCAAAGCACTGTGAAAAGCAATCAGCGTTCAGGAAGGAAGATGAAGTCTTTGAAAAGGAAAAGCATGGGGGCAAATCTATGTGTTTCACAACCCCCAGAATAGGAGAATTACTACCCACCCACCTACCCCATATTCTGAGGGCAGTATTTATTCCTCACCTTTTTGAGTTGTTACTACCTGTGGTTGCAACACTGTTAGCTGGTGATCTTCAGCTGTAGTTACATTGAATAAAGGATTGACTACTGGACTCTGAGGTCTGATTTCAGCAACATCATAAAGCGGGGGAATTCTTGATTCTCTGTGAGCAGAGATGGTCACAGTATGATCCTGAGCAGATGGCAATGGCTCAGTATATCTGGTCCTCGGGGGACTAAGCTAAAGAAAGGAGTCAAAATCACATAACTTAAGATGTATTTGGGTTCAGATCTTAAGAAAAAAATTGAGAGATTTGATGTAGGAAACTAATGGTATTTTTCTCAGGTATTATTTAGCAATACTGGCTGGTGGATTCAGACCTCCTTCTAGTGAAGTATCAGCCTGCAGCCCTCCTTCCCCACTCTGCCTGGCCCTTGCTCCTCTGTTCCCCAGCTCAGCTAAGCAAAGGAGCCTTAGTGGTGAGAGAATGGAGCAAAAGCAGCTCCTGCTTTCTGTTCTTGCTTCAGTCAATTACTCAGTAGGTGACCATGATTTTACAACTGCTGACACTAAGAGCTAACTGAGAAGACAAAAGAATGCCTCCCATTTAGTCACAAAGCCAAATGAAATCCATTTAAGCAAAATTTCAGGCACCACTTAGTCTGTAACATAAGTAAAACAAAAAATGCAAGGAACTTCAGAGTAAGTGAGTGCTTACTAACATCTATTACACTCACTAGGAATGATCAGGCATTTTGAGTCTGTCAAAAAATGGAAAATGGCAGGCAGGAAGAACAGTATACTTGTGTTATTCATAGAAAAACAGACATGCATTATGCTCCTCCAAAGATTGTTTTAGATGTGGAATCCCTTGAGTATGTCTCAAGAGCAAAAATTTCCAAAACTTGTGCTATAGGAACCACGTCCTAATATTAAGAATTTCTCATAGATGCATCCTTATCTGTATAAGGCCACATGACAAATCACCTCCTTTCCTTTTTATAGCTGTCTAACATCCAGTTGCTAATTATTAGAATTTTAAAGATTACCTTGAGCAGAATGTTAAGAAGCCAATACACCTCTTTTGAATTAAGATTATTATAAAAAAAAATTGTCTCTCTAATGTTTTAGTATATTCAAGAAGATTTGCAAGAATTTAGTATAAATATCATACAAACGGGTGCATTAATCCCACACACTTATTATCTATTGAAAGCAGGAAGGAATTTAATACTACATTCCACATCCTCCCGTTTACAGGCCACTACCAGCACACCGAGTCAGTTTAAGAAAACTCCTAGTCATTGGGACTCTGAAACTCTTAAGCCTGGCTGAAATATATATGTGCAGACAGTTCATTCAATCCTTTCCACATTGCATTTCTTCTCTGGTCTACTAAATGGCTGTGTTTATTTCAAATAGTAACTCAACAATTCTGAAGATTTAACTATTACCACAGCCAGCTAAAGCCAAGTGTACGAGCATCTAATTACTTAGAACTCAAAACAACTCATAAAAAGCTACCATATTTGTGATCCTTGTCATAAGACTTCTAAATGTCAGTATCTATAAATCCAGGCTTATATTTATTTTTTTTAATGGCACAGAATGTCAAAATTTTCATTCAGTGTTACACAGATATACCTGGAGGCATTATAAGCCCCAAATCTGATTCAGTCACAGTTCCTGAGGGATCTGTCATTTACAGAAATAAAACTGTGAATTTTGAAAGTGAAGTTGAACTATTTAATTACTAATGGTATTAAGTGAACAATAATCCAAAGAATTAGCATTGGCTAATCCACTAACTCCTTCACACTCAGTCAGTAGCATTTAATTAGCTCCAACCCATATTCCATTTAATGTTTAAATGCCAGTACGCATCATGGGGTTCATTATATCTATTCCATGCTGCTACAGAGGATTTTACATCAAATATTTCTATAGTTTATTGAACAGGTTATGGGGACAAGCAACATGTCCATTTTTATCATCAGCTGTTTTCAGGCAAAGCAGTAAAAACACCCTAGAGAGTTAGCTCTGACACACTGTTAAGGTGACAAATCTGATAAGGTGACACTGATATTAAGGCAAATACCAAAGGCCTAATAAGAGAGGTAAAGTGAAATACACCTACAGAAAATATTTATCTGTCTGTTGCATTAAAAGTCCACCTGCCCTGTCTGTTTGCACAGCAGCACCATGTTGCAGGGCAGAAGTCCCATGCAGGACAGGAAGAATTTTAAAGCTGGAAGATGAAAGAGCGACCTGAATGAGGAGTCTGGAAGCACAGCCCAAGGTGGAAGGCAAACACTGCTGAAGGCCTAAAACGCCTAGAGAGTATGTGAACATGACTAGAAACGTTGTACTAGCAATCAGCTTGCACACAAATAAGTGCCTTCTCACTGTGTATCTGACTGCAAGTAGAAATATCTGCAAGGTTTCCAACTCACTTTTAAGATGAATCAGAACTATGAAAAATGTGAGGTCTGTTGGCATTTATTGCCACTAAGACACAGTATTACCCTCTTCTTATTGTAAAATTCTGTTCTAAACAAGTAATTAAGTTCCACTCTTACTTTAAAAGCTTTGTTCAGATCTGTTTTGTTCTATCCAAAGAAGACATTATTTATATATTAAATGACTTGCAAACAGTGCAATAAATAACTTATAAATTTAAATAAAAACCTATATTTTAAAAATATTTGATAACTACTACTTTTTTTACTTACTGGGTAAGTAATTCCTTCTGTAGGGGGCACATAAGCCTCTGAAATAGTCATTGTAGGTAACTGGCCATCAGTAACTTCACCAGATACTTCAAATCCAGGACTTGGAGATGGAGATAAAACATCAGCTTTTCTGGTGTAGAGTTCAGATTCATTCTCACAGATTTTTGTGACAAGTTTATTTTCAAGAGCTAAAAAGATTAACACAAAGATGACATTTGCTAAGTGTAATAAAGAAAAGTCACACCAATTCTCCACATGCTTTTGTACAGTATGACACACAAATCTTCTTTTATGATAATGATTTTTGATATGCTGTCTTCTAAAGCTATGTCAAAATTGAAGTAAGAAGTAATAAAGCAATGTACTCTCATAATTATTTAATTTTAGGCACTCTTGTTCATTTAAGAAGAAACAGATAAAATAGTACTTTCAGCACCAAGCCTTTTGTAAGCAGAAGTCATAGATCAATGGGCTGGAAAAAAAAGACAAAGTGAATAAATGAAGGTGTGTATGTGTAAGAAAGAGAAAGAGAAACTTGTCTACACATTCTGCTTATTCTCACAAGAATTTCGGTGAGTGGGAAGACTTCTATGTTAAATGTTAGAGCCTGAGTCCAAGCCCTAAGTTTAATCCTAGCACAGGCTCAGCATAGTGAAATGAGTTCATGCTCAGAATAGATGTACTTTAGAGGATTATTCTGTGAACAGTCTAGATCAATTCATTTTTCTCTTGGATCATTATAGGCTTTCCCTGGATTTTCTCTGATTCCAGCTGTGGCCACAGGATTTTTCAAGCCATAGTTTGAAATACATAATTTATTAGCAGACCCTGTTTCCTTGTGCATGTTCCTCTTCCACCTTTTCCTCTAGAAACAAAATAAAAGTGTAGGTTTCTGTATGGCTTTTGGCAGAAGACAAAAGAGTGCTAGTAGTGATAAATCGCAAAGGGAGGACAATAGCCATATGTGAGAGAGACAAAGAGAGATGCTGCACCAAGGGGGAAAGAAATCTACCCCTTTCTCATATGAAACTGTGGCCCAGCACAAAAGCACGGTGAAGGAAGGCTGATGCAAAGCCTCAGTAGAGGGCAAGTGTCCCAAAGAAGGCCTTGGCTCTGAAAACTGCTTTTCATTGTGTTTTTTTTTGTTTCTGTGAGAGACAAAAAACTGGCAAAGAGCAAGAGAAACTGAAGAAAAAGTTGCATCCAAAAGAGAGACAAAAGCCGATATTCAGCAGGCCTCTACTGACTGCCTCGCCTTGCTATGGGAAAGGCCAAACTCTGTTACATACTTACTTGAAAGTTTTCTGTTATAGTTTTTCTTACCTGAAAGTGTCATGAAGTCATCTATCTGGTAAACATGTTCTGCATCAGGGTCAGTTGCAATCAGTTGCATTTCTTTCAGAAAATCATCGTAATGAGGATCAGCCCTCTGAACAATCCCAATTACAAATATCTCAATATTCGTGGCATGGGCCTCCCTTACTACAGTATCCAGTTGTATTTTGTCCCGAGCGTCTGCTTGTCCATCTGTTATTACAACAGCCACTTTTCTTACTGTTGGACGTGCTGCCTCAAATAACTTAATGGCTTCTTTGACAGCAGAAGCTGTGTAGGTGCCTTCTCCTAGGTAGGGCATTTTATCAACAGCAGATTTTAGGTGTTCTTTGGTTGTGTATTGCTTCAGAGAAGATACCAACTCTACTTTATGGCTGAAGTTGATGATGCCAATACGTGTTGTAGCATGGTTGGCTGATACTTTGTCAATGACTGTTTTCATAAAAGTTTTGATAATACTGAAGTTATCTGGACCAACACTTTCTGAACTGTCAATGACAAATACTAGTTCCAGTGGTGTTACTCTACATCTGATACCACAACCTAGAAGAATAACCATTTCAGACATTTTATGAGAAACCACCTTCCAAATAACTGAAATAACAGATTTACAGTCAGTTAGGTTCAATTAATGAATTAATGAATTAATGTAATATATAGTTACTGATACTGATAAATGGAAACAGAGCTGGACCAAACTACTTCCAGTATAGCTCTGGTGAAATAGTGAGCATTTTTCATGTAAATGGTATCTTTACACATTAACATGTAGAGGAAAAATTCATTCAGGAAATATAAATTCAGTATTTTTTTCATGCTGGAATGCTTACCACATATTTCACTGATAAGTGTGACAACTTCTTCTCTCTGAAAAAGAATATTAATTAATTTGCTGTGTTCTAGTTTTAAGAATGCTGGAATTTATTTATTTATTTACCTGCAAAATGCAGGTAATGCCTCATAATCAACCCTGTGTAATGTGACATAATATTTAAATATTTTTCCAAAATAAAAGTCTGGCTTTCAAATTAACTCATGTATATACTTACCGAAAGACCAGGTTCACCTTTTCTTCCCCAAATTCCCTGAAAGCATGTAGAGTGAGACAGTTAACACAATACTCATTTGTCTAATTTCTATTGTGTAAAAGTAAGTAATATAAAAATGTATTTTACTTTTGGTCCTGGAGGTCCTGGGTCTCCAATCTCTCCTTTGGCACCTTTGTTCCCTTGATCACCTTTATCTCCATAGTCTCCCTAATTTAAAACAGCAGTATTAAACTTAGTCAGTCAGTCCAGTTTTGTTGGTAGTCAGAGCTGGAATTTTGGTTCAGTTCATTTTTAAGAATAATTTTCTGGGGTTTTTTTGTGTGGTTGATTTATCATGTAGGTATTATGAATAGAACATCTGAAAGCAGGATCTGAGAGAAAGCAACACTGGGAATTTAAACATTTTAAAGAAACTTCTATGGAAAATTACCTTGATTCAAGTGTGTGGGGTACAGACATCTTTATGCAGATGTCCAGATCTATATAATGGTTTTCTCTTCTTTGATTTTCTTGAATTCTGCAGCAATGTTTATATTGGACCTATGTCAGTGCAAACCTATGAAGAGACTTAACTGCCTCAAATCAGTCAATGTAAAGAAACTCACACCAGCTTTGAATAGAATCTACCATGAAAAACTGGGAGCTTGCACAGAACAGAGGAAAATGAATGCTTGGGCTGTTATATCACTTTGAAAATACCTAGTCGCACATTTAAAAGCAAATTCTGCATTTTTTTTTCTCAGTTGACTAGACCTTTTGATTTCAAAAAAGAGAAAGGGTTCGACATTATTGTATTTCAAGAGGCAGTTTTCAGATGAGGCAGGTATGAAATACACTATCAAAACATTCAGGATCTAAATTTGGTATTTCTTCAAGGAGATTGTACAGAACAGGTCTTTACTTCTCTCAGGAAATTATTCACCACCTTACATTTCACCTGAAATTTTAGACCTTAGGAATTTAACCAGAGTACTGTGAATTTTGCTATTATTCCTTGTTACTACCCAACCAATGGAACCACATAGACATCCCCTTTGTTACTAAATTTGCTATGGTTATTGCTATCAATTTTAAGGAAACCTGTTGACTTCTCTGGGTCTGATCTTACTCAAACTTGTATAAATCTGAAAATTGTGTATAGCTACTGCACAGTGTTAAGGAAATCACTAAGTAAGCTCTCGGAAGACACTTTCTGCTGTATTTTCACCAAATCACAATATCCAGAAAAGGATATTACCCTCTGTGAGTTGAATGTAACCTCATCAAAGTTAATGGCAGCATAAGGGAAAGCAAATTCGATCTGCTGTCTGTGGTGGTGTTGCTACTTTCTTACACATACTTATGTTAAAACCTGATCTGTCTGGTATGCTTGAAATTCCTACTGAAATAAACCATTCCTTTTCCTGTGTGACAGGTCTGCTAAATTAACCACAAATAGAAAAATTGTAAGTAAGTATTTGAAGAGATTGACACCAGGTCATGAAGACTAGCCAAGATACAAGGCGAATATGAAAAATAGTGAAAATATCACAATTGTTGTTTTAGTACGTAGCATTCTGCATCTGAGAGAAACTACAGCTAGGTGGCAGAAATTCAGATCTGTATTAGAGAGATTGATATTTTCTGTTTCATAAAAGCTGAAGCAAACTAAATGATGCAAAAGTCTGAGAAGTGCTATATAATGTGAGCTACTGCAGGCTGCAGTACCAGGAAAATCATTAGGACAGGCAATGACTGATGGGGGCTCTGAGTCTCCCCCTGGAGGGGACTGCCTGCCTCTGCAGACCATGGGGCACTGACCTCCTGCTTAGGCAAGTAAGTGCTAAAGCTAGGGGCCTGATTATCTCTGCTCTCCCATGAAGACTGCCATGTTTTTTTCCTCAGGATTTCCAAGCAGAGCCTTCACAATAAGTCTGCTGCTTCTGATCTGCTGCAGCTAGTGCAGAGGGGCAGCCCAGCTGGCCCAGGCACACGCTGCAAGTTAAAGGAGTTGTGCTGCGTCCCGTGCTCGCACCGGGGTTGACGCCTCCCAGGCTCACTGTGCTCCCTGGCGTACGCGCCCAGCTGGTCTGTGCAGCCACACTGCCGGGGCTCCGAGGGCACCTCCAGCCCACGGCGCTGCCCGATGCCCGGGGCTGGGGCTGCCCCAGCTGCCCCCAGCTGCCCTGCTCCCTCGCAGGGTGGCCTGGCCCTACCGCCACAGGGACCCCCTGCGGTACCGTCCCCAGGGAGCCCCCAATCCGCGCAGCGCCCTGACACCCACTGACCATTTGCCCTGGCTTCCTTTGGCTAGGCTGCTCCCATCAGATGCTGCACACCTGAAAATCACTGCAAATAACCAAAGTACTTAAATTCTATCTGCACAGAGTTTGTTAGATGGAAGTAGATATAGGTACAATATGCTGTAGGAAATAGTCCCAATTTTGATATCAACTCGTTTAGTATGTAATAAGTCCAAGTTTGGGCTTCAATGACTGCAAGAAAACTGAGTCTAATAAAACAAAACCTTTAAAAGATATTAATTGAAGAACAATTTTTTGTCAAAGCCTGACAAATAGTGGAAGGACTTTTTGTAATACCTGAAAAAAGGCTCAAAATAATTGAAAGCATGATTTGATTTATATTATTCTCCTGCTAAGAATTATGACCTCATTCTAGATCTTAGTTCAGAGCCTGATTCAGAATAACAACTGGGATTTTTATTGACTCCAAAGCTAACAAGATATAGTAAGCACTTACCTTGATATCAATATAAGGCAAAGTCTTTGCCTTCTATTTATCTGCAAAGACCTGTCACACCAACTAAGCAATAAAGGAAGAAAAAAAATTAGCTCTTTTCTTACTGCAAACCTAGGATTTACCTTTGGTCCAGGAAGGCCAATTCCCATTGAACCCTTTAGTCCAGGAAAACCTTGATTTCCTTTTTCTCCCTGAAGAGAATATGGAAAGTAAGTTTAACTGAAAATTAAAGTAAAATCTATGCTATTTAACCCTACGCTACTCACTTTATAACATTCTGCATGATCAAGAAAGCCAGATACTTGTATTATACAATAAATCATATAATTTTCAAAACAGAAAGGGTTTGAAGCTGGGGAAATAAGTAACAGGGTAGGATTCAGAATGTACATGAAGCTTTTGTATATCATGAAGAAATTATTCCTGATTAATGAGATGAAATGTCATTTCAGTGATAGAGATGAAAGTGAAAAATAACCTCACTGAGGTTCAGACAGCTGTCCACCCATCTACAAGTGGAAAAAAAAGGTTACAATCTAATACGTCGGTTTCCTAGAAAAACACATCCAGAAATCTCTGCAAGGTTGACTTAGGTTTTTCTGATCTTAACTAAGCGCATAAGAAGAAATCTCTGTCCACAACGTGAAGAGTGGAACACCCAGGACAGTATCAGTTCAGCCACAAAGTATAAATTTGCTTGCAATCATTGTGTACACCCTGCTGCATTTACAGAGATTTGAAAAACACTGTCATGCTAGCACTGTGAACATACAAGAAGTTATAAAATACAGCTGTTATTTAGAAAAATGCATATTTCAAGCTACAACTTTTAGCTGTCTGTAGTGTTCCAAAATGTAGAAAAATCCATCATAGCATATGGGTTCCAGAAACCTTCCTGCTTTCTTTAATATGGTAACACAAATATTTTTTTCAGAATAAATGCTAAATACATTTTAAGCACAGCGAGAGGGAGTGATGTTCCCTGGTACATAAATGCTTGCTAAAATTCACATTTTTTGCAGCATAACAGCACTGCCCTGCAGAGACACCAAAAATAGCTCTAGAGAACAAAAATGAGAGATCAGGAGCAGCTATTGCCTGTACCAAATCTAGCCCATGAAATGCTAGCATATCTGCACAGTCCAATACAAAGTAAACATATATCTAATCTCTGTAATGCTGCCCTAGAGATAATGAAATATGGTTGGACTCTTCCACGTTTTCATCCCCTGTCCTTCTCAAGTTCCTAAAAATATTTTTGTTTTGCACTGAGGTGCAAGGTCAAACATCTTCAGGTTCTTCCAAAGTACCAAAATCCCTTAGATTTTGTTTCAGAAATATTGAGGAGCCTCTTGCCTAGGTCCATGTGCATAAGAATCTACTAGCTCTTTTCATTTTTTTTTCACATTGATAGAGGGATAGTATCTATTTTTTTTTTTACAACTAGACATTATAAAAGTAGTAAGTTCTTGTATTCAGAGATCACACTACTTGATTTGTCTCTTATTTTTCCACTGCCTCTTCCCATCCGAAACAAAGCTAGTTATATTTGTCAGTCAAGAGCTTTCAGACTGTTTCTCTAAAGCATCTTCTACTAATACTTGGGTAGCTACTCACAACTAGGCCTAAAGGGATTACATTGCTCATAATGGGCAGAGAAATGTAAAACTATGTTTCCAAATTTATCAAGAATCCAGGCTTTACCAAAGGTGAACCAGTTTGAGTGGACTGATCACTGTTCACTCTCTGCTGTGCGGGGTAGGGGCTCATGGATTTCTGCAGGCAGAGCAACAGCTGCAATGTGCACAGCCAAGTTAGACACTTTGCCTTCCATATCATCAAGGCTCCCGATTCCCAGTCAGCTGGGAATTCAGCAGGGGTCAGACAGTGAGATGCAGCTTCTTTGAAGAGGCAGGACACAGATTTCAGGTTACATTGAGATGCTGCTGAGATGGGAGCTCCTCCTTGCACAGGTTGCAGCACTGCAGTCTTGCCCCGTGCTAGGCAGGGGTGCCCGCTGTGCTCTGAGGGCCACATCTCCTCTGGAGCGCTGCCTTTACTGCCCTGCCCTGTCACTAGCCCCCAGTTCAGGGGGAACTCAAATGCACTGCTTCTCACTAGGATGAGATATCACTGACCTGCTAAGCAGCACCCTCTTGCTCAGTGAGCAGATCCCCCCCCCCCCCCCCCCCCCCCCCCAGTTTCTTACAGCTGCAAAAATTCAGCCACTTTGTAGACTCTGGATACTGGAAAAGAAATCATGCTGCAGTAAATTACATTGCTGATTCACTAGAAAAATTAAGGATTTCCTAAAAATAGGAAATATTACTAAGGCAATGGGATGTACAAGGCAATTTAGTTGGCATAGTTGTAGGAACATACAGCGACTATTTTATCTAATTTACTTTAACTCACTTTTTAACAGGATTGTGCTTTCTGGCTCCTTCGTGTAGGTTATTAATGCAAATTACTTTTAAATGTAGTGAAACACAGTGTGCCAGTCTGTTTTAATGTCTGCTTTCCAGCACAGGAGCCGACTATCCTTACTGCCTAGAATCATCACAGGACTTCCTGATTAATCCCCTAACAGAGCAGCAGAGCACACACATATGTGAACCAGAATTAAGATATGCTTTGTTTTCCTGTGATCCTCCACTAATATTAAATGTCAGAAAGAACAAAACTATGGATTTATTGCTGTCATTTGTTAAAGCACGATTGGCACTGTTAAGATGGTGTTTAGGCAATGAAAATTGAATGAGACCTATTGTTCTAAAATAAAATACCTATACAGCTGACATTTCTCATAGGGACACATGTGAGTTTTATCCTTTAAAATGTCAACCATAGAACCAAATCCTGCTTCCTCTGTTTGAGCAACCAGTCATCAACACAGACAGGATTTATCATAGGAGTGATAATTTAATGTCTAGTAAAAACTAAAAGTGCTTTATTAATTTTGAAATATTTACTGCTTTGCCAGTTCAATTCACATACATAATTCAGTTCAAACTTGATCATTAGCCTTATCTTAAAAATCAAAATGGTGTGTGTGTAAAAATGCATACCCTTGGATCCTTGACCCTAATATCCCGCTAGATTACTGATCAACATGCAGACTTATGTAAAACTGTCTTTCTCTGAATTGAGTGCAGATCTGAGAATGTCTAGACAGTGGTTTTGAGAGGAAACCAAACATAAAAAAGACGAGCTGTGACTGTTTCTGTCAACATAATGTTGCTGGAAACCCATTAAATTTTCTATATATTGGTCTTACCATATGCAAACAGAGCACTATGTATATAAAAAAAATGCATGGAGTGATATTGACAGTTCAAATCCAGGAGTATAATAGCTTTAAGACGATGAAGAGTGGCCAAAAAGAAAGGAGCTTGGCATGGTTGTGAAGAGAGAAAGACAGGAGAGACAGATGCTCAAGCAAGCATCAGCGTATACAGGAAACCAGTACTAAAGAAGCAAGGCAGTTGCCAAAGTTATTAAGGAAGAAGTGGCTGTTAATAATTACATAATAATTTAGAAAACCAATAAGCACTTGTTAAGGGATGAAAATTTTAAGGAAAAGACTGTACCAGCACAATTCATGGACTACTCCAGAAACAACACCAGCTGAGTTTGATCCACCACATCATTAGTTATGGTTTCAGACCCAAAGACAAAGATCTTTTGTGTCCAAAGCACGTTATTTTCTTAAATTCTTACATTCTGTATTCTTATGTTATAAACATGTCTTCATCTGACAGTGTGTGTCAGTGGACCATGTTCTTCTGCTCAAAATCTTCCATGATGAAACTATGAGTTCTCTACACTTCTAAAATATGCTTTGGATATTGTTCATAGCAACAACAAAGTAACATCTAAAACTGTTTATACATATATATGTGTATGTACATTCTGAGAATGCTTTCACTAACCCTTATCTTTCTTCAGGAATAGAAAAAAAAAGTATCTTTTTTTTTTTTCCCTGTATCAGATGCATTCAATTGCTGAAACATTTCTGCTCAGAATGGCAATTGTCCTTTTATAACTAACCTCACCATAACCATTGAATTAACTAAGATATATTCCAAATATTAGACTGTGGAAACACTTACAGCAGAAATGTTTAATAAAGTCATGCAGGAAATAGTTTTCCTATCCCATTAAGCATATACAGATGGCAAGTTTTTTTGCTTTTTTTTTCTTTCTACTAGAATAGAGCAAAGAGCCTTCAAAGATTCTGCAAACAAAATAAGTAGAGAAAGGAAATTAAGAAGTTCCCTACTCCCTCACATCAGAATACCCAGTAGCCATGTGGCTACTGATAACAGTATAGAATAAAGCTGCAAAATGATCAAAATCAAAGGTCTAAAGAGTCAGAAGATTCTAATCACGTACAGACTTCTGAACAAAAAGCTATGAAAATCTTGAGATAAATCAGCATCCATTAAAGAGAGTTGAAAATAACTAAAAAAAACCCGAATACAGCAAAGTACATTTTTATGCTATGAAAGACCTCACAGTGAAAAAGGGAAGGGCTCTCTGCATTATAAAAAAGGAAATGATTGAACATGAACATAAAAACAGGTAGACTGCTACAGGATTCTGAAGCTGGAATTAGAACAAGAATTGAAAAAAAGGAGTCAGAAGGAATTAGTGATTCCCTAGTAAGGCTCATATGAAATAATTCCACTCTGAACCAGAGGAATGTTCTACCACAAAACATTTTGCTGACAATGAAAATTTTTGGTTTCAGCAAATTACTGTTTTCCAATAAAAACGCATTTTGTCAAAAAATTTCCTGTTGGCTTTAGCGTCTACAGCCAACTGCAGTACAGACAGGAGTCTTTCCTAACACAGCTAAATGAGAGCTCCTCTTACCGAGTCACTGGTGGTTTGATCTAGAGTTGGAGGGCTGAGCACAACCCTCCCCCCCCCACCCTGATTCAGGGAAATATTCAATCCTATGTTCAACTTTAAGCATTGATTTAAGAGAGAGAGGAGGAACTTGGGTTGTTCTCCACTTGATCTTCCAGTTTTACTAATTTTCTTCCACACATTTATGTCAGGCACTTTACTAACTTTGAATGTTCAGAATATGTTACTATGTTTGTGTTTCTCCTTATAAGGAGAGAAGTTATGGTTACGACTGCAATTATTTGAGTGGAAACCTGACAAAAAGTATGTGGGAGACTGGTAATTTATATTTCTATAGTTATGTGTAGTTTGACTTATTTTGGCAAAACATGGTAGATCTCTGTTACTCTGTTTTTATATGAGCATCCAGAGCAAAACCAGGATGTTTTCTTAGGACAAAGTGCTTTAAATCTAAGTAAATCAATACAATGTGGCAGAGATGAGACCTTTTTTCTGGTTAAATATATTAGTAAAAGCAAGAATAATTCTCATTGATTTAGGAGAGCAATCAGGTGCCACCAATCCTGTGAAGTTAACAGTTAAAGTAAATATTACATACTTTATCAACAAGAAACTTAAATTTACAATGAATATTTGTAGGAGTTAACTGACTTAGTTGCAAACAGAATTTACACAGGAATTATGCAGGCAGGAAAAGAGACAATGAATCTCTGTAAGAGAAAATTTTGAGAAGAAAGTGTGGAGAGATATCATATTAAACTGGGTTACCTTGCTTCCTTGTATGCTGTCCCCTGGGGGGCCAGGTGGACCTGGCAAGCCTTTCTGTCCCATAACACCCTGTAGCAGTCAGTGGGGCAAATACAGAAGAATTAGCAAGTAAACTTTATCCCTGGTAATTCTCAAAGTCACTTCAAGCAAAAATTAGAGTAAAGCCTTTTCAAAGACTGGTTCTAATCCTTCTTTTGTTTATGGTTTCACACTGTGGAGCATTGTAATTATCCATGGCAAACTCCCAGGAAAGTAAAGGAGCAACTTAGTAAAAAATAATGAAAGAATAGATTATGCCCATGAAACAGTGTGATATTTTGCCCTGTTTTGTCTGGGTAGAATAAACAGAAGCCGTTGTTATACAACAGCTTTGTGCAGTCATTCCACACAGGGGCAACTGACAGCGGAGGGGCAAAGGACCACAGCAGTAAAACCCAACGCAAGAAAATCTGCCAGGCATGTTAGCTCCTATGCACCATGTATAATATTCAAAGCCACTGTAGTGCCACAGTCTCTGAGAGCACCAGTCATTCAGGAAAGCAGAAGTGGGAGAGGGGGAGAGAACAGTCAAAGAAGCACCTGCTGCTATGTGGAGCTACAGTAAAAGCCAGGTAAAACACGTGTACTTTGGAGAAAGACTAATCTCTCCTTTCTCCCCTTGGGGAATGACAAAAGTGGGAAAGAGGGGTGGAGGGTCACAGAGACACCCCATAGAGGAGAAAAGCCCTGGAGAGCTCTGGTGTGCTTTGACCAGTGTCAGCCTGGGCACATCCATGCAGCGCAGGGTGGTCGCAGGGCAGAGACTCTGCTGCTAGCTCTGAGGATGCTCATGCATCTATGCAGGTTGACATGGGGCTGTATAGAAATAATTCACTCGGATCTAGGAAGTAGCCTTGCTATTGCAGAGCCTTGTGCACACAACAGCTCACCAGGGCTGATTAGCTTGAGCACAGCATGCATGATACTGTTGTATTGCCCCAGGCCCAGGGATGGCTCACCTGGAGCACATTTGGATGTCTCCACATCTTCACACTGTGTGCGTTATACCTCTAAGAATCTGCTATGCTGAAATATAAACCTGCAGCTTTCAACTAGATACAGCGAAGTGTTGATTTAAGATCAATGACACCACTGAATTATCTTCAATTATCTTACTTTTTGTTCCTTTTCTCCCTTTGGAATCATATGGCTAATTCTATTGGCCAATTTCTCCCTCCTTCCCAATTACAAATTTCTGTTTAGCCTGAAAAATGCCTTTTCTTTTTTAAGAAATTAATTTAATCTTCATTAATTATTTTGTTCACCACATATTAACAGTTCATTGTAAGTCTGATTTTATTATCAAGTTATTAAAAGTCTCTTGAAAACTTTTTGATTGCACTTTTGCAATTTACTAAATGAGAACACTTCAAATGGAGAAAATGAAGCATTTTACTTTGATGGCATCAAAATGAAATATTTGTTTTCCAAATTTGACCCAAGTTCATAAAAGTTTCTGTAGACTTTATATCGGATTTTGATTTCTATCTGTTAATAAAAAGATCACTCTACTTCAATACAGTAAATGGAATTCATTCAGTGGTATGTAAACTACCTACATTTTGCATATGCTGAATATTTAGCCAGAAGTATATAAAACTTAAACATCATTAAACAGAAATATTTAGCTTTAGATATTTAACTTAAAGATATTAGTGATCTTTAAAAAGTCATCACTCTCATATGTGGCAAAAGATTTCCCACAAACTTGGACAGAATCTCTTGTGGAAAAAGGCTGTTAGTATAAGTATTTTTAAGCAAGGTTCATTCAAAACATAGTATGTGTTGTGCTAAATAGATTACCTTAAGAACTAGATTCTGCAAGCAGGCCCTTACTCCTGAAAATAAAATGCTATTTCCCCCATAAAAAATATTCTTTACATTCTGCAAGGCTTTGGGGAAGCAGTATATTTTTTGTCGGATTTTGACACTCAGTCTAAAATTACTGTGTTTAAACAGACTGTGTACATGTGAGTTAGTGAGGTATCAAAAGTGCTGCAGCTTTCAGAAAGCAAGGCAAAGTCAAACATATGACCTGAGAAAATATTCATACTCTATTGCTCACTGCATTTTTGTAATGTGCTGGTAATATCTGTGTTTCTCCATTCAGATACCACCTTATTCAAAATGCCAGCAGAGACTTCTGTTAATCTCTGCAAAGTAAACTGTAGAAAAAGCCACAAAAATATATATCTATTTTTAACTTAACAACATGGAGAAATATACACAAAAGTCTAATGTTTCTCTGCACTGCCTTTGTGTAAATAATTGATGGATACATCTATAACAAAGAAATCCAAGCATGAATTGAGTTACTTTTCTTGCGATTTTTTTTTCAATTACAAATCATTTTAGTATAGAGAGGAAAAAATTGTCCATATGTTGCATAATGACTGCTTATAGAATTGAACTTTCATTTTGATGTTTCTTTTCTAATGGCTTTACTAATGTAATTAATTGGATTTGATTTCACTGAGCAAAACCAGCATTTATAAAATTCATATTTAATGTATTTTCCTCCACAAAAAAATGTCTTGGAAACAGCATAAACAGAAGGAATGCATCATTTAACCAAATTAGTAGCCATAGTCCTCTTAATTGCCAGCTGTAATCTCATAAAGATTAGCTGTAACTGTAACTTTCATCCAGTACTCCTTCCTAATCCAGTTGTTAGAAGTATATGGTCACTGTCCATGTTTTTATGTCTGATTCCTCCTTCAATTGAACCAAGGTAAATCAGGTAGTTGAAGAAGATGTTGTGGTGTTAGAGAGAGCGGCGTCCAGCAGCCAGCATCACAAAAGAGTAGAAAGTTTCAAAAGAGCATTGTACCAACCTTGGGACCAACTATTCCGCTTCCCCTAGGCCCCGGGGGCCCTGGATAGCCTTTCATGCCGTGATCTCCCTGGAAATAGTCACACTAGTGTCAGTAATTTGATCACCTCTTAAGTGTTATACCTTTCATCTGCCTAACATATTACATTATACATTCCTGAAAAAATCCAGGATGAAGCAATCGGTCAAACTATTGAGCTTAAAAAACAAACAAACATTACATAGATAAACAATGTTCAACAGCTGCAGTGTAAATAAAAAAACAAATGTGTGCATCCACATTACTTAAGCTCTAGGTAAGGAACACTGTATTCAGAAGAAAAGGCCCATGTGATCAAACTCACCACTAAAGTTATCATTATAATTTGCAACTTTATCAGCTACAGAAGAAAACGAAAAGAAAACTCCTTTGGAAACTATGACATTCTTCTATCACATTCTGCAGGGTCTTACCAGGATGGAGTGGGAGCTTACTAGTAAGGCACAAAGTAGCCATGCCCTTGTACCCATAGTGTACTTGTTCTGAAACTAGAGACATTTAATTTCCAAAACTGATGAACTAATGTGTTTATGAAAAATTAATTTTAATAACATGGATATGGGAGAAGACAAAGAACAGCCCTTCCTTTGTTTTCATAAAAAGCCTTAATGGTGGTAGAATTTATAAACATTTTTAGATTGATTTCTTCAGCAAATGAGGCTTAAGTGATACCATGCCTGTGTTTCTGCTTGTCCGTGTTAGTCCTCCTCTCCATACCCCCAGTATATTTTGAACTCATCAGTTGATTTCAGCCAAATTCATCAGAAAGGTAGAGGCCTTGAGGATATTCATTTGCCACAGTTTTGGTGATAATTGGAGGCTGGATAAAGGAGAGAAATCCAATTTATGATTTCAGAAAGAAAAAAGCAGAGAAGGCTTATCCTTTAACCACCAGGCAGTTACAAGGCAGCAGCCAGTTAGCCAGGGTGAAACATGGATGATGCTGAACCACGTGCTGCGCCTTGGGCTGCAAACAAGCCAAACACAAGTAGATAGGGGTCAGGGGATGCTGGTGGGGGCAAGGCACAGGGACATGAGAGGAAGCTTTGTTTTCCACAATCCAAAACTGTACAAATGAAGGAATAGGTACATGTTCAGCACATTATCACTAGAAAACTCTCATCATTTTGAAAATAAAAAACAGTGACTAGTAATGGAACCAGTTGTAGAGGCAGAAAATTCTGAATCAGGTTTAGTAAGAAAAGTTGTTAAATCTATGTTTATACAGTCACATGCAAGAGAAAGAAAGAAATGTGCTGTTAAGGTACTAATCATTCAACATATTAACATCAGAGCCAAGAAGAGACTGTGTTTCTTGACAAAACAAAAATTTTCATTGACAAACCCCAGTGAACCATTAAGATGTAAGTACACTTAATTCTACTTGTTTTTGTACTCAGAAAAGCTCAAAAAAACGATGTGCCTGCAGAGGGAGCATTCTAGCTGGAAGAGAGGTGCAAGTGTGAATTACACAGATCACAGATGACACTTGCCCATTTGCAGTGGGTTGAAAGAAACAGCATATCAAACTGATTAAACAGGAAGGAAACAAAAGTGCAAAATGTTTTACTGACTTCCTTTACTTTCCATGAGGAATTGTGCAAATTTTAACATTATCATCTAGTTTATAATGTGCTTTTAGGTAAAATGCCCAAGATTCAATCTTTAATGAAATATCACTTCAGCCTAGATTTTCTGTATATGGCTATGATGCTCTCATTCTCAACCACTGACACCTGTGCTTTATGTATATATATCTATATATATCTATATATGCATATTAGGGCCTACACTATGCTTAAATTTGACAGATTTGGAGATGTGGGAACTCTGAATCCAAATGCTGAGGCTTAGATTAACCTTTATAATACTCTTTCCTTCTTGATGCAACATTTAGCTTCTGTTTTATTTTCTATTCCCCTACCTCCCGAAGCACTGGAGACTGGCCAACTTAAGTCAGGGCACAGGAATGATACACGGATGCTCTTAGCTTTAAATTTGTGTGTCAAGCCCACAGTCTGTGGGTTAAGCTAGTTGCCAGATTCAGTCAGGAGGGAATTTCTCCCTCAAATTTGATCGGGAGGGGCTGGGGGGGCGGGGGGAGTGTTTGTTTGGTTTGGTTTGGTTTGGTTTCATTTTGTTTTGGAAAAGGGAACTAAGGAGAAGGCTAGTTTTCTTCTCAAGTATCAGAGATGATCTTCTTCTTGTGATGACTTGGGACTTTTATATTACACATCCTTTGCTAATGCAAAGACCCACAATACTGGCAATGCCTTAAACTTTCTGCTCTATTTTTCTGGCATATTCTAGCTGAAGATCTAAACACTTAAAAATTACTGTAGATTGTAGCACTTAAGTCTGGTATACAGTGCTATGGCCCCTCTGCAGTGGTAGAGGTAGATATTCTTGTTCTTTTAAAAAAGTGCCTGGTTTCTCAATTCATCCCTCAAAACATTTTCTTACCATTAGCTTGAGATTTTCATATTACTAGCAAATACCAAGAGCTTAAACAATTGCACCCATCCTACTATTTAGTACCATCTACTACCAAAGAAAAAATTACTGGTCCTCTATGTCCCTGTACACCATAATACAGCCTTAAGCTGTTTGTAGGAAAACTCTTCTAGAGTAGATGTTGCCCAGAGCAGGCAAAGGATTCTCTGCCCCAGGCTCCCTCTGAAACCTGCCAGAGTTGCCAGAGCACCTCTGAGGTGGATATACAGATAAGGTTTTGTAGTACACATTGTTTTTAGGACACTCCTGGCAGCTGTGGACTGTGAAGCAGCCTGTAAGCAGCTGTGATGGAAGCTGAATGGGAAATAACTGAACAGGTGAACAATTCCTCATGGTCCAGTATCCAATATACCTGCACTTAGACCAGTCCTAAACAAAAAGAGCACAAGGGTGTCTTGAAATTGCCTCTTTCTTTCCATGGGCAACACATTCTTATGCTGGGTTGTTCCAGGTGAAGGATTGAATTTTAGCCTCACATGCTTAGCTAATACCATACATCTCATTGAAAAGCTCTTTGGTAGAAGTCTGCAATAATTCTCAAAGCTTCTATATTTCTTGGCTTGGAGGAAAAAGACCTCACTTGTGCTTTCTGAGTTGCAAACTGGAGCAGTTCTTGTTTCTAAGGTGTGACACTAAGCTATCCTTCAAGGAATTCATTTCAAGAAGGATTTAGTACTTTTCTCTGATAAGCTATAATTCATTTCCTATATTGTTCTTGCAGATAAGCTTGTCACCATCAGCAAAACAGTGAACTAGAAAAACATCACTGAAATGAACACTGAAACAAGAAATAAAGAGCTGACCCAAGATAGTGTAAAACATGGGACTCCAATGCCTGTTCCTTATCATCTCAAAAAAATGAATCATTCCTTATCATATCAAGAAAACTCATTAAATGACCTAAAGATCACCTAAAAATAAATCTCAGCTTCCAAACATATATTTCTCATTTACTGTAAGGCTTGTATATTTGATACTGAAACATACAATAGACATAGCAGTACTCTCTTTAGTGAGAGCTAGTGGCTAGCAAAGGTATTTGTAAGAACAGGTAAGAAAAGAGACACTGCATCTCTACTTTCCTCAATTTAGTTCAAATAGACAGGACCCAAGCTGCAAAAGATATTTACCCTTTGACTGGATCCAGCTCAAATGCCCATGCTTTAGGGACAAGGCTAGAGGTTTTAGTACTCCCTCTGTTATCCAATTAGTGAGAATGAAGATTTCTTTATTTCTAGTGATGTGCTCCTGAGGACATGAATGTCTGTCACCCACCTCCTAGTTGGCAATAGTGCTTTTAGATCCCTTTTTTTAATTATATTCTGAGTTTCTGTGCCCCTATTTTAATGCTACAGAAAATAAGGTGCCATCAGGACTGAATGCATCCCAGATGTTCCTATTTTGTTTTCATGTGAATTTGACCTCTGACACATAAAATTCCTATCTTGTAGTGTGCACATATGTGAGCCATTTCTGAAAGTGAGGAGAACAGAGCTCTGATTCAGCTGAGTGGAACATTCCTATATAATGATACTCAAAGGAATTTCAAATTGACTAGTGTGTAAATTTATGAGTCTCTTTTATCAAACAAATGTCCTTTTTTAATATGCAGAAATTTTTGCTGTTCTTTTTATATTCATTTTTCATGTGGAAGGGATGAGAGATAGCCAGTGCACTTATATTTTATTTAAAAAACAGATGATTGTCCATTCTATGAGCTAAGTTACGGGGGAATTCTTGTAATTCAGATGAATCTTTTCCCCTTGTGGTACCTTTACTCCTAGGAAGTTATGTAGAGAGTAAGGATTCAAAACTTGGTATTAGCAAACAGGACAAGAAAATTGCAGGGAAGGAGAAGAGCTGTTTGTATTTTTAATTTTTTTTACTGTATGCCCTCCACAATGTTTAGTCCATAAGCATGGAACTAAATCACAGATGTGATTCTCTGTGCATTGCATGCTTTGGTGCAACAGTCCCAAACTGCAATAGCTACCACTGTTCGCCTTTCATAGAATCAATATGCCTTTTCCCCTAAAATATTTAGCTCTGGTTGGATTAATACAACAATCTAGTTTCATCATGAAAGATAAACATCCTTTTTTAAAATAAAACTACAAATTAATTTTATCAGCAGTTTTCAGCTCTTGATTTTTTAATTTTCTGACAGATACTGTTAGATAAGCAGTTCTCTGAGAGGCCAGATTTAATGCTCAGCATCACACTGCAACACAATCAAGCCTGTAGATCTACACAAGACTTTTCATACAAAATTTGACATAAGCATGATTTGGCCTAATTGTGTTATTTGCAAAGAAACACATTCATGCAGATCACCCAAACAGACTTTGGGTTTGCATGTGCATTTGCCTGAACCAGATTGCCTGCAGATTCTGGGTTCTTGTTCATAAGGCTATGTAACACTCAGCTCCCAAAACCACAGGAAGCCCTGTCCTATTAACCTGAAAAGACAGATTCCTTTTCATCCATAATTTTTTCAACAATTTGGTTCTTAGAATCAGTGTAATCCTGACAATTTTTATGACAATATAGTTGATTCTATGAAAACGTGGAAGATAAAGACTTTTAATTTACATGACAACCCTCATCTGACCTGGAATTCTCAGAAAACTCATGATAATAATGATGGCAATTTATCAGCTCACCTTTACCTAATCTTTTGCTGGCTTCTTTAAGGATAGGAGCTTTTGGGGATATGTTTCTGTTATTTGATGTTCCATTATACTATTTCCTATCATAATTAAATCCAATTAAACTATAAAAGTCTCATCTCTTAGTCATAGTTAACTATTTCATTTTTCTTCAGTTAAACCCTGGTTGAAGGGGGCATGCTGGTTGGCATGCCTACTGCCAAATTTATTATTAATCAATAATGTTCAGTTAAGAGAATCACAGATCGTAGTCCATGTTTATCCACAAAGAAGATACTACCAGTAAACCTCTTTTACTAATATCACAAACATGTTTCAACCCACAGACCTGGAGGGATGGTAATGCTTCACATGCTCTTCACTGGCGGAGAAGAGACTGACAAGTAAATGTCGCTGGGATGTGATTTCTTTATAAAGGAATACATCAAAGTGGCTTCAATTGGCAATGATTTACATCAGTTAGAGATGAAAGTGAAAATTGTAAGTATTAAAAGAACTAATAGATTATTTAATTAAATATATATGTCATTATGTCATGAGGCAGAGTAGTTTAAGAAAGAATGTGATAAAAAGACCAATGGCCCTCCTTTCTCCTACAGAAATGAATTAGATGAGGCTCCAAAGGAGTCAGAAGAAATGGTGGTTAAATGGAAGTAGTGAGATATTTTTAAAGTTCTTAGAAATGGATTCCTATGAGAAGACCAAACTTTTATCTAAATTTTAGTATTAGCTTAGAGGCAAAACTCCTGGGGGGGGGGGAAGACTGATAAAGGAATTAGAAATACAATGTTGAAACATTTCCCAATTTTCTTCATAAAATAAAAAAAAAAATCTAAAGTATTCTAAAGTTCTAATCAATATGTGACCTAAAAAGTCACACTAACTACTACAGTATAAAAATCATTATAAAAATTTGGAGAAAAGAGACTTAAGACTAAAATCATATAAGAAATTGCTTTAAAATATCCCATAGAGTGGTTTTATTTAATGATTTCCTCATTATATATATATGTGAAATAGGAAGCAGAGAGTTTGTTGCAGTAGAAAGCAAAATAAATATTGCCCAAACACATTTTTTCCCAAACAGAAAGGACTTTCAACTCGGGTTCCTGGGACATGAGAATTCCCATTTAAAATAAACAAACAAGAATAAGGTCTTAAAATATAACCCCCAAAAAAGAAAACAAAACTGAAAGCCATTCATCCCTAGAATAACCAATAGATTGGCAATAGATATCTGAAAAACCTGTTTTTTTGTTCCTATTCTGAATTACCACTTATCAATACATTTCACATAAAGTAATGGAAGGGCTGGCACATGACTCAGTTACTAAAGAACTAAAATTGATTTCATTGACGGCATTCAATACAGACTTACAGAAAATAGATACTGCTAAATTAATTGGATTTTTTTATATGTTTGCCAAATACAGGTATTAGCCTTGATATAATACAGTCTTATAAGGCAATTCTTTTGGTACTACAGAAGAATATTTCATTAAAATCCTAGAATACTGTACAAAATTATTGAGGCAGACATTAAAAATATATATATATATAGCTAACTGATAGGTCTCAAAATATAGCAATAAACAACAAATCATCTTTAACTACATCTGGTTTTAGTGAGATTTTGAAGCGAACTTTTTTTTACCATGTACCATTTACCATTTTTATCAATGGCCAGGAAAAAGCATAAAATGATCTCAGATAACATTTAAAGAAGGTTAAGAAAGTTCAATTGTTCAGCTGGAAAGAAGTAAATGATCTGACTTTCAACATAGTAAATGTTATGACTACAAAATATCCAGGGGCATCTTACTTTATGTCTGTGTGTATAATTCAACATACAGAAAGCAGTGTATCCAAGAAAAGAAATTTGGAAGTCATGTCAGGTCATCAAATAAGATGATCTCACACTGTGATGCCATGGCTGAAAGATTACGATCCCCAGAAATTTAAATTAGAATGTCAGTGGGAATATAGAGGTTTTATTACTTTTGCCTAAAGATTGATGCAACTCCTACAGGAATATCTCATCCCTTTCTAGTGTTCAGGAAGGGAACTAATAAATTGAAGGGATTTTAGAGAACAGCCATGAAAATTATTGAGGGAAGGGAAAATAGTCTCTGTAACAAGACAAATTGCTCAGTCGAAGTAGCTACTTGAAGAAAAATTGGTGGAGACAATTTTAAGTCAGCAGACAAAAGATACAATAAGATTAAATAAAAAGAAATTTGATTTAAACAAATCCAAAATGGGAATAAAAGATTTTTTTTTTCTGAAAGGAAACCACTAGAATAGTTGCAGTGAAATTTCTCACAACTGCTATTTTTTAAAACAAGGTTTATGTCTGTGTTTCTGAAAAGTATCATATAGAAACAAATTTAAGAACATCATAGTGCCTGGCTTAGATAAGAGATCAAAAAGCAGATCACAAGTTCCTTTTGCTCTTATGAATCATGAATCCATGTAATTGCTGGGACAGACAATTTTTCAAGTGCATAATACTGTGCTGGCATTGGATTCTGAGTTTTGCATAAAAACTCCAGTACGTAGAAACATCCTGGATCTTTTGGTCTATGGCAAATCTTTATTTTTGCATCAAATCTATGGATAAAGCAAGAACTGGTTTGTGTCTAACATGGCAGAAAAGCCTATTGCAGGCTTTTCTTCTGACTGTTATAGAAAGCAAGAGTTGAGATTGCAGTATTTTGTCATATATATAGCATCCTAATCTAAACCATTTGGTTTTGGAGATGCTTGTCTACCATGTCTACTGTTCAGTTGCATGTACTACCGTTATACTAGTACCTTCGGTCCAGGATCTCCCACACCTTTTGGGCCTGCTGGTCCTGGAGGCCCTGCTGGTCCTGGAGGTCCCTGGTACATCAGACGAATAAAAAAGCACGTTAGTAGTTGGCCTAAAGGAGCAGTACCTCTGTTCTTCCCCAAAAGGAGAGTTACAGAACTAGTTATGAATCCCTCCATTTCAGCTGTATTTTGTCAAAATTCTTGATATGACTGACATGTACTGAGCAGTGGTCATCCTCAATCATAGGCAGAAACCTGAAAACACTACCAGAGTGCAGAAGAAAAGTCCAGCTCTTAACTTAATAACATTAGAACTGTTCTTAACTCAGACAAAGCAGTCAGAAAGCTCACATTGCTCTACAATTCATACATTGCAGCCATTACACACATTGTCTCTGGTATCCCAGATCTAACCCATCTAGAGTCTGGGGCCAGGTCAGAACTAACATATTTTGGTCTATTTGTGTTCAACAGTTTGTTCTGTTGAACTCCCCAGTGAGTCCCTCAGAGCCAATTCAACTGCTCTTCATACTGCTTGGAGGCATCCTTATCTTCCCTGTCTTTACTTTCTTACAAACTGAAGTAGCTTCAAAGCATGTCTTTTAATGGCCATTTAATTCTTGAACTTACTGAAACAGAATTGACTCCTATATCCCTGTTTTCATACATTCCTCCATCCTGTTGTTGCACTTCAGTTCAAGTGACTCTGTAGTTCTGAGAAACCTTACCCGAGTTCTCCAGCACCTTGCCCCAGCTAGTTTCTCTAAAAGTTTCATTTTGTTAGATCATTTATTATTCTTTTCAGAACCTAGTTCCTACTCACTGTTCTTAAAAGGAAAGGCCAGGTGCTCTCCCTCTCCTAGGAGGGAACTGTTTGCACAGCCATTACCATAAAAGCCAGAGAAGCCAGTGTCAGGAAGTTCTAGCAACTCTCTTTACAAGACACAAGACAGAAGTAGGTGCTACGCTGTTGTAAGGGAAATATTGTTTTTTCCTTAACCATTAGAGGCCAAGCAAGCATGCGTCAAAATATAGGATTGGAGAATATCACTAGGAGCCCTGAGAAAATAAAGAGAACAAGAAACAGCTTTTTAAAGAAAGAATGAATGTATTGATACAAACTCATCTACATGAGCAGTAACCACTGCTCAGTTATAGCAATGATCACATATGTTCTGCCTGATACAGTCCTTCCAGGCTTCCCTCACAACTTGGTCCTCCTCATTGTCAGGAGCAAGCTAGTCAGTTATCACTGGCTCTGTTACCTGGGCAGCACCTGCTGTTCCCACCCTCCAGTCAGGTGTTTTCCCTGTCTCCCACAGACACTGTGGAGGACACAGCAGGCAATAAAAAATCTCGAGAAAGAACCAGATGTCTGTACTGAGCCTGAGCGGTCATCTCCACCAGCTGGTCAAAATGCACCTCTGCAATCATCCTACAGGAGATAACTGAATTCAGAGGCTGCAGATAAGATTTAGTCTAATGTTGCCTGGATTACCCTCACCATGATGCCCCTGGAGCAGGTGGCTGAAAAAAGGAGGTCTCACCATTTCAGTTCCCTCTCAGTTGGGTTGTTATACCGCAATACATCAGAAGAGGCAGATGGCTGATTAGGTGATACATTCTAGGATACATGGTTGTCCTAGCTGTGGTTCAGGATCAGAATAGGAATTGTTGCTAATACCTAAGCTGTCAAACATGTTTGAGTGGATGACTGAGATTTAGGGTGAGTGCTGATATGCCCTTGTAATGGAATTTGCCGGCTGGAATGTTCAGGCATTAACTTTCTCAGGAGCTAACCATTAGAAAAACAAGGAGGGACAAGTCTTCAAAAAAGAGGATCTGACCCCCAGGACAAAAAGCAGCTGAGAAACCAAGGAAGTGAAGGCTCCAAGATTTGGTTAAGCAGATCTTATCAGAGATCTTGAAGACAAAATGTCAAAAAAGAAGGTGGAGGAAGGGAGATTCAATATATGAGAGATACTTAAATTAGCTAAAGGAGGAAAGAGAAGCTTAAATGCACTTAGTTATCTCAAAGTAGCAATGACCATTAAAAAAACTAAATATTGAGTTATCACACAGCAATTCATTTTTTGTGGGACTCAAAGCACAGGATCTAACCACCAGCAAGGAAAAGTATAGAATTAAAATTATACTTACAGCTTCACCTTTGTGGCCATCTCCTTTTGCTCCACGTGGTCCAGGTAGTCCAGGTAGCCCCTGGTTACCCTAATTAGAAAATAATCAATTGGGCATTGTGCCAGTAACTAGGTCATCAGTTATTACCACGATAAAATGTTTATTTACAAACATCTGAGGAAACTTTTAAGATCCTTTTGGAAATATAGAATAGCAGTTGCCAGCTCTTGCAATTTGTTTGCAAAGCCCAGTAATTTTTAAGCTTTTTTAATGCAGTTTCAGTTGCTGAAATTAAGATTTCAGAAGAATAGGAGGTCTCATTAAGTGATGACTAATTTCTAGATTTGTAGTGGCAGAAAGAAATTTTCAGAACATTGACAACTTCAACCAATTAATAGTTATTAATTTTTTAAGTTATTTTAGTTTAAAGTTATTTAAAGTTATTCTAATTTAAAGTTTTTTTTAAAGTTACTTCATGATTTTGGGGGATAACAGTTGTTATTTTTCAACAGTGAATTTAACAATACTGACATGATATGCCAGCCTTAAGTTATCTTGAATTATATTGCACATTTTGCATTTCAGAGAAATCACACTGGTTCTTTCATACAGTAAAGCAAAATAGCATTCTACATGGGAAAGAAAGAAAAGAAATATAACATATTATGTTATATACATATAATTTCTCTTATTTTAGGCTAAAATGCTCTGTATCAGGAGACCATCACTGCTTATGTTGACTCTTCCACTGACTCCTACTAAGAATTCTGCACATTTGAAAAAATTCAATATTTCCTTTCTCTACAAAAAGGAAACCAAATATCAATCTTCTCCTCTTCCCTCTCTTCATTCCCAATTTTCCTGGCATTTAATGAGCAAATTAGCAGTTTGCAATACACTGTTACTTGCAAAAAGAAGAAGGTAAGTGTCCTATGTGACAGTACTGCCAATGAGAAATCCTTATTGATACTTGTAGGCTGCACACCCACCCCACTCCTAAGCATGATATGTGTATGGCCATACAGGGAGCAGTATATGCCCTTCCTCAGTGCCAGAGTGCCAGGAAGTGTAAATGGACTCTAGAAGAGAATGTTGGAGGGTCAGTTGTTAATGTACATACAGATAACACCTCTTGAAGAATGCATGCAAATAGCATTCCTTTCTCCTGTCCATTCCAGCAAAAATGAGTACCTAGAAAAAAGAAATTACAGCTGACTGGACAATGGTGGACTGCTATTTCACAAGTGCATTGTGCCTGGAAGTTTCATCAATAGCATAATGCTTCAAGAAACTGTGAATGGAGTCCTGATAACAGCTCCAGTCTCAGGGACTGATCTGTCTGAGTCCAGTGTCCATGCATGGAAAACAAACCAACAAATCCTGTAGTTAGATATCCAATAAAATCAGTGTCCAAAGACATCCAAATGTCTTTGAACCCCTCTAGCATGCAGTCAGATCTTCCTAACCAATTTAGCCCTGTCAAGAAAAAATAAAAGAGCTGCTTTGACTCTCCTCAGGTTATACAGTGCAGGTTAGCTCAGGAGGTATATGAATGAAGAGAAACAATGGAAAGTCAATATTCTGGTTAAGATGAAACTCTGAAACCATTTTAAGAAGGAATTTGGAATAGGGATGCAGGCATGCTTCATGCTTAAAGAAAACTGTACATGGTAGTTCACTGGTAACAGTATGAATCTCTCCTATTCTCCAGTCCAAAGCATTTTTCACTGAAAGACTTTAAACACAACCTGATCACCAGATTCAAACTATATCAGCCTTGGAAGATGTTTCTTCATGTTTCCTAAAGAATTCCCAAATCATGCAATTCTGATCCAGTTCTGTGAAAATTTAACCAGCAAGTATACTTTTAGTCCATAAACAACTTCATAATGGAAGGCCAATATAACCTTTTCTTCATACTAAATAGTTCTAAAATTTTGGATAAAATGAGAATTTTTTTTTTAATGTTTAGTAGCAGTTTTTTTAAACTGTAAAGGAAATCATGAATTCATCTCTATTTTTACCTCAAATTCCAGTGCAGTAAAGAACTGCCAAACAGATGTTTTCATTTAGTCTTAGCAGACCACTGTAAATACCAAATACATGTTAACACATTCTCTTCTACAAGAATTGGCTGGTTTTGTCATTAGTAATGCAGTTATAAATCCACTCAAGATTATGTTCCAAATCTGTAATAAATCAAAGTTCTCTAGTCCAGCTTATTTAGTTTCAATTTGTTTATAGCTGCATCCAAAGCATAGAAGAGATGGTCTGGGAATTCTGCTATGATTACTGCCTCCCACAGTTTTGTGGGGTCTAGATAACACAACCACAGTGACTTACTGCAAGTCAACAAGGTAAGTGCTGTTGTTGTCACTAATGGTATGCTGAATTAATTCATCTATATTGCCATCCTTTCCAAGGAAGCTTTTCTAAACTGATTTCCTGAAACAGTAATGTAGGGACAATTTCTTCTCCACTCTTAAAAAAATAAAATAATAGATGATAGAGTATAAACATAAATCTCATGTCCATGGTTTTCACTTTCTCTAGACATCCCCATGTGTAAATAAGAGGAAAAAGTTTCAAAATATTTGCAGGTGGGATTTTGCACATCCAACAAAAAGAACACTTTCACTGTTGAGAAAAAAACTTAAAATAACTGGCATAATCAAAACCTAAATTATTATGTATGGACATCTATAGGCCATGTTTATTGCTTCTTTTTATAGGAAATGAAGCAACATTCCAGATTATAGACAATGTAAGCCATTATAGAGTTGCTGAAAACTCTAAAATAAAAGGTATTGAATGCATGCGGATCAATGTGCTATCCAGCACCATCAAAAAAGGGTACTGATAGATGTCTGTTAATTCAGGAGTAAAACATAATTGGTATTCCTAAGACATTATCACACAAAAGTTTTTGCATTGAGTAGCTTTGTCTTGAGCTATATTATGTTAGGTATGCACAAACTGATCAGTCTCTGCATATTCTCAAAGTGAAACAGTGGAATTTTAATGCTCAAATTTGTATAAATTTGAAACATTTTATGTGCAAACAAGGTAGATGTAGAAGAAAGAGATTTATTAATGAGTTCCATGATCCCAACCTGGGAAGGTGATCAAAAGAATGTCATCTGTCCCCAAATACACAAAGAAGCTTTTCTGAATTATTCCCTAGTCACAAGTGGCAGAAGGCTTATGGAAAGTTTCAGTCCAGATTATGACTCATAGAAGTACAATATGATATCATAAAATGTATTCGAGGGGAGGAAGTAAAAGCTGTGAATTAAAAGGAAATATATACAGTTTTTACAGTGGAGGACATGGGATCTGTTCTAGAGATTGGACTGTTCAGATTGTTCATAAATAATATGGGAAGGTAAATGCTGAGTGGCAACATTTTCTAATGAGGCCATGTTATTCAAATTAATTAAAATGAAAAGCAATTTCAAGAGGTTGAGGAAAACCCTACAGTAATGAGTAACTGGCAGACAAAATTCACTGCTGATAACAAATGCAGTATGCATGGAGAAAAAGCAGTCATAACTTTATGTACCTAACAGAGATCCTGAACTACTATTATTACTTAGGAATAGGAGAGGGTTAGAACAGTTCTGTGATAATGGCACTCTTCAGTGGTAATCAAAAAAGTAAATTAGGAATTGCTATAAAAGTATAGTAAACAAAATAGAAAATGTCACTACACCACTATATAAATGCATAAGCACCTGCAGTGGACAGTATGAGCAGAAATCAGTATGTTACATTTAATTGTGGTAAATCCATTCTTAATTTTTCTTTGTAGCAGTATTTATGTTAATCAAGTAGTTTTAATAGTTACAGTTAATGCATCTTAATGAATGCTACTTATAAGACAGTGGAAACTGTTCACTATATCATAATTGTCACTTATTAAGGCAAGTGTCCCATAGACTATGAGACCAAACTATTGTTCTCTCATTTTGCCTCATTAATCAGTAAGTAAGAACTATGGGAAGGGAACTTTGCAGTATCATACCAAAACCTTTCATCCTTTAATTTGTAAATTAATATAGAAACAGATATAAAATAGAATTTATTTATTTATTATTAGATAGAGAATACTTCTAGAATATAGATTGTTTTCCTCCCATTGGTTTCCTTGGAAATGGGATGGCCCTTGGTCTCATGTTATTCTTCAAGCAGCCTTATGTCAACTCAGTGCACTACAGAGGAGAATGTCCTACTATTCTGCCTCTACTCATGACCCTTTCGAAAATGATCCTATGAGTACCTTTCTTCTGCTGCTTCTCTACCTCCTGTACATGAGCCAGTTCTGTTTAAAAAATTGATAAGCTTCCTCAAAACAGTTCTCCTTCCCCTTTGAACAGTCTGGTCACTTTTTCAAAGACTGCAATCCCCATGTTACCACCAAATCCTCAGTTTTATCTCTGGTCTTTCACTTGTGTGTGTTGATCTTGCCAGTTAACTACTAAATGCTTGCATAGTGAGCACAAAAATCCTCCTACAGACTATTGTACTCCATTCTCAGTGTTGAAGTTAAAAATGTAAAAGATATAACCAAGTAAAGTCTATTCTGTAACCTAAATGTAAATAAGTACTTCTAAAAGACATATCTTTTAAAGTCATTATGTTGGGTCTTACCTATGTTTTTGAATGTCCAGGACTGGCAAGACTGAAACACAACAATCAAAATTACTAATACCTTTCAGTTTATACTCACTAAGAGCATATGTGTCAAAGACCGTATGAGATAATGAAAAGTAGAGATGAAACTGAAGAGCTACCTTCCTAATGAAGAGGACCTAAGGAAAGTTTCAGAAGTACACTGGACTAGTTATTTAATTCATTTTGTTTTTCTTATTTGAAAAGATCAGAAGTATATTTTAAAAATTCGCTCAACCTGGAATAATGGAAAAGTTGAAGAACTGGTTGGTTACTTTTCTGAAGAATTTGTGCAAGTGGTTTCTGTAGCCTAGTAAGAGCTTTACTTATGTCTTGTGTTTCTTTACGTTCCATCTTTTCGCTCAAAGAATTCCTACCGTTGGTCCCATTATTGAATTTCCAGGAAGTCCATCATCTCCTGGTGGCCCCTTGGGTCCCGGCTCCCCCTATCCAAAAAGAAATCAACCCAAAAGCATTTTGGTTATTTTCAGTTTTAACTAAAGTTTTACAGAAAAGAAACAATATTCAACTCTTTCTCACATGACAATTTCTGAACTAGAGACTATGTCATCAACATTTGTAGAAGTTTTTGCTACCTTAAGAGAGGCTACCTTCTAGCCTCTCTTATACTTTTGCTTCTCCTCAAGAGTGTCAAAAGAGTTTTTCCTGTCTTGAGGAATAACTTGACAGCTTTAGTTTTCAACTGAAGGTTGAGCGTTACAATTCCGTTTCAGGGGCCAGATTCACCCATGGCTTCTGCCTGCTTTTGTGAGCACAACTGAGCACAAATTGATGCAAGGCTGGCATAACCTTGTTTCTGCCAGAGCACCTAGAGGACAGCAAAGATGATTCAGCGACAAGTGCCGGCACAGACAGAGCCTACAAATGCAATGGCTCGGCACTTCAAAGTTGCAAACTCCATATACCAGCTTTTATAAAGACTCGGGAAGAAACTTCAGTTTTTTCTCAAATATTATCTGTTACAACTGCTGGTGATCTTAGCTCTGCCAGCACCTTTCCTGGAAAACAATCAGGCTTAAGTTTCATTTTTCCTCTATTTATCCCTTCACAGAGCAAAATTTGGCTCCTTCTGGTGTTTAATCTAAGACAATGGATATTTTACTTTACATTAAGGATCCTACAAAGAAACTTTCAGTTTTCAGTGGAACTTGATGAGATGGAAAGTCTGTATCTCAGGGAACATTCCCTAGGGAATTAAAATCAAACATTCTATCAAAAGCAGCTGTAACCATGAGAGAGGAATATGAGAAAAAAACAGCTATCTAATGTTACTGTCTTTATATTATTAATAGCTTAATGGTCGTCAAGGGAAATAAAACTGTGGTCCCCAAGCGCGGGTGTAGTTTTAATTAAATAAATTTCCAGTGGACACAAACACAGTTGTCTAGGAGTTTGACATCTAGCAATTGCCCAGTACTGCACCAAATATTTAGAGATGCACTAGAAAGACCTCAGACCCTGACAACTCCCAGGTTTGAACAACATGCTGATTCCCTACATTAGAAATTTATAATGTCTGGCTTCACTACTGCAGATACCAGGATGTTCCAAGAACACCATTACTAGTATCGTACTTTCTGGAACAGAGAGAGAAAATGAATTTCTCTGTAACCTGTTACATTATTGAGTGATACTTAAAAAAATGTAGAGATTCTTGCTTAAACAAAGAAATTATTTTGGAGCTAAAGAGACAAATAATTATGTATTTTCTAAAAATCAACCTGCATTTCATAATTACCCATGCAACTTGTTCTGTTGCATCAGCCATTCACATAAAAGGCCTGATCTAAAATTTAGTAAAGAATCTGGAAAAACTCCTACAGACTCCAGTAGATTTTGTATCATGGCCAAACTACTATGAAAGTGATATGAATTGTAATGAAGGGAATAAAATCAATGTGAAAAAGGCAATAAAGTCTTCAAAGCTCTTATTTTTCAGCAAGAATTTTACCAGTGGACTTTTTTGCCTATCCAAAAAGTTGCAGTATCCAGAAAAACAGTGTCATTTCAAGAAGGGAGACCAGTGTTCTGAAACCTGCCTTCATGCCTGCCAAGAAATCTGGTACATTGTAATGGTTTTAAACCAATAAAAGAGATATGAGGAAAATGCCACACTCTTCTCCTTTCTTTCTTCTTTGTGACTGACTATTACTGCATGTGTGCCCCAGGCTTCCTTCATTCCCTTCTTCGTTCCTCCATACACAAACAAGTCCACACCATGTCCTAGCTCCCTGTGATGTACTGTTGCCAGGCTAGTGAACACACTGTATATACCATACCTACATGTGCATGTGTGTGGTTATGTGTGTATCTTTAAGGAAGAAGAAAAATGGGAATAAAATGACTTCAGAGTGATAGGATGTGAATTAGGGATTTCTATACCCTGAAAACATCACCAAAACTTAAGTGTCAATTAATGTTCAAATTACCTGCTATATTGCAATATCAACAACTATTTTCTTCTTAAAATAAAAATGGGGTGGTGGTGAATTTTCAAGTTTCTAAACTTTCAAAGTTAGCTTTATTGTTGCTGAATCTGCTCGTTTTACTCAGAACGACAAGTCCCACTCATTTCAGTTAGATTTTTTCCATAAATGCAATGAGGAGGATTTAGCTCTAGTTATCTGGTATATGATATTTCATTTATAGTAGTATCTACTTGGGAGTGTTCACTTGGGAGTGATGTACAAACAGTCTTCACCCCAAAAAAACTGTAATTCATCATATAACTCCCTGGAACCACACATAGAAACATTCCTGGAAGACTTACTTGAACAGTTAGGAAACTTCTAGTCTTTAAAAAAAAAAAAAAAAGTAAGTGAAAGGGTAAGTGAATTTGAAAACAGAAGGTTTCAAAGTGATTACACAATAAAAATACAGTGTATAAGGTTACTCTTTTTTTTTTTTTTAAATAAATGGTTTCAGGAGGTAATAACATGCACTAAGTTGAGCACTGTGTTCAACAGCCTCTAAACACTGTTAGTTTTTGATACTTTCCAACCTTCCTTACCTCTAAAATTCAGCCACCTTTGTTTCAACCAAAAGAAATTTTAACTCCTTTGATTTTTATTCTTTTAACTTTGACAGAAATGTGTGTTATGAATTTTTTCCATCTCTGGTTTCCAGCAAGCACATATCAGATAATCAGCAAGCACATATCAGATAATCACCTTTGGTCCAGTAGGCCCCTGAATAGATGATCCAGCAACACCAGGTGGCCCTCTCTCTCCAGGTTCCCCCTGTTACGAAACAGTATCATCTAGGTTTAAGCATACAGTTACATTTCCAGCACAAGTAGCAATAAGTTTTATCAAACTTTAATAATATAAAATAGCTAAACTACTTCAGGGAAAAATGGACAATATTTTGGAAAAAACATATTTCAATTTATTGCTCTTGTGGAAGCTGTTCCAATTTTTAAATAACTATTGGTTGAATATATATTTGACTTTTTAAACTTTAATTAACTTTTTTGTGTAGAGTTTACAAAGCCAACTGAATAATCTGAACACTTGTATGGTTTAAGTTTCCTTATCATTCAGGGTGATACTTACTACACACACAAAGGCCTAGCAGAAAGTTAATGTTTCAAAGTCAAAATTTGCAAAATGTCATGGTTAAAGTCACTTGGACAACTTTAATTTAGCTTTTTAGTGCTCAAATGCAACAAAGTCTGTAATTATATGTTTGCTTATCCTTTTTCTCCTCAGGTGCATGTATCTTTCAGGGTAAAGGATGGACATATTTCTGCTTTTCCTTTTTTTCCTGTGCAAGTCTCCAAACATCATACACTTGAGGAATTTGTAGGTTACAGAAATCCCATAGGTCCTGTATCAAGTACAAAGGGAAGGGCTACCCTGAAAGAGCAAGCTTACTTTTGGTCCTGCTGGGCCTTGTACTCCTTTATAACCAATCAGTCCTTGGGATCCTTTTTCTCCTGGGTCACCCTGATCAAAACAAAGATTTTGTTTAAATCACAAAAAAGTTTCATTCACAGCTAGGAGATACACAAATAAGCAAAAAAGACAACTACAATGAAGCCCATAACTAGAAAGGTATTTAGATGTTTCACTCCAACTGAAATCTCGCTCAGTTTTAGAATCTGTCCCTAACGTCATAAATTTTACCAGGTGAGACAGAAAAGCATCTCTCTCTCTCTACTAATATATCTTTCCAGGCTTTTAATTTCATATTTAGGCATGTAAATAATGACTGAATTTCCCTTTGTTCCTCCTTCTCTCCCTATCAGCATACTGCTGTAATTTGTCTCCTAACTTTAAGAAAAATTCTATACTAAACTTTTAGAAAACCTCAATTATCCAATTAACTTCTGTCTCTATGTTTATAGTCTGGTTTTGCTGCACTTGTTCAGGCTAAGGAATGCATTGTTCTCTCTCAAGCCCTTTTAAATCATCAGTTAAAATACAATTACTTCTTTAAGATATAATGAATGAAAAGATAGGCCAAAAACTGAACTCTCATAAAACAGGAGCATAAAATATTATTATAAAATAGTATTTCTCAAGTGTCCATGTTAAGCCATACCTTTTGGCCTACATCTCCTTTGCCAGGGGGTCCTTCTGGGCCTCTTGGACCTTGATCTCCCTTTTCCCCCTAACAGAGATCATATGGTTAATGAATTTTCATTTAATTATATTTATTTAATCAATTAATAAATGGACTTCTGAGAACAAAAGCTTGCATCAATACTTCTCCCAAAATATCATTAAAAAAATCTGGTTGGAATTTTTTTCTGCAAAAAAGAAAATATTGAGAATGAAAAAGATACCACCATTTTCCATCTTCTTAACCTCTCCACCCCCACTCTCCTCCTGCATTCATATTCTTTATTTCTACAAAGATTTGTAGTAGTGCCAATTGCACTTGCATTAATCTTTTAGGAATAATTCCATGCATATACTCATATGACAAAGAGAAATGTTTGCAAAGTTATCACAACAGATCTTATGTGGACCAATTCTGAGAAAAATGATTTTTAAGAAGCAGCAACTTTATGCAACTCAGTAGACAAAAACCAATCCAGGCTGCAAATATTTGCCACAGATACAACTTCAAATAGTTCACAAACAGTTCACATATTCCCAAATATTTGATAGATAATTTTCCTTAATATAATATATTAAGATCAACAAGATTAGTACATTAGAATGTCTGTAGATAAATCAGAATTTGAAAAAGAGATTATAATTAAAAGTCCATTTCTGATTCTAGCTGTTGATGAACATGATATTACAGAACCTTCTTGTGTTAGGCACCAGTTGGAATCCCATTTCTGTGAGCCAACTTACCACCTGCAAATAAATGCAATCATATCTCTGTGCTCACTATTCACTGCAGGCATCAAACAATTCTTTGCACTGCCTTGAAAACCTGAGATAGCTCCTCAGTACTAACACTTTCAATTTTAACAAATTATGACAAAAAGGTCACTGCACCAAGATGATCTTCAGAATGATGGTAACATGTGAGAGGAAGAAACCAGCATTCCCAAATACAACAGTCAAGCTCTAATTTTAACACAACATCCACACTTAATTGATGTATCACTTGTGATACACTGGGATCTTCATTTCGAGCACTTTAATAGTAGGTGACTTCAAATTTATAATAAAACTTAAGCAACCACGGAAATGCTAAATATTTATCCAAAATAGAAAACTTATCTCCTCAGGCTGCAGCTGTCAAGCTGGTGTTTGCACTGCCTTCGTAGCTGAAATTGTATGGATAAGATGAAGCAAAATGTGAAGCTGGATTCTTAATATGAGATATTTATTATAGCTAATCAGACATTTTCTGATTAAAGGCATATAGATAAAAAATGCTGATTTGCATACACTGAACCATGTTCAGTTAATCAGTTCAAAGTGTTGGGCAGCTGCTACCCTCATTTAAGAGCTGCACAGTAGCAAAGTTTGGAAGGACCCTGCTTCTTAGCAGCTCTTCAAGAATGAGCCAAAGAGCTGATTTTTGCTCACTAAGCAGCTCATTCTTTTTGCAAAAATATAGATTTGAAAGTCTCCTCATAATTTATTCTGCAATGACTATTTTGGGCTCTCTGCTTTGCTTTCCTCTAAAACTTCTTTCCACCATTTTGAAACTATGATTCTTTTTTCCCATGATGAAAGAGTTTCTCTTCAAATCTCAGAATTTCTTTTAGAAATGGCCAGCACAGGTTTTAGCTGCCTGTAACAGTTTCTGTACCATGCTGACAGACATCAGCCGGAGCTCACAATTCAGCTAGTGTGCCCTAGGTCACACTAATTTGAGCATGACCTCTTGGCGTCAGAGAAAATTTGAGCAGACTGTGAGTAATAGACTAAGGACAAAAGCTAACTGTTGTCCAAAAAGATCATGATATCTAGCAGCAGTCAATAGCCCACAAAAGCCAGGGGAGCTGGAACAGTTACTGATTCAGATGGGAGCCCCTAAATTTAGTTAAATTTATTGGAAACTTCCTCTCAATTAACATACTCCCTCTTCTTGACAAAACTATAAGCACATGCCCTCCCCCAGGACGAACACCTTGCTATTGCATACCTGCAAAGTAGTGTAAACCAAATTTGGTCTTCTTTCATCTACACCTTTTACATTCAGTAAACTATATTGCCTTACCTTTTTCCCTGCCTTCCCAGGGTCTCCCTGCACCCCTTTCTCTCCTGGGAGTCCTGATAGACCTATATCTCCCTTAGAGAAGAATAAATAATTATATTTGCATACCTCAATAAGTTCTTCTATTCTGTACAATGGATTAGAATATTAATTAATGTCATACAGTATTTCTGCTGTTATTCCCAGTAAGTTAAATATGCTATAAAGTTAGTAACTTTTTCTAATTGCACAATCTAAAATACATATTTTAAATTTCTTTCTTGGTTTTGTATTAAATAAATTTACATTTATTTGGCAAGAAAAACACATAATTAAATGCTGTTTGTTTTCCGTATGCAAGAACAATATGACAAGAATGTCATTTATTTGCAAAGTCAAACATCTGGGTCCTAAGGAATAATCAGCCTAAACTGCCTGTCCAACTTAATCAATTCTCTTATGCATTTACATTATAGTCATTGGTTTATCTGATCACATATCTTCTGTCTTATTCATTGCATGAATTGGATGACACTAGTAAAGTGTTTGTACCATAAATGAAGTTGTTGACTGCAGGGCTACTAACTCGCTGCATAAACTGGTCTAGGTATTACTTTTAAGACAGGCCTTGCCACAAAGAGTTGAAACCACCTACAGGAACTAGTCCTGCTAAGTACTTCTTGCATGATCCTAGGAAAAATCACTTAAAACAAAATGACCATGTCATTTTACCTTGCTTTTTTTGGAAATCCTACTTGAAACACCAATGACCTGGTATACAGCCTTCAAAAATGCAGCTAAAGTCAATTAAAGCTGTAAGTCGTCACCAGCTCTACTAACACATGGGAGGTACGGCCACCACTGTCACACAGACTGGGTTTGTTTCAATCTGTGCAGAGGAACAGAGGTAGCAGTAGCCTTTCTAACAGGTCTTGGAGATATGTCATTAGCTTAGAAAACACAGGGACAAACTCTGTTCCTGTTATGGCTGCCATAATGATTTTAGGAGAGAGGGTGAGAGTCCTACCACAGCAATACGTGTTTAAAGGATAAAACTGTGAAGTTGGAGAAATATCTGTCACTGAAATCCCTCCTTATTTTGATCATAGTCAATTTATATCACATAAACCTTCTATTTAGTTTATCAGCAATCTGGGAAAGAATTAGAAGCAGTAGCAGTTAAAAAATAGGCTCACCTTAAATCCTCGTACTCCAATTCCTGGAAGTCCTGGTTCTCCTTTTTGTCCAGGTTCACCTGGTTGACCCTAGTAACAAAAAATCTTTTTTTTTGGCAAAGGAACATAGTTGGGCTTCATTCATTACTTGTACAATTTCACTAGTTGCTTTAGAGATGGTCAGATTTTCAACTGAGTAGTTTTCCGTGGTAAAAATCTATTCTTTCAAAACCCCAATAACTTGTAGGGCTTCATCAACTTTATTTAACTTTGCAATGGGGGGAAAAAGTCTGCGTGAATCATTCCAATTTCCTCATCTTTGTTTTAATTCTCTCTCTTAAATATATTTTATATTTTTTATTTTATACCAATATATTTAAGATTCTTTTGTCACTGAAAGAAAGGTGAGTCCAAACAAAGAAAAATCAGAACTTCTGTTTAACAGGAAATTTTACCATCTTGATTCTTCCTTCTAGTACTTATAAAACAGTTAAAGAATTAGTAATTCAAATTTTCAATCTTGCTTTTTAAAATACGTTTTCATGGTAGGGAAAACTTCCTCATATAGAACATTTTTCACAACTACTTATTTTTCTCTGCATTAATATTAAAGATTGTTGCTGTAACTGCTCCTTACATGCCAAAGTCCAGAAGAAAATGATTGTATTTCTCCATGCTTTCTTTAGAGTAACCACTGTGTTCTTTCTGTAGATCAAGATGATTACACAGCATACTTCTGCTTTACATTTTATCTGTTCATGCCACTTCCTCTCCTGAATATATGGTCAATTCCCCTTTTTCCCCTCATGCAGTTCTCACCTGACACTGTACTGCTAGACACTTGGGCTTTGACAGCAGTGATTTCTTGCCCTGTTTTCTTGTTCTCTTCCTACTTTACCTCCTGCTATGATGCAGTATCACCTACTAAATATATTTAAGTTCTTTCTTCTCTCCAAGTCTTTCTAATACATTTTGGTTCTCGCTCATGTTTACCATGGAAGGCTGAACAACAGACAGAGGTAAGAAGTAAGAGCTAGTCTGATGGGGCTAGGCATAAGTTTCCAAACCATCACAGGTTTATAGCTAAGTTGCTCGGTAAAATGCTATACTTAAATACAATGTGTATATGGCACTAAACTCATTTGATATGAACATATCTGAAAGATATTTTGTTTGTAAATTTGTGTTCATTCAGAACCTAAAATCCACATTCACAAAGCTGATAGGTTAGAGGCTAAGCAGAAGCCATATGTTGCATTTGGGGAACACCTTGATAACATTGGAACTTTCCTCTCAAAGATCAAAGCTGAATTGTTGTCTCCAATGAACAGTTACATTTTCACCTCATCAAAACATGCTCTTGAAAAGCCTGGCGAAGATACGTTGCTTCTTGCTGCTTGCTAGTGCTTGTTGCTTCTTGCCATTTTTTAAAAATCATGTCTGAACCATTACCTTTGGACCTGGCAGACCAAAACCTTTAGATCCTTTTGCCCCAGGGCTTCCTTGTGGACCCTGTATACCCTAAAAACAAAATAAAGCAGTTAATGTAACATATGCTTCCATGCTTGAAATTCATCATCCATTTGGTGCACCTGATTTATTCCTATGAAAATTATTGTGCAGATTAGACCAAATTTCTATTTTCTTGATTCTAATACCATTCAGATCAGTTGGGATCATTTATATCAGCAAGCTTTGGCTAAAGACTAGTTTGATACTTTTTAAAATGAAAATCACTGTGAGACTTTTAATGTCTCCGTATCAGAACTAGAGCTTTGATCAAATTAAAAAACAAAAAATGCATGCAAATGTTCATTATATCTCCAAAGTATAGGCCCTGATCCTTTTTCTTTTGAACTCAGTAGGAAAACTATTTTCCTTTAGGAGAGCAGTAGGGTCCATGCACCCATCTTTCTCATCCATTAGGGTGGCAAAAACAGATGAACAGGATTAGAATTAAGCCTGGTTCTCCTAAATAGGAGATGCAGCCTGCAGTCTACCTGATGAAATTGATCGCATGTTGCTGCTATTGCCAATAAAAAAAATGAAAACATTTAATTCTGAGATATAATAACTGGAATTAACTTATATAACACAAGTTATCCTCATCCATCTGATGGCAGTGAGACTTCAGGGGGGATACTATGTCCAGTCTTGGCTGGGTCATTTTATGAAAGAACTAGACAAAATGCAGGGCGAATTTCACACTAGAGCTAGGCGGTTTATGGGCTCCCTCTAATTTAAGAATGGAATAGACAAATGTCTGACTCAGCTTATACCAGCCAACTTTGTCATATCTGCAGCTGAAGATCTGTCCGTGACTCAAACTTACCTGGCTTCCTGGATTGCCTATTCCAGGCGGTCCTGCTGGGCCCTGTGGTCCCACTTGGCCTTGTTCACCCTATATTAAAAATTTTGTAAGTATTCCAGGGAGCTAAATTGCAATAATCTATGTTAGTTGATTAACATATTTAAACTAAACACAGAGCAAATACCCCAGACTGTCTTATCTTGAAGTTTGCTACTTCAATTTGATTTAAATGAGTTTTGAATAAGAGTCTACCTAGGGCAGTTGATATAATAAGAAAATAATACACCTTTCTACAAACTGCATCTCATTTATAACTTTAGACTATCACAGCTATAACATTATTAGTAAAAGGATTTGTGGCCTGTCTTTACAGACTGAGATTTAATGTAAAGATTTTCTTGTTCTGAAGTATACAGAGTTTCTTGCACAACACTCAGAAGAAAAACTGACAAGTGTAAGTTGTAATCCAGAGAACATTTTTGAAAAATATTTGCCAAGCTGTCACAAAAAGGTTGATTTAGTTACAGACTATCGTGAATAACTTTCATGAAGACAATGTAAAAGATCTATATGAAAAATTGCTGGGAAGATGATTTTAAATTATTCTGAGACATCTCATATATTTATTATATAAATTTATGTCTATGCATGCATACAAATTTTATATATTTTGTGTGTGTGTGTATACAGATATATAAACACACACCCTCATTTTAACTAAAATAATCTATTTGACAAAACTATCTATTAGAATAAAAATAGCAGCAATACATAGCACTTTTATATCCAAGCCTAAGGAAATACAATGGATAAGTAAGACATCAATGTGAAGCATGTCTCTCAGAAAGAACACTAATCAACTATGTTACCAATCTCCACTCTAGCTGTCTGAACAACCAAATTAGCTCTTAACCTCTGTCTACTATGTGCCACTTCTGGAATTGAAGAAAGGAATTAAGATCCTAAAGCAAGACTTGGACAAAATTCAGCCACCCACGCTCAAGACTGTGATACTGAAAACTTCTGCTTGGCTATGCTCCAGACATGGCATCAATTTTTAGCCTACTTTTCGAGGAAATAAAGCTTATAACATTGTACTTTCTGTCTATCTGTCTTTTAGTCACTCCTAAAATCTTCTGAAATTATCTGCCATTATCAAGGAGAAGAGCTGGAAGGGCGAAGACCTCAAAGACAGTAGGTTCCTACAACTGTCAAGAAAATGGTCAGCTGCATATAGAAGGGAAGCCAAGCACACTGAAGGGGGAGGAGGGCTAGGTTTTTTATGTGTGTTTGTACAGGGAAAGGAAATCAGAGGTACTGTAGAGCACTTGGGGAGGGAATGGAGGTATTATGGTGGGGGGATCATAAGGGTATTGAAAGGGTCAAAGATCTGTGGAGGTGTCAGGGATGTATGACACCAGGCCCTAGGAAACAAAACTCTCTTAGTTCCACTTATCTCAGAAATGCTTATTTACTGTAATGTTCCCAAACACTTACTGTCCTGATACTGACTGAATTTTTCCTACACAGACCTGTGAATAAGACAGCTCATTCCTCTGCAGATAAAAAATCTTCCTGTATCTAAGGCCTTGAGCAAGATTGTCTGGCAGGTGCTCACTGACCATGCCTCTCACAGAGAGACCAAATCAGACTAACCATAGCACCTAGCTTGCTCTGAAGATCTTAGAGACTACTCGATTGGAGAGTAAGATGAGTAATTGAAGTCCCCACATCTGAGAAGAATGTCCTGCTGACTAAGCTGTTGGCTACTTTGGATGGGAGTGCTGACCTCTCCTTCTGCTGAAGCCGTGTGCTGTGCAGTGAGGAACACAAGTTGTGGGACGTGAGGGCAGGAAAACAATGGGAAGTAGGACTAGGGCTACGGCACTAAACCATGAGAAGGAAGATCTGGATCATTGTCTCTGTCTTTGGGACATTTCGGCATTTTTCGGCATTTTTCACCAGCCGTTGTCTGGGGACGTACAAGATACAGGTTAGAATCTCCTGAAGCAACAGGAATCAAAACTGTTGTGGATTACACTTTCGGGGACTGGATGTCAAAAAGCTAACAAATTTCAGAAGCTAGATTGTTCGCTTGCCAGCCCCAGATCCATTAGGCTAGATGAGACAAACAGGTTTTTAATTTTTTTTCCTATTTAATTAAAATATGATATATTTAGAAATAATACTTATAGGATAAATTTAGGAGGAAAAAAGTCCATTTATTCCCTCATTCTCCCAGTTTCTTACAATACAGTCCTTGGTGCTCTCAGTTAATACTAGAAGGCTCATATATTTGGATAGATGAGTGCAGTCTGTGAAGCTACATGAAATGGTGTAGAGTAATTCCTCATGATTCCAGCTAGAATATATTTACATATTGTTGTAATACTGTGTGAATAATTCATCATTAATTTTACTATAAATATATAATGCTCTGTGCCTCACCTTATCACCTTTGATTGGTTGCCCTGGCAGTCCAGGTGGACCAGCAACACCTTCAGAGCCTTTTTCACCCTAGAAACATGTGGCAGTTGTATAACTGTATTTAGGAGTTTATAAAGGAAACCATCCCAGACAAATTGGTCACCACAATGATGAAGAAAAAAAGTATTCCTTCACAAACAAACAAGATAATCAATGGAATTACTATTAGGGAAAACAATTCAGTTACAATTCATAACATACTACATCTGCATTTATTGTGTTGTTGAACTAATTTATTTCAGAGGACTTTAAAGAAGAGAAAGGAGAAAATGAAATAGCAAGAAGTAGGAAGGTACATTTTGAAAATGCAATAATATGTTCATTAGGAAAGCAGATGGAGTAGTTCAGAAACTTCTGGTGCAAGTGCATGGCTAACATCTTTTCTATAAAAGGAAGAAAAATATTCTTTGCTTAGTAGTCCAAGACTAGACAAGACAAGTTCTAGAGAATCTTGAAACCACGAAATAAGAGGGCTATATTTTGATAGGAAGCTTAGTTGTGATTTAACTACAAATCTTTGCTTATCAATATTTATTAAAAAAAAGGCATGTTCACATATATTAATCTAGTGACTGCCCTTAAGGATGGAGCAGTCCGTAGAGACTCATACAATCCATGCTTTAGCTTCCCAAAACAGCAAGACAGAAGGAAAACAGTTCTTGCATGCTTTCTTCCAATACAGAATGTAAATAGCTAAATAGATTTTCAGAAGACAATTTATCTCATCAATGCTACAAAAATAAGATCTCTTATTAAAAACAGAAATAAGAATTCCACTAACTTCTTACTGTCAGAGAGATTGTACAACTTTTTGGTAATTAGTTTGATAGAATTCTTCAACTGGGAGGAATGTTCAGAGAGCACAATGATTAGAAGACCAAAATCCATCAGCTCATATTTTGTACCAGTGAAATGATCAGTCCTCTTAAATAACTTAGATACAATTGCAAATTTGTCCCACAAAGTTTAAAAAAAAAAAAGTAATTATTGTAAAACTACCTTCTGGCCTTGAATGCCCTCTCCTGGTAGTCCTTTCTCACCTGGTAGACCATCAGGGCCAGGTGGTCCCTGTAAGAAAATAAAAACATGTTCAGACTACATCAGTAATTACTGACATTTTGCCTAACTTGCTAGCATAACTCCTTGCATCCCTCATGACTCTGATAACTGCAGTAAATAACACTTCCACAACAGCTGGCTGAGCCTAGGCAATTAAAACAAAGTGCAACAACCCTTAACTGGAGGATTTAGATTAGAATAAGCTAATGCTGAAATAGTGAGAATAACATAATTAATGCCTAAAGATTGTATCCTTAAAACCCAAATGAGACTTTGAATTAATTTAAATAAATACATTTACTGCTGTGAATTTTATTGCCTATAATTTCATATACCTAAAATCATTAAAATAATTAATTTGAACATATTTTTTTCTTTAAAAATGGCATAACTCACAACATAAGATTGTAAAATAACATGTAACATTTTGGTATGGAAGAAACAGTAAAACTATTTTTTTTAAATGGCTAAACATGCAAAATTAGAGAATGCCAATTTGGCTTCAATAAATATTTGCAATGCCTCTGTTCCTCCAGATAATTCAGCTAACTTTCATTATCCGAAGTTATAGAAGAGTTTTTAAGGATGGTCTTGATAAAATGTAAAGTTTCTACATTTTTTGGTGAGAAAAACTCTCTTTTGGAATCACAAGGTGACTTTTAAAATTTTTATTAGAATGAAATGAGGATCCTGAAATTGTTTTACACCAATCCACATGTGTGGCTCCTTAATTAATAATCTCATTGTGATTTTTAATGAAATAGACAGGAAAATATACATTTTAAACTATGTCTAGCAGGAAGAAAAAGCAGCCAGTGGGGACAAACTCAATGATGAAAAAAGACACCCATTTGCTACAAATTAAAAACACTGTTTCCAAGAAGGCTATCAGAGGAGAGAACTGTTTCTGAAAGCTACAAAAAAGCTTGTTAAAGCTAACTTATTGTAATTCAAAATATAAAGAAACAATTAAGAGCATAAAGAAAAAGTATGTTGGCAAATTTGGATTTTTGTTTCTGATGCAATTAAAAATACACAGAGGTGCTGAGGAACAGCTAGGCCCTTAGATTTTCATCTTCTTTAAATTTGATCTTAGACAATTTTTGAGACTGTCCTTAACTCAAACAAGTACTTGTACACCTATTAATAAACAACTTCATGTCTTTCTGCAAACCGGATACTGTAATCTTGCTCACATGGACCAAGTAAACTCCTCCTCCCCCCTCCACAAAAAACAAACAAACAAACAAACAAAAAAACCCCCCAAACTTGTTTGGAAATGGCTCTACTCCCCTACTCTGGTAAGCTACATGCAATTAGTATTGCAATATTGGGCTGACACATCCAAACACATTTCTGCTGTCCAGACTAGATACTGAGTTGTTTGTGGAATCAGTTGTCAATATAGTTGCTATCAATAAATTAGGGTCACTAAGACTTATTTTATTATTTCTACTTCCAATACATATACCACTGACTTACCGGTAATCCTGGCTCACCAATTCCAGGGGGTCCTGGGAATCCAATTTTTCCTTCTTGGCCTTGAGCCCCCTTGTGAAAAAGAATATTATAAATTTCAGTGCTAATTCAACATGATGCTTTCGAAAAATTTAACATTTATATATAGATGAGTTAATCATGTCGCCAGACAACTCTGAAATCAAACACGTAGCATCTCTTGACGTAAAACAAACAGAAATGAAAATTTAGAAACATTCCAAAGTAACTTTCAATTAACACGTGGAGCAGTAGATTGCATTCCAGCCTTCATGCCAACAGCAAAAGGGTGTTATCTCTTTGCATTGGGGCAGCTGCTTAGAGCACTGGCCCTTGGAGGTGACAAGGAGGAGGGAAGTCAGGCTACATTTGGTTGCAATATAAATCAACCATGAAGCATGGATGGTCAGTTATGAGGTTTCCCCCCCTTAACCTCAGTTTAGGTACTCAAACTCTATTCAAGCCTTTTCAGCAGAACATTTAATTGCATGGGAACATCACGCACTACATAGTTTCTGTGTCTCCTTCTTACAAGGTGTTACAATCTTCAGCATTACTCCAGTGTACAGAGGACTATGTGCTTCAAGGATAAGAGTATAAAGCAGTTTTCTCTCTCCTCAGAGTAGTACAGAAACTGTACTGAGGAGTGAAATTCCTCCTCCATAAACTATTTTCCTTTTTGGAATGATCCAATAGAGCACCTTTTACTGTTTCTGAGCTATATAATCCCTGGCTACATTCTGCCTCCACTGCACAGAAAACACTTAAGAGTCCAATGAATGTAGAAACTAAAGTAGTAAAAGCAGAAAAGTGAGATTATTTTAGACACTGGCATTTGACTTGAAAAAATAGGGAAGATATTTGGCATAAATGAACTCTAAAAACTTAGTAGCCAGACTAATTTGGGTGAGATCTGGTTCTGCTTAATTTAGATCTCTTGTTTGAGTCTAAGCTGTAGGTTTCTAACAAAGCTCTCCTAAACTAAGTAGCCACGGTTCCTATATAGATGCCTTTGAAGACCCTGAAAGGAAGATTTGGCTGGCCAACATAGGTAGTCATGATTTCTCCAAGTTAGCAAGACTGCATTCCACCTTGCAGTCTGTCCCTCAGTGAAGAAATAATAAGGCAAATGTGTCACTTGAATGTCTATCATAGTGACTGAGATATACTGGTATGCCTTTAAGTATGTTTACTCATTAGTGCAAGCATCTGCTAGTGTTTGAAACTCATCTCACATATTTTACCCTCATTTAAATGGCATTGTTTCTGACTTCTACTGTTCCAGTGGCTTCATAATCAAAATTTGGAGTTGCTGGAAAGGCAGCTCTGTCTTCTCCATCCCATGCAAATACACAAACCCATCAATGTTATTCATTTTACATCTGGATTATAAGAGGTTGAGTTTGATGAAACAGCAAGTAAGAATTTTCATCAAGAAAAGGACTGCACAGAGTTAGCATTTTAACAGATATATTACTGAGAGTTACCTTGGGTCCTGGATAGCCAACACCAGGGAGTCCTGGGGGACCATAGGGACCTATAAGACCCTGTTCACCCTAAAGGAAAAAACATGGTAAGAGACAACTAAGTGCAAATGGAACATTAATCAATTTCCCCCAGGGTATCTGTCCATGGCCTATAGAAATATGCATTTACAGTAAAGAAAAAATTCTGACTTAAGGTTAAATGTTTAGATTAGTAGCAGGGTCAATACCCTTGCCATACAAGTGGCTGGGATAGATGATAATGTTATAAAGCTATAAAGCTTTATAAGCATCAGAAAAGATCAAAATGTGTTTAGTCTTTGCCAATCCTTTGTCCTGATTTTATTTGATAATTTGGTATGTGCTTCCTTGGCTCCCTCTCTTTTCAGAAATGATGAGCCTTTGGAAATTTAGTAGTATTTATGGTTTAAACATTGACCTAAAGCTTTTTCCCATAGCGATGACTGCGTATCATGACAGTTCTTCATACTGCTGTCTTTGACTGCAGCTCCTAATTCTCTTGTGCCTTTAGTATGTTTCTAACAAAGCCACTGCAGATTCTAGAGACAATGAGCACCAAATCTTCCAAACCAATTGACATTTAGAGGCATAAGCAGGAGTCAGGCAAATAAAACCCTTTAAAGATCTGAGTTTTATGGCCTGGAGAACCTGTCATAGACCCCTACTATGAATACTGAGATATGTTGGATGAAACATTCTAAAACCACTGACATCATGAAAGTCTAATTTAACCTAAGTAATTTTCACATTAAAACTTTGTGTAGCTAATATGGTGATGACTTCCAATCAGTTACAACTTTAAGGTCTTATGAGTTCTGCAAATCAGAATAGATCCAATGAGCCATATAGGAATAATCACAAGTACGTACTCTCCAGCCATGCACTTCACACAGCATATGACCACTGGAGTGAAGAATTTTGCTCTATTTATAAACTCCTGTACAACTACTATGGTATCCTCCACTTGCATTTGCTCTAGGACTCCGATACAGAGAAGTGTTTTAAGCATGATATTGTGCCTACCTGTGTGCTTAAATACATGCGAAGTGTATATAGGAATATAAGCAGCCATGCGTACTAACAATTTCTTCAAAGCTTTAGGGTTAGCTGGAAACTGGATGCTTTAAGTACTATAATAAGTGAAGAAAATATGCAGTAACTCTGAAAAAATTCAACCTCCTTACCTTAACAATAACAGGCTTCAAATGTATTTTCGCATTATTTCTAGAAAGTTCTTACAACAAAGATCTGCAAGTCAGAGACTACTTTGAATTCCTTACAAAAAGCGCTGTTTGGGAAATTCATTTTTCAAATAAATCAGAAATTAGTGGGAAAAGGTCTTCAAAAACAGCTTTTTTTTGCAAGGAATAAGTAAATGCACTAGCTTTAAGTCATAAATGAGAGATCACAAAACATTTTTGGGAGCTTAGCTAACCCTTAGCTAAAGAGTTAGTGTAAACAACACATTCTCCATGAGAATCTCTGGGCAAAAAATAAGAAATAATGAAAAAATGGGATTTAGCTTATACTTCCAAGATGCAGTTCTGGTTCTACTGATGTCATAATTAAAGATGAGTTTCAACAATGAGAGCAGTTTACCACCAATGTAAGAGAGAAAATCTGTATTTATTGTTTAGTGGAGCTGTAAAATGAGGGGATGAGAAAGAGTAAAGAAGGCTGTCAGCACATAATAAAAGAGAGAGCTGAATTCACCATTAAAAGCAGTTTGGTCTGTCTCCTCATAGACTAGCTCTTGAGTTGAGCCAGCCAGAGGCTGCAGCAAAGGTATGTATATCACCATTCATTAAATTCAGATTAGTCCTGGAAAAAATGGACCCATGAAATGTGATTATTAAAAAGCTTTTTATCAAAATGTATTTATTTTCCAGCAGCTATTTGTATTGGGGGAGCATGAAATTTGACTTTTGTTTCAGAAAATTCAAGTGAGAAGTGGGCCATACTACAGCTTTGAAGAGTGTATACAGGTAGGTCAGAAGGAAAGTGTGTGTGTGTGTGCGTGTACGTGTGTGTGTGGAACAAAAGCATGCGCATACCTTTTAAATCTACACTTGTAATGTCTGGCTTACAAGAAAGTTCATATTCCATGAATATGATCTAGGTAAGCAGCAAAAGAAATTGAATATAAGAATGATTACAGTGATTGCAGAATATTTGATGAGGTCTTTAAAATACATGCTTAGAATAGATCAGTCAATGTCTAAAAAGGAGCATTCATTGTCAAGTATTTTTCTTTTCTCTTAACTGAGAACTAGTATCATCTGTACTGATGATGTTAAAATTTAAGCTAAATGAATTACTTTAAAGTCGTGTGCCAGAGATTATTGTAATTTGGGGCTAAATATTTTAACTTCTGAATAATCATAAATGCAAATCAACAAAGTGTTGTCTATTCCTACTAAATACAATAATAGCTATAGAAAAAAAACACTGAATTGTGTTTATTTATCAGAAGTTAAAGCATTTCATTCTAACTGAAATGATAATATTTTAAATTGTTAGCTTGGTCAGTGATCCCTTAAGTCCTTGTTCTCCAGTTTACATACTGAGTTCTGAAATCCTTCAATGAGACTTTTGTATTGCAAGGTCAATGGAAGTTTTATAAATGACTTCAAAGCCAGATATTTCTCCATAAATTTACCTGCTTGTAATCAAGCAAAGAATGAAGCTAAGGTGAAGGAAGGGGAATATATAATGAAAGTAAATAAATAGATTATTCTTGCAGCTTAATTTCTGATAACTATGCATTTGGAGCGCTATCGTTGCAACTTTAAAGCCTAGAATAGAATCATAATTGATGCTCAGCCTTAAATTCATTCCTTTAGAGGACAACATATTAAACGTGCTATGAAATGTAATGCTTTTTCAAGATTCAAGAATTTGTAGCACACCTTCATAATTATATATAATTAATATAGCATGAAAAAGAAAATTCTTAAAAGGCAGACAAAAATCAGAGAAAGCTGATGTAACTCCAAATAGTACACGTACCTCAGAATATCACACTAATAGGGTATTACCAACATCTACATTGCTTGAATGTAGATTCAGTGCATGTAGCAGTAGCTGTTGACAAAATACAGGATGTAGCAATGAAGTTTACTATATTCCTAGATAGACGATATTGTTTGGCTTTCATAATAGTATTTATTTTCATGAAGACTTTGGACTAGAGTCCCAACTCAAGTTGGTGTATGTCCAGATTATCTTAAATGGATGCATTTTTTTACTGATATAAAGCAGATTAGAAACTGACTCTTTGTTCATAGATGTTGTTTTCCTTTTATGTTTATTATGAAACTGAACAAACAAACAAACAAATTTGCTCAAATGGCAGATCTTCCAGACTTTCAGTTCCTCCATGGGATTAACTTAGCACTGAACAAGTTGTCCTTTCAAAATCTGCTTATCAAAAACAAATTTTATTAAGTGTTTCCCATCAGCAGGAAATTTAGGGAAGGCCAAGAATAATACAACCAGAGCTAGTATTTGTCTTCTCTTTAACTCTGTTGACACACTCTCTGTTGTAAGTATTGTTGTCCTTTAGGCCAACAGTTACTTCAATTTCAGGACTTTCTGAGTTGCTTTTGTTTAGATGAGAAGTAGGGGAAATGCGTAAGGAAATATTTCATACCATTTCTTTGGAAAATAATATACAATAAGACCAACATTTTCAAAAGGATTTTTTGTGACTTAGACGTCTCCATCTCATTTTCAAAGGTAATAATTTAGGCTACTGAATTTCATTAATGTCAACACATCACAAGAATCCAAGCATCAGTGGAAGTTAAGCTTTGCCTCTGAGTCTGTAGGCTCCCCTAACTAACTCACCACCAATTATTTTTTCAATAGCTACCAACTTAACCAGCAGAGCCCACAAATACACCTCCTTGCAATTTCAAGGCCTGGAAATAGCCTGGTTAGGGTTGGACTTCCCCACCTCAGGGCAGAGGTGCCTCGGTGGGAAAGCAACAGGCCCAGACTACTGTAAACAATGGCACTTTCAGTCTGATGGATTGGAAAATTGACCCATTAAAGTTTATTGCAATCATGTAACTTTTTGAGCCTGAGCAAAAGCCTACTGAAGTCAGTTCATTTCAGTTCAACAGGCTTTGGCTAAGGCACTATTATGCACCTTGGGTGAGTTGGCTCCTGTGTAAAAACGAGGAAGTCCAAAAGGTAACACAGCAGTTGCCTTGACTCTCTCTTCCTTTATCCTTTGCCACTCAGAATCTCTCCAACTATTCCTTTTAATACTCTGCAAGATTTGCTTAAAACGTACTAGAGTGATTATCCTTCACAGAATCACAGAATCACAGAATGGCTGAGGTTGGAAGGGACCTCCGGAGATCATCTAGTCCAACTCCCCTGCTCAAGCAGGGTCACCTAGAGCACATTGCACAGGATTGCATCCAGGCGCGTTTTGAATATCTCCAGAGAAGGAGACTCCACCACCTCTCGGGGCAACCTGTGCCAGTGCTCTGTCACCCTCACAGTCAAGAAGTTTTTCCTCATGTTCAGATGGAAGCGTCTGTGTTTCAGTTTGTGCCCATTGCCTCGCGTCCTGTCACTGGGCACCACTGAAAAGAGTCTGGCTCCATCCTCTTGACAACCTCCCTTCAGATACTTGTACACATTGATAAGATCCCCCCTCAGTCTTTTCTTCTGCAGGCTAAACAGGCCCAGCTCTCTCAGCCTTTCCTCATAAGAGAGACGCTCCAGTCCCCTAATCATCTTTGTAGCCCTTCGCTGGACTTGCTCCAGTAGTGCCACATCCCTCTTGTACTGGGGAGCCCAGAACTGGACGCAGTACTCCAGATGTGGCCTCACCAGGGCTGAGCAGAGGGGGAGAATCACCTCCCTCGACCTGCTGGCAACACTCTTCCTGATGCAGCCCAGGATACCATTGGCCTTCTTGGCCACAAGGGCACATTGCTGCCTCATGCTTAACTTGGTGTCCACCAGCACTCCCAGGTCCTTCCTCCCACCACACTCACATGCCGGCAGGATGATCTGGCTCTGACAACTGCAAGAGTCGGATCCCCATTCTGGACTCCAGCCTGGGAAGCTGTGGGCTCTGCCAGGAAGCACACGCACAAGAGAGGCCTTCTCCCCTACTACTGCTAGAAACAACACACACGCAGAAGGGACACCCAACTGCAGCACAGCTGCTGCTGGACACAGTCTGCTGCTGTTCCCATGAGCACAGCAGCAGATTCATGCTTTGCCATGCGCTTCCCTCCTGTACCCTCTCCCCAACCGTCTCCCACTCACTCACTCACACAGATACATGGTGGCAACAGTGGTGAGGCTGTGCACTAAATATTAGCTATTCAAATTCCCATTCCTCATCTCTTTTATGGAAAAGGCAGCATGGGATGTCTGCTGGACTGTGATGTATTAGCATTTCCCACAGAATGAATGAAAAAGATCTGCAAACTTGGAGAATATAAAAAAATCTATCAGATTTTTGATTTTTTTTTCAGTAACACCCAGCAGTAATATCTGTAAGTAGGCTACTCTGGATATAGCAAAAGCCGCTGAGCACATTGGCTGCATTTGTTGAAACTAAACCTGTGAAATCGTGTTGGAACTTGTTCTATTCTAAAAACCAGAGTTTGAATGATACAGGCTCATCCCTCAGCTGAAACAATAAACCAAACTTCTTTGTTGTGTTTGCAGAGTGTCTTCCAAATTGTGTGTTCTGTCTTCCAAATGGACATTCTGTTTTGTATCTATTTCCAACAACTTCGAACAGAACTTTCCAAAGACAAGAAATCTGTGGAATGCTTCCTAGTCCAAATCATTTGTTCTTTCTCAAGTTCACCCACCTGCTAGAGGTATGCTAATATATGTGCTGTCTTAAATGCAGATGGAAGTCCAACTAAATTTTTTTTTCGAAAAAAATTTAAAATTAAAAAATTTCCAGTGACTAGTGTACTTTAAGCAGCTTCACAGCAGCTGTTATCAGTACATACTGATGTAGGTATTATTATTGCTTATAAAAAAAAGATGGTAGAGTAGTAGGAAAATTCTTTTCTGTTGAATGTCTACATCCCTGTTGAAGTGAGGATGTTTGAAGATTAATGGGGGGAAAAAAACCCACTACCAGACAACATGCAAAATTTGGAAACTTAAACTATTTGACCTGTTTTAAAGACTGTGTATTTCAAGCTTCATATGTCTGTTAGTAAGTGTGGTTTTTTAACAATCACGGTGCTACAGGCAACGTGAAATTTATTAAAACCACAAAGTCCAGGCACTAATATCATTATCTCCACAATTAGAAGGAAATTTTGACTTTTCAAAGTAGCTTCTTTATAATTATTTTCCTTGTCTCACACTGCGTGCAAATTCTTTTTTCTCTATCTCTAAAACTTGATTTTCCTTTAAGTGTAATATCAATTAAAGTAATGGGAAGAAAAATTTCATTTAATCTGAGCTTAATATTTTTACATATTAAAACTGTACCATTTTAAGCTTGGAATATACATAATAGTCTTCCTTCCTCCCACTCCCCCCAAAATAGCTTATGTTATGATGAGTATCAGTTAGTGCCAATATAAATAACTACTTTTAAGAAAGCTCATACATAATGTAAGGAACAGAAAGGCTAGGTATTTCACAGGAAGCTATAATAATTAGTAATGTCACAAATATAATATTTTTCTTTTTAAGATAAACATTAGCAGCAACAATTGATACAGATATTTTGATAGATATTATTGATATTTTGTATTTTTAAGCTAGCTGTAGTGCATAGGAACTACACTTCTTTATAGGAAAACTGGATTTTTCAGTCTCCTGGGAAAGAGGTAGCTTGCCAGATAAGTAAGGACAGAAATCATAAGTCATGAGAGAAGTAGCGGCATCCCTTAGTTCATTTTGGGACAAGTTTTTAGGGAACTATGCAAGGATGAATTTCTCATAGGAAGATTATCCCAAGATGGTTTTATGGGAATAACTGCTTTGAATACTCATATTCAAACTTGACTATTTCCTTAGAATTTTGAATATAATTCAAACTATAATTCAAAATCTTACTATGCATATGAAATTTTCCAGAGAGGCCCTAGCTAAAGCAGTGGCTTTTAAGAATGTGTTGTTTTCAGTCTTTCTATTAATATATCATGGTTTCTAGAAATGTGTTCTTTATTTTGAGTAGCTGGTCTAAGAGTTTGAAAAAACAAACCTAATATCATTTCTGAAATGGTAATTATAAGTACTTCCTATTCATAACTTCCTTTATGACTGGCTACCCCAGTCACACAGATCATGCCCTGTTCCTGATTTTATGCCTCAATTGTATAATCTAGATTCATATTTTTCTGTTTGTATATTATCCACCAATACGTATGAATATTCAGTCTCTCATTAATAGATTTTAAAATTACCTTGAATATAAACATTCTTACTGAACCTTACCTGTATTGTTCTATAGAAGAAGCATTTAAAAAAATTAAATAATAACCAAGCAAGCATTTGTGAATAAGTGAATAAAAGTTTTGATAATAGACTTAGGCATGTTCCAAATTCATTTTTATCCACGAATACTAGGGGAAAGTGGATATGCATGTTTTACATTGTTGATCCTAATAAGGTACTTTAGCTTTGTAAAACTGTAAGCAGAAAAAATTAGGTCTAAAATACAAAAAATAAAGGGCATTGCGTATATGTTCATTCTTAGAACTCCTCCGTTTTCCAGAAGAATCACGGTATTCCTGTTTCCTTTTTAGAGAGGAAACCAAAATGTATGATTTTTTTTTGTGTTAGAATGTTTACTTTTTTCTTCCCCAGAGCTGTTTCTTATTACTATTGAATGGCAAAGCTGTCTCTAATAAGAATATAACCACATAATATATGTGGTAATATAAATCTGACAAAAGTAAATTCAGTAGCCAGTTAGAATGCTATTTTACTGTTTCTACTTAAGAAAGCCTGGGGCTTCCTGTAATAATTTTAGTGTGGTCTGTGAGAAGCAATCCTAGTAAAAGGAACTGCTACTAATTTAATCACCATACCACCTATTATCAAGTTATCCAGCCAGTTCATGGCCTTTTAACAATAAAGGATTTTAGCTCCACATCTTCTTTTACTAATGTAAACCTTTGATTTGCTAAAACAATATTAGGGATAATTAATATTTTGTTAAGTATGTTCCTGCTTCTAATCATTATTTAACAACAATCTAGCCTAATACTTAACAAAATGAAATAATATTTAAACATTTTTCAGAAATGTTTTACAAGAAAGGGAAAATAGAAGTACTTAAAGTCAGTACTTAACTATTTAGTTACAGCACTTCTCAAACAACTTCTTGGATGCCTGAGACAGAGTCCTCACAGATCATGTGATGACAGAAGTATTGGGAGTTTTTAATCCATGACGGGGGACTGGTTACCAACTAGCCTTCTGCTTCTAAGCATGTTTTGGAAGGCAAGGCTCCACTTCACAGTGCACCCTCTCAATGCCATGCAATACCACAACCACTCTCCTGCTTGGTGGCCATGAGAATCAGGTGCCTATGGACAGCACATAAAAGACATTGCCACGTAGCTGGGTCTGCCACCTGGCATTGCAAAGCAAGAGAGAGGATATGACATTGTGTTGTAGAGGTGTGAGATTAACTGAATTGGTGAGACATATGAGTGAATGTAGACTTGATGAGAGACCAAAAAGGTCTGTAGGAGTCTGGAGGTCTGGAGTTTATATTTTGAGGAACTGAATATCGTCTTTCAAACCTCAACATGGCCCACTAATAATGAATAAAAATGTTCAGTGGTGGTGTTCTGCGTTATGTCATATTGATACTAATTCCATGAAACTGCCTTTAGCTCTGTTAAACCAGGGTGAAGTCACTAGTTCAGTTCAATAAGCAGTAAGTATTAGCATGGAAAGGCTACTGTATAGGGAACTGCACTAAGAATAGACTTATTTATTTTATCCAAGACAGTTATAAATAACTGCTGCTTTTCAGATACATTGTATGATGTGTCATGAAAACTAATTTTAAAAGAGCAGTTGAATAATCTTTCTGTAAGGACAAAAGATATTGGAAAGATTGCTATGTGTTTGAACCAAAAAAGGCCTTGACCTTTACTTGCTGAATGGGTGCTTATTAAACTGTAAACAACTACTGAGTATCTGTGCTGATCATTAAAAAATATTTCACTCATCTCAAATATGCTCAGCCTTGTAGAAATGCAAAGCTTAGCCTTGGCACTAGGTATGGACAAGAGATAACCTCTAAACATATGTCTGTTTCTTCTATACTCTTTAGCTCTAAGTATAATTACCTAAGTGTATTAGTTACATTTGTCTGGCAATAATTTTATTATGATATATGCCTGAGCCTGGAAAAATCTTGACTGTCTTTTAGGCTGCAAGCGACAGAGCTGGAAGCTGGGAAAGAAGAAACATTTTTTTTCTTTCATACTGAAAATCTGATCCTGAGGTATAACAAAAGGCAATAAATATTGTACTCAGGTAAATGAAGTATGTATACAGAGACATGCATGTATTTTACAAACATGAAAGTGTGTGATGAGACCAACAGGAGGACATAAAACATTCAAAAGATATGATTTAGTATATAATAAAAGTATCTGGTAGAACTATCTTGGATTTGTCAGTGTGAAATGACAGATTCAAAAAAAATAGTCATTTGCTGTACTGAAATTAGAGAGAGGCATGACTTTTCTACTACATTCATGAATAGCTTCTTTCAGACCCATCATCTTCTTTTTTTCCCCCCCTTCTGAAATAATCTGTAATAGGTCTCCTAATCAAGCACTTCGTTGAAAAGATGAACAAACAAGAAATATAAAAAAGCACTTGTCAGGAAGAGGAAAATCACGATGGATGCCAGCATTCCAAAATTTCCACCATAAATATTTCCTACTTCTAAAGTTACTTCAATCTTCAGATGAACTTGTTGCCTAAGAAACAAAACATGAATGTTTACATATTGTATCTTTGGCAAATTGTTTAATGTGATTTTAGTTGCCTTATATAACTTAGATATGGCACTGTATTAATGAGGCTATCAAAAAAACTGTGGTGAACTGACTTTACCCTTAGACCCTACATTTTCAAACTGATACATGAAAGATCTTTCTGTACAAAACAATGATGTTAACAGGCATCCCACAGGCAAGACAGCTGCATTCACATACAGCTATTTGCCAAAGGCTGGTAAATTTAAAGACTGCTTGAAATAATCAGATACTTTATCCAATTGATTTTGCTGGTCAAGCTGTAGTCATTATCTCTAAATGATTTATTTTAAATATAACTGATGCATTAATCTTCACCAAATCTTATACCACTACCAATTTTAAAGTCATTCTCAGTTTTTGCAGTATACAGGAAATTCAAAAATGACTTAAAAAACTCATTCTCAAGATTTTAAATTAATTTCCAATGTTTAAACCCAAGGCATTTTAGTCAAAAATATTTTAGCAACGAACTTCCCAAATGACAACAGAAGCAACAAGACATATTCAGATCACTTAAATTCCAGACTATGTTGCTGTGGCTCTACGCAGATCCCAGCTAGCACTTTACTGTGGCCCCATAAAATGCTCTCCAGAGCTCTGATGGCCAGGCTGAGAGACTTAGATGGGATATAGACCGTGTGCTGCCAACAATACAATGTCTTCATAACATTATGACACTATTGTGCATCAAACGTTTGAAGTATGCTATTGCCATGCAAAAGAAACTGCTAACAAAAAACTACTGAGGAAAAAGGATAGTATGCTATTCAGATCCCTGAAGATTACACCCAGATTTTCTCCGTGACCTCTGCCTATACAAGTTCCGCACATATATAGCACCTACACACATATAATTACAACTTACCTTGCTTCCTTGAATGCCTTTTGGGCCTGGGTTACCTGGAGGTCCACTGACTCCCTATGCAAAATTCAAAACATAGAATTAGTTTCCTTTGAAGATGTATGCAAAGTTTCTTTTGAATGAGGCCTGAATAGGATACAGTAAAATGTAGCACAATGCTAAGTTCTTAAGGACTAGAATTTTCTGTAGCATATCCTGAAAAACCACCCAGTGCATAGTCCTGTATTGTTAATAGTGAATAACCCATGCTGGCAGAAAGGGTATCTAATTACTCCATGTAAATTGCAACAGTTTTTATTTGAAGCCTTCTGTTCCCTTTTTCTCCTACTCCTGACTCTGCTGTACTTTCATATTATCCCTTCTGCAAAGAATTCCCTGCCCAAGTAAATTAACTAAGCCATTATGTCCTCACTAGTCAGCTCCCTTTAAAAGAAATCACTTCTCTTAAATCTTATTCTCTGCTCATGAGCTGAGACTAATTCCCTGACAAATTCTTCATTATTTAGAATTCTCAGAACAGTTGTTACTATAACCACTGTGTCCTGTCACACAAGGAAACTGTTAATGGCTCTTTGGGAGAGACAGAGTAGGTAAGGTACTCCATCTGGAGTGGTGACTTATGAGGATGTCCCTTCATCAATTCGTGGCTGATACAACAGCAAGAAAGAAGTAGGTCTGGTAATTATGAAGACAAATGAGATCACAGGAAAAACAGATTACATAAATGTCCAGGGTTCTTTATCTCTTGCTGAAACCTGCAAGCAGAGCGCTACCTTGGGAATTAGTGAATAGCCCACTAGCATTTGCCCAGCTGGGTTATACCGTTTAATATTATTGAAACTAGCACTAACAGAGCTGGTAATGAAAACAAAGAGGAAGCCTCACAAAGTTTTTTTAGATGACTGGAGGAAAAAGGACATGAGCAGTAAAAAGGATTATACCATGAAATTACATTCTATTGTAGTAAAAAAACTGGGGCAAGTACGAGTAAATTTATGCTTATAAAAAGACAAAGAAACTGGCACAAATCTAAATTTATCAGTTTCACTGATGACATAAAAATGTGCTCACAGTGTGTTCTTCACTCCCTTTGCTAAATCTGCAATATGATAAACTACAGGAAAACCTATAACAAATGACTATCCAAAGAGAAACAAAAATGATCCATTTCAGCTACAATCATTAATAGCTATAGTAAGTCCTCCAGAATATTACATTTAGGCCTAAAAACAAATGTAAAAATTTTGGAATATCTGTGATTTTGTATCTTCCATGATGTGCAAGTCAGAAAAAACTATTTATTATTCTTGCTTTTCCTAAATGACAATTTCAGTTTTTGCACAAAGCATGCAAATACGTAACCATACATCTCTAAGTAACAGTTATATAGATCATAAACCAAATATCAGGGGGAAAGACAGTCAACAAAACTAAAATAGTCTTCCAAAATATACTTATGTTCAAATCTTAACTTTACAAACTCGGGAATAACTAATTATGCCGTAAGAGTATGGTGGTGCCCCAAGTGGTGTAATGTGCAAAAACAGTTATATGCTCATATTCCTTGTTTAATGGGTTTATGTTGGCTACTATTTTCTACAAGGAATCTTGAATTTTTGTTTGTTTCAAGAGGAGCAAATTCTATTCTATTCTGTTAATATCTCAGGGTCATATAAAGAAACAAAGTAATTTTTTAAACCTCTTAGTATTTGAAAAGCATTTCCAAAGAGGCTTTGAAAAATCTTATTCTTCTTTAAGCTATTCTTCCTGAGGGGAAAAAAAAAGATCATGATGTGAGATGGACAAATGCCCCATCAGTAAAAAGGAAATGTGCTTCAGGCAGGATGGTATAGAATGTGCTAATATAAATATGTAAATTAAGATAAATCACTCTGAAGTTCATTGCATGCTATGTTCCTTTTAGTCATTGAGGGGGTTGTAGTTCCCATGGTAATTATTTAGTTCTCATAGTTCAGAACTACAGTAAATCCTTGTAATCTTTGGATTAGTCCTCTGTTAGGGTGAAACATTCATCTATTTCTGTTCTCCAACAGTTAGGATATTTTGTGTAATGAGCCTTTCAAACCTAAGCTGAATGTAGACCATTGTACTATATGACAATATGTAACATTAAGCTTAAAACTGGGATGCTGTAGAAGTAACTGTAATGATGCTGTATATGAAAAGGAGGAGGTTATTTACTTAAATTTGATTTTGCCTTAATATAGCCAGGTTATATCATTGTACAAGAATTTAGAGATGGCTTGATTTGCAACAGCAGCTGGTATTTTACAAAGCGTGCAAAACTGAACATATACTGCATGGTGAGTTGAATCGATATAGAGAAGTGCTGATGATCTGATTTGTCTCATTAATTCCTTTCAAGATTGGTCAAAAATCTCTTAGACTCTAGATTTTCTATTTCCAAATAAATAGGAATAACTAAGTGACATCTTTTCGGGCAGGGACCATGTCTTTACTAGTTGCTTACCAGACAGAAACAGAATTACTGGAGCACAAAATAATTAATAACTATAACTATTAACTATATATATATAAACATAACTAATTAACAAAATAACTGTGTAGCATTATTGCATCTCCACTGCTAAGTGAAAATAAAGCTGAAAAAAATCATTTTAAAAGATTGAATATGGCATTTAGGACTAAATGTTCACATCTTAGTACCACAGAATAAATTCCCATTAATTTATTATGCCCCTCATTATGTTTTCATTCATCCAATCCAGAAATACACTCAGTAGAGAAATGAAAGGGCAAGTGCTGTCTGTCTTCATTCCACACGACCTATGGATCTACTAGGAGACTGTTATAAGTTCTTGAGATCTCTGCTACATAAAGCAGCTCTTTTTAGGTGTCTATCACCAATTTTTTTAGGGGAATTATGGAAGTTATAAGACACACAAAGACAGCAGTAACCCTATTCAGCAACTGTATAATAGAGAAGAGCAAGATATGGACTCCTACGTAGCTTTTTGAAAATAAATGATAACTGATCTGAGACAGGTAATAGGTTTTTCTAATAGGACTGGAACTTTCTCTGACTCATTTCCCAGGCTTTTAAATAATCATGTCAGATTTTATCTGCGCAACAAATTGCAGTTTCTCTAGCTGCCTTGTATTTCAGGAGGAGTGTGTCCAACTTCAGAGATACAGGGGAAGCTGCCATGTAATATAAGAGGGATGTAGGAAGTAGGAGTATGATTCAGCACAATTTTACTGTAAGGGTAAGCTGAGAGCTCTACAGTTGGAGACCCTCAATGGGCCGCAGATCTCTGAATAGCCTTAAGCAGCAGCAGTCAAGAATTTTTCTTTAAAAGCTATTTTTTAAAGACAAAGATTTGCCAGACTCCGCTGCCTTTACTAAACATGTGCTGCTCTGCACAGAGTTCACAAGTTGTCTGTAGAACAAACTTACAGAAAACTGTGTGTCTTTTTATTTGATAGCTTTCAGTTCCCTTACCTGAGGTCCCCGAAGTCCTCTAGGCCCAAAAGGACCTTCCAAACCCTAAGGAAAAATAGATGCAATAATCAGATTAATACGAAATTGCAAATACATGCATGTGAAATATTGAAAACCAAAAAACATGTAATGACTCATATCTCTGTTCAAGCATTTTCTAGAGTCTAGTCTCTCTGCATGGTACTGCTTTGCAAAAAATCATTACAAATTGTTTTCACAAAGGTAAAATGCCATATTTCATTATTCCATTAGCTGTCATTTCTTCATTTAAAGAGTTCTTACTAGTTACTGCTACTGCAGGTTGTTCACAAATATTTTTGCTGCATTATTACTTCTTGAGTCACCAGAATGCACAGCCTATGGGATTTAGCTTCCAGTTGACTCAATACTCAGTTATAATTTGTTTCTAAAGTAAAAATAATTTTCAGCAAATAGAGTAGTTTCCCTGGCTTTTCTTATTCTTTTCTCTCAACTAATGATATCTCCAAGTATAGAGGCATCAGCACAATGCTGCATTTTTCAAAGCGTATGTCACATTTTGAACCTCTTAATAGCCTCAAGGAATTTAACAGACACCTACACAGTTACATTCCACTATCTTCCCATCCAGATTCAGACTCAGAAATTGTAACAATTCTCTACACTCAGGCAGAGAGCTAACTGCCAGAGAAAGTATATAACCCCACTGAGTTCTAGCCCATTTACAAAGTTACACAAGTAACGCATGGCACAAATAATAATATTTTGATGTGATGATAGTTACTTTTGGTAGAATACACACACAATTGGTAGTAGTTTTGATTTCAAAGCTGAACACAAACTTTCTGAATTTCAAGCTTGATTAGCTTTTAAAGAATCCCAGATTCACAGCATCAAAACCTCTGCTGGTCAATGTGATCAGTGAAACTGAAAAGCAGAGGGATGTTTCTGATGTTTTTCCACTGGCTCAGTTTTCTTTCATTAAAAAAAAAAAAAAAAAATTGAATCATTTTGTTCTCTCTTCTTCTCCATTTGTAAGTGTGAAGCTGGGAATCCTGATTGTAACTGTACCTCTCATTTGTTCACTAAGTTCTTGAAGTCCATAATCCATTATAATTTCTGAACCTCTATAGATGTCAATTTTTTTCATCATTGTCTTCAACAGAAATGAAACAAGCAAATTTCCAGCAGCCCTGGCATATGTTTTCTACATCCAGATTTCTTGGCTGCTTTGATTATGTTCTTTGCCAGCTTCTGAACAGCTTCCTTTTATCTTAATAGACATTTCACATAACCTTGTGCTATTTCTCACATATTGCCTGGATAAAGAAGTTATGAACTTTTTTATTCCTATGACAGACACAATTCTTTCTCATTCTTTATTAATACTTCAGTCTTTTCTGCAATTCACTTGTTCTCACTTTGAAGCCCAGCATCTCACAAGGTCTTCAGACTTTTATTATAGTATAATGTTCTTTTTCCTCTGTGATAAACATTGCTGATTTAAATATTTCCTAATTCCTACCTGAAATTCATCATCAAACAACCGTGTTGCAGGAACTACAAACTTTTCAGGTTTATCTTTGATGAAGTTAAGCTTAATATGAATGATAACACTGAAGAAATATGCTCTGATATAACGATTAATTGCAATCTAGCTGGCAGTACAATGAGAACTCTGACCATAAATCAGTGGTTTGTAGTATTCACACAAGCCTGCTTACATGAACGCAAGATACATGATTACACCATTCAGGAGTACATTGTCCTTCCCAAGGGCATGTTTCAGAGCATAAAATCCAGCTGTGGATTCATCTTAAACTGACCTTTCAATACCTAAACTGTAGATATTATATCTGAACTAGTCAAATGTGACTCCCTTTATATCGAAAGAAATTAAAAAAGCATCTCTACAGTGAGATGCTTTTATATATGTGTGTGCGTGTGCATGTGTGTGTGTATTTCCCACCAACAGAACTTCACCCTGATCAGCCAGAGAGGAGAACAGGATGACGGTATTGGTGTTGTTTTGTGTGAGTACTGTGTTTTCCTTTTGTGTTGATCTGTGTGGCCAGCTATATATCTATACACGTACTGTGTGTATGTGTGCATGTGTGCCTATTGGCAATACTCGCCCAGCCTTGCTGGACCTGGGGACACAGAGCCGCAGCAGCCTCACTTCTATTGGCCTACCAGTTTCAGCAGTTTCTAACAACTACCCAAGCAGCTGGGACCTGATTGCTTATTCACTTATATCAAGAAGAAGAGGAATAAATAGAAGCATGAATACATATCAGTATAGATGGGCTGGTAGACCTCTTCTTAAAGTTGTTCAAGTTGTATAAGAACCTGTTTCCAATGTCATATAATTTTATACACTTAAATTTAAATTTACATTTCAAGGAAAAAAATCTGGTGAACTTTTCTGTGTAACACCCTGACAGTACTTTGTAAACAGAACCTGGCCTTTGCCAGGACAGCCTTTGTTTTAGGTATATGACTACATTTCTTCTGGAAAATGCAAAAAACAAGAAGTGTTGTTTCAGTTTCTATGAACAGCATTTTTACAATGAATATATCCCTACTACCAGAGAATCACAAGATGTTCTAATTTTACAATAATCTTTACAAGCTATCTTTATGAATATGTCACATAATTTTTAATATCTTCATTGACGTGCAACAGTTTAAATAAAAATTCTACTTACTCTTTCCCCTTTTATTCCTGGGGATCCACATTCTCCTCTTTCACCCTTTATAAGAAATCAAAAAGTTAACAGCTAAACAAGACCTTTTGATTGCATTAGAGGCATTAAAGACTGTGCAAGCAGTTCAGCAGTGCAAAAGCTTTAGTAGTTTCTGAGGACCTGAGAGCAGCACCATTAGATATTGTCTGCAGAATTTCAGTTCTGCTCAAGATACATACTTTTTCTCCCTAAGAATGCCTACAACATTTCCAATCTACATAGTAAGAGGATAACATATTTAGTATCTGATAAGTCTTGCTGTATTTTTCCAGCTTGCTGCACTGCCTCCAGAGATCCTCTCTCTCTCTCTAGATTCTAATTTCATTATTGTGAGATCTGAGATTTTCCTGAATAAGCACTGTGAGACTGTACACATGGAATGAAGAAAGTGAATTAATAACGCATTCTGCTGATGAATTAACAAATATGTATGAATCTACTTTTCCTATTTCCAGGAAATGTTTCCACAAAACTAACATGCATTTTTCTTGTGAACACAAAGATTCAGAGAGGCACTGCTTTTATTAATAATCCTTGTGGAAAGATAAGTGTCCAAACCAAGCAAAGTTAAAATGAGTTTATCTCTGTTTCTGTATTGGCTATGACATTTTGAATTCTAATTTGGACTCCAGAATCTTGCAAGTCTTTGAAGTGTACTATTTTTTAGCTTCTTGGAGAGCCTATCTAAAACACCTAGAGATGTTTTTTGGTCAAGCAATAGCCCTTGAAATTATGTGTTAGTTTAAAAGCAAATGTCCTTGTGGTAAGTTTTTAAAATCTGATGATTGCCCCATCTATTTGTGTTTGTAGCAATCAATTTCACATTCTTCCTGCTTACTCTTTTATTCAACCCTAAGATTTTTTTCCTTCTAGTAGCTTTACTTCTGGTCTTTTACATTTTTCTTTTTATATTTAGATTTAGATTTATATTTTCTGATCTTTTATTTTTTCTTTTAATTCCAGAAAGCCAGTCAGCAAACAATTCCAAAAATGATGAATTTACCGTCATGAATAATCCTATGGGTTGCACTGAGGTGCATCTCATGACAAGAAGAAAAGATAGACCCTTCTTTCCATTCTTTCATGTACACTGTCACCAAGTGACAATCTGTTTTCAGACTATTTCTATTCTTTTAAATCTTACCTTTTCTCCCTTATAACCAGGAGCTCCCTGTTTGAAAACAACAAAAATAAAGAAAGAAAAATCATAAAAGAGAATGTAAAGGCATAATGCACTCTTAATTTAAGTCAGAAGAAAAACATAGTAAAGAATTACATTTAATAAGTTTAAGTCTTCATGAAAATAAAATATCTCTCTGGAATCATTTAACCTATAATTCTCTGCAAACTTAGAAATCTGTATTTATGACATTTAGCTGCAAATATTCCAGTCTGCCAACCACTTAGCATATATAACCTACTCTTTAAACCGGATTTTTAAACTGAATTGATCTCATGCATGGACTAGTGTGAATCTTTCTACTGTGAATCAAGAAGAATCCTGGCTGAGAAATATTAGATGACAGAAGCCACTGAAGAACTATCTAGATGGTTGTTCATGATGACATCTTCAATTCTATCTTCAGGATAAGTATAATGCAAGTCAATAGAAAATCATAGAGCTTCAAATTTTCCTTTTGTTAATAGCATCCCAACACTTAAACATATGGTTAATTTGAAGCAATTTTTAATGTGTTTCTCTTAGTACAGATGCTTCAGTAAACCAGAACTTAGTTTAGGTATTATAAGTAATTAAATAAAGTGTATTTGTGAAAACTGGAAAACACATTTTCAATTCAGTGGAATCGAAACGTGATATCCTCAGGAATCTGGAAGATAATCTGAAAACCAAGTATGAATTAGCACTGCAGTAGTCACGTACCTCTTCACCTTTTTCTCCGTGATCTCCTTTTTGAGCATCACCCTGTTAGAAGCAAAGGAATACAATTAAAATATGTATTGCTCTTTTATTTATTGCTATTGCACTAAAATCTAGAACATTCTTTAAGGATCAGAAGTTGTTTTTCCTATTTACAAAAATTCTTCCAACAGTCAAGAACATACAGTGCTGAACATTAACACAGAAATCTCAAGAACTGTTATTAGATGACTGAAATCTTAGTCATCAGCCCTGCGAGCTGCTCCCTGTGAGAGATTCTTGCAGTATTAAAAAGCTCCCTTGTGTTTAATGAGCCTTCCATCAGATTCAGAAACCTCTGCTGATAGAGAAAAGCTTGAATGATAGGCAGGTTAACTTGGTAGTATTTTAGTTTCAAATTTTCCCTCTGGCTTCTAAAGCAACTAACTGTAAATCTCTCACAGCAAAGGCCAGTCTTTTAAACCATATTTTACTACACCTTTTCTTTGCTATCTTTACTTCTATGGTTTCAATAAAACTAGGCAGAAATTTACTTTTTTGTTTTTTAAACTTTACCTTGTTTCCTTTTGGTCCTGGCTCACCTTTCTCCCCTCTGTGACCAGTACTGCCCTGAAACAAAGGAGGAAAATGTTCTTATCACTGTGAGGATACAGTTCTCCAGTTTCTTTAAGACTGTGGCTTAGCGGCATGCCAAAATCATGCTGGAATAAGTTTAGCTTAATCCACACTGATGCAGGCAAGGCAGGTGTGATACTACTTCCTTAGCTGAATGGTTCTTCCGGTATTATAAAGTATCTGTGATTTTTTTTTTCATCAGTGTTCAATGGTAAACACATTGTTTACCTTCAACTTTAGCAAAATAGAGCATTGGAAAATCTAACCAGCAAGGTGTCACAGAAAACACAACACAATGCCTCCTCCCTGTTTTTCAGAGGCACCCATTACTACCTGTTCTCATCTGCTTGAAAGTAGCTATATGTGCAGAACAGCTTACTGTCAGTGTTCAGCGCCAACAAAGTCATTAATCACTATACCATTATTCCTGTTTGGAAGATGATGAGGGTGGGAAATAGAAAGGTTGGTATACTTTTCTTTTTTTATATAGTAGGTTACATCTAATCGTTATGGAAAAAATAGCTTAAAAGGCTTGGATCTTAAATTTTAGATTGGAGAGAGGGGTTTCAGTTCCAGATGCACATTATCCAGAGTCAAGGGTGATGGTAGGCCTTGCTGTCATAACCTGTTACACATATGGTTAACCAGCCACTTAGTGACTAGGTAAAAAGGGAAAAATCTCTGTATGTACCTTGACTGTCTCTGGGGGAGCTAATAAAGATACCAAAGGGATCAAAGAAGTCACATACTCTCTGAATTCCCAGTGCCAAGAAACAGTTATGTGCTCAAGTGCCACAAGAGAAAAGAGAGTGCTGGAGACAGTTTTAGCTCTTTCTTCACATGTGCTGTCACCCTCAATCTTTTGAACCTTTACTCCTTACACAAACGAGAGCCACTGGTGGAAGTAAATCTTTGCCTAATGGATCTATCCTCTCTAGCTCTCAAGAATAATTTTTTGATTTGGGCTTCAAACAAAATAACATGAATGTATTCTTTCCAAGGTCAGTACACTATTATGGACTGTGGGTTTGAGCTATTATAAGAATAGTTGCCTTTCTGGAGATTTCACAATGATATATTATGACACGGCACTTCTGTTTGCAGTAGAAGCATAACTGATACATTTTTTTACAGAAAAAGTCTTTTACAGAAAGAGTAACCAATTAAAATACTGTGCAACATTGATCTCAATGACTGATCTTCTATTTTTGGGGTGTTTTCAAGTGAATGCATACTTACAGAATCACCTTTGTCTCCTTTTACTCCCTTTTCACACTCACAGCTCTTCTGCATACACTAAAAAGTTAACAGAAACATTGAGGAGAACATTTTCAAATGTATCTTTGAAAAATTTTAAAGCATAAAGTCTGTTTTTGCCTAGCCATATACTAGCGAGCATAACAGCAAAGTAACAAGGAAACAAAAGATCTTATAAAATATATTTCTTATATAATCAAAATTATACTCCTGTATAGCCCAACCTAAAAGAGTTCAAATACCAAACTTTATTTATAACACAAAAAAATCAGTTATAGCATACAAATATTTAAGGTAGCATATACATAGTATATAGTACCATGAAATAATGCATCATTTTTGGACAATATTGACATTGTCTTCTAATGAGACAACTAATGAACTTGCATCTGTTGTGCTACCCTACTCCACTTTGGTAAGAACAGCTCTTTATGGCTTACTGTTGCTATTACCCACTAATGAATAGAAGTTGTAGATTTATCAGGAGAAGGGATGGAAGAAACGGATGAAAACTAAAATAAAAGCAACCATGGTAGGGACCTCTACTCAGGGCAAAAAAAATGATCAATCCTGCAATATTGTTGCATTGTAGCAGAAGTAGACATCAGAAGAAAAAGAAATGATCTAGTACTCCAAATGGTGATCAAAACATGGAAAACTCAAAAAAACCTACCTGCTTCTGAAGTAAGGCTTCCTGAAAAGAAAAGAAAAGAAAATGTTACTTCCATATACATTTCTTTTACAAGTGCATTAATTTAACCCTTTTCCTCCTTGGACTAGATGATCTCCAGAGGTCCCTTTCAACCCCAACCATTCTGCGATTCTCCCTAGTTTAGAGAATTTCCAATGTGAATGGTAAAGAAAGTGAATGCCTTTCTTTCTTACATTGGTAGGAACTAGCCTATGGAACTAGTCATATGAAAAAGGATTCTCCAGTATGAGAACGGCTGCTAAGTATAACCATAATGAACAGAGAGCAAACTAGAGATAATGGGACAGCTACATAGACAATGTTAAGGACTTAGGCTAAGAAGGGGAATATGAAAAGACCCAGAGGCCTTATTAGTATAATATATAGGGGAAGAACTTTATCAGCCTTATTCATGGGAACAACAGTTACTTTTAAAGTATTATCCTCAGAGATACAGTCAGCAAGCTACAAAATAACCTGTCCCTTCAAGTGATCAGTTCAGCTGAGCAAGATCTCTCTGTTTTAAGTTTCCTTAAATTTCTTGCCTCTGCTCTCTAGGAAATTACTTACCTGACTAAGAAGGTAAGTATCTGTATCTTGGGCAGATCTTTCAGCAGCATTTCATAGCAAAATGTATTGATAAAGTGCATATAATGCCAAGCCAAAAAGAAAGATATGGTGGGCTGCAATGACTAGTTTGCAATGTTCAGCATCCTTCTCTAGTGGAGATATCCCAGAGATAACAAAATGGAGATATCTTGGGTAAAAGACATTCTTGTGTCCAGATACAAGATGTCTGGATCTTCTTAGACCAAATATAGCACTATATATATAGCACTATATTGATATCAATATAAAGCTAGTTGTCTATTTATATATCTAATGACTTAATGAAAATTCATCCATTAATAAAGAGCACAATACTATGAGATCTCAGGGAAGAATTTGTGTTTGTAAATATATATACCTTCCTAGGTACAATTTATAAACTTGTAATAGCATAAAATATTTTATAATTGCCTTTCACTGCCAATATCTGTGAGATCTACAGCCATATGCTTAGTTGTACAACCTAACCTTTTGTTTTTATGCATATCAGCTAGCAAGTTTCCATTTTGGATTTTAAATCTTCTGAAGTAATTTTTTTACCACCTTTAAGAGAATGCTACAAAAATATTACATACATTCTGTATTAACTATTACCTAATTAAAGCTATTGCATTTTCTAAGAATAATTTTCCTCCAAATTACATTAATTTATTACTTGCAAAGTCTTCTTTTAGTGAAAAATACTTTCAAGTGTTTTAAAAAGCAAACATTTACTAGGTCACCCCAACACTTTGCACATTAGGGCTCAGAAGCCAGAAACATCAAGTCCAGCCCATGTCTGTCTCACAGCAGCACTTTTGTTTATTCTAAACTAAGAAATTAAGTAGAGTATTCCCTGCCTTTTCTTATGTGTGCTCTATGCTGTGTTAGAAGGGCAGAGAGCTTAGTGCCCTTAATCAATAACTACAATGGAAGCCTGATCCCACTCAAGTCAATAAAAAAGCTTCTATTAACTTCAGCAGACATTCTTGAGCAGCAATGGCCAAAGCACAAGCTTTTGAGTAATTCCAGTGACTTTAGAATAGTAGCACATACAATCTGTAAAGAGAAGTCTGCTCATGTGTCTTTTCAGGTTCAGGATCTCCCTGCTTTTGCTTGTGATCTCTTAAATCTGTGGTGTAATTCAAAAGTTGAGCAATCTGGGAGCCGAATGTGTAGTTCTTATTGTTAGTCTGAGTAGCAGAGGAATGAGCTTTGGCTATGATTTAACTAAGCTGTTTAACCTTACGGGCCTCAAGCCTTAACCTAAGACAGTTCTTGAGCCCATAGTTACTGACCTTCTCTGCAATCAACACTGGAGCCCAGCTCTTGCAGGTGTTACACCCAAACTTTAAAAACTTCCTGAACTTCCAAGCCTGAGGTCAGCTCCAGCTCCTAGCTCACCTGCATACCTCTGCACTGCGTTCAGGACTAAACAACCCAAATTAAATGAAATTTGCCATGGATAGAAGGGTGATAAGAGTCCCATCAGCATTACTTACCAGTTCCAATGCTACATCGACTAACAGGTTCTGATCATCCAGACATAAGATATATTTAGAAGATGAATCACCAGATATCAAACGCAATTTTCCTTCTTGGACACTTTTCTTAGAAAGGCCAATGGTAAAAAAGTGTATTCCAAGACTCCTGGCTGCTGTGGCTATCCCCTGGATATCAGGACTGTTTGGATGATCCACACCATCAGTCATCAAAAAAGTCACTTTCACACCTCTCTTACGACCTTCAGTTTTAAAGAGTTGAGTGGCATTGGAAATTGCATAATAGGAGTAGGTGCCATGGCCAATGAAGCCCAGAGCCCTGATTTTCTCTTTAAAACTCTGCACATTCTTCCAAGCTGTAAAGGGATGATCAATGCTGACTGTGCTGCTGAACTGCATACTTGCCAGTTTGACATTATATTTCTGAGATTTTACTAGTTTCATCTGGAAAATTTTGTCAGTTAAGTTTTGAACAAATTCTTTCTGTAAACCAAACAATTGATTTTTGGCACTTTCTGAACTGTCCAAGATAAAGACTATATCAATGAGACACATATCACCTGTAATGGAAGCAGAAAGTTAAATCTATGAGTGATTGGCATACCTGCGCTACAGATTTTAGATTATTCTCTGCAACATTCCCAATCCTCAAACCATTCCCCCAACTCCTCCTCTCTCTTCCCAGGAAAAAATTCTGAGGAGAAATTCCACTCTAAATTATGTCACTGCAAATGCCAAGAAATTCTACCGAAGTCAAACAATTTAATTTAATTTAGTTTGGTTTAATTCATACCAGTATTATTAAGGACAGTCAATAGCCAAAAACATTCAAATTAGATCTTAATGGGATTGTTTTAGCATTTTAATTGATTTTGTATACAAACTACCAATTTTCCACATGCAAATTCAAACTAAAAAATAGGCTTCTTATCACTTATCTTAAAAGAATTTTATATGGCCAATGGAAATGATAGGCCAAACTGGAGTGTATGGCTAAGTAAATGTGAAATATACGGAAGTATTTTCCAGGCCCAATGATCAAAATAAATTGCATTGTAAAAAAACATGCACAAGTTGTCAGCAAATACCCTGAAAAATGAGACATACTACATGGGCAATCAGAAATTCTAAGAAAATGGTTTTACCTTCATCTTTTTGCACAAGAGAATAAGCATTCTTTCCTTTCTTTCTGTTTTGCCCATATACTGTCTGGTTCATGGTCACAGCCAGAAGTAAAAAGCAAAAGAAAGAATGTTTGTTCCACATAGTGACTCTGATCCCAGATTAGACTTTTCCTTCCTGTAAAGAAAAAGAATCTGTAAATACTTTATTCATAGATACTAATAAATAAATACCTATACTTTATATTCAAAATACACATTCATGGGAAGCACTGCTGGAATTCTGGAGACAATATGTAAAAAATTATAAAATTCCTTGGGTAGGTGAGTCAAGCATAGCAGCCAGTGCAATCGCAGCTGTAGCTCACATGTAATTGTATATTAGAATCTGTTTTATTAGAAAAGAAATATGCAGTGCTCCCTTTTATTTGTTAAAAAAAGTCAGTGCTATCTTTAGCTTTCATCTCAACATCTAACAAAGAAGGATAAAACAAATTGTTATTAAAGCATGTTGCTGTTAACATATATTTCTATTAAAATAAGTATATAAAAATAGTAGAAATATTACAGAAAACACAGAGTATCATTTGTTTCTATAAGTCCCTAATTGTTGGGAATAAGCAAAGATCTGGGTATTTTTGGATACAGTTATATTACCTAGGTCTGAATCATCAGTATGAACAACTTCTTAAAAAAAAGTGGTTGAGTAATGAAATTCTAAACATGAATGTATTATTAATGTTACATGGCCATAACAGAAAGCATGTAATATTTTCTATAAAGACAATATTGGATTATAATGACAATATATACTAACAAAATGAACATTAAACTATTTGTCAGTGATTCAACTTATTTCTAGAGAAAACTAAACTCCATTAAAATGGATTTTCAAAAAAATGCCTGTAATTTACAATAATTAATTTTAAATATCATTAAAGGATAACACGCATGAGCTGGTGTTTTAAATATCCTTACATATTATTTCCAGCTCCATTCAAGTTACATATACAGAACCCATCAGGGCAGTCCTCTAAAAATACAAATGAAATAACTTTATAAGCCTCTTACCTTCAAAGGCATTCAAGCAGCAAACTGTGGATTGAATATGCTGTCAGTATAGAAAATACATCCAGTAGGTCATACTGGAAAATGTTTTGTTTAAGAAAATAGGACAATCTGTAAATAAATAGTCTATCCACTTGTAAATGGACCTACCTTGCATCTAGATCCCTTATGGTCCATTATTCCTGTTTAGTTGGCCAAAGTTTAAATGAAAATAGTCAGGCACTTAGCCAGAGCTGAGTGGGAGACCAAGCCATTTTATTAAAGGGACAGTGTCAGTCTGGGAGCACGAGTGTTTCCTCATTTTACATAACTGAACTTTTACGTTAAAAAACTCAGTTCTAAACAATTTGCATCTTTATCCGTAACTTTGTCAGCCACAAGTCTTCAGCTTCCCCAAGTTAATGCTGCAGCAGCTGCCTAGGTCAGAGATGTGAGGTTAGCACATCATGATTTTACAGCCCAGGAACTGAGTTCTCACCTACTGCTTTGTGCGCTTGCTAGGATCATGAACATCTCTCAATGGTGGTAATAATGCATTAGCAATTATAATAATAAAAGACATAATTTCAAAAAAATAAAATCCAATATTTTTTCTTCCTTAGCTGTTTGACTCAGAAATTCTTTCTGTTATTTAGATGCTCTAAAGGGACAAAGACAGGTGATCCAAAAGGGCGCTGTCATTTAGGTAATTCTAAATGTGCTGCATGTAAATATACTTGCTGTATCTAGTGGCAGGCTGCAGTGAAAAATACTATTGTTATGGTGTTAAATCAAAAATCATGTTGAGAGAAAGTATAAGTCCATGGTAAGTCTCAAGGAATCATTACATGCTTTATGGGAGCTTTGTTCAGGTGCCCAGCAGAAGCTCAGTGCCCAGTCTCTGGACAGACATCACCTACAAGGCAACACTTCCCTCAACGCCTTGGTGGCAGGACAGAAGGGAGAGCTTCCTTGTGTGGTGCAGCAGAAGGGACATGGGCTTCGTCACCGGGACACAACAGGTCCATGCTGCACGATTAAGCATTGAAATGTTTAAGTTGTAGTTTGAAAAATTTAAGTGAAATATTAATAAATTCAGACATTTCAAAAACACAGGGTAAAAAGACACTTTTGACAGAAGCACAATTTTTTGGTGGAAGTCCATTTTTTCATCAACAACTTACAGTAGAAAATTTGTAAACAGGTTATTGATCACCTAATGTACTGAATAGCTTAAAACTTTTTCCCCTAAATACCATATCAACTGCACCCCTTCACTTGCTTCTCTGAAAAGCAGTTATTCAAGTCCTAACACAGAAAAGGCTATAAAGGCACTTGTCAATTGTCATTGAAATGTCTTCCTTGTATAACTTCAAGGAATTCAGCTTTCCAAAAGATGCTAAAGCACATCTGTATATTCTCTTTCAGTTGTAATCCTTGTTACAGCATGCCCTCAGGAAGCTGTCAGAGTACAACATGGTAGAGTTGCTCTCAGAAATTTCCCAGTCTCCTGATCAAAAGACTCCATTAACAAGGCTGACGACTTGCTATGATCCAGATTTTATTATGAGGCACACGGACAAAAAGAAAGCAAAAGAAAAATTGTAAGTCAAAAGGTTAAAATTAATATTGTTTCGCATGCTAAATTAAAAATGTAAAATTAAAATTATCAAGGCAATGTCATGATTATTAATCTGCAAAACTAAGCCTGCAGCAATCTACAGGACATATACAAAATCAAATTTGTTAAAATGAATGGGGGAGTTTTTCCCTATAGTAGACTAAACAATGTGGGGAAAACTTTTTATTTTACTGCAAAATCTTGAAAGCCTCTTTTCTAACCTAAGTGAATTTTTTGCAGTCAAACTTTGAGCACATTGGCTACTTTCCATTAGGTTTAAAAGACAGAAAGTAATTTTGTGCACCTTGAATAAAAAGCAGGAGGTGTATAGTGAACTCTGCCCTTGGTGTCACCCCCTCAACCCCCCACCCACAACACAACAACAGAGATGGCAAACAGTGTCCTTCACCTGGCTGGCTGCTCAGCCTGGGTGAACTCAGGAGCTTGGCAAGGAGAGAGCCTGTGGCTCTGAACCAGCCACATCATTTGCTAACCCTTACCGTAACAGGGGAATGGTGAGGATGATGAAGGTGCATGGCAGCGGGGGTGGGGGCAGTGAGGACAGGGAAGAGGAATGAAGACAGGGAAGTTAAGTAAAATGGGAAGCGGGCAGAAGTACTGCAAAAGAAGACTCCAGGTCTTGGAGGAGTACCTGGATGCATTGCAATAAAGAGAAATAGTGGGAGATCCAAAGTCACTGCCATGTGGCTGGGAATGTATGGGATGTAGGACCCCAAAGAAACTGGTGTGAGTTTCACTGTTCATCAAACAACAGGTTGTACTACATGACATAGTTGTGACAGATAACTTCATACATTCGGACACAGATGTTATATTCTTCTTGAATGAAATCAAAAACAGTTGTGAACTGGGAGGGGAAAGAAGCATTCCATTCATGGGAGTAACATTTTAAAGTTCAGATTACCTACAAATTCTGCAATACAAAAAACTACAGAAGGAAAAAGTATGAATTACTAGGACTTCATTAATCAAATATTCATTTTTGGAAGTTATGGAGCCTAGTAATGATGTAGCTGAATAACTTATAGGCTGGGATTTCTCCTATATCTTCAACAGTTACTGTAATGTTTGATTGCCCTGGCCATAAAGCATATGATGTTTGATAAACCACTGGCTTTATGTAGATAATCACACTTTCCTGCTTCTTTTCAATTCCCTTGTACAAAACTGTACAGAAACCACACTTGCTTTGCTTTTTGTTGGTTGTTTAGATAACAGCAATGGCATATGCTAACTGGGAGCTTTTAAATAACTAGAGCACATTTCGTGCTTATCGCACTAAACCTTAGGTGAAGGGTCTCTTGAGGAAAGAATGGAGGAAAAAGAATAGGGCATCACTGACCACTGACCTTTAAAAAAGTCTCTGCCTTCTTCAGGCTAGTAGAAGCACACTTCATTTAACATAGGAGCAAGGTCTCTATTGCTACACTCAACAAAGTACCCTCTTCTTGCTCTTCCAAGGGCAGAACCCTTTTTTTAAAGTCATCCAGCTGGAAATCACACCCTGGCAATAACTCCCAGCACCACTGAGCTACATTGCTACAGAGTAGAGCCAGATCCCCCCAGTTTCTAACAAGCCAGTAACTTACACTACTGGGCCAAACCAATGATTATTTGTTACACAATGTGTAACCGCTTCCAGTCTCTCAAATCATTAATGAATGTTCTTTACATTTTTCTCTTTGTGAGAAAAAATAGAAATAGAGCTAGATGGTATTTTTTTTCCTCCTAGGTCTATATTTTAAACCTTAATTTAACAGTAAGCTGCAAGAATTTTTATCATTGAAAGCAGAAATCATAAGACAGAAATCAAAAAGTGGATATTCACAGAGAGGAAGAAATTTCAAAAAAGTATTACATTAAAACTTGCCTTTAATGAACTTATCTCTGTAAGGAGCCACAGGCCTTAGTATTTCCAGGCTTAAGTAAACCAAGCTAAACTGCTTAGTCAACTACAATAAAAGTAATCTGATGGAAACAAGAACAATAAGAAAATATGTGCCATCACCAAAAATCAAGGTAGGACACAGCACGAGCCACCCTCATTTTATCTGTTTGTATCATGGAGTTCATTGTATTTGTGGCTCAGCATCTAACAACTACAGATGCAATCTATGTCTTCTAAAATATATGAAAAAGATATGCCCTAATGCCATTTCTTCACAGAGGATGGCTGATACAACACTGCACATGTTGCATCATTGGCTCATCAAAGAGCCAACAGAAAAATAATAATTCACAATTATCTTTGAATGACTGACCCTAGAATGTTGCATTCAGCTCTGGGCGAGTCTAACTTTGGAAGAAATTTGCAGAGAACAAAAGCAATTACTTGGATTATCTCAGGAGACAAAGGGGTTTGTGCAAGAGAATGGAATAATAACAGCATATATCAAAAGAAACTTTGTGTGACAATGCAGTCTGCTAATGCATGAAATAGATTCTTGCAAGAATTAAAATTATGGTTTACTCACATAATCTAGTTATGTATGCTATGAGCCACAAATACGACAGCATACATCCCTTTAGCCCATGTAAAGGGTGAGATAAAACATATTAAATAAACTAGTGAGGTCTCAGCTCTTAGTCAAGGACAGAGATAACCCTAATCTGGTTGCATGGGAGAGCTGTTCATCAGCCGTGTGATTGTACATAATACTATACCTGCACAGATTTGTCAGTCTGGGCATGCTCTGTCAACATGAACTCTGCTGGAACAGGCTGCTGCTACCAGAAAGAAATTCATACATCCCACTCCTTCCCGAACTCTTTCCTCAGTGCAACACAGGAAGGATTAGCTGTCCCTGCAGCTGCAGCCTGTTCCTGAAAGACCTCTTTCCTAGAAGCCTGTATGTCATCTTCTGTCAGATGACAGATGTGCATGTGTCTCCTGAAGGATGCTGGAAATGCTGGGACAGGCCATGGATGGATGACATTTCTTGACCAACAGATATGTTTCAATGGATATAGACTGAACATAGGTTACTCTAACAACTGTTTTATGTTGTTTACAATAACTTGTACAACTTCGGTTTGTGTTTTGAATTTCTATTTTCCTTTTTCTTTTCTGAAAAGTATTTGTCTCATAAATAAGTGTAGATTTATCTATTGAGTTTAATTGTCTTAAATAAATATTGCCATTGTTTTATACACTGAGCCTAAAGAGTTTCAGAAGAATGCAGTCTTTTACACTAGATATCTCTTAATGCTATATATAAATAATAGTAACTAGCAGCATCCAGGATCTGTTGGGTCAGTCATAGTGGTGATGATTAAGATGCATTTCATCAGTAACTAATTAGTCATATGGATCACTCATACTGTTTATATATTTATTCTTACCCTTACATATGCTTCAATCAAGACTTGTTAAATAGTCTATCCATTCAGACACGGATCATCAGCTATCGAAGAATGTTTTTTCCAGCAGTAGTCAAGGTTTATCTGTACTATGTGCCAAAACAGAATTGACTGAATGGGTTTTCAGCTGCATTCAAAGATTTCTCACTCCTTTTGGACCTGCAAACATGACATCTGGCAGAGATCAGAAAATGTTAACATTTATGATTTTTAGACATAACAATTTCTGACTGGTCAAATATACATATAACCTGACAGTTCTCACAGACATCCAGTATGCTGACAGTAATGGGGGTTGTATTTCTCCGGCCAGAAAATCTGAGGATCTGTTATATGTTTTGTGTGATTGGTCTGCGGAAATGGCCTCAGCCCTTTTTCACTATTTACTGTGATTTGGAAGTAAAATAAGGACCTCGATAGTTTTGTTACAGGATTGTAGATACACAGTGTAGAGCTTTATTTTTTCACCAGTTTTGCCAGTAAATAGTTCTATAACTTTATATTCACTTAGAGGTCAAACATGATGAACGTAATGTCTCCAGATTTACAGCTCTGTTTTTAACATTATTAATTCTTCTTACTGAGCTGTTTAGTACAGCAGGGTTTCAATGGCTGCTCTGAACCACATGCAATTTCAGCTCAGTCCATCTAGTTTCGAGTGGTATTCTGATAATCTGCCTAAATGCATTCATTACCTGATCACACTAAAGCTCTGGTCCATGATACATTTTATCGGTAAAATCCATCTTATGTTGCTGTTGAATTTTGATTTCTGCAAGAAAAGCCTTTTATTTCTGCATTCTTGCTTAAACATCACATCTTCTATTGGAAAAAATCATGCATCAGCTTTCTTTCCTGATACTATACCTATCCTTCTTAAATAATGCCTGCTATTCTAGTTACTGCAACTCAAAAATAATAAAGAAGAAATAAAAAGGAACACAGAGAGGTGACAAAGGCATGGGACAGCTTCTGTATGAAGAGAGATGAGGTAGATTAGGATTCTGCAGCATGTAAAGCCTAACTGAATGTGAATATGATGCAGATCTATAAAATCATAAAAGAAAGTGACCATATTTCACAGTACAACAATGAACATCCATTAGCTAAAACAAAATAAAGTATTTTTCATGCAGTACATAATTATATTGTGAAACTCGCAGCTACTGGACAGTATGAACAAAAATATAGTAAGGTTAAAAAAGATATGACAAATTCAAAGAACAGGCCGAACAGTAGCTATTCAAACAACCTGTTTACTTGAATGGCAATATGAACAAATTGAGAGCACACCATACACAGCCAGAAGCCATTCCCCACATCAGCTTTTCAAAGGGCAGCAAAATTCCTATCTACTTGACAGAAACAAAAACAGAAAATTCAGAAAAAAACCCAAGAAACTCAAAACTGGGCAGTCAAATCAAATACACAGACATTCAAGACTCCATAAGCAATCTAAATATTGCCCATTCTGTGTATGTGGGAATTAAACAGTTAACTGCAAACATAGAACATATGCTTTGGAAACACACACAGCAATTGGATGCTGTTCTTAGACACTAATTAGAGATTTTATGATATTGGCTGGAGACAGTTAACTGAGTTTGGTCACAGAGCAAATGGAGAGGATGGTAAAGATATTTCTTTTCCTCTGGTCTGACACCTAAACCTGACTCTCTACAACAAGTTCCAGTGGTATCGTTAGTATGAGAAGGCTGAAAGCCTCGGTGCTGGTGAGCTCAAGCTACCTTCTCTGGATCTTTGCATCCCGTGAGCAATATATCTTGCCAATAATAAATGTGTTATGGTAAGTGTTGTAACATTTATCTTTTTGTGTCTGCTAAGCTCTTAGATTAAACAACATCTGTCTCATGTATCAATGGCTCTGGTTGAAAATATGCTTAATGCTCAAGTGAGGGGAAGCTGTAAGACAAAGTTTGATAAAACAGGAAAAGAAGTGAGTAGATACTCTGAGATGCCCATGATTTCTGAGTATGGGACACAAAACTAACAGCAGAGGAAACATATGCAGGGACTAAAGGCTGAATCAGGAGGTTCAGTGAAGCATTGTGCAGTTCCTCAAACTGCAATAGAGTTACTTAAAAAGATCCAAAGGCCTACATTGAAGCAGCAATTGTACTGACAAAACAGTTAATTTCTTCTTCAGGCTTAAGTCGCACACCCACACATACATATCACGCCAACATGGTCTGAAATCAAATATCCCTTCTGTTCAACCTCTGTGGAAGGCAAAGAGAACTGCTGAGTACCCTGTGCTTCATTGCAGAGGGACCATGAACCCTGAATCTTGTCTTCAGCTGTTCCTAAACTTTTTTCTAACCTATTAATATTCAAATATTTTAGTTTGTGGAAAGCATGATTTAAGTGCTTTATTTAAACACACACACACATACACAAAAAGCAAACAACCCATCTAACAGCCTTCCCCTGAAGAAACAGCTCCTCTTCTCCAGATCAAAAACATAGGTCTTCCTGAAAGACAGATAAAATAAGAGAGTTTATAATTCATCTATAAGCAATGTGAACATGAGCACACTGGCTAAGCAAGATTCATCTGTCCAGTTGCATTCCCACAGTCTGCCTCACCTGTATCAGCCCTGGATGGGCTTTGGCCACTGTTTTTGTGCCAGGCTGCTCAGTTTGTAAGGGTTAGCTTCCTTAGCCACCAAATTCCATTTTAGCCCAAACTAGAGAGCCTGATTATATCACATAATTAATGTTGAATTGCAGAAATGTATTTTGATGATGAGTAAATATTCCTGCTGTAAGAATACCTTTCATTTTGTCTTCTCTCCAAAGAGACTGGGGCTCCATCTTGTGGACTTAGACTGTATGTCATTAAATTGAAAGTCTATTAACCGAATAAGTGCAAGCCAAGCTTTTCATGTCATTTGCTCTTTTTTGTTGTTGTTTTAGGCATAATTCACTAAACTGTATGTATTTGCTCACACAGTTTTTGGTTTAACTGAAAAGAAAGTTAATTAAATTTGGTCACCGAGCAAATGGAGAGGATGGTAGAGATGCTAAGTAGCCTGAAAATCAATGTGAAAGTGCAGGATATTATAACACACATAATTCAAGCGTGCAAAATGTACATTTACACTGAAAATCTTAAAATCTAATTGCACAAGCAATAAACACAGAATTCACCAACAAGCTGGTTCTGACAAAACTCTCAACTGCATCACCTTTGCCTCCACCTCTTCAGAAATAAGCCTAAAATCTGTAGGTGCCTGCTTTTAATATTAAAGTTCCCTAGATGGGCTGATTAAAACCCTAGTTCTCTAGACTATGCTATATTTGATGTATTTAATAGTATTATTTTTATATCTCATTTTTCTCCTGTCCATAGACTTCATAGCTTGTTCACTTTTTTGACTGCAGTAACACATAAGCTGGGAAGTTACTGAACTGACGCTTTCTGGAATGGATACATTCCTTACATTCCTTACATTCCTTACAGTAAGAAACACAGATATTCCAGGATGTAAGACTTTCCAATAGAAACATGTATATCACAACTTATAACATCCTAATAATAAAATCACACAAATCTTTTTAGGCAGAAGAATGCACCAGCTGGAGAAATAGGGTGCTGTTCTAAGTAAGTCATAACAAGTGCACAAGTCCAATGGGAGATTTTTTTATTACTTTAAAATTGATATACAGAAATTGTAACACCACAACAATTCTTAGACTGTTACAGAGCACTATCAAAAACATTCTACGGGGCAAAGCAGCTACTCTGTCATCAAGCTACCATAACAATGAATACTCTAAAGAGACAAACATATTTACAGGCAAATCACAGAACACTAAGTCCTAATAAACTCTTTATTACTTAATTCAATAACCTTCACATCTCTACACAGCAGGTACACTCCCCTACAAACATCAAGATGGCAGGTCTGAACATTCACAATGAAAAATATTAGTCAAAGGGGGAGAAAAAAAGACATGCTTCTGCCCATTTCTCACTTCTCTAGAATGTAAGCGCACTTTTCTGCAATTTTATTTTCAATCTATAAGTATTTCTAATCTGGATTGCTAATTCAAATTCAGTAAAAAAATGGATCTTTAGACACAAGAATAGCTGTGTCTTGTAGCTGTCATTTTGAAAACCATGTTCATATTGTTGTTACAAACTCCAGATACTTTGCTTTACTGTTAGATTCTCATTGCTGGGAATGCAGTTCTCAGACAACAGGGTCATCCATCCTTTGCCATCCCATAAAGGAGCTCCAAAATTATTTGGGAAACAGGTTTACTAGGATGAGGAAATTTGGTAACAGGCACTCTATGAACAGGTTTGGCTTTAGTGGTAGTTCAGTGGTGTTCTGAAATGAACTGAGAGACTGAATGAAGGGTAAGTCAGTGGCTGTACTGACAGAGTTAACATTGCCCTGCTGAAGACAGAAGCAGAAGCAGCACTAAATATCCAGTATGTGCAGCATCACTACAGATCTGGCCGGACAAGGTCTCCCAGGGGCCTTAAATTGTGGGAACTCTCCAACATAGTAACAATAAAAGCAATCGACCCTTGACAAAATTTACCTTCAAGGCTCACTAAAACAACCCAGAAGCATGACAAAATTTAAATGAGGGCTGATATTCTACAGTCAAGCAAGAAAGGAGACTAGGGAATACAGAATAGGCACTAACTGTAACTGTAGTTGAAGTACAAACATGCAAATACTGTCACTAAAATCAGACCATTTTTCTTCACAAGTATCTATTTTACCAGGTTTATTTTGAAGGCAGTTCATCAGCTTTGAAGGGTTATTTATTGTCATGATTATTGAAATCTGTAAGAATGAATATACAGCCATTCAGAAGGTGGGTCAAGACAAAGGCCTGGAGCCCAGAGTCAAGCAATGACAATGACAGGAAGTGGAATCAAAGAGTGCAGGATGGCACTTCACAACCACAAAACTCTTACAGCATCATCCATACCACAGCAAGTGCGGCATGCTGTACTTATGCTGCAGCATGTGGAAAAGAATTTGTGCTACACAGAACAGATCCATTTAAATTGACTGGGAGGGACAGAGGGTAGCACTTGTCACCCTTGCCAAGGAGCTGACCCATGGAGTCGAGCAGACCTTCTGGGTGCCTCAAGCTGAGGCCGGCTTTATAGCACCTTCCCTTCCATCTCTCCTTGTTCCTCTCACAGACCTGTCGTTCCCCTACCTCCGCAGCCTCCAGCCACCTTTTTCTCCTGCAGCACCACCACGTCTGCCTGCAGGGCAGGATGGTCCGACAAGGCCCCACAGCTGGCCTGGGACTGGCAGGACCTGCCACTGCCACTGAGCACCATAAGACAGACACACAATCCCTCTCCAGGGCAGGCGTTCGGCCTGAGACTGGAAGTGGGCTGTACTTGAGCCCTCAGGGCAGTGGGAGCAGGAGGGAGGTTTGTGGGGAAGCCCTGCCATGGTGCCTCCACATGGTGCTGGGAGCAGGTGCTGTTTCCCAGGGAGGCTCAGGCAGAGGAGGCCCAAGAAATGTGCTCTGCAGGGAGGCAAGCGATGCAACTCCCTGGCTTGCAGGCCCTCATACTGGCATCGCCTTGGTGGCCTCTGCAACAGAGCGTGCAGGAGGAAAGCCAGGCGTCAGGCGGGCCTGACTGGCTGGGGGTGAAGGTGGTCCAGAAATGCAGCCTGTGCTTGGGGATTACTTCAGGCACTGCCCTGATATGAAAGTAGTATGATGTAATGTTACAGGATGGCAGCAGATCCCCCAAGGCCTGTCAGGAAGCTCAGCTGGAGAAGAACTCTAAAGAAGAGGAATGCCAATTCCAGTAGAGAATCTGTTCTCCAGGAACATCAGAGTATACCTGGAAGGTATACTAAAATTCAAAATAAATTTCTTTTTTTAATGAAGGTTTTGATTATTACAGAGAATGTGGCGATCCTGCTCTCCAAAAATCAGAACATCTGTAAATATAAAGTATGCTGATTAAAATTCTATGTCAGGTCACTAGTGCATGTTGTCCCACTTCATAAATTTGCAGAGACATAGTTAAAGAATAAGATAGGGAAAAAAATCTTAGAAAGACTGGATGTCAACTGAGCATTCTACAGTTGTCTGTAGTGTTTGCATTCTAGAAGAGAAAGAAAGCACGGAAATTAAATGAAACCTGTTTTGAGACAGGAGGAATTAATATCAATATTATGATTATAGTATCAGTTTATAGTACTAGTAATACAGTAAAAATGATAATCACAGCATATACAGTGAATGAAAATATGATCTTGTGCAAACAAGCAAGATAAATTCTCAGCTGAATTGTTAAAACTTTGGGAAAGTAGCTTTGCAATTTGTACCTATAATATCTTCATTTACACTGCTGAAGCCATATAACTTGACATATTTTTAAAATGACTTTTAGTTTACATAGACTGAGAAATGTGTTGGGGGAGCAATGAAACAACATACGGCACAATGCTACAGGAACTGAAGAATTCTTTTGCAGAATATGTTGAATAAAGCAATTTAGAGCATGCAGATGTAAGACAAGGTTGCTAGAAACCCTTCCCCTGATTTTCTTTCTTTCGTTAGCACTTGAAGGGTTAAAGGTATTTTGGAATCATTAGAACACCTCAGCCTGATATTTCTGTGATATTTTAGAAGAAAAAGGGAGCATATGAAATTCCAGCTGACTCAACACTAATCTTTGCTGATATGTTTTATTAAAAATTTAAGAGCATATACATATATTTTAAGAGATGGATGATATGCCTAATTGAAGTAACTATTCACAAAGAAATATTTCAATATAAGGGCTTATATATCAATATATGGGTTTATATATCAATATTTCAATTTATGGGCTTATTATATGGGGTTTATATATGTTTAATTTATGAGTTTAATAATCAAAACAGATTTTGATTATTACAGTCTAGCTATATACTATACTAAGCAACGGCTGTATTGCTACAAGAACAGGAGGTCTTATTAAACTCAGTATTCCATACCAAAAGAGTCTCAAAGTCATTACTTTGTTCTGGAAAGGGTACAACATTTTCACTGAACATTTAAACTTAAGGGGAAACTCAGAGGCAGCTAAATGATCCAACAGATCAAACCTGCTGAGCATTTTTCAGCACCAATGAAACAAGCCTTGTGTTCCTAATAGGTAGGTTAGGACTTTCCAAACTGTTTTTTGCTGAGTATCATCACCACAGGCTACAGTGCTGATATGAGTATCATGTGCATCAGAAATAGTGACAGCAACTTTCACCAACAGCAGTAATAACTCTGGGCTCTGAACTGGAAGTAACATTCTGAAGTGTCTTGTGAATTATTAGTGTCATTTTTGCCACAGCTGTTGAATCTCTACATTAAACCCTTCTAGGGTACTCAACAAACAAACTGTTCTTTGAACAGCTGAGTTAAAGAAACCTAATGATTTGTGCCTCTGTGTAATTCCCCACCATCACCACCATTTATGGTGATCTATCTCCTCTCCCCTCTCACATGAATAAGCAGTGATGTCTATAATATCATCTCCACTGAGCAAAAGGCAACATATGTTCTTACTAATTAAGAGTCAGACACGTACTAGCTGGATGGTCAATATTCATGGACAAAGCGGCCATCTGGTAACTACCAAACAGGACAAATAAAGCCAATATTTTCCCTGTCTGCCTTTTCTTTATTAAGGGTAGTAATTTGGTATCTCTGTTTCCCACTCACTAATTTTCACAAAACTTGTATAAACATAAGTATCTTTGAGACTTCTCCTTTCAAATTTCACTGAAATTAACCCCAAGTCTAAGAATTACATTGTGAGACAAACAGCTAGGCAGGCAGTTGCATGACTCTCCTCCTTCCTTAGAAATATAAGCTAAAAAAAAACGACAGTGCAATTACCTTTGCATCTGGAACCCCTTCTCCTGATGACCCTTTTTCACCTTTATCACCAACAGGCCCAGGAAGTCCATAATGATTAGAAAACAAACAAAACCCCAGCTTCAAACTCCATATGTAATTAATGCTTTTTCTTACGTGAAATCAGACAATCCAGTACTATCTGGTATGCATTACCGCATTGAGGACTGTAACAGCACATCTGCTAGGCTCCATAAAGCCTGTAAATTTAAATAATCCAATAATAAATAATCCAATACTGAGACAGTGTGAATGACTCAGTGTGACACATTTTTTCTCTCTCTGTAAAGGGAAGAACAGCAGCAGACTTACATAATTTGTTTAGAAGTTGCCATGTCTTTAAAATGTCAGTGATTGTAATATGCAAAACTCCAGTAGTGTCTTCAGGTGTTCTGTTCCAGTATTCCTGAAAGGATTTGGCTAGTTTGGGTCCCCCTTGGCCAGGCATTACACAAATATAATAAAACTCAGAGACAGACACAAACTAAAAGAAAAACAGGCTTTCCAGGAATCACATATAGAAAAGTATGGCAAAGTCACAGGCAAAAATATGTTTCCATTTAATATATCAAAAAAATTATGTACTATCCTTGGTATACCTTGATCCCTTATGAATTTTAAAAGATCTTTAAAGAAGAAAATAAGCTTTAAATGGAGCTTCCACTGTACTTAAATTCACTGTTTGGTTAGAAATTCTTAGAGAGAAGAACTCATAGACTGGTACACAGAGCACACTTGGAATATTTTCCAATCAAAATTACAAAAAAAAAAATCAAAATTTATACCTCAGCTATGAGGAAAAATTGCTGAAAATAGTTCCAGACATAACTGAATGAAAGAATATCTCACATACATATCATAATTAAAGAGATCTTACAATGGATATAAAAAGGACTGCATTGTCTACGAGGCCAGAAAACATATGATTAATGTGAGACTTGCCAGAAGTCAAGCCGAACTAATGGAAACTTTTTTACATCTAAGTTTATTTAGCCATATAAAATACAAGGAACAGGGAAAGAAAAAAGCAGCTATTGTGCAATGGAGATGAAGAAATTGAGGATTATCTAGATATAACCTGAAAACTAAACAAATACTCTGCATTATTTATAAATAAAGATGGAAAATAAGAACTGGAAATAGGGACAATTGTAGAGATAGCTACAGGAAACCTAGAAGTGGAAATCACAGCATGGAGAACAAGAACGAGTCAAGAGTTCCAAAGCTCAGAAGCTTTTGAGAAATTCACAGTATTACCAACTAAATACTATTCTAGTATTTTGAGATCACCAAGGAAATATTATTTCTGAGTATGGCAGAAGGATCAGTTATAAAATGCGTGTGTCCCAACAGATCATATGTTCTAGTAATCACAACAGAGTGATCTCTGAGAAGGTGAAATTCTTTTCCATTCTTAAACATAGAATAGCTCTTGTGTTTCCATTAAACCTGCTTTGTATCTGTCATGAGATCTAATATCATTTACTGGTTCAAAATACAAGTTTTCTTTGAATTTTTCAGATTTCACTGAATCTCTCTTGTGCCAGAGACACAGGAAACATCTTTTCCGTAGTCTTTGCATATGTTAGTGTATTTGCACTATCATTAGGACTCAAGAAACGAGTAAGATGTCAGATATTTATTTTGCTAATTCCCTCATACCTAAAGAATTTCCTCTTAAAATCCAATAAAGATAATGTGATTATTGCAAGTATTAACTAAATTCATGGCCCATACATTCCTATGGAAATATGTTAGGAACACACATACTGAAGCTCATCTTTGTTATACAAGGAATCAATAGGTGATTATTGGAAACAGACATGAAAGTGGAGAAAGTGGAATGATGAAAAATGAAATAGATAAGCATGAAAATAAAGACTGCCAATTTTGCCTTTGATATATGATATATTACTCTATTTGAATTACTCTTGATTTTTCCATAAATTTCTGCCTACTTTATTTATCAAAGCCAATGCCGAGCTCCTAAGAATAATCATCATTATGGAAAAATGTGCTGTTTTTCATGAGGAAAAACACTTAAAAAATGGAATGTCAGAATGAAATCCAAGCCAACTAATTGTTGTACCATCCAACCACATTTGTGACTTAAATTAGTAATTCTTATGACATATAACACCTGAAATGTAACTTCTTGGATAATACACCTTCTCCAATATGTTTAGCAACAAAAAAAAAGACCAACAAACATTAACAAAAATGATGGAAAAAAACAGTCCATCCACAAGCCTGCAAACTAAAGGCACTGAACACAGGGAGATTATTGGAAGGATGCAAGAATAATGGTTTATCATACGCTTTCTTTTAAAATTTTGCAAAGCTATAAAAAGATTGGAAAGACCACTAAAAATGATTCACTGTAATTCAAAAGAGAAAGTAGGAAAATATTTAATAGGGAAGCCAAAGACTATGTGTTTCCTTTGTTTTCTGAGAAAAGGAAGAAATATGAGAGGCAGTGAAAATAAGGAGCTAAGATCCTTACTCTAATAGTGCCAAAGGAACATTAAAAATACGTGACATTTAAGTATTTCCAGGCAAACTATCAGTATTTGAAATAATAAGATATACACAAAGAATTTGAAATGGCCTAATTACTACTTGGGATTTTAATTTTTATTTCAGATCAGTCTAAAGAGAGTTAACAGCAAGAATATGAGAATGGATAAAAGTGCACAGCTCTCTGTCTAGCAGAAAAGCAGGTTCTGAAATCCAGATCTCTTAGGACCAGGGAAATCTTTTTTTTTTTCAGATTGCTTGGAAATAGCACAGCCTTCTCTTTCAGCCACCCCACATATGGTTGTTAGTACCACAGTAACTGGTACGTACAGGCATATTTTTACTGGCCTAGCACTTGCTGCAGAGAGGGGCAGTCAATGTAACCAAAACATTCTGCATTATTTTCACTTCTTTATGTCTGTTCAGATCTTTGTGAAAGACTTACAGGCATTCCTGGCTCACCAATTCCAACAGGTCCTGGAGGCCTAATTCTTCCCTCTTGGCCTCTTTCACCCTTAACAAAATGAACATTAAAGAGCTGTTACTGTTTGAAATGGGTATTCTTTCTGTAGAGGAGGTGGAGACTGTAATTTTTTAAAAGCACCTGAAAAAACTGATTTCTAAGTGACTTTGAAAAATGAAACCTCTCCCTTTTGAATCTACAACTCATTAGAAGTCAATAGCTGGGATCATAATTAAGCTCAGGATGCCATCCTGTGCAAATTCAAAAACACAGGAGTTGTATCATTTTTAACTTTAAATGTTAAGAATTTGAATTTGATGCAGTAGAAAACGAGAAGGTTCATTAAAATATTACTTCATAAAGATAGCACTCAGATAGAAACATGCTACTGGCAATTAACTTAGGTCCAGGGCTTCCAGTGCCAGGGAGTCCTGGAGCACCATAAAGACCTACAGGACCTTGCTCTCCCTAAAGAGACAAAAATAATTAAGAGAGTGTTGTTGATGCCTGACAGTCCATTCATTTCACTCTTATGTTGATATTGCAAAGGTCTCTAACTACGCTTAGGGTTAGGTTGGTAACAACAGCTGTTATTAAGATGGCTAACATCACTTCCTATGAGATGACTTTCAAATTGCTTGCTTGTAACCTTATCAAACTTAATTTTTGGGCTGGCATTTTCCATTTTGAGTTACTGGTTAGAGCTTCTCTCTACTCCCCCAGATATTCCAAAACAACTTAGCCATTTAGAGCAAAGCTAAGATTCTTCAGTGTGAAAATACTCTCACAGCCTTTTCTTGGTGAGCCCAATGGTCAGTGCCCAGAAAGAAGAGTGCTCACTCACTAAACAGTTATTAATATTTTGTTTTTTTCCTAAGTTTGTAGTTCCTGGCTGTATCTTCTGTACATTATTAAAATGAGAGTCTGAAGGAAGAATTTTGAATTCCCACGTAGGCTTCCCTAAGTGCTTCCTCAGCCTTAACAAGATGAAGGGAGGGGTAGGGGGAAAAGTGGAGGGAGACTTCATCCTTATATTATGGAATGGGATCTGCTTTAGAAAGAGATTAAGTTCAAAAACATACACTTATTCTGGGTGTTCTGCTTGAGATTTTCACATATTTTAAGAGTTCTTTACAATACAGAGTACTATACAAACAGCAACTCACACTGATACCAGTTGCGGCTGAAGGTGCTCACCACTTTTGAATGTCACAAAAAATGTCAAAATGAGGAAAGCATAGAGACAAGAAACTTCTCTTGCACATATATGAATTCTGTCAGAAGCAGAAACATAAGCAGCTATGCATCTGATATTCCGATAGGCTGACCAAGTACATTAGCCTAACAATTCTTTACCTGCGGTACTTTGTTTTGTTCGTATATGGGAAAGACAAAAGATAAAAGAAAGAAGACAAGGATTCTACAGAAAATAGCTCTGCCTTAATGTTAACAATGTTAATTAGTGTTAATGTTAATTAATGTTAATGTTAACAGAATAATATGTCATGAATGAGGAAAGAGCTCTTGAGGAAAAAACAGCATGTGAACACAGGATTTGACCTTCATGCAAAATATATAGAATGAGACTGAACTAAAGTTGTACCACCAATTTTCTCAGTACTTCACTTTTCAGCATCAATGAAGTTCTTTATGTAATTTTGTGTGCAGTGCCACATAATAATGTGGTAGCTAGGGTCATGGACCTAGAAGACATCTCACTACTGTGACAGTTTTTTCACTGCTTTTACAAAACAACAGTCCCCCTTTGACTGTCCTTTTCTTTTTATCAGACCTTTAGCACTATTTTGTCTAGAAATAATAGCCACTTCATTTAGTGACTCTTCTTAGAAGGAAGAAAAAGCAATAACGTCTTTTTCAAGCAATAACATTTATTCAAGAGATTTTTTTTAAAGTTTCATTCTTTTGTATTTTTTTTAAAGTTTCATTCTTCTGTATTTTTAGTGACAATTTCTGCAAAGATTTATTTTCCTTGCAATACCAGCTTTCATATGTCAAAAACAATGCACAGAAAGTATATTACAACAGAATATTTTACTGTATGCTTTGAGAATGCATCATTCAAAGTATATTGTTTCATTAAATCTTGAAAATCTTAAAGCTTATTTATTAATGTAAAATCCACTTTTTCCAAATTAATTCTTTTATTTTTAAAAATTAAACAATAGTATGTTAGGGGATGTAAGTTTATATATACTAACATTCATTTTATAATTGCATAGCCTATACATGGCCAATATTTTTAATAGATACCAAAAGACAAGTTTATATGTCTTTATTTGGATACACAAATAAATGGCTTGCTACCAAAAACACCAAGCACCCAAGTTTCCACTGAAACAAATTTACAGAAATGCCTTAGGTAATACCTTCTCTTTTTGAAGATAAGGAAAGTTTTGCCACTGATTGCCATAAAGCTGAGATTTGAACTTCAGTAGTACTTCAGTGTCCCATAGCTTTGATTTCATATCTTGAACTTCAGAAAAGGCTGTGGGTGCTCATCTTTTCTGAAACAGTACAGTATCTATACTGGCAATATGACAGCTAGCACTCCTGGGTGGTGCACAAATCTCCCCTGAGAAACAGGTCTCAAAATATCCTACCTCTTTGTTTTTAGGGGAACACACATAGGTGGGATTAGCAACATACATTGTAACACAGTTCAGCAAGTGTATGCGTTCTTCAGAAAAGCAAGGAGGGGGATTTGCTCTTTATGTGACAGCGCAGTGGGAATGTATGGAGCTCTGCCTAGGGACAGGTGATGAGCCAGCTGAGAGCTTATGGGTCAGTCTTAGGGGGCAGACCAACATGGGCAATGTCGTGGTGGGTGTCTGCTATAGACTGCCTGATCAGGAAGAAGAAGTTGGCGAGGCCTTCTTCAAAGAGCTAGAAGCAGCCCCACGTTTGCAGGCCCTGCTCCTCACGGGGGACTTGAACCACTCCGGTAACTGCTGGAAGGGCAACACAGCAGGGGACAAGCAATTCGGGAGGCTTAGTATTGATGGAGTTTGTGGTAGTATTGATGACAACTTCCTAACACAGGTGATCAAGGAAACAATGAGGGGAGATGCTGTGCTGGACCTTGTACTTACAAACAAAGAAAATCTGGTCGGGGCTGTGAAGATGGGGGCAGCCTTGGCTGCAGTGACTATGGGATGGTGGAATTCAGGATCCTGAGAGGAGGGGAAAAAGCAAAAGGCAGGATCACAACCCTGGAGTTCAGGAGAGCTGACTTTAGCCTCTTCGGGGACCTGCTTGGAAGAATCTCATGGGATACAGTCCTGGACAGAAGAGGGGTCTAGGAGCATTGGTTGATTTTCAAGGATCATCTCCTCCATGCTCCAGAATGGTCCATCCCAACAAGCAGAAAATCAAGCAAAGGCAGCAGGAGGCCTGAATAAATAAACAAGGAGCTCCTGAAAAAACTGAAACATAAAAAGGAAGCATAAAAGAGGTGGAAGCAGGGATAGGTGACCCAGGAAGAATATAGAGACACTGTCCAAACATGCAGGAGGAAGTGGCTAGAAAAGCCCATCTCGAATTGATTCTGGCAAGGGAAATGACAACAAGAAGGGTTACTACAAGTACTTAAGCAGCAAAAGAAAGGCTAGAGAAGATGTGGGCCCACTGCTGAATGGGGCAGGGGACCTGGTGACAAAGGACATGGAGAAGACCAAGGTAGTCAATGCCTTTTTCACCTCAATCTTTACTGGTAAGACCAGCCTTCAGGAATCCCAGGACCCTGAGACCAGCAGGGAAGGAAGCAAGGAAGACGTACCTTTGGTGGAGGAGGATCTGGTTAGGGAACATTTAAACAAACTGGACATATGCAAGTCCATGGGCCCTGATGGGATGCACACACGAATGCTGAGAGAGCTGGTAAATGTTACTGCAAAGCCACTCTCAAATATCTCTGAAAAGAAGATTGAAAGGTCCCATTTGAAAGGTCATGGAGATCATGGGAAGTTCCTGACAACCAGAAGAAAACAAATGTTACTCCTATCTTCAAGGAGAGGATCTGGGGAGATACAGGCTGGTCAGCCTCAGCTCAATCCCTGGAAAGGTGATGGAGTAAATCCTCCTGGAAGCCATTTTAAAACATATGAAGTACAAGGAAGCGATTGGGAGTAGTCAGCATGGAAATACAAAGGGGAAACCACATATAACCAACCTGATAGCCTTCTATGACGAGATGTCTGGCTTAGTGGATGAAGGAAGAGCTGTGGATGTTGTTTATCTTAACTTTAGGAAGGCTGTTGGCACTGTCTTGCATAACATGCTCATAGATAAACTGATGAAGTATGGGCTAATTAAATGGACAGTGAGGTGGACTGAAAACTGGCTGTACTGTCAGAGGATGGTGATCAGCAGCACGAAGTCCAGCTGGGTACCAGTCACTAGTGGTGCCCCCCAGGGGTCAACACTGGGGCCAAGACTGTTTAACATCTTCATTAATGACCTGGATGATGGGACCAACTGGGACAAATACTGTCATGCACCATCACACACTGGGGACCAATTGGCTGCAAAGCAGCTTTGCAGAAAAGGCCCTGGCGGCCCTGGTGGACAGCAAGTGGAACACAAGTCACCAATGTGTCCTTGCAGCAAAGAAGGCCAACAGCATCCTGGGTGCATTAGGGGGAGGGTCACCAACAGTAGAGAGAGGTGATTCTTCCCCTCTATGCATCACTGATAAGATGACATCTGGAGGGCTGTGTTCAGTTCTGGGCTCAGGACAAGAAAGACACGGACTTACTGGAGCAAGCCGAGAGAAGGGCCATGAAGATGATTAAGGGATTGGAGCATCTGTCATACAAGCAGAGGCTGAGAGAGCTGAGATTGTTTAGTCTGGAAAAGAGAAAGATCAGGGGGCCTCCATAAATATATGTGAGGGAGTAAAAAGGACAGAGCCAGACTCTTCTCAGTGATGCCCCATGAAAGGACAAGAGGCACGGGACACAAACTGAAATGCAGGGAATTTCATTTAAAAAAAAGAAGGTTTCTTTATTGTGAGGGTGATCAAACACTGCAGCAGGTTGGCCAGGCAGGTTGTGGAGTCTCCATCTTTGGAGCAACCTGCTGCAGCTGACTCTGCTTTGTGCAGAGGGTTGGATCTCCAGAGGTCCCTTCCAGCATCAGCCATTCTGTGATTCAGTGAAACCAGCCCATATTTCACTGGGAAACCAACCCATACTTCAGAAATTTCACTGAGAGTACAGAAATGTTTCCATAGGTGTACCTTACTCCCATTGCTACTCCTCAGCAATTGTGTGGGCTGGGTCCCAGACTTACTAATGTGTACATATTTCACCACAGTTTTCAACCTTGATTAAAAACATCATTCCTGATCGTCTGTGAATGACAAGTGAAAACACTTATCAGTCCTTCCCCTGTCAAACAAACAGAAGTGACTGCTGTATAAATCATACAAAAATGCACCAATACATTAGAAGCATTAGAAGTCACAAATCCAATAATGAAAAAGGTAATTGAAATTCCAAAAGGAAATTGATTACCTAACTATATAAATTTTGAAAGAAGTGACCAAGAATTCAGGCATCCCAGAAACAGAATACTCAAATTCATATGTCTCCTCGTTTTAAAGGTTGAAATCAGCTGATCTGCTTAAAAGGAAAGACAGAAAAACATGCAAGGGTTAGGGTATGCATGGTTATCCATTTAATATATGGTTTTCCTGCATTTTAGTTTTGAGCTGACCACTAAGTAGGAATGATCTTAGCTATTTTAACATTGCTTTTTTCTTTTTTTTTAAATAATAAGTTCTACTCTACTAAGTACCTTAATACTCTACATATTAAATACATGCCCTATCAAGCATGTAAAAAGTCACCAACATATTATGTAAAAGTCTGTTAGAAGTCAAAAACTGAAAAAGAATCTTTCAAAAATATCAGTCTTATGACGCATTTAATTTTTCTTTATGAGATTATGGAACTTACTACTACATAATTTTCTAAAAAATACATTAATATAGATTGCTATGTCCTTTATTGCATACTATGTTCACTTATATACTCATTAGTACTTAATTCATTCTCACTGTTTGCCATTACAGTAAACAATAGGATCTATCATCTGTTTTAATGGAAAATCCATCTGTTTTTACTTTTCAGTAGTTGTTTTACTTGGCATAAGTAGTCTGTCAAATATAAACAGAATGTAGGCTATAGTATGATGCAGCACTATATAACAACAGGCTTGAAATAAAGAGATCATAGAATTAATAATTAAAATAACTAGTACTTATTTAAAAGAAAAAAGTAACCCAATCTAGTCTGCCTTCACCTTAAAGTAATTAGTTTGTATTACCTTCTTGCTATTGATAGAAGTCAGTTGTGACTTGACTTGGAAGACCAGATGATATTTTAAAATACCCCAGATGGATCATACTGCATGAACAGTTTAATTTCTGCAAGGAAATGCTGACTATTTTATTTCTCTTGTTACTCTCTTTCATGGTAGATTTTAAATCTCTCAAATTCTTAATGTTCCTACTTTGTAATTATCAAGAATAACAAATGTTTGTTCTTTCTCAGACAAAAAAAATTTGTTTCTGCTAAACACAAAGCAACTTTTGGGTGCAGATAACAATAAACTAATTTTGCATTGTATCATAGAAATACCACTGTTCACCATAGAGAAAACTAAGCAATACTGCTTTAAAATATCCAGAATGGAATCTAGGACTAAAGATTCATATTCTGATCCAGATAAGTTCTCCTTAACCCCCTACTCCATTCTTCACTGGTTGTATTGTTTCACAGAATCACAGAATCACAGAATCGCTGAGGTTAGAAGGGACCTCCGGAGATCATCTAGTCCAACTCCCCTGCTCAAGCAGGGTCACCTAGAGCACATTGCACAGGATTGCATCCAGGCGCGTTTTGAATATCTCCAGAGAAGGAGACTCCACCACCTCTCGGGGCAACCTGTTCCAGTGCTCTGTCACCCTCACAGTGAAAAAGTTTTTCCTCATGTTCAGATGGAATTGTCTGTGTTTCAGTTTGTGCCCACTGCCTCGCGTCCTGTCACTCGGCACCACTGAAAAGAGTCTGGTCCCATCCTCTCGACACCCTCCCTTCAGATACTTGTACACGTTGATAAGATCTCCTCTCAGCCTTCTCTTCTCCTCCAGGCTAAACAGGCCAAGCTCTCTCAGCCTTTCCTCATAAGAGAGATGCTCCAGTCCCCTAATCATCTTTGTAGCCCTTCGCTGGACTTGCTCCAGTAGTGCCACATCCCTCTTGTACTGGGGAGCCCAGAACTGGATGCAGTACTCCAGATGTGGCCTCAGCAGGGCTGAGTAGAGGGGGAGAATCACCTCCCTCGACTTGCTGGCAACACTCTTCCTGATGCAGCCCAGGATACCATTGGCCTTCTTGGCCACAAGGGCACATTGCTGCCTCATGCTTAACTTGGTGTCCACCAGCACTCCCAGGTCCTTCTCAGCAGAGCTGCTTTCCAGCAGGTCAACCCCCAACCTGTACTGGTGCATGGGGTTATTCCTCCCCAGGTGCAGGACTCTGCACTTCCCTTTGTTGAACTTCATGAGGTTCCTCTCCGCCCACCTCTCCAGCCTGTCCAAGTCTCTCTGAATGGCAGCACAGCCCTCTGGTGTATCCGCCACTCCTCCCAGTTTTGTATCGTCAGCAAACTTGCTGAGGGTGCACTCTGTCCCTTCATCCAGGTCATTGATGAAGAAGTTGAACAAGGCTGGACCCAGGACTGACCCCTGGGGGACACCACTAGCTACAGGCCTCCAACTAGACTCTGTGCCACTGATCACAACTCTCTGAGCTCTGCCATTCAGCCAGTTCTCAATCCACCTCACTGTCCACTCATCTAACCCACACTTCCTGAGCTTGTCTATGAGGATGCTATGGGAGACAGTGTCAAAAGCCTTGCTGAAGTCTAGGTAGACAACATCCACTGCTCTCCCCTCATCTACCCAGCCAGTCATTCCATCAGAGAAGGCTATCAGATTGGTTAGGCATGATTTCCCCTTGGTGAAGCCATGCTGACTACTCCTGATCACCTTCTTTTCCTTCACATGCTTGGAGATGGCTTCCAGGATGAGCTGCTCCATCACCTTTCCAGGGATGGAGCTGAGGCTGACTGGCCTGTAGTTCCCTGGGCTTCTTGCCCTTTTTGAAGACTGGGGTGACATTGGCTTTCTTCCAGTCCTCAGGCACCTCTCCTGTCCTCCATGACCTTTCAAAGATGATGGAGAGTGGCTTAGCAGTAATGTCTGCCAGCTCCCTCAGCACTCGTGGGTGCATCCCATCAGGGCCCATGGATTTGTGGGTGTCAAGTTTGCTTAAATGATCTCTAACCCACTCCTCCTCCACCAAGGGAAAGTCTTCCTCTCTCCAGACTCTCTCTTGCCTCCAGGATCTGGGGTTCCTGAGGGCTGGCCTGAGCAGTAAAGACTGAAGCAAAGAAGGCATTCAGTAACTCTGCCTTCTCTGTATCCTTCGTCACCAGGGCACCCACCCCATTCAGCAAAGGGCCCACATTTTCCCTAGTCTTCCTCTTGCTGCTGATGTATTTGAAGAAGCCCTTCTTGCTGTCCTTGACATGCCTTGCCAGATTTAATTCCAAACGGGCCTTAGCCTTCCTCGTCACATCCCTGCATACTCTGACAACTTTCCTATATTCCTCCCAAGTGGCCTGTCCCCTTTTCCACTTTCTGTATACTTCCTTCTTCTGGTTGAGTTTTGCCAGGAGCACCTTGCTCATCCATGCAAGTCTCCTGCCTCCTTTGCTTGACTTCCTACTCATAGGGATGCACCGCTCTTGAGCCTGGAGGAAGTGATGTTTGAATATTAACCAGCTCTCTTGAACACTCCTTCCTTCTAGGGCCCTCACCCATGGGATTACTCCAAGTAGGTCCCTGAAGAGGCCAAAGTTTGCTCTCCTGAAGTCCAGGGTTGCGATCTTACTTGGTGCCCTGCTGCCTCCTCGCAGGATCCTGAACTCCACCATCTCATGGTCACTGCAGCCAAGGCTGCCCCTGACCTTCACATCTTCCACCACTCCTTCTTTGTTTGTTAGTACGAGGTCCAGCAGCACACCTCTCCTTGTTGGCTCCTCCACCACCTGTGTCAAGAAGTTGTCACCAATGCTCTGCAGGAACCTCTGGGACTGTTTGTGCCTAGCTGTGTTGTCTTTCCAGCAGATATCAGGGTGGTTGAAGTCCCCCATGAGAACCAGGGCCTGGGATCGTGAGGCTACTTCCAGCTGTCTGTAGAAGGCCTCATCGACTTCCTCATCCTGATCAGGTGGCCTGTAGTAAACACCCACCACAGTGTCACCCAGGCTAGCCTGCCCTTTGATCCTTACCCATAAGCTCTCGACTCGCTCTTCATCCACCCCTAGGCACAGCTCAATACATTCCAGTTGCTCTCTCACATAAAGAGCAACTCCACCACCTCGCTTTCCTGGCCTGTCTTTCCTAAAAAGCACGTAGCCATCCATGACAGCACTCCAGTCATGCGAGCTATCCCACCATGTCTCTGTAATGGCAATGAGATCATGGCCCTGTGACCGCACACAGACCTCTAGTTCTTCCTGTTTGTTCCCCATGCTGCCTGCATTGGTGTACAGGCATTTCAGGGAGGTGATCGAGCATGCAGGTTTCCCAGGAGGGGTAAAAGAGGGTCCTCCATAGCCACATCCCATGCGCACTTCCCTGGCTGCATTCACCTGTTGGAGGCATCCTGACTTGAGCTGTCTTTTGCCAACTACCCTGTCACTATAACTCTCCCCTTCCCCCATCTTTCCTAGTTTAAAGCCCTCCTTACCAGGTTGGCCAACCTGTTGGCAAAGACCCGCGTGCCCTGCCTCGTGAGGTGGATCCCATCTCTCCCCATCAGTTGTCGATCTTCAAACAGGGTCCCATGGTTGTAGAAAACAAAACCCTGTTGCCAACACCAGCGGCACAGACAGTCGTTAACCTGGAAAGTCCGTCTCCTCCTCCTCTCATCCATCCCCCTCACTGGCAGGATCGAGGAGAAGATGACCTGGGCTCCGAGACCCTCGACCACCATCCCCAGAGCTCTGAAATCCTGCTTGATGGTCTCTAGTTTGCCCTTGGTGTCATTGGCGCCCACATAGAAGAGCAGCAGTGGGTAATAGTCCGAAGCATGGACAAGCCTTGGCAGTCTTTCCATGACATCTCTCACACAAGCCCCCGGCAGGCCACAAACCTCTCTAGAGCTGAGGTCAGGTTGGCAGATAGATGCCTCCGTCCCCTGCAGCAGGGAGTCCCCCACAGCAATCACCCGCCGCTTCTTCCGGGCGTTCCGACAGGGCACAGGGTCTGTTGTCCCAGGTACTTCCCTTGCAGCCATGCCCATCTCCTCCTCATCCTGGAGGGCACTAAACCTGTTCTTCAGCTTCAGGTCTTCAGGAGGAGTAGGAGCCTTTCTCCTCCCACCAGCAGTGACCAGTTTCCAGCCTTCTTCTACGATGTTATGATGTACCGTTTCACACGGCACAGAGCCCTCTGGCAACTCCACTGCTGCAGGGGTTTGGGACTCCTGGAGCTGCACAGTCTCTGAGAATACCCTGTCTATCTCTTGCTCTGCTTCTCGGATGCTGCGCAGCCTACTGACCTCCTCCCGTAACTCCCTTACCTGACGACACAACTTGCCAACAGCAGCACACCTCCTGCAGGAGAGCTGGCTGCCAGCCCAGGCCTCCTGGAGAGGCCCCAAGCACTCCCTGCAGCCTGAGACCTGTAGAGCCGCATCTACTGTCAGAGGGTCGGTCTGGGTCGCAGCCTCTGACACAGCAACTCCAACAGCCACTGGGGAACATGCTGTGCGGCGTGTCACGACCATACTTGAGGAAATGTACACCACAGGGAACAGAAACAAAGGTTCCTTCGTGCACCCTTCTGCACGAACTGCTGTATCTGTTAGCTGCGCTCTAGAAGCTGCGCTCTAGGCCTGGCTCTTATATAGGCCTCTCCCTAGCACTGCCTAAGAGGGTGCTTGACCGCCCTAATCAAGGGCCACTGGGATCAAAGGCCCCAACTCCCTCTGGTCAGGGCAACCAAGAGAGCTCGTTAGCAGCAGCCACTCCTAGCTAGAGCTTTTCCCAGGAGCTTTTCCCAGGAGAAGTCAAGGCCTCCTGCAGTTGTCCTTGCCTAGCTTCCCCTTTCCTGTTCACAGCAATCACCTTCTAGGTCCTCGGGGGTCCTCAGAAAGCCCACAACTTCCAACAAGATCCTCAAGTTCTAGTCAGAGCCCAACCACTGCTATTTCATCTATTTCAGAGATGCTGGGGTCCAGGCAGTTGCACAGAAGTGGGGTAAAATTCCATCCTCACTTTGTCAGACATACAGAGCTAGCAATGTATCTCAATGTTCATGAGATCCCTGCCACAGTGAGCAACTCTCTACATATTCCTGTCTCCTCTCCAGACACTGTAGAAGTTAAAATATTCAAGCGCAGCTGTAACCCCTTCTAGCAAGTGCAGACCAAAAGAATCAGGGACCTGCCATCTACAATAGCTAATGAAAAAAAGTGTGTTGGGGAATTACTACCAAGGAGACTTTTCATCTTGATGGGTAGGGATTTTTCTCTGATTCTACACTGAATTATTTAACAGTTATAGCAAATTTCAGACTGCTTGATCAGATTCAGTTTCTTCAGTTGTCAAGGGAGCACTTTTTCAGTCATTCTGGGATACTGTGGAAGTTGCCACTTTGTCTGCTTGAGGAGTTTGCCAAAAATCCCAGCAGTAGAGGAAATGAATTGGCAGGTACTCAGTGAAAGGAAAGACATATCACAGAAGACATAGAGGGTCCTTATGGACAGCTGACTGCACCAACACAGCTCCGTGCCCTGTGCCAGATGTGCAGCAAATTTTTGGAATTACCAGAATGTATATTTTTGCCCCCAAATATATACCATTTAGCAACAAAAATAGATTGTACATGAAACACAAAATGAACTCTCAGAAAACTATGCAAGAGTATTTCTACGCTTTGATAGCTTTCTTTTCACTTACCTGAGGTCCCCAAAGTCCTTTAGGGCCAAATGGACCTTCCAGTCCCTATGTTTAAAAAAAGGAAGGACAGATATGAAATAATTTAATTGATTAATATTTGTTAATATTTTGGTTAAATTAATAAAATAAAAAAAAATCCAACATTAATTCCAGTTTAATAAAAAATAACATTTTAAACAATATGCCAATATTCTGCATTGAAATACTCTGAACCATCATCCTGGTGTAACAAACCAAGTCTTTTGTAGCCCTTTATAGACCTGCTTAGTTCATTATAGTTTCTGATACTTCATAGATGGCAAATGCTTGTTTCATCATTATCTTTTACAGAGTAACTAACAAAGTTTTTATAATCCCACCACATAGATTCTATGTCAAGCTTTCTTGGCTGCTTTTTTTACATTCAGAAGGCCTTCAAAATATGCCCTGAATAATTTCCTTTTATCTGATAAGACATTTCACTTAGTCTCCTAACAGCTTCTTATAAGTCTGTTTAAGACTTATTTCTCTCTTGAATGATGTTTCAATTTTTATCTATAATTCCCTTGTCCCTTAAGAGATGTTACAACCCCCTGGGGATGCTCAAAGTTTTTTATGCTTTCCGTGTTTTACCACATCACTGACTACTGTTTCTTTCCTTTGACAGAACTAATTGGCTGCCTTTGAGCTCTTTATTGAAGTAATTTGTTTAATGACTGCTCTCTAGGTATTTACAAACATTTGTATATTGTCTTCAATACATTATATATAATGTAATGAATAATATTCAGAAATACTATAGACAAAATTTCATTATGATTCACATGACAAATCTGAGCAATGACAAGAATACCCATTTTTCAGTATTTTGTATATTACTTACAGAAGTATAATCCTGGCCGTTTTGAGTTTATCCTACATGTTTAGATAACAAGGGCTCAACTGTTCTTCCCCGAGCATGACTCTGAAGCCTACGAAGTCAAACGACTACTCCTGTTTGGCATCTATGGGGCTACAATTAAATTCTATATCCACTTGTAATTCCCTTCACAGGTCACATTCAAAAACAAAGATAAAGCAACGGATGCATCTAGAGAGCATGCATAGAACACATCTGTATCATTACTAACAGGCTGGATACCACTCCCTTTTATTACGGTTACCCAATACATCATACTTAAGACTCTGGTTTTGGTTGTTTATAGTTTTATGAAATTTCAAAGATGTAAACTGAAACTATTCATGCCAGATGTCTTTCTGTCTAAGTTTTAGCCAGAATAATTCAGTCATTTCCAAAAGTGAGGCTAACAAAGAGCATGTGTTCTTCTTTGGTTAAAAGCATTATTTTTAAAAATCTGTTTCCTTAATGTTCCTCCAATGTTTTGGAGCAACAGCGTATACTTTGGAGAGTATAGCACTTAGGGGAGGAGAAAGAACGGAACTTGCTGTAGTTCTGATACTGAAATTTGGCCAAATTGTAAGCCTTTGAAAAATGCAATTTGCACACTGCCATAAAACACTTAGATTCTAGTAGCTAAATTTCCAGAAGGTTCCATCTGTGCTGTGCATCCTCTAGCCCTGGAGTTGAGAAGAATTTTCCACATGAATCCCAACGCAAGAAATGAAAGCAGAGAATCTCTCTCATGCTCCGAGGCCTGGCTTCATCCCTTTTAACATGAGGTACCTGGGAATCCTAAATTAAGAGCCTGGTCTCTCAAAGCTCCATACAGAACCAATGGAGAAAGACACTCACTTCAAACATAATTCATGTGGGATTTCTCTGTTGCCTCCTGGAAAGTATACAGCATCTAGGCTCTTTAGTTACTGAGGCAAAGAAATTTATTTGGTGAAACAGGACATATCTATGGCTGAAAACCATTCCAGGCTCTGGCAGTACATAGGAGAAACAGTTCTGATTCAAAATCAGAATACAAGAGTACAATAGCTTGCACCAAGGGTCACATTTTGGACAGACCCTGATGGTAGGTTGGAAAAAGAAACTGGAATTGAGAGCTGTTGTTTATGTTAGTGGAAAAAGGAGATAAGGAAAGAAAAGGAAAACAGAAATAAAAGTCTGCTGTTGGTAGAACATAGAAGCACAAGCCAGAATTAAAAATAAATAAATAAATAAAGCATATCTCAGGAGAATGCAACTGGGAAAAAAGCGCGGGAATGGGGAAAAGAACTTGGAAAGAAAGAATCTGCAGGGACAAATGCAAAAAGGGTTGAAAACAAAGGCGACAACCAGTCTGTCTTCCGAGGTTCATATTCCTCTGTAGAGCTTGAAATCAGATTCAAAATTCCAATATTTCTCATCCCTCCCTAGTACTAACCAGTCAACATAAATGATGACAACCTGCTCTTGCTATCTTTTACTATGTCAGCTCAAGAGGTAATGTCTGGGTGAAAGATTTCAAATCTTACCTAGGATCTGATCTTAATGAAGTCAGTGTTTTCATTTGTGGGTATATCTCTACCATTACCACTTCCTTGTGATATATGAGCTTTGTTTTTCTGAAGTATCCCTTCAAAGATTTTGAAGTACTGCATACTTTGCATCATGCAAAATGTTTTAATTAAAAGTGCAACTTACTCTCCCCCGGTGTTCCACATTCTCCTCTTTCACCCTATAAAAAGCATTAAAACATTATATGTTTGAAGGATTTCTTTAAATAATTTTTGTATTTAAATATGATTTTAATACAATTTTTAAGGATTTTTATTTTTCCTAATAATTTAAATCTTTTAAATAAATTTATATATTTTTTAAATGTTTTAACATGTTCTTGCAATTCAAAAATTGTGGTAAGCAGGGAAGACTTAGTTCAGCACTGAAGATAATTCACTGTACTTAAGACATGTAACTATTTTCCCTGGAGAAGCACAAAATAACAACACCTACAGAGTTAAAGAATAACATATGTTGTAATATAAACACAAAATATGAGTTTCTTTTTTAGGCCAAGCTCCCTTTGGACAATCCCTCTCTCTAGGTTTATGTAACAAGCTAATTACCATGGTATTCGTGGTCTTTGTTTGAATGAAGGTCGTGAGGCTGTTTCCACAGCATGAACACAAATAACTTATTCAACAAAATATTTAACAAAAACAGAGTCTTCCTGGAAATGAAATTCCACAAAATTGGTTACAACAAGGGACTAAGGAAAAGCTTGTGTCTGCAAATGAAAATCCATATTACTATAAGGACTCAAACAATTACTTTTACTGCGATGATACAACTTTCCTTAGTGTTTTTATGATCATACCTTTTCTTTTTTACAGCCAGGAAGTCCCAATTTAAAAAAAAAAAAGGAAGGAAAGAATCCAAAGAATCATTATTATAAGTGATAGGGAAAGTCTACTTAAACATTCTGATTAATGTTAATGAAACAAACTTACTTCAAAGAACATTAATCTATCTTTTTCAGGTTTGGTGGTATGCTTTTTATGATAAAAGTTGCTGCTGTGCAAATCTGTCTTTTACCAGAAAATGCTACCACTGCTTTTCTGAGAGATGCAATCTACTTTTGTTCAATTATTAAATCAGATTATATGTGTGTTTAGACCATTGTCAATCTCTTTGACTATAGCTCTTCAAGAGTTCAAGCTGGGGGAATGTTAGCATTCCATACACATGGAAAACTTACTTTTGCAAGACTGATGTAATCTTTGATTCTGTACGGGCTCTGAGAGCATTCCTCCTGGGGGGGTTTGCCTGCCTGGGCTCAGGGTCGGCTTAGAGACAGTGCAGCTGAGGCCCCTTTCCTCTGGTGACTGTGGGGAGTGGCTCCCAGACAGTGCTGCAGGGAGACTCAGCATGGGCTGACACCAGCCCACAGGAGCCGCTTTAAGCTGAAGCTCTAGAGTTTGGCCCTGCCCGAGCTATAGCTCTCACTGCGTCACAGCCCTGCCCGTGCCTGGCCATGGATCCCACCGACCTGGACCTAGACCTTGACTGTGGACTGATTTTCCAGCTTGACCCCGAAATGACTTGCCTTGTCACTATGGACTTGCCTGGCAATCACCAGGCTGTGGCTGATCCTGGTTATTATCACCAGACCTGATCCTGACCCTGACTGGCCTTCTTGGCTTGACCTCAGACCTGCCTCATCACTATGGACCTGCCTGGTGATAGGACTCTTGGCTGATCCCAGCTGCCACCCTCAGGCCTGCCCTGCTATCCTCACTGAGGGACCATGGGACAGGCCCTGGCTGGCGAAGCCTTTGCCTTGCCAGATGGATTATCACCCTCAGCTCCCAACTTCCTGTCCCATAGGAAGCTGTCGGTCCTCATTGGTCCTGAAAAATTCTGCTTATGTTTCTGTGTCACAAGTAAACAGCCTACAATGTTACTTCAAACTTTCCTGTTGTCACTACTGTTCCAAATCAAGAGAGTATTTAAGCACATCATCAGCTACAAGGCACATGAAGAACAGCTGTTCTGAATACAGATGTTTTTTCCAAAAAAGATTTAGTTTAGTATAACTAGTGGTATGAAACATCTGTGCAAAACTGAAAAAACACATCTTACTCTTAAGAAGGAAACATACATACCTCTTGACCTTTTTCTCCATATTCTCCTTCCTTACCCTGCAAAGCACCAAGGAACAGTATAAAAATATGCACTAATCCCTTATAAACTTGTACCTGACCTTGGATATACTACTTGAGAAATCAGCACCCTTTTTCCTTCTTTAAAGTGATTACCATTTTCTGTCATTATCAAGAATATACAGTTATATATATATAAATATATATATATACAACAAAAATAGGTATGATACGGGTGGCTGGGATCAGAAGTCCCAGTCCTGCAAGCTGCTCTGTATTAGCAATTCCCTGTATTTGCACAAAGATTCTTTGAGTATAATAACGTTCGGATAATGTAAAGGTTTCCCGTTCTATAACTGGAGTTGGGGGGGAGGGAGGGAAGAGTAGGTGTTTTAGAGTGAACCAAAAACTGCCAAATAATTTAGCTCCTGAGTTTGGTCACAGTCTCTTCATTGTCCACTGCATGTTTATTAGCTCATTCTCAAAGGTCTGTTTCAGAGTGAACCCAACCCATTAGTACTCTTCAAGAAGACCTGACGTGCGAGTCCTAGCAACAGTTTGCATCAGGGACCATTACCTACAGCCAGTTGTCTGAGACAAGGCCAAATATAGTCCTTCCACCTACGTAATCCCTAAACTCTATCCTAGGATGTCTCATGCCCTCATCTACCCAAAAGAGCCTCTGGGTATGCCTCAGAACATGCAATACATATCTTCTGTATCATGCTGTGACATCATAACTCTTTTGAGACGTAACAGCTCAGGGTTTTTTTGAGCGACCAGAGAGATCAAGGTGCTTATCCATTCCAGGTCCCAAAATTCTGAGGCCTCCCACTCCCTCCCAAGTGTAAGCCATGGCAATACTTCAAATTTTGATGTAGTGATAGCTACAGAAACACTACCTGAGAAAGAATCCTGAAAACACAGAAACAAAGTTGAATATCATGTTGCAATATGTTGATGGCTGAGCTATTCCTTTAAACAAACTGTAACTATTTTTAAGTCTGTTCCACCAAATCCTCCTAATATCAAATGTTGACCTCTATGATAAATTTGAGTATCTAAATATCTTCCCAAATAAATATATACTCACAGGAGGGCCTGGCATTCCAGGACTTCCCTTCTCACACACACAGGGCTTCAGTTCACACTTAAGAATTAACAGAAACATTTGGAGCATTCTGAAGCATCTTTAAAAATACTTTTTCTAGTACATAGGTTAAATGAAGCATTTTACTAATGCAGTCAACAAATGATCTTACAAAATGAATCTTCTGTATAATAAACACAATTCTACACAGCAAAATCTCCATTAAAACAATCCCAAACTCTGTATCAGGCTTCCAGTTCTGTCACACAGTATGAATAAAACAAGCATTTTGAACAGTCAAGGATTATCTACCTCTTCCTTTTGAGCCAAATAAAATGCTGAATTTTAATTAGGCAAAAAAGGATGTAGCTAGAATACCAGTCCTATTCCACTTTGGAAAGAAAAGGTTTTTCCTGTACAGCCAAAATTATTCATTCTCACTGCTTGGGTACTCCTAGTGAGAGTGCTGTATGGAAGTTAAATCAAACAATGATCCTACAGAAATGCTTGGGGCAGATCTGGGCAGGTTGCAGCCACTCTTTCCTGCAGTGAGTAGTATTTTATTCCTCAGGTGGTCCGAATGACACCAATGAACACAGGCGAGTAGGAGGAATTACCCAGTAGAAGTAAAGGTAGGAGGATCTGGATGAACAACAGTATCGAAAGACATCTGCATTTTGATAGTGATGTAAAAAATTCTTTCAGGCAAGAGAAAGCAGAAGGTAGGGTTCTGATACAGCTGAATGACTCTGATAACGGTTATCAGTCATACTGATATCTGACAGCAGTAACAATTTATAAAACTCACCTGTGCAGTAAGTCCTCCTGAAAAGGAAAAGGAAGAAAGAATACATTAGCTTGATAATAGATGTGATAGATCTATTTTTTTAATCAGATTGCTTTCACAGGCTGCAGTATTTTCAAGGCAAATGGCAAATAAAGTGAAAAGCACTAACCTTTACATAGTTTTTAGAATAATTAATAGTTACTCAGTAATGTTGCACATATTATAAAAGACTGATTCACCAACATGAGAAAGCATTGCACAATATATCCTTTTATGAACAGACTGTAAATTGAAAATAAAACATTGAAGTATCACACTAAACAATACATACAAATTAACACCAGGAAAGATTTAGGAAAGGGAATGAGAGAGATACTGATAAGACTTGTAGGGAAAAAGACAGACGTATGGCACTTCTTCAGATCAACTGTACTGCACACAGCAGGAGTTTTGAGTCACCAGATATGGAAAGAACCACAGCATAACACCCCTCTAAAGTCCCTATCAGAAGCAAAGTGGCCCACCAGCATATGAAATCTGGACACCAGTGCACTTTCCACTAGACTTTTGGGTGCAGGTGCGAGTACCTGCTGCTGGCTGTGCTTTTACAGAGCTAGGTATGTTCAGAATAGGGGCAAAATAACTGGGTATCTTCAGTCTGTTAACCACAAATTAGTTGCAAGATCTGTATCAAGTCTTTTGACACTTAGCACTTGGAGAATTGTGCATATGCCAAGAGGCAGCAGTGATCAGTGGACACAGCCCACAGTAATCTTTCCTTTGCCTAGGAAAGTTCAGATACCTCCAGAATTAGGCAGAAGTTTAAAACATCTGAAGTTTGGCCTTGGACACCTACAGAGAATAATTCACTTTCAACATACCCTGCAAATCTAGTTCTTTAAAAATGCAAACAGCTATCTTATTGCTGTATGTTTCTATGTTAGCAATACAAACTACCACTGACTGAAGGAATAAGAAATGTAGAACTGGTCCAGTAGGAGAATCACTGCAGATCAAGTGTAGCTTGTCTGTCCTGACCCTTGAACTGGAAACAGCTCCTCTCCCACTCATTTACTAGCCTGCAAACCTCTACTATGTTACCTACCAAAGTAAACTGTAATTGTCACTGTTAGGAAAGAAGAAAGTGTAGCCTTTCTAGCTACTTACCAACTTTGTTGTCATCTCATCCATCAGATGAAGATCATCCAGGAACAGAAAAGGTAAAAGAAAGTTAGAAGATATCAAATGTAGTTTTTCTGCACTGGCCCTTTTCTTAGAAAGTCCAATGGTAAAAAAAAAAGGTCTTCCAAAATTTCTAGCTGCTGCGACTACACCCTGGACATTTGGACTGTTTGGATGATCCACACCATCAGTCATCAAAAAAGCCATTTTCACACTTCCCTTATGACTTTCAGTTTTAAAGAGTTGAGTAGCATTGGAAATTGCATAATAGGAATAGATGCCATGGCCAATAAAACTCATACTCTTGATTTTCTCTTTAAAATTCTGCACATTTTTCCAAGCTGTAAAGGGATGATCAGTGCTGATTGTGCTGCTGAACTGCATACTTGCCAGTTTGACATTATATTTCTGAGATTTAACTTGTTTCATCAACAAAACGTTGTCAAGTAATTCTGAGCTTTCAGCAATCCATTTTTTTCATTTTCTGAGTTGTCCAAGATAAATACTGTATCAATGAGATACGTATCACCTGTAATAGAACAAAAAGTTGCAGAGATGCATCAATGAACATTATATAAACTTGTGCCCTAGAATTTAGATAACTCACTGGACCATTTCTAGCCTTGTATCTTCCTCCTTTCTCCCACTAAATCACCTCTTTCTGCAAAAAGTAATGGTGATTAAATTCTGCTCAAAATTACATCCTTATAAATTTATCACAGCAAGTCATCCATGCTCGATTAAAACCACGCATACCAAAGGCCTAAGTTCTCTTAGCCCTAAATTTACATGACAGGTTGTTCAGCAAATTAATTCAGTAAAAATTATGAGCATTCTCATAATTTCCCAATGTGAAAAATAGTGATTAAGTTTCATCTATGTTCATTTGAAATTATATAAATGCAGGTATAAACAGTGGAACATAGTGCAATACACACATTACTGTCTACTGAAAAAAACAAAATTGTTTTTACCTGGACAGTCATCTTTCTGTATCAGAGCATTTGGCTTTTGTATTTTCTTTCTGGTTTGTCCATAAACCATTTGGGGCGTGAAGACAGCCAAAAGCATAAAACAGCAAGCTTAATTTTTTAACCACACAGTGATTCTGACCCAGAATCAGATGATTTACTCCTCCTTTTAAAGGAAAGTATAGGTACTTTGATAACAAGCAAATATATAGAGACACATACTCTATATGCAGAACTGAGCATTCCATTGAACATATTTTGGATTCTACTCAGAAGAATAACACATATAAAATAGTGACAACTTACTAATTACAAGTAGGAAATCACAGCAACCAGCACAATCTCAGCTGTAGCTCATCTATAGAGCTCTTTGAGAGAAAATGCAGGTTGAACACACATGTTTTTTCCTATTATATTTTTTAAAGACTATCTAACTTTCAGTTCTAAGATAGGCAGATGATACCTCTATTATTACCGTAGTATCAATAGCAGAAACAAAAAATATTTTTCAAAAGCTGTTACTAACAAATAAACTGAATTTACTGTACATATTTCTAAACTGAACTTTATACATGGATTTACTTTCAAGTTTACAAAGCTGAGTGCACATTCTCTTTTTCTTTAGAGGCACTGGTTCACATGTGAAATTCTAAGTCTTAATACCTTATGAACTCTTAGTAACCAGGTATACAAAATTATTTGGAAAATAAAAAATACTAGTCAATATGGTAACTAATTTCTACAATATAGATTCCCAAATACACTAATCCCCAAAACTGCCAAGACCTTAAGAGTAGATAATTTCAAATAACATCAAAATTACACAATGAATTAGCAGTATGATAAACATCTTTATTAAACATGTTTTGAGTATTTTTTCAGTAGCTACAAATTTATTTATATTTTTCTGAGAAGATAAAAAGGAAAAATACACCAAACAAAAGAGTAATACAACTAGAATTAACATGAGCAACATGTATATTTTACTGTTTCTGTACAGTACTCATATAATTTCATTTGTGAAAAATGCTCTAAACTATTAATTTCTTACCTTCCAATGCATTTAAGCAGCAAAACAAAGACCAAACTTCAAGTGACAAGATGACTTGAAAATACGTTTTTATAGGACAAATAAGTAAATGAATAGCCTCTCTGCTTATAATGAAGATTACCTTGCTTATGAATCCCTTTGGCACTGTATTCATGTTTTGTTAATCAAAATTGAAACTAGGGGTTAGGCATTTAGCCAAACTTACATATCTGGGTGAAATAAGAAGTCATTTGTTTAAGGGACAATATCCATGAAATATTGTCAGTGCTTTCTTAACTTCAATTACCACATTTATAGATGCAAACTCTACTTATCAATAACCCCTATTGGCACTTATGTCTTTTTCGGCCATAACATGCATTTTTTCCCTGCTGATGCACTGAAAAATACTTGATAAGTGCTGGCCAGCTCAAAGGACCATCAACTTTCTATTCTGGAGCACCCTACATGCCATCTGTGCCCAATATGCTAAGGAGTATAATTATATCGTTTAAGTTTCCCCCCCCCCAAAAAAAAAAAACCCAAAAACCAGAGAAGAGAAGCAGACTGCATCATTTAAATGCCAAAAGAGATTATTCTTCTGTTATGACCATGTATGTATTACATGACAAAATTTCAGCAACTGATTCCAGCACCATATCCTTAAAATATGTAAATAAAATAAACATTTCTTTTAGTTGATTTAAAGAGTTCCAGTGTTGGAGAATAATACCATATCTTTGACATCTGTTCCAGGGATTATTTCTTCCTCAAAATGTGTACCTAATATTCTGCCAGAACACATCAAGAGCCATGGGCTCCTATGGTGCCTTTATCTGCAAAGCCTCTAGTATCAGCCCTCTATTCATAAGTATTAACTGATAGAACTGATCAGAGAATATTTTTCCACACAGAAAATGCCCAAACTTTTTAGGTGTGTTTTGGTTTGTTTTCTGAAGAACTCTGACTTCAAAGATACATCACTGCAAGTACTTCAGAGGGATTTTAGGTCACTTGTCATCTTCCATCTTCTGCCTACAGAAGTAGATTCTCTAGTTGGCCTGGACATCCCATTATTCAGCACCTTCTCTACCATATTGGTGAGAGAAAAGAGGTTTTGAGTTGTGGTGCATCTGTTTTGTGGACTAAGACTAATATAAAACACATCCCAACTGCGTGACCATTTGGAGCAGAAGTATTTAATTTTCAGTTGCATTAATAGTCACAGAATTACTTGCATGGAAAGTAAAACTGCACCATAGAAAATTAAAATTTTACTTAGAAAATCACCCAAGCTTCCCACGTGCAAAAGTTTTGACAGATTTTTTTATAAGCTCTATTTATCAATCACAGCCAACTTTCTTTTCATGTTTGCAGGAGTACTGAATTTATTGCATATGCACATGAGTAAATCTGTATTTGCTACATTGCTGTTCCTGAGAGGCACCCAGAAAATTCAGAAGCTAGGAGAACTGTTACCAGAAACCTATGTCACATCCCCATTCTGTCTTGGAAAGACTCTGGAGAACCATTTGGAAGGTAAACAGGCAACAGCAGGATACAAGCTGAATACAGTCTTCTGGCTGGTTTTACATTTGACATCTCAGTTATTATTCATTGCATTTTTCAGTAAATAAGATTGTTTAGTTGTTCCATATTTGCTAATTAATTCCGGTTACCTGTAAAATCTAGGTGCCCTTACCACTGTCACCCTTTCTCCACCTCTGTCATTGGCATGCTTATCAGCACACACCTTTTAATCATGACAGAGACATCGAACAACTTTACATTGAGCAGTAAGAGTATTTCAACAAATTAAACACAGAAGGGGGTCTCCCACCATCTTTTTCCTAGCTATGCCACCTTCACGGGGCAACCTCTACTCAGCCCTAAGAATTTTTGTATCTTCATTAAAACAAACAAACAAACAACCCTAAACAAACAAGCAAAAAAAGCCAAGCTTTTCAACTTTAACCAAGCCACATAAACCCAATCTGGGATTCTACGTGGGCTAATCTATGTGTATTTTGAAGGTGTCTGTTTAAACACAGGTAACTGAGAGTCTCAGTTTCATTCAGAAACACCCATATCCATGTACCAAGGTACCAGGAGCTGCCCCAGACCTGCCGCTCCTGCTGAATTTAAGGGCTGGAGGCGGCAAGGCCCTCCCACGTGACCCGCCACCACCTCACACCCACGCGCGAAGGCGACAGCCTCGGCCCCGCCCCTCGCACCGCCTGCCGGCAGGCCCCGCCCCCTCGCAGCGACCCGCTCTGCGGCATGAGGGGGTGGGGCTTCCGCTGGGCCAATGGAAGCAGAGAGCAGCGCCCCGGCCCGAAACTGGAAGTGACGGCGCGCCTCCGCAGGCCGGAAGTAGTTTGCGGAGCGCCGTCCCCTCCGCCCTCCCGCACCGGAAGTGTCAGGAGCTTTTCTTCCCCGCTGCCCCGCAACCGGAAGTCGTTGTGCGCTCTCACTCGGTCCCCCTGGGCCGGTGGGGCCGGACTGGGCCGCGGTCCCAGCCTCGCCGGTGGCGCGGCGACGGCGATGGCGATGTCGGAGGCCCCGCGGGGTGGGTGAGCAGCCGCCGCACCCGGGGCGGGGGGTGGTGCTCCGCTTCGTTGCCGCCGCCGCCGCTGTGTCACGGCGGGCCTCCGCGCCGGGAGCCGCGCTGCGCCGGAGCGGCAGGGAGGCGAGGCGAGGCAAGGCCGGGCTGGGCTCTGGGCGAGGGGTCCCTGCGCTGTCCCGCTGCGCCCAGGAGTCGGGCTGAGGAGCCGCGGGGGTGGGGGAGAGTAACCCGCAGACACAGAAAGGAGGCCTGGAGGAGGGAAACAGTGCTTCGTTTTAATATTTTCCCCATCTACTAAATATTTCTTCGCAAATTTAGAAGAAGGTTATGGGGTTTGGGGATTCCCTTCTTTGTATGTAGGCACACGTAATGAGTCTGGACATCCAGCTGCTGAAAATGTAAATGAAAATTAGCATAAGCCTAAGTTTATGAACACCACTCTGTGACATATCAACAAAGTCAAGGTAGCATTGGGGCAGGAAGTAGAATTAGGAGCAATAGAATAAGATGAGGTGTGGAAAGTTATGTTTCTATACAAATCTTGAAAGAGAGTCAGCCTTTTTAAGCTATAGAAAAGCCTCCAAAGAAAACAGGCAGACTCTATTTTCTGTCAGTTGGTGCACTTAAATTAGGCAGAGGAATCTTTTTGTACATGTGCTAGGGTGTGGCTCTTTACCAGCAGTGCACCCATGTATCATGCCACATCACATTTCAGTTGTTCCTTTCTTACTAGTATAATAACAAAATAATACTGGTATGGATTTTGTAAATATGGTAAATCCTGTTTTTAATTTGTAGATGGCTATGCTGGTTTCTGTCTCAGGAGGTATAGTCCAGCAAAAACAAAGCATGCTACAGGGAAAGTGATGTAATGTGGAGAGTGCTTAAGGTTTGTTAAACCCTTGGGTTAAAAGGAATTCAGAACCATGCTGTTCTTTGTTAAGTATGATCTCAGATTACAAAGGAATTTGTTTTTTTGATAACATTGCTACAAATTATTTTCTCAACAGTTTCCATATGAATGGATATCACCTGAATCCTCCTACAAGAGTTTAAATTGTTTGTAAACATACTCTAAATATGAGTGGCTCCAAACCTGATATTCTTTGGGCCCCACACCATGTTGACCGTTTTGTTGTATGTGATTCAGAATTAAGTCTTTACCACATTGAATCTGCTGTAAGTTCAGAACTGAAGGCAGGGTCCCTGCGGTTATCAGAAGAAACTACAGCTACGTTACTGTCAATAAATTCAGATACACCGTATATGAAATGTGTGGCTTGGTATCCAAAGTATGATCCTGAATGTCTTCTTGCTGTTGGACAAGCCAATGGTCGAGTGGTGCTTACTAGCCTTGGTCAAGATCACAACTCAAAATCTAAAGATTTGATAGGCAAAGAGTTTGTTCCCAAGCATGCACGACAATGTAACACCCTAGCATGGAATCCACTAGACAGTAATTGGCTTGCTGCTGGATTAGATAAACACCGAGCTGACTTTTCTGTATTGATCTGGGATATTAGTAGCAAATATGCCCTGGAGACTGCAGTTGCTACAGAGAAGGTAAGACTTTCAGCAGGAGATCCGGAAGCAGGACTGGTAGTAACAAAGCCACTTTATGAATTAGGACAGAATGATGCTTGTCTCTCTCTTTGTTGGCTTCCACGGGATCAGAAGCTTCTTCTAGCTGGAATGCACCGAAATCTTGCTATCTTTGATCTAAGGAATACAAGCCAAAAAATATTTGTAAACACCAAGGCTGTTCAGGGAGTGACTGTTGATCCATATTTCCATGATCGTGTAGCTTCTTTTTATGAAGGTCAGGTTGCCATATGGGATTTAAGAAAGTTTGAAAAGCCTGTTTTGACCTTGACAGAGCAACCAAAACCTCTGACAAAAGTAGCATGGTGTCCAACAAGAACTGGACTGTTAGCTACTTTAACAAGGGATAGTAATATCATTAGATTGTATGACATGCAGCATACTCCTACACCTATTGGTGATGAAACTGAGCCTACAATAATTGAAAGAAGTGTCCAACCATGTGAAAACTACATTGCTTCATTTGCCTGGCATCCCACAAGTCAAAATCGAATGGTGGTAGTGACTCCCAATAGGACTATGTCTGACTTCACAGTTTTTGAAAGGATTTCTCTTGCATGGAGTCCAGTAACATCTTTAATGTGGGCTTGTGGACGACACTTATATGAATGTACAGAAGAAGGAAAGGCTAGTTACTTGGAAAAAGACATAGCTACCAAAATGCGGCTCAGAGCTCTATCAAGATATGGTCTTGATACTGAACAAGTTTGGAGAAATCACCTCCTAGCTGGAAATGAGGATCCTCAGCTGAAATCACTTTGGTACACTCTGCATTATATCCTTTATATTACTGTATTATTTTATGGTATTACTTCTAAAGAAATAATATACCTTTACATGTAAACCAATTATACGAAATGCATTCAAGTCTTAAATAATGCAACATCCTGTAAATACTTTGTGTATGTTAGTAGCATATGATCTTTTAGTTTAAAAAATGTTTTCTAAATACTTGGGAAAAATTAAGCTTCCTATACATGAAAATACTTATGAAGCAGTATACTGAAGATATGGATCAAAAACTTACAGGAAACAAAGGTCCCTTAGTTTATGCTGGCATTAAGTCAATTGTGAAGTCGTCTTTGGGTAAGAATGTTCCAGCTTTAATACATTATAGCATATTTACGCAGTGATGCACTTGTGGGTTCATTTGCAAAAATTATTAAAAGAGGCTATGTAAAAATATAGAAACAGAAAGTATTTTTGTGTGTGATTTAATATATATATATAACTGAACAGTTTGTATTACAGTAATTTCCAGAATTTTTGGTGTTCTTTGAAAGTCAGTCATAAAAACAAAATACCTAAGTGTTTGAGGTAAATCTTTAACTGAACTATTTCAGACATTTGTGTGTTGACTGTGATACCAAAAATGCTTGTTCCTCCTGTAATAATTTGTTATATTTTTCTAAGTTCTACATAAGGGTGTAGTTCTAGAAAACTGTCTTTACTGTAGTTATTGCTAATGTAATAAATGCATTTATGTATCTATTCAAATAGGTTATCTTATTTCGAAGTCGTAATTGCCCCTTGTGCATCACATTGTGCCTCTCATGCTCAGTGAAGTATTTATTAGTTTAATTTGTTATTTCAGTCTTTTCTTCTCTATTCATTGTATGCTTTATAAATACTTACTTGGAGCAAAACATAACTTTTCAATGCTGGAGAAGCTTCTAGCGTGTTCACTTCTGCTGAGAATAAGCAAACCAGTAGAGCATGTGCTTGACTGAGTATTATGTATTTTCAAATTCAGCACGCTGATCAGTCATATCGTTTTTTTTTTTTTTTTTTTTTTTTTAACAGGAACATCCAAAATCTTAGGGTTTAGAGAAAAAGACTTAGTGGGAAATATGTGTCAACTTTAGATGCATGATTTCTAGCAGATCAAAATAAACTCTTGTGTATGCTGCTCCTTACTATTGAGTTACTAGTGGTGATGAAGCAGTAAAATACGATACTCAGCTTTTGTACTCTGCTTTACTATTGAAAGCAAAGCGTTACAATTGCAATTTAAATTCTTATTCAAATCGTGATTTAAGTTATTTTCCCTTTTTAGGAACAACAGAGAACCTCAGACAGAGCAGGAGTGGATCTGATAGACAGGCAGATATTATTCAGTATCTCAGTGAGGAGAGATCCTTGGCTTTGCAGCTCTGTGGGTGGATAAAGAAGGGAACAGACTTAGATGTGGAACCTTTTTTAAGTTCGTTGGAACAGGAAGGAGATTGGGAGCGCGCTGCTGCTGTAGCACTTTTCAACTTGGACATACGGCGAGCAATGCAAATCCTAAATAAAGGTGCTTCCTCGGGAAAAGGTGTGTAGTGTGCTTAGTATCTTTTATTTTGGAGTTATCTATCATCTTAGTAGATTTTTCTGTAAACAAAATTCTGTAAGGCAGGATGAAAAAGGTACCTCCAGTCTTATTAAATACCTGCTTGAGTTTGGCAGTGGTTGGGTTGGAGCCTGAGAATTTGACAAATGCTGATCTTTGACTCCCTTCTTTAATGCATTTTTAAACTTAGACTATTGTATGCCATACTTTCTAGTTAAGATAGATTGTATGTTTTAGAACTTCCTATTGATACATACCCAAAAAAGTGTTATACTCAAGACTAGTGAGTTTGTTTTTTTTTTTTTTAATCTTTTAATGACATGCACGTTAGTTAGATGTCATGTATAACTGTTTCTATTTGGCTGTGTGCTGCTTTCTGCCAGTGCTATGGCTGTGGAATAACTGAAACATAATATTCAGGATTTGCAGAAAACATTTGTTTTGGAGTAATATTTGGGCAGAATTACAATGTATGAGGGAAAAGTTAATGTTTTTATAGCCAGCAGCTGGAAGTGTTTTTGTTCTGTTTTCTTGCCAGTGTTATTTCTACGATTCTGATTTGCATCTGTGTTCTCTTATAAAAGCCTGTCTTGGCACTGCAACAAAAATAACTATAGGTGGATAGGTATGATTCTGAACACAAAGGGAGTTGTTAAGGTTCTTTTAATATTTGAGAAATATTAATTAATATTGGGGGGGAGGATCTATATATGTGTGTCTGTGTGTGTTTTACATAGGAAAGGTTCAGAGGTCCAGGCTGGAGACTGGTCATCTCTGAATTAAAAAAAAAAAAAATTTATGACAATGAATATATAGATGAAATAGACTTTAATGTTTTTAGGAAATTTATTAACTTAAAGCTGTAACGAAATTCAGTTGTCATCCTCCAGCTAGCTCTGTTAAGTAATGGCTATACATACAATCCTACCTTTTCTTGTGGATGTGAATTATGGTAATGACAATGTTTTCTGATAGTAGTAGTGATGCATATAGCAGTTGAAAACTATTCCGAAATACCAGAACCAGTGTGATGTTGCTGAAAGCATAACTCGGGTAGTCATGCTTGTGGGCTTGTGTTTTTGAGATTTGGTAGCTTAGCTGAACAAAGGCATTTAAAGCAGAAACTTAAAAAATGCTGGCGTATGCAAATTTATTTGTTTAGTGATAATTGTACATCCTTTGGTCTTGCATTTTGACTAAACATTCTATTTCAAAATGATGCTTTCAATTATGTTTTTAACTGGATTTTTAAGTCCTAAACTTGCATATTATTTCATTGATTGTTTTTAATAAATCAGGTGATCTGAACCTTAATGTCGTAGCAATGGCTCTATCAGGCTACACAGATGAGAAGAGCTCACTTTGGAGAGAAATGTGCAGCACTTTAAGACTGCAACTGAACAATGCCTACTTGTGTGCCATGTTTGCTTTTCTGACAAGTGAATCAGGTTCATATGATGGTGTTTTGGTGAGTAAATTTCTGTTATGTTAAAATTCCTTTAAGTAAATTTCTGTTATGTTAAAATTCCTTTAAATAATATGTGTATACACACACACATACGTACATGCATACTGGAAGTGCTATATATGAACTCCATGAAATAATCAGATTAGAGTGTATTATTTTCTCCTGATGCTGGCCAATATGTTTTTTTCTTCTAAACAGAAGAAAAAATATTAGTGAAAAAATTAATTAGTGAATGTTGCATTAGTGAATTAAATAAATAAATAGATGTGTAAGCAGCCAAAATATAGGTATAATTCATACAATTTTTAGAGGAACTATAAAAGACAGTTAATCTGTTAAAATTCAACATGGAACTCTTAAACCCTTAGAAATGCATTTCTTTCCTCTGTTTAATTATTTGGCAAAGGGAGAGAAGTTGATAATGGAAAAAAAGGAAACAGAATATACAGGGAAGTTCACAGAACTCTTACTAAGCTATCTTTTCATTGAATTTTATCTTATTCTTTCATATTTATTTGTTAAAATAATTTTATTTTGCTGAAATAATATGTAAACAGGATAGTTTCACATCTTCTGAAGTTCGTATAAAATTGCCATGGAAAAGTAAACCACACTTTTTAAAATAAATATATATCTGAGTATAAATAAGTCAGCTGATACTTATTAGCATTACCTTTCCTCAGATGTGATACTTTCTTTGTAAATCATAAAATTCATAGTATTAGCTATACAATAAGACAAATGTTTTGATTTTTACAACGTATTGAAAAATTGGAAATTTGCATGTGATGGTAGTATTCCCATTTTTCTCTCCCAAGTATGAAAATAATGTAGCTGTGCGAGACAGAGTGGCATTTGCTTGTAAGTTCCTCAGTGATGCTCAGGTAAGTCTGCGGCTGCACATTTGAGCAAACTGTTAAACTCTGGCTTTATTCAGACTGAAGAAACTCTGGAGAGGAGGGGGTAAACAGTGGAAGCAATGAATCATTAATGATTTGTATTTCTCCTCACAATAAGAAATAAACTGCGGTATAACTTGATCTTCAGTTTGTACCTTCAGTTTGATTTGTGTCATAATTGAAAAAAAACCCAAAAAACTATTAATGACATGCTAGTTTATTAAATTATATTGTATTAACTCTATGTCTATCTCACTGGAGATTATTTGTACTTATATAATTGTTAGTAATATACATTTGATAAACACTCAATATTGTTCATAGTATAAAATATTTGATGGGGAAGTGCTATAAATTTTGTAGTGATTTACTTTTGATTCTGCAACAGACCATGCTGAGGTCATATCTTGTATATTTAGTCAGGTCCTATGATGATGAAGAGTCCAGCCCCCAGGAAATAAGGCCACTGAAATTAAGTCACAGTGTGTCACAGCTTGTTTCTCAGCCATACTTTCTCGTGTGGCTTACATTTAATTGCTGAACATGGTTTAGTCTTTTGATTTTGAAACATGTTCAGTGAAACTTACTTTTATTTCTAGATGTTTACCTTCTCTTGAATTAAGGTTTGAATTTACAGTAGGAATATTTTCTTTTATGCGAATGTAAATATGTAAATAGAATATTTTGTTAGCAAAAGAGAAAGCTACTCAAATCATTGAAAGTTTTGTCATACGCCAAAAGAAATGAGTTAGAAAGGGATGAACAGAAGGCAAAAGTTAAGTAATTTTTTTTTTATAGCTGAATAGGTTTATTGAAAAGCTGACAAATGAAATGAAAGAAGCTGGGAATTTGGAGGGAATACTGTTAACAGGACTGACAAAAGATGGAGTGGACTTGATGGAAAGTTATGTTGACAGAACTGGAGATGTCCAGACAGCAAGCTATTGTATGTTGCAGGTTAGTGTTTCTCTCAAAAATAAATCTTTACGTAAGAGAACTAAACAAACTTTCTTTAGCACTATAGTACAGTGTGTTGTGAACTAAAAAGTATTTTTAGGAAATATATTGTGGCAGTATCATGTCTGGTTTGTGGAACCATCTGAAGCTGCAAATACACACCTTTGCTCTCTCTGGTTAGAACATCTTGAGATAGTAGGGGAAAAAAAAGCAAAAAGAGGAAAATAGTTCTTTTCACTAGCTAAGCTGGGAATACCAATTCTCTTGTTTGTTATTGGTATGTTTTCTGGTAGGTTCAAAACATGCTTTAATGATAACAATGATATATATATTCTGATATGTGATAGAATTTTTTATCATCCTTGATCTGACAAATATGAGTTTTTAGGAAGATATGGCAGCACAAGTATTTTCAACCTGAGAGGCAGACTTAAGAAAATTAAGTTTTAGCAAACTTAAGCTACTGTTTAGCAGAAAATTCATCTTTTTCCAGATGCATTACACTTATCTTGCGGTATGCCATGTAAAACCTTTTTCAAAAGTGAGTAACTTGTATTGTGAATGTTTACTGTGTCTGGCATTTTTTTTCTGCCTGCTTTAGGGTTCTCCATCAGATGTGCTTAAGGATGAGAGGGTTCAGTACTGGATTGAGAACTACAGGAATCTCTTAGATGCTTGGAGATTTTGGCATAAACGTGCAGAATTTGATATACATAGGAGTAAGCTGGATCCCAGTTCAAAACCTTTAGCCCAGGTAAATGTGATTCTTTTATGAAGAAGTGTGGCCAATCCAGAAAGGAGGGAGGCTTGGCACTTCTGTAGAAAAAGCTTTTAGCTGCACCTTGGTTTTCATGAGGATTCATGTTGCAAAAGAAGCTTTGGACTAAGACTACCCTAAAAATGTAGCCATGTTTCTTCAGGTTAATTTAGAGGAAAGGAATAAGTAAATGTTTTGATAGTTCAAGAATAGGAAAATATGGCAAAAAGATTTACTTTTCTTCGTATCTAATCTTGGAAATCAGTTCCCTACAGTTTTTATTCAAGTGTTCTCTTTTCTTTTTTTTTCCCCGTAAGCCTTTTTCTTACCAATAATAACTTGTCTTTCAGAAACTTTTCAGTACTTTTTCTGTGGGAACTGTTTTCTTTTTCTGCCATGTTGAAAAGCAAAATCAGAGATGCTTCATCCAGCTGAGCAGAGGATGATGCTGAAATCAGGGAGTTAAACCATGAACCAGTTCAAGTGGCTTTGCTTTTACTGAACTGATTTTCCACAGTTATTTTGAAGCCCTTGAATCTAAACTAAAACCGAACAACAGCTACTCTCATTATCAGTTCAGAACATTACCTAAACCAGAAACTGAATCGCTGTCCAAATATTACCTGCTTAACATCTGGTAGCATTTTTAGATCCAATGGCTTGACCTCCCTCTATCATTCTCTCATGTCTGTCAAGTATGTACATAGCAAGCCCTAGTGACCCAAGGGTCTGTAAGGAAGGCTGTTTTTAATTTATGCATTCTTCACAGCTCTTGAAGGAGAGCTCCAGCTATACTGCTCCAAGTGTGAGGGAGCTGAATTTACCACTTGTTCTTTCTGTGATTAACATAAATGGCCCCTAAAGAGTTTGAAGTATGTGCTCCTCAATATCTAGCTGCAACTTGCAGCATAAGGTATGCAGATAAAAATTGTTAGGAAAATCTTCATGCTGGGGACTCTAGAGCAGGTCAGCTGACTATAGAGAGGGAGAGACGTGATTTTAATTGTACAGTAAGTAGAGTAAACTTCATTTCTTTCATTTTTTTCACATACAACTTTTTATAATCTTAAATAATACCTTTCCAAATCTTAGCAGTTATACATACTTATATGTGCTTTTGAGGTAAATGGGTATCATAAAAGCCTACTTCCCTGAGCTGCATGTCGAATCTATAAGCTGAGATGTTAGGAACACCTTCACAAGTAACCTTAGCTTTCCAGCACACTCTCTAGAGTAGCTGGGACTATGCCCCTCCTATAAGCTGCATGGAAAGACATAGAAGCTGTGTGTATATGCTGTTTGGCCTGGCATCGATTTACTGGCTATAAAGGAGGAGAGCAGTAACAGTGTGTTTGCCTTTTCAATACTTGCATTTTTCCAGCTTGCCAATTCTACTGACCATTCTCAGATGTAGGAGACAAACTATTATGTTAAGAACACAAACAGCAAGGAGCTAAGGGCAGGGAGGCAGAAGTTGTTAGTTAATGCCCCTCTATATCTGAAAGAGTCAGTAGCGTAGAGCTTCAATTTTACAAAATTCTCACATAAATTAGTTTGTGATTAACAGAGTGGTGAATATGTTTTTGTTAGCTTGTCTGGAACAACTTTACTCACAGTTGTAACAAAAATGAAACCAAAACATTAATTGGTGTTTGTTCCCTTCAGGTGTTTGTGAGCTGCAATTTCTGTGGAAAGTCAATTTCTTACAGCTGTTCAGCTATTCCTCATCAGGGACGAGGTTTTAGCCAGTACGGAGTTAGCGGTTCACCAACCAAGTCAAAGGTTACAAGCTGTCCTGGTTGTCGTAAACCCCTTCCTCGCTGTGCGCTTTGCTTGATAAATATGGGAACACCAGTTTCTAGCTGTCCGGGTATGATATAATAGTTTTAAGTTATTCAGCTAGAGCACTAATTTAGATGTCAAATTAGCAGTTCCTGTTGGAAGATCTTCCATTGTACCTTTTTCTTTGTATTTCTACTCATCTTGTAAATATTCATGCTCTTAATTTTGAAGGAGGGAGACCATAACTGAAAACTTGTTTACCTCCCATCCAGTTCTATGATGAAACCTATGTCTCTGGTTTTTGGTGTAAGGCAGCATGCACAATTAGTTGGTTTTGACCATTTTTTCAATGAGATTATCAGTGAAGTTCCATGATTTAGGCAGACAAAAATATTCAAGTGTTGCGATGTTCAGTATTCAGAGTCTTAAAGTTGTAAGAAATGTGTCTTCTTAAGATGAATTGTAGGGAGAGTACAGAAATCTTGGAATGTAAATTATTATTTTTAACTGGGAGAGGAAGAGAGAATAAATTTAATATGGTATACCTTCAGTCCCTAAGTATGAAAGAATATACATGTCATTCTATCACAGCTAAGAAATACTATGACTAAAATCTCTTGGTTGTAAATGTCTTGGGCTCAGTGTTATACAACATGTAAATCTTCATTTTATCTGCATTTATATGTCAGTGTTGTTACAGCCATGAACAACTTTGCAGTTGTCATCTATTCATATATCTTCCATATCTTCTCCTTCTTTCATTAATCTGTGTTATGACCTTTATATTGTAATTGTTCCAATTCATAACTTAGATTTTGTTGGTTGTTTTGGTATATTTCTAAAGCAGAATACTTCATGTGCAGTAAAACAGGTCAATAAATCACTGGAACCAAAATCAATCACTGAATTATAAATCAGTCTTGAAAGAGAGTATGTCTGTAAAAGCTTTTTAATAAGCAAGTTTAGCATGTCTGTAAGATATGAAACAATAGCTGAGCAGTATAATTCTGGTTTTGTTTTTTCACAAGTTCTCAGCTGTTTAGTAATTTTACTGACTTTCCTTTTAAAATCAGGCCACTTTCTTCACATAAAGCTCCTAATTTCAAATTTATTTGAATAATGTTACTGAGACTGAAATGTAATGAAATGTAATGATTTACAAGCATATTTGTGGGGGTTGGGGGTGTGCCTTTGAACAGGAGGATCCAAGTCTGATGAAAAAGTGGATCTTAGCAAAGACAAGAAGTTAGCCCAGTTCAACAACTGGTTTACCTGGTGCCACAACTGCAGACATGGTGGACATGCTGGGCATATGCTCAGCTGGTTCAGGTAAGTTGATTTAAAAACCTTTAGTATTTCACTTAAATTTTGTATGCTACACTGAATAAGATATGCCCCCTTTATAGTATCTACTGTTATGTTTTGTTTTTTTAAAGTGTATGCGCAACTTACTATGCTATTGAGTTTTTTGAGAATATCGTGTTGCTGTACAGGCTTAAATTTACAGATTAGGAAATTCTTGTTAGTTTTATTTTACTGGTTTTTTTTCTTTTTTACCCTGTCTAGGGACCATACTGAGTGCCCAGTTTCTGCCTGTTCATGTAAGTGTATGCAGTTGGATACAACAGGGAATCTCATTCCAGCAGAGACTGTCCAAGTATAAATATTAAGTTTGAAAATGTGGGGTGCTCTGAGGGATTTCCATAACAGTCCAAGCATATATTTTAGAAGGTTGCTTGTGACTCACTGACTATGAAAAAATAAATTGCTGTCAGATTAATAAACTGATGCGTGTATGACTCTGCTTGGTAGAAACAGATACTCCTGAAATGAGCCAGGGAGCCTCTGGGTATATTATGTGGGCTTTCTTCAGTAGGCTAAAGCAGTTCAGCTCCAAAGCACTCCTAGAAGCTTTGCTAAAATTCAAAGCACTTTTAACAAAGTTTTCAGGGTAGTGCCCTTATATCTGTTTTCCAAAAAAACTGTTTATATGCTGTGTTTAGTGAAAGTGGGCCTTCAAAGTAAACACCTGAAGAGTACTCTGTCAAAGATCCCACAGTCATGCTGTGGATTCCTCCTTTCATTGATTGATCACTCCTGTATGCAGTCATTTTCTTCTAAGTTCATTCAAAGTGCCACTACTAATTGTATTCTAAAGATTTTTATTTTAAAAGTCCATTTCTTTCTGTTGTCAAGTTTTGTTAATAGTAAAGCAGCATTTTTGCAATTCAAGAACTTATAAAATACACTTATGTACCTAGCTGATGTGAATTTTAATGTTAAACAGTTGGGGGGGATGGGGGGGGTTGACCCTAACAAGACATCTGCATCTGTTCCCTGAAAATCATGTGCCAGTTTGAGGGCAAAGTGCAGGTAAACTATAGGGGGGTTGATTGGATTAATTTATTTTTAATATAGTGCTGTGAAGATCTGAAATCTGAAAGACTGGAGACTTGTAAATATTCAGTTTTAAACTACATGCTGAGTTTTGACTACAAATGAATAGCAAAGATATTTGAATACTAAAGACTTCTGGATAATTGGGATTTACCTGTGCTTCTGAAATATGCTGGGAAGCATGAAATGAACCAGTAAATATTTTTTCCTTGTTAGAATATTTATTTCTCTTTCCAGTATTTTTGCACACCTGCTTCGGGTCACTGGTGAACACTGGTTTGCTCCCCAAAAGTTGCACAACTTTAGGTCATTGACTAAAAGTAGTTGTAGACATATTACCAGCTGAAAGTGAGATTATTTATTAACTCTTGAGAAAGTCAATGATACTTGCTAGTACTGTGCCAGGAGCTAATCAGTATTGTTGTCCTTGATTTTTGTAGGCAACAAAATTCACACAAATTAGGGAAAAAATCTGTTTTAAGGTATGTGATAACATTGGTTTATTTGGTGTGTTTATTTACTGGTAGAAACAGTAAATGAGTTACTTAAAACTTGTGTGCTATGAAATACTAAATGGAATGCTAGCAATAAACTGGTACCATATTGCCAGGACTGTGAAAATTGGTGTTTTAAAAGGGAATATACTGTTATATACCATTAGTTCTAAGCGTGTAGTGTGGTTACAACAAGATAGAATGCGAAAACATATTTTCTATAGATGTACATGATGATGCATCATTTGGGACTTTGTTTTCTGATTTAATGTTGATGTTGTAAATTTATCTGCTGTATTTACTCTGATCTAAAATTCTTGCCAAATGACAAAGATCTTTTAAAGTTCAAATTTAAGAGGTACTTAAAATATCAAGTCAGACTGTCATAGAAGACCAGTAAATGTTTTTTACTTGTTAGACTATTTATTCCTCTTCCCAATATTTTTGCAGCTGTTAAGAGAGCTTTCTCCATCTAAAATATCCTCCGTTAATAAATGTAAACTGGGGTTTAATACTCCGTCTGTGTAAATATGGGCAATAAAACTTTCATCTAATGGCAACGAGGTTTTGTAAGTGTCAAGCATATGCTTTTATTCCTGTGCTGTAACAATGGTTAGCAAATTTTCCTGAGAAATTACATGTCTAGTTGAATGCAACTGATTTACAATGTCTCATTTTCTTACATGAAGAAAACTCATTTACAACATTGTAGAGCTGACTATACCTGTTTGTGTCAAATTCTATCATTTCATTAAGTTAGAAGCATACTTTGATTCTCAGCATGTCTTTGAAACATTTTGGATTATGAATGTGTGTATATTCTGACCCGGTATAAGTACCAGCTTTGGCTGTTGTAGTTTGTATTCAAGCTTTCAGGCCAGTAATTTCACTATTTGTAAAAGATTAGTATAAAATGAGAGGTGTGTGCTTTTAATCATCTATTTTTTTCCTTGCTTTGCTTTTAATTTAAAAAATTTGCTCTGTGCGTGTGATTTGTTGTCGTTTAACCAAAAACATAGCTACAGCCATTTCATTAACTGAAGTTATGTTTACATTTTACCGTTTCCTAGTATCTGCTGGATTCTGTGTACTGGAAAACTAAGTGTTTGGATTAAAAATTGAGTTAATCTAGATTTCTGAACCAAATTAGGATCAGTTGATAAAAAAGAGGATATTCTAGCAAGATAAAAATGAAATTGTGACTGTAGGAGTATGGAGCAAGATGAAATTATTTTTCAGATGCACTGACTGAACGGCAGCTATGAAATGTGCTAAAAAGGACAATTTGTAATGCAAGATTTGATTGTTGTTTTTTTTTTTAATGTGGATGTAGTTTAAAACCACTTTACAGTATAGTTTATCACAATGTTTTAGCTGTAACCCCACGTGTCAGCTAATGTCTAGAATATCCCTTTTATTGATGTTTGTATACCTCCCTCTTCCTGCAGTTCAGCGTGCAGCAAACTGACCATGTAAAATAACAGCCTGTCACCAACAGACACCTGCAAGGCCCACTGAGGCTTCTGCATTTCATGTACTTCAGGTCAGAAAATTTTACTCTCCACTGGTTCTGATATCAAGGCAGGCACTAGTATCAGGGGTTTTTTTGTTTGTTTGTTTTTCTTAACAGCATCATTATGACATAACTTATCATGGCATTTTAGTGTTTTAACTAAACCCATGTGACTAGTAGTCCAGTTACTCAAGTCTGATCCCTTCAGCTCAGGATACTGCCATCTATGCCAGATGGTAAAGGAGGAGGAGGTGATGTGATGGTGTCCCCTTGTCAGTGCTAGGAGGTGTTCTCTGGACGTTTCCTCACTAATGCCATGGAAGATCAGGCCAGGCCCCAGAAGTCACACACAAGTGCAGTGGAAACAGGAGGTTTATTGTCCTGCTCCAAGCTACAGTTACTGAGTGCAGAGCTGACCAACAGGTATCTCCCCCTATCAGCCCTGATTGTATCACTTCTTTCCTCTCTGCTGTTCTTCCTCTTTGCCACTGTCATCTCTTCCCAAATAAACAAGCAGCCCCTATTTACACTTTTGCTATTTGCCCAAGTTTTGCTGACATGATATCCTTTTTTGGTATTTATGATCTGGTTGCCCTGACGCTTCCCCTTCGGTAAGCTAAATCTTTGTGGCAGTTTCTCCCACCTTTAATGCGTCAGTGTAGTAACCCCATAAGTGAGGGTTAACCATTTCCATGGACATTCCTTTCTCTGATACTTGGAATGCCTGGCAATTTCCTGCATTGTGATCCTCTTGGTGTAACTATAGGGCCTAGACATTACTTTCCCTATGATACCAGTTTCCACACACTGGTACCCTGTTAGTATAGCCATACAGTAAGGGTAGGCCATTTAATCACATTCCTTGGCACAGCGTAGGGAAGCAGATGAAAGAAAAGCACAGAGGGAAATTACTAATATTATACCTCATCACTGCAGATCAGGAAGAAGTCTTGACTGCTTATGACCCAGGGATACTGTATCATTTACAATGCTGGTGCATTCCAGTCTTCATATACAAGATCACATATCCAAGAATGGTCTCCATAGTGGGGGTAAAGTGCTATAGCCATCTAGTGGCAGAATTTATTTTAATAGTTCTGGATAGTCTTTAGGTAACTGAAAACAATTTGTATGTAACATTCTACAGAAGAATATATACCTGCACAACATACCAATTTTCTAAATTAGAATAATACAACACAAAGACTCCTAGGAAATACCTAAGAAAATAAATATACAGTTAAGTGACATATTTTGTTTTACTGAGCATTGTTGAGCCCTAAATTATAGCAGTGATAGCAATACAGCACATGCATGGTAGCATCCAACATGGACCTTCTTGCTCTAGTTTGCAGTACAAGACTTACTCATACCTCAAAAGCCCTCCTCCTTCTCAAAGACAATAACTTTGGCACTGTCTGTCTTCTAATTGCAGAAGAGAAAAAATGGATAACCTGTTAACTTGATTATCCATCCTGCTATGGATGGATGAACTAATCCACTAATGTCTTGTACATATTCTGGTAGTATTGGAGTTGGCAGTAACTTTGATACATGAGTAAAGAGTCTTAAAAAAAGTAAAATGCTCCTTAGGATATCAAACACTTACAAACTGTCTCTCCATAAATAACCATAAAACTAGCATTCTTAATAAGGCACTATATCTAGATATTCAAACTCAAAACTGTTCATATGAAAGGTTAATTGACATGGATACTAACGAGGTTTATTTAAAATGCTTTGAAATATGCTATTCATTAATTCACAGAGAACATTTCAGAAGTTAGATTTTTACTTTGATTGTGCTACCTTAAGAGATCTAAGAGTTCTGTCATGTACTATAAGTAGCTTAGAGAATAACAAGGTTGGGAGTTCTGTGGAGGTTTGTATGATTAAAGTAGTCGTGACATGCCTGTTGAACCCTTGGTACTTCTGCTTAAGCTCCCACCAAGAACGAGGGCTGTGATGGGAACTCAGTGCTTGAAATCACCAAGCCTAATTAGACATTTTCAACATCATTGACATCAGTGCAAAAGGCAAGTAGCCTGTATGCCGCATTATGTTAGAATTAAATAACTTGTGTGAAGTAAAATCAATGATATGTGGTGATCCTGTTTTAGAATTGCACTCTAAGATATAATACTGACACTAATAGTTAAATGCAGTCAGAAGTTTATTGGGTGTAGAGATAAAAGTTATATCAAAGTAAATAGAGACTTTTTAAAAATATATCTTTCCATTAAATCCCCAGTGTCTTCAATGGGAGTTTCTTGCTAAGCATCCTAGAGTCACTAATAATAACAACAACAAAAAATGCCTACAAAAACTTCAGTTTCTAGCAACTCAAATCTTGCAAGAGAATTCCTCATGGATGCAAAGGGGTTAAATATATACAAACAGTGAGACTGCTGCAAAAGTGTTCTGCTTCTAGCTGAATAAACTCATTTTCAATGAAAACATTTTTCACTGGCCACACATGGCATATTAAACAGCATCTTTTCAGTATATTAGTTGGAAGTCTATGCAACTTATGCTGTCAGACAAGAGAGCTATGGTATTGTTGTCCCTCTGAAGTTCCAAACACTAAGAAGAATCAATTGTTCCTTGTAGGACCAAATGGGAAGTATTCAGGAAATTCATGAATAATTTTTAGTGCTTCATTGTAGAGTTCCAGATCTGAAAGATGGCAAAGAAAAAGGTTGTGATGCATAGGTTAAATTCCCCACTAGCAAATGACAGCATTAAAACATTGCTTATTTTAGAGCAGTAGAGCTGAGCCTTCTCCACCTCTGCCCTTATCCTTCTTAGTTCTGCCCAAGCCCACCAAATTTTCATTTCCTGGAGGATTATTTCTAGGCCAGCCAACTGCACAATCAACAAGCTCCAGTGCAAGGTAAGGGAAGATGAAGAACCATGTGGCTGGGAGCAGAGGAATGATTAGACCAGGGCCGTAATCTAGGTCAGCTCAGGCTCTGAGTTCGTCCCTACAGTTTAGCAGTAGGGCAGTATATTCCCATATATTCCCAATTTTTCCCATGGTAGTGTCCATTCCTACATTCTTCTCCAGATCTGGCAGCTTGAAGAATGACACTGTCCAAAAGAAAGGATTATCAGGCTCTCCCTTCTTCCTTCTTGAAAGCAGCAAGTTCAGAATGCAAAATTAATTTATTATAAAGGTATATTCTTACTTACCAAAAGGACTTTTATCTTCTCTGAACTGGACATATGACATACACATGATGGTTGCCTGATTTGTTACTCTTCCCACTACTTCAAGAACTCCTGAGATCTCTTCATCTAGCTAGAGAACATACCAAAAATGACATTAGCATCACCATGTTAGGTGCAGTGTCTTCTGCACAGAACTTGAGCTAGAAATTCTCAGCAAACTGAAGGTTTGTTCATTACAATAGATTCTGATCTGCGTCATGCAATAAAATATGACTGAAAAAAAAGCAAAAGCCTTGAGTCATTTACAGATGTACAGTTTTTGTAACAGGCTTTTCAGTTCTAACAGAGAAAAAAAAAGAATGAAGAAACATCAGAAGGAAGATAACACCGTAAGGATACATACAACTGTGCCATTTAATCACTGAACAGAGATAGTAATCTAGGACACAGTCAGCAGAAGAATCTAGGAGATTTTAATGCATTACTCTCTCAAGTGATCTGTCAAGAAGCATTCAGAACACAAGGACATTGACATTAAGCCTTTGGTTGAGTAAGAAAAGAGAAGAAAAAAAAGCTAAAAATTACATCTTACCACATGTAGATTCAACTCATGTAGATTTAACCTGTTTTTTTAAGTTACTCATTTTAAGAATGTGACACTATTTCTATAACGTCCTTCTAATACTAGCCTAATACTTATTTTTAACCATCTAGTAAGCTTCCTGGAACACAGAAATAGATCTCCCCTCTCCCCATGTAATTTTGTGTTTTTCTGTTGAAAGCAGGGACTGCACACACAGAAACAAAGGAAACTCTCAAAGGAAGAAAGTTAGAAAGTATTTGATAAGCAAATCTAGAAATCTCTCCCTTTATGTTAGGCAAACCAGAGAAATGGGCCTGGCATGGTATTTCTGCACACACTAGTTTCTCCTTCCTTACCTGTTCATACAGCACTGGAACACAGACTGTGAAATGCCTAATGCAACTATGCATTTATAAGCTTCACCCATTTACTCTTACAAAAAGTTGTAGAATCATAGCTCAGATGCTGACACCTGAAGTTTAACAACCCAAAACAAGAAGACTTTTCATGAGCTCATGAAAAGTTAAGAAACAGGCAGAACTTGCAAGAAAATGCCTTTCCTACAAGATGAAGATGAAAACAGCAAGTTTCACATTTATAAAACAGAAGTCTTTGCCAGATCCAACTGCATTTTTCTTCAGTAAGGTGACATTCCTATCTTGAAAGCCAGCGAGTATCACACAGAATTAATTCACATGAAATGGCAGATTTATCAGTGTTTAACAACTCATTCACATAAATGGATAGAAACACTATGGATATATTCAGTTAAGCCATAGCATTTGCCATCATATATAGACTATCTGATAGCTGAAAATATTTGCAAGACAGAAGAGAATATCAGAGTCTTATTCCTTTATATGCAAGGAACATATGAATGCTTAATTGCTTAATGATTTTTTTTTAATAGAAAGAATGCATAAGCTAATTATGAAGTTTACTGGAATACTACGGGAAATGTTCTAAGAGGACAGTGAAATGACAGCTCAAGAGTAGACTACTGGGAAAACCATCTTCTTGGGTTTTTTTTTTTTTTTGACTGTCTTTCCAAAATAATCTGTTAGGGATATAAAGATGGTCAGTAAAGAAAGGAGAGAGGAAAAAAAAGCCTAACAAAAATAAAGCAAATAAATGTAGTAGAATATGTCACATTGTAAGCAATGAATAGAGTAAGACAAAGTAGCCAACCAACAATGTCACTGAAAAGGGGAAATGAATTGAGTCTCTTACACCATCTGAAAATTGTTGAACTGATTAACATCAAGACTGCAAGTTCAGTTGAAGAAGCAAGCAGCACAAAGAAACAGGTGGAAAGGGGGAAAACGAGAGATATTTTGCTTTTTCCTGGCTAAAAACGCAATACATGCACGGCATGCACAGATTCCAGAAAAGACAAAGCCCCACTATCTGAAAGAAGCAATGCCAGTTACTTCCAAAGCGATCTTTAACTTACCGGTTCGCTCAGTTCCACGGTTGTATGCTTTCCTTCTCCATCCGAAAGGACAAAGAGTTTCCCAGAAGAATGAATCTACAAAAGAAACCAAGTCCGCGTGCTCAAAATACAGCTGTAAACGGTACAGCCGTAGCTCTTTTACGCCGGAGCTGTGAAGCAGTTCAGGCGCTTGTCTACCGGACCCGGCAGCGCCGCTGCAGACGGCTCCCGCCCGCCCCCAGGCCCAGCGGCGGCGGCCCCTCCGCCCCGGCCACGGCGGGCAGGGCGGCCGCGGCGAGGGGGGGTGGCCGCCGTACCTTCTCCACGCGGCCCACGAAGCAGACGGGCTGCCCGATGTACTGTGCCAGGTGGCTGGTGGCGATGCGCGGGCGCGGCACATCGTGCACGTCCCCCATCGCGGCCCGCTTTCCCGCGCCGACCGGGGCCGCCGCCGTTACCGCGGCAACGGCAGAGCGTCCGGGCGGGACTTCCCCTTCACCTGCCAATCGCCTACTGCAGCGGGAAGGCCCACCCCACCCTCCAGCGCCATGACGTCATCAAAAGCGCTCTGCGTCCGGGGCGGTGCGCGGAAGTGGGCTAGGTGTGTGACGCTAACTGCACGCGCGGAGCGCTGCCCCGTGACGGAACCCGGAAGCGGAGGTGGCTGCGCGGCGGCGGCGTCGGGCAGGCGGGCTGGTGGGGGCGCGCCGGTGAGTGAGCGTGGGGGGCGGGGCCGTGCGCGAGCGCCCCCCGCGGGCGGGGCGGGGCGGCGGCGCTGCGTGGCCGCGCGGGCGGCGCCGTCCGTTGGTCGCGGGGCGGGAGGGGGCCGCGGCGGGGCGGTGCTTCCCGGCCGCCGGGGACTGGGCTCGCGCTCCGTGCGGCTCTGGGCCGGCCCGGCCCGGGCCGGCCTGGCTCCCTCGCCTCTCCTTGGCCGCGGCGGGCCCCGCCGCCGGGCTCGCGCTCCCGGCCGGGTTTTACCCCTCTGTTTCTTCGAAGATCGCGATCCGATGCTTTGCTCCCTTTTGGTCAAAAGGAAAACCTAAAAGAGCCGCTTCTGCCGTTCAGCTGGCCGTGCGCTCGCGTAGGCTGCCGAGGCAGGGAGGCGTCTTCCAATGTTGCTGTTACTCGTTCCTGCATCTTCCCCATTAATCAGAATTCAAATATTTATGAATGTTTCCATCTCCCAGTCCAGGCCTCTGTCTGATACATATTTTGCCCTTTTTCCCCATATCTCTTCCTTTTAAATTATGCTGCCTTTTCCTCTTAACCGAGCATCTTGCTCTGTATTGACTATTTTTCACTGTTTTGTCTAGCCCTTTAGAAACTCATTCTGCACTCGCTTCAGAATATGACTGCTAAAGCTTTACTTTCCTAATTTTTATTTGTTTTACAGGGGTGTATACTGTTTATTTGAAAACACTGTGTGGCTGTTACTGAAGTAATATCTGAGCATTTCACATTAAAGAACATATATTTGCTGTCATATTGGTCCTATGAGTTAGAGTGAATTATCTCCATTTTTTGAAATGCAACAACTAACTGACATAAGACAGAGCTAAAATCTGGACATGGTTGCCTTCACCATAAAATCTTGCCTTTTTCAGTGTTTTCTCACAAATCTTCCATTGTGTACAGAAGTTCCTTCAGCTTTCCTTTTGCTTGCCAGGAGTCGCGTTTCAGGAAACATTTGAGGCTATCTAACACTGCTGTGTCTTAAAAGGGCAATCCCAACACCACCTTATGCACTGGCTGCCTCTTCTGACCCAAAGTGGGTTAGTTCAGCTTGCTAACTAGCCGAAGGCAACTTTGTTACTTTGCTAGGTTAGTTTTGTGACGGCTCAGCAAGCTGAACCAGCTCACCAAGGAATCAGACTACTGCCAGGGCTCAGCACGCAGCCAGGAATGAGCAGGCAGTGGGGTCGTGGTTTTGGGGGGCTGCACTGGGATGTCATCTCATCTCTTGTCACTATGCCGTTCACCTTTTCATTTGCCAGAGAATATGATGATCATCATCATCATTCAGATGATGATCTGAATAACATATCATAAACATGACGAAGCAAGATGCAGCTGCTGCTAAGTGGCCCTTTAAGGGCCATTGGTGCCTGCCAAACTGGAAGAGTCAGCTATTAGAAAAAATAGATCGTAAAATTTTTTACACATGCATGCCTGTAGCATGCATAGTCACTGTTGAAGCTTTGCAGTCAAAAAGAGAAGTGTTTGTTGGGAAAGGAATAGATTTGCAACATAACAAGGGTATTGTATCTAATAAATGCCTGGCTTTCCATTTTAGCATCTTCTATCTTCTTGAGAGTTTTCTTAATTATAAAATATTGACATTTGTTTGAGTACTGCTGTTTCAAACCTCCTGACTTTACTTTGTCACCTATGCTTTTATTGCCTGACTTCATTGTAATTACCTTTTTATCATGCATTTTTGCTGCATCATTGAGTGTTTTTATACAATGTTAATTTGGATTGCATTGTTCTTGGTGTTTCTTCTTCCATAAAATTTTATGAAAACTTTTATATTTTATGTATGTAAAAAATGTCTTTATTAGTGTTTTTTATACGTATTTCCCTTTTTTGTATTTGTTGATACTTATTTTCCTTTCTCATGCTTTCAAGAAGCATAAGCTTAAGATATATGACTAATAAGAATAAAAGAAATGATCTGTTGTGCTTTTTCTTCTTCAGACAGTAACTTATACTAGGCAAGAACCTTTTAAACTGTTCTCTCAGTGTTACAGAGAGACCTTTTTAACATGCATATTCTTGACTCTTAAATTGGTTGTTTTCATGTCACAAGCAGGGTTGTACAGGGCTGTAAACATCTTGCTCTTTTTCATACTGCTACTTTATTGGTGAATCGTTGTGGATACTAATATGGAAGAGGTTTGAGAATCTCTGTAGTGCCCTCTGTTTTCTCCTTCCATAGATTATATAGCTTAAGCTGCTAGATGTCAAGTTGTTTGGATTCTTTAAGATCGTTTTGTACATTGTTCTGACCTCATTTCATTGTTCAGATAATTACTGAGAATGCCACTGCAGTTCTGCTTGGCTGTAGTCCTTGGCCTCCTCTCTGTATCTTAGGCTGCATTGTTGGCATTTTTTTAATACTAAATTACTTTTCTCTTCCTGTCACTATGAGCATCCTGGAAAAACAGCTGAAAAGTATTGCTGAATATGCCAGGATCATCACTGTATACAAAAAGTTTATTGGATGCAACATACTGGTTTGACTCTAAGGTCACCCATGCTTCTTGTCAAATGAGACTGACAAAAAGCACAAGGAACGAATTGACCCCTTTGTACAGCTCTGTAACTCATCTTTGTCCAATCGTATGTATGTTCTCAGAGCCTCACATAAAGGCGAAATATTTTGTGTAGTTCCACAGAATTGCTATAGTTCACAGTTTATTGCTGGCTAATGACTGAAGTGGTGCCAAAAGCATTATTCTTAACTATCAGCGGTTGAGATTGGAGGAAGAAAAAATTATGTTCACTTTTTGGTGAGGGTGAAACATAAGGAGAAGGGAATTGCTTGTTTCTATCAAGAGAGATTTTTATCTTTAGGCAGTGAATTCAATTTCAGGTCTCCTATAGAAATAAAATTAATCCCATCTGGAGAGGGAAAGTGCTGTGTTATATGGGAGACATTACTGCAGGACTGTGGTGCTATCCCAGAATGGTGGATGTATTTTCTGTCATTTTGTGTTGTCAGCTTCAAAAAAACAAACAAACAAACAAAAAACCCAACAACTTAAATTCTTTTATTTCTATTCTATATGACCATGCATATCCAGGTCCATAAACTTCAAATTTAGTTTTTAATCTGAAGTTAAACTTGTGCAGAAAACCAGTTGTTCTCAGCTTTCGTTAACTGAAACCTCATCATATCTACAAGTAGTAAAACTTCAGCCTGATTCTGCAAGTGCTTAAACTGTGTTCTTATCTTCAAGAGCATGACTGTTTCCATGCAGCTCAGTGTTTCTTTGTTGGGCAGGGGCTTTGTTCTGGTTTTAACATGTAATTCAAGAAATTTAGCAGTTATGTTTCACATTGCTTGAGAGGTTTATGTTTACTTTTGAAGTACTACAGTTGATAAAATTCTTAAGAGAGCCAACATCAGTGTTGCCCATCTAGAACTTCTCCTTTACATATGTACGTACTTTATACTGTTCTACTTTTTTTTTGTCTGTGTGTCCCCCCCCCCCCATTATTTTAGTGGATATTTGTTAAGCTTAAACTTAATGACTGCGTTCAGCAAAGATATTGAAATACTGCAAGTAATACTTGGCATGCTCCTTACTTCATATGAGTTACGTGGATCTGTGTGATTTAGGATTTAGCTTTGTGTCTAAGTGGTGAACACCAGAGAAAGAGAGAGCCTCATAAAGCATATTCGTCTTTTAATATGCAGATTCCTTACCACCTCCCCAACATTCACAACCACAAAATACAACATATGCTATTTTCTTCCTTCTGGACCAGTGGTTTCATTCAATAAGAACTTGAGGCCTGAGTTTATGGGATGCTTTGCTTTGTGTTTATTTTTCTTTTTCAAGCAAACAGGGATGTTGTTTTGTTTTTGAGAAATACCGCAGGTAGTGCAATTCAGTTAAAGAAACCTACTTCAGAAACCATAAACTACAAAATAAAGATGAAGCCCTATACAGATCAAGTGAATTTTGTGTTTTTAAAACATTTGGGATATTTGGAAAGGCCTGCCCTCTGTCAGCAAAAGGAAAACATCTAGTATGTTAAAGTTCTCGTAACATTAATTTGGCTTAGAATTGAAACATCTGGGTTTTTTTGTTTTTATGTTTTTTTTTTTAAGTTCTGAAGTTCATGTACATTACATGCAGGATTTAAAAGATGACAAAGGTATGGCTTCCTGTACAACTCCTTTGTACCTTCATTACATGTATACTGAATAAGATGCTTTCCTTGGTATATGCAAGAAAGAAAGGAAAAGGAACACTGTTTGATAGTACTGAAAACTGTACGTGTATCTCAAAGAGGAAAAAATGTGATTGCATGGGGCAACCACAGCTCTGGCACTTTAAGTCGCTGTCTGGAATCTGAAAATCTTTACTAAGGGTACCCATAAGATTTTACACATCAAGTTGATTTTGCTTCTTGTTGTTGTATGCCCAGGAAGAAGGTAAAACTGCATTTTAAAGTGTTCCACAACTGCCTGTCCTTCATACATTATTGGAGCCGAAACCTGACTCTTGAGCGTTACAGCACAGGTTTTTACCACTTGAACTATGGGACTGACAACCCTAATTGGTAGCAGGAGAAGACTTATTCCCTAAGGGCTGAAAAAGGAATATGTTGCTGGCGCCATGTGTTGAGCCAGGACGTGGGGGTTGCTGTGGGGGGAAGGCAAGGAATAAATGAGGTAATTAGGAGTTTCTACTGTGTAATCTCCATGGAACTGGGCATATTAGTATTTCAAGTGTTAAGGTAAGAAAACCAGCAAAAAGGAGTAAGGTGAGGATGAGTAACATTTATTGGTTTGGGGTTTTTTTGTGTATTTTTTTTTTTTTTTTAATGCCTACCTGAGACAGGATAGTTTAGCCTGTTCTTGTGTGCGTCAGTGTAGTTTATTGGGTTGCTAAAAATTCCAGTGCATCCGCACAAGCAAACAGTAGCTGGCCAGCCTCTAAGTATTTTGCATTTAATTCTCAGATATCATTCCACTCTTTGAATTGTAGTTGATTTTGCTGTGTACTATTTATGTATTGTTCCTGAAAGCCAAAGCTTGTACTTCATATAGGACTTTCTATGATTTGGTTTGTGGAAGTATTTGATATCACTTTTAACAGCAGAGTGTGCGGCAGTTTATATATGGTGAATAATCGGTGTGGACTGTGAAGTAAATTGCTACAGGCAACTGGCTAGGACAAAAAAATCTTGCTTATAGTACCATTAAAATTTGGGTAGGAAGTGAGGAATTCTGGAAAATAATCCAGGATTTTTTCTTTTTTTTTTTTTACAAACACTAAGTGGTAGGACTCTTCTCTGTTTCACTGCTTCTAAAGATTCTTCTTTAAATTTAGTCTGAAATAATGTTATCAAAACTTGAGGTCTGTTTAAAACATTGTTGCTTTGTCCTTCCCTATTCCTTTAAGTGCTGGTATCTGCAAAGTAAATCAGGATTCTCTTCCTCTAACCATTTCACACTTGAAATGACATTTTTCAACTTTCCATATTTTATATTGGTGTTTTAGTAGAGAAGAGCTTTATGTACCTTCCTTTAAAACTTTATCTTTGCATTTGACACTTGCACAGCACCTTTCATTCAAAGCACTTCACAAACTGCTACATAGGTTGTTGCCCAGCTGTCCGATTTCAGCACTCGGGGTGCTTGTCTGCACCTCTACTTGTGAGCTAGAGGAAAGCAAATGTTCAAGCAGCTACTGCGACCGAGAGCCTCTTTCCTTTTTTGATTATCTCAGATCTGTGGGCTCGTGTTGCTGTTGCTGGAGGAGGCAGCGGAGAGTGACATGTTGCTGCATTCAACAGAAACCAGTGCAATGTAGGTAGCAAATAGAAAGTAGGTGTTTTATGTATGCTCTAAATAAGCACCCATTTACAGGTTCAGCTTATTGAGGTCCTGTTTGTTCATCACAGGAATGAAGCTTATGAAGTTTTTCGTAAGTTTTTGGAGAGGTGAAACCTCTGTATGTCTTATCTTAGAGTCTGTATCTTAAAGCTTAGAATAGTTAGAGAATTTGCTTAGAAGAATGTATTGCTTGTATGCAAATTTATGGTGTGGTTCATAGCTGTTGCACTTTTGTAAAAGCTGGCAGAGCTGGCTATCTTTGGCTAATAGTCATAGGGTTTTTGTTAATATTAATTTGTCCTTTTTTAAGCTGTTCAAAACTGCTTCAATATTATCTTCCAGTCTTGAGAGAGAACAGATCCTGAGCATAATATTTTGCAGTTAACATTTTTATCCCGTTAAAATTATGCTGTATTGTTTTGTTTTATTTGATGCGAATTGAGAGTTCTTAGCCACTTTGGAAGATTCTTTTAGTGAATTACTGTTACGCAAAATTTGCTTGATTATGTTACAGTTTCTTTTAATGGAATCAGTAGTAACTCATAATCAAGTACACCCAAGTGTTAAGCTGTCTCTGCGAAGTGGAAAAATTAAATTAGGGACTATGCTAATATTGTATAAGGTTTTGTTTTTGTTTTTGTTTGTTTTTAAACCAATGCACAACAATTAAGGCTGAAAATCTCTAGAGTAATTTGCTCCATTCAAGTACAACTTCACTATGAAGATACATTTCCTATAGGATCGTGCTTTGGGCTTCAAAGTTTAGATGCTTTAGAACTGACTAAGAAAGTTTGAAAGAAACTAAGAAAGTTTGTGTAATGACAATTTGAAGTAGCGGAAGCTATATGAGAATACGGAAATGTGCTTGACAAACACTGAAGCAAGTTTCCTTTCACTTTTCTTTAGAAAGATTGAAGGTTTTTTATGGTTCTGCCTCCATTCATAACTTCATAGAAAAACCTTTTGTAGTTTACTCTTTTTTGTGTGTGTATTGAAAGTCAATTGCTACACTTAACTGTAACATCAATGTATTTAGCTTTTGGAATGGTGCCAACTTCTTATGCTGAATTCTGTTGTTTTATAATTATCTAATGTTTTTTATCTTCATTTTAGATAACAACTTTAAAAAAGAGGCTATGTTCAGCTTCTTCCGAAAAAGCCAAGATTCAAAGAAGGTTACAGTGCCAGAGAGAGAAGCAGATGGATTTGTTATTGTGGGTAAGTGATGCAGCTGTATAAAATGGTTCTTGTCGTCTTTGAAATGTAAAGATTTCTTTGAGGTGCTTAGACAAAATGAAAAGAGGTAACAGAAGCTATGATAAAAATTATTCAGAATTCTCACTTTTATTTCCAAAGGAGTGCATACTCCTAATATAATCATTTGGACTAAATACCTAAAGTATTTTTTTCTCCTCATATTCCATTTTCTGAATAGGCACAAACTCTTATTCGAGATGGTTGAAGATGTTTCTTGTTTTCCTGTCATATTGTGAGCAAGGAAAAGTTACCTCCTTACAGAACAAGTAAGCTCAATGTTGAGGATTCTAGCTTTATGATTAGATTTGAGGGAAGAGAATATCTTATTGCAGCTGTTAGAGGACTATTTTTTCAGGTTCCCTCCTTTTAGTATGTCCCCCAAAGTCTTTTTATATTAAAAGCCTCAAAGCATCTCTGTATAGCTAGTCATATAGTGAATGTAGATGTTCTGTCTCAGAATTTGACTCTTGATTAATTTGATGAAAATTAAGCAGTTTAGGTTTTTTGAGGTCTTTTTGTTATTCAAAAATGAAACTGTAGTGTCCTTAACCTGTGAACTGGGTAAATTTTCAGATTTAAGTAAGCTCTTCCACAGTCTTGTAAGAAGTCTCAAGCATGCAGAAGACAAAAGAATTTATTGCCATTGTGTTGTAACTGATCCTTTTCTTTTTCGCCACTTGAAAATTCATGTTTTCCTCCTTGCAAACCTGTCATCATCAATATTCAGCTTCTGCTGCTCTGATTTACTGACTTTTTCTTGTCAGGATTCTTATTGTGTTGTTCTATTTAAGCATTGCTTCTTCTTGAGACTTCTCGATGTTTAAGTCATGATTATCAAAATCTAATAATACGAAAGCTTTATTAGGAGCACTTAAATTCATTGTAATTTTTCTCCATTAAAGCAAATATCCCAGACCACCTACCAGTTGTTAAAATAGAACTGGTGTCACATCTGTGACTCTTTGTGATGTCATGTTTAACAGTTGTCCTCCATGAGATTTTTTTCCTCTGCACTTTGTCTTCTCACCCTTATTTTGACGGCTACATCAAATCACTCCAGCGCTTGCATTGTAGAGAAGTTAAAGGACACACACTTTGATCTCAGAAAGATTTGGTGACCATTTTAGAAATATTCCCTGAGTTTCAAATTCTGCAATGGGCAGAGAGTTCTGCACCAAATGTCTCTTAGGTGCTGCAAAAATAATCTTAGTGGTCCCAATTCTAAATTCAGTTTTGCTTCATTCTTTTTTCCTGAAGTGCTATCACTGATTATTTAAACTTTGTTCATATTGTGTATTAAAGCAATCTGTTAAATATAAACTTTAGAAATATCAACTATGCTTAAGCTTTCTCTTTTTTTTGCTAGTACAACAGTTAATTTTGCAGACTACTACAAAACGGACTGTAATTTCATCTTGCCTTACTTTTACTTGGCAAAAGAATTGCCATCAGCTCTGCTAGTGGAGCATATCACTATCTTGCTAGATAGAGGCAGTTCTAGGTCAGCACTCAAGTAGCTACTTATCTAGAAGTTTTGTCTCTGTTTATCTAGGAATAGGGGCAGTCCAAAAAACATAACTATTCTGCTGGTTTGTTTTTTATTACTCAAATGGGAGCTATTGAAACTTTTAAACTTGGGAGTAAAATTGTCAAGAATACCAACACTAAATGTCTTCAACAAATCTTACTAAGTTATAGGAGAGCCATCCTTACAACTGCATCTCCAGGTTATTAGTGTGAATACAGCTTTAGGCAGTGAAAAGTCTTCAATAGGATGAGAATTTAATTTCTTATGTTTTAAGTTGGTTCCTAAACCCAGTCTTTCATCCAAAGCATAGAAGAATGGAAAGCCTGGTTTGCTAATGTTCCGTAGACAAGGGAGGAAATGCTTTCTTTCCCTTTTCTGAAGAAAAGAGAAGAAAAGCATCCTCAGGGGATACTTGCTCCTGTTTTCCACTGTAGTGATCAGGAGAGCTTGTCTGTCACAAATCCCTTGGAAGGCTTTGTTCACACCATGCACCACTGATAATATAAGCCATACCTCTTACTGGAAGTCTTGAAGAGACTTATGAAGAAAGAATCAAATGCCCATGGCCATTACCATATCAAAGAAGTCTACGCAGTAATGTAGCGTGAGTACTTAGTGTCACAATTATATGTAGATAATTGTGATTTTCCTAACCACATTTAATTACTTTATCTCCTTCTGTATCATCTAATTTTTAAAAAAGGGGAAAGAAGGTTCAACACTTTCTTGAGAAAGATCCATTGGAACTATCACCATGTCAAATCTTGAGGATTAGTTTTTTACGTTTGGTATTCCCTTTTTTTTTTTTAACTCCTGCAAGCTATGTTATATATTGTGATATTCAGAATCTACTTTTGTTTGCAGAATATCAACACGTTTGTAATTTCAATCTCTGAATGAAGTTCTTCAACTGGAAAGACAACCTGTGAAGCACCAAAAACAATTTTGCACCATTTCCTCCCATTTGGGGGAAATACTGCATGTGTGGGAGGCAAGAAAAAAGAATTAGTAATTCACTCTATGTAAAATAAATATAAAAAAATGTTTAAAAGAGTTTTATGCCTAACTACCAGTTCACCTATTTCCCAGGTGCTGGTCGTCTCATCTCTTTGTGAAGTTGTAAAAGTAATACTTGTTCTGTAACTGGCAAAATTATTATTCTGGAAAGGGAAGAGAGGCTTATGGGATATGCTCAACACACACAGTAGGTTTTACAGGGTGAATCAGTTGCAGTGTTATGAAAATTTATTTCAGGAGTTTGCCTGATCATTACAAAAGGCTTTTAAAGTTAACATTCTGAATGCTATTGTTTGTTTCCAGTTAGGTTGGGGACCTTGAAGAATAGTTATTTTGGAGGAATTTATTGTATTTTGAGGCTTTTACCATGTAAAATAAATGCCAGTCTGCCATCCATTCTTACTGTTGCTAGCCACATAGAAGACAGGTTAGTGCTAAGCACTTCCATTTGACATACAACTATCCCATCAGGTCTCAAGAGTCTGGTGATCGCCAGACAAGTCCATAGTGACAGGGCAGGTCCAAGATCTGGCCAGGCAGTCAAGTCAGCAGGTCAGAGTCACTGAGGTACGAGAGCAGACATAGGCATCTCTTCGGCGTAGCCCATGCAGGGATCACGAGCAAGGGCCTGAGCTTAAATGTAACTCCTGAGCCAAGGGGCAGAGGTCCCCAACAAGGCTTCCCACAGCTCTTTGCCCACCAGACCCTGGTCCAAGTGCTGAAGACTGCATCACAGCACGCTGGCTTTGGGCACAGGCAGCCAAACCCTTGGAGTGGGGAGAGGAGGTTGCAGAACCTCGTGCGCTCTGGACCCCGGGTGCCAGGATGGTCGTGTTCTCCGTCACTAGTATCTACAGACAGTGCTGATCTTTGAGTAATTCTTCATCTGCACCTTTGACCATACCTGAGTTCAAGTATGTTTTGTTTATTTTTTAATTGTGTTTAAAGGCCAAGCTGTCTTTAAACCGTGATGACAAACCATGTCAACACATGATAAGGAATATTATTGTTGACTTGCAGGAAGCACTTGATTGTTACCTAAAGGATTTTTTCTAAGTTTGGACAATCTTGATGGAGAATTTTTAGGAGATTCAAAAGTAGTATCCAAGGGGGAAAAAAAAAAGAAAAGAAAAGCGGGCACAGGATTCTCCTCAGAGTGAAATGATTGTCAGTGAAGCAGAGAGGCTGTGACCATGGTGAGAAGGGTTGTTAGGAATTCAATAATCTAAATTTTATAATAAAGTAATACTTCTGCTCCCTAAGCCTCCCTTTTCCCTACTATGCTTTCATAAATCCTTGAAGGCCATACAGAACTAGTAAACAAAATTTATATTAGCAACTATTTGTTATGCTTTTCTCTATTGGAGCAAACATTATTTTTGCCCATTATGTTTCCTCTCAAGAGAACATAAACAGTCATAGACATAAGAAATGAAATATCTGGAAATCTTCTCCCAATAAGGAGAAGAACTCGTGGTAGTTAAGTGTGGGATCTGTGGAATTAACCAAAGTATACCTTATATTTAATGCTGCTGTCTGAAGAGAAGGAGTTTTACAAAACAAATGTGGTCAGATTTGGCCTAATATATGAAACTTCTCAGAAAAGGAAGGGGGAAACAGCCATTTTTCATCCAGTGAGATGAAATACAGTATAAAGCAAATATTTCTTTGTTATTAAGAAAGCATAAGAGAACTGGTATTCGATGAAAGGTGGATTTTTTTTTTTTTTTTTTTTTTTTTTGAGATGAGCGGTATTGTAGAATTCATTGCTACTGCATGTTGACAAAGTCAGGAACCTAAGAGGATGCAAAAAGATTGCACAACTAGTTTGATAAATTATGATGATAGCAAGTATTCTTGTTACGTCCAAGTTTTGGTGGACCAGTGTGACTTCCTATTTTAAGCTAATCTCTGCAAGGCATACAAACTTTGGTTTTATCTACAGCGAGGTATTTGAACCTTACTCTGATATATTCAGTATATGTATTACTGAGTTAATTCAGTATTATAATTCCTTCATACAGGATCATCATTTGTAGGCAGGAGCATCCTCACCCAGCTGTGAGGCTGAGAAAAGTAGGATTTGCAGCCAACTGAATGTTTCCCTTTGTTAACTTCAGTTACTGCAGTTATATTGCAAAATAACATCCTTAACAAATTAGGAAGTCATCTGTACTGAAGAGGTAAAGAAGCAAAATGATCAACAAAAGTCAGTCTTCAGTCCTGGAAATCTTGTCTCTGTTTTTCTGAAGAGCAATGTTATGTATATTGTTCCCCTCCTTCTCCCCATTTCTGTTTTCCCATTAATTTTTTCTACATATGCAGTCTTTTTTCTTTTTTTCTTTTTTTTTTTTAGCTGTGGAAAGAGGAATTGGATAACTTGAATATCTGAATTAAGGGACACCCACATTGTCACCCTTTATCTAAATTGGTCTTACAGTAAGATCTTTAGTGTACATGAAATACTGATCTTATTAAAGTTTCTACAGATGTTTTAAGGAACTTCTTAAATGCTTGTTTTTGAGAGAAATCTGCAGTGTTAAAATCTCCAAGACTGAGTATGTTATGAAAGGTAAATTTAATACACTGATCCTTCCAAATTAAAGGGTGATTCCTTTACTAGTTTATTAGTGCAATTCTAATAGCTTTTTGGTTTCTCCCATGTAAACACACACCTCAAACATTAAATACATCAGGAGATTTGTAAGCTCTTAGTGTTGCTGCTGCTGTTTGTTTTCTAGGAGTTGTTAGTAACGTGTGGTAGAATCCTGTGAATCTCTACACAGTTTTTCGTTAATATTTAAGGAGCTTTAGTGGTGCTAGTCTGGAAGGCTAGGATGCTGCAGTGTTTTTAAATACACTGTTACATTAAAGAAATGCACAGGGCTTTGTGCCAGTTGGAAAAAAAAATAGTGTCTCAAAATGTCCTTTCACTTTCTGCCTCAATGGGCTTATTTTACATATGTTTTTAATGTAGCAGTAAGTGTTTGTGTGCTTATTTCCAATGTTCCAGTTTTCCAAAAACCAGACTGCTGTTTCATTTTGTTTATGTTTAAAAATATTTAATGCTAACTTTACAATAATCTGAGATTTTGGGGGAAATATTTTTATATTGTTTATCTAAAGAATGCTTTAAACGTCAGCTTACACCAATGTAGGTGAACACTTTTGATGCACACCAAAAAGTTACTGTATTAAATGAACTATTTCTTGAAGTGCTGCTTTCTGATTTTTTTATGCTTTAAATAGAGTTAATAGCTCTTTTGGGCACTGAATATTACAGTCAGAGTTGACTGCACAGGAAGGAGGAAGAAATCAGAAGAAACAGTCCTCTCTGACACTGTTTTTTTTTTTTTTTTTTTTTTTTTAAAGTTGTTAGGAGATAATGGCTACCCTTCATTCAGTAATGAAGTTGAAGTAATCCTCTTGGGTGCTAGTTTTTACACAAAAACAAACTGCATTTTTCAATAGTACCACTAGATGGTGATTTCTCTTGTATTCTATAGTTGTCATGCTTTTTCTCAGTCTTTTTCTCTCACACTCACACATGCAAACACATACCCACCCCCATGCGCGCACACAGTTGGGTAGTAGTAATTATCAGTACACCATTTTATTAGACTGTAGGTTTTCATCAGATTTATAAAAAGCATTTTAAAGCCTAATATCAAATCTATAATGGCATTCCAAACTAATAAAAATAATGAAGCTTGAAATGTTGACAGCATGTTATCCAGATGTTGGCTTGTAATTCCTTCCAAACAGATCTGTTGAGGCCTGTGTGGGACCTAAATAACACAAAGAAGTAAATTTGCATATTTTACAGCAGGGGGAAAAAACAGAATGCAAAAACATGAATAATTAGGAGCACAAGCTTCATGCTATATTAATACTGTTGAAAAGCATGTGTTGATTGTATTCTGAAAGCCAGTAGTGATTTGGTTGAGTGAACTCAGTCAGCATCCCTTATGCAGATTAAAGGAACTGGGTTACAGAACAACTGAACTTCATTGTTTTGCTGCATAAGTAGGTATATTTCTGAAAGGATATGATTTTTTTTCCCTAGATTCTGCACAGCACAGGAAATCTATCTTTCTTTTTAATGCCTTATGAAAGCATATTTTTTGTTGACAAAGGCTCCATCGGTCATTTACTTGTATATCTCTTGACTTTTTTATAGTTCTCTCGGTCACAAATCAAATTTCAATATTTTTAGCACTTTAGTATACATGACCTACTTACTTTTCATTTCTTTCTCTTTTTTACTTTCTAAGGTTTTAGCCCCTGAAACACATTCATGATGCTTCCATGCTATGTATTTGGTTCTTTTTAAATTTTCAAAAATATCCTTCTTGAAATGCTAGCATACAGGCAATTTCTGAATCTGAATAATGTGAATCATTGTGTTGGCTTCTATTGATTGCAACATACAATGTATAATGTATTTTTTATGATAAAAATGGTATTTGCATTGCTGGTTAGGCTAAATACCGTCTTGGCCCTTACTTCACAGCTATTTCAGAAAGCTACCAGGTTTTGAACATTGACTTTAAGGGGGAGAAAGGAAAGAGGCTGAAGATTTCTTGTTTAAATCCTACAGCAGTTACATTTCTGGGAAGACAAAAAAAAGTTCAAGTATATGCTGGTATATTAGAGGTTATTATTTTGAGGTTTTAAGATGGGGGGAAAATACACTTTCTGTGTGCAAAATCAACCCTTTTCAACCTGTCTTTTAAGCACATTTTCTTAAGTTACATAACCAAAGGAGGAAAATGGTAAAACATACCAGTCCTTTTAGAAATTAATGTAATTTTAAGAGGTTAAACAGGCATCTGGCAAAAGGTTGTTTTGAGGTCACACATGCATCTGACAGTTTGCTGCCAGCCCTCTAAGAAAATATTGGTTGGAGCTGTATTCCTGTTTTTCATGTTAACTCCCTTCTGACTTAAGTCATCGTAGTCATTGTCTAAATGTTCAAGTCTCCAAAACGCTCTTGAGAGGTTTGGTCCTACTGGTTTTAAAACTCTTGTAAATAGAGTGATGGAAGTAGAATCTGTTGAAGTAAGAAAATCTTTTTTTTTCTTTTTTTTTTTTTTTGCCAAAAACTTATCCTCAGGAAAAATCAAGGCATTCCTTTGACATGACCACAGTTCTGCAACAGTATTTATGTAGCTGTTACCTTATTCTTTAACCTTTGCTTATAATATTCTGATCACTTTTGACATGTGGGTTCTCACAGCTTTACTCCCATGTATCGTACTACCTTACTCTACTAATGCCTTAGTCTGCATAACATTCTTAAAGCAGTTTGCAATTGGGTTATATATATTAAAAAAAAAAGGAAAATACTGGTTGCTTATTGTAAAACAGAGTAAGAATAGCAAAACATAGTGGAAAAGTAGGGATTTTGAAATGTTGCTTGTAAACTGTTTCCCCAAATATGCTGATCATTAAATCTTTAGGAGTGAAAAACTTCTTTGTTTTATGATGCAGAGAAAATTTTTCAAAGTGTGTTTTTAGCCCAAGTCTAGTTTTCCAATGTAAGGTGAACTTACAGCCAGGAATAACTGAAAAACAAGAGATGGAAAATGTGCTCCAGGAGTCTGAGTTGCTCTCCTGGCAGGTGATAAATTCAGGTTGAAGTCCCTCTTTTGCCAATTTGCAGTATAGTTTGAACATCACGCTTTCCAAAGGAAGCCCATGCAATCACTGTCTGACTGGTTGAAGTTATTCAACCTGATGCAGATGTTAATCAACATTAATTTTCTCTGAATGAAATGTAATGTTGAGCTATTACACACACCCTTCCCCATCCCTGGCAAATAAATGTTTTGGTACTTTTTTCTCTGGAAGAATAAAAATTACTTTGCCAAATTGGAGACCACTTTGCCACTTTTTCATGACTTACACTGTAAAAGATGTTGTCTTGTTTGTTTTTAGTGAGGTGGTATAATGAAACTCAAAGTTATGTTCTGCATTTCATGTGTGTTTTGAGTCAGTTGTGTCATAGGCCTCAGCATGTAATAGTAATATAATTGTAAGGCTTTTCTTTATGAAATCGAAGATGGCTTGTTGCCATGAGCATGAAGGTGTTTGTTCTTTAGCTCTTCTTTCTTGTTATACTAGTTAAAACCTTTCAGTAAGGGCCTAAGAATGGAAAGGATATAGATGATGTGTCCAGTCAATTGTTTTGCATTTCGGTGCTATCTCATCTACTTCTGCCATAACATGTTTTTGGTGATTGCCGAAAATATAATGTACTTTCTGATTTCTGCACACACAGGGGAATAATGCTCAGGATTTTCATGCTGCTACCCCCCACGCACACAAATGAGGGCTGTGTAGAGTCAGTTCTGAAAGTATTTTCTCTTCAGTCAAAAGCAAAAAAAAAAAAATGATTGTTTGCTCGCAGCATTGACCGTGGCTTGCTGAGGAAATTCCACAGTAGTCATTGTGACCATGATCACTTCAGTTTATGGTTTTTGTATCTTTGAGTGAATCATTCTACTGCTTTTTCCATTGTCAAGGATGTGTCCTTATAGATGGTAGTAAGAAGCAAGGGGAATGCAAAACCCTCTTAAAAAGAGTGGGCTTCCTCATAACAACCCAAGCAATTTGAAAAGGTTGTCACTGAGCAGTGCAATTTTCATGTTGCTTTAACCATTAGCTCACATCTTGCTGTGACTACGGTTGACCTGTGTCACTGGATGTACATCACAGCCTTACTGCTGCCTATTTTTTCCTCAGTTTATGCTTCGTTATTTGGTATACAAATTACCTATGGGGCAAAAATGGTAACAGACAGAAAATCATTCAAAAGTTTAGGTGAGTTTTAAGTCAGGAATATTGTTGCAATGTGAGTATTTCTCCCTTTGAACCCCCTCCCAGCAGTTGGGATAAATGTAGGAGTTGGGATATGCTTAGCAGATGTATGTAGTCTCTTAATTTCCTTGAGGTTTTTTGTTTGGTGTCAGAGGTGTGTTGAAACAGAGATTTATTACAGGTGATTTGCAGGGTAGAACTGTTAGGTGCTAATTAACTGAACTCTCTGTTTACATACAAACTTGAAATCTTTTGGCCAGATCTGAGCCTCCTCGACTTAGGTGTGTGTGTATTTTGTATTTTGTCTTCAAGAATACAAGTGGAGAAAGCTCTCGCAATCAGTAGCGGTAAGTTGTTAATGGTGAGGGGTGTTTTTGTTTGTTTATTTTGGTGGGGTTTTCTCTCCCTGCCCATTACTCTCTTATTACTGCTTAGGTCTTTAAGCATGTGTAAAGCATTAAACAATATACTATCTTTTTGATTTAAAACAGACAAACAACCTTAAAATGATCCAAAGTCCCAGACCTTTCTTGCAAAAAAAGAAGAAAAATAGATATAATGATATGTTGTAACAATAAATATATATATTTATTGTTACAGCATATCATTCTAAATATCCTTTCTTCTGGGTCCTGTCTAGACCAGCAGTCTGCTGCAGTTGTTCAGGAGTTCAAGCTCATAGTTTTCCTGTTTTGGGGTGAGTAAGGGAGAGGAACAACTTCAAACCCACAGGATTAGTTTTTATCCTTTTTTCAGTTTTTTTGAAACTTGACTTGCATTTGAGAGAGAGAGAATGGGACTTTATGGCTCTTTCTTTGCCATTTAATTCTTTTTAATGAGACCTGCCTAAATAATGGCTTCTGACTGCTTCTACCTTAAGATCTTGCTGAGGGGGAAGGCTATCACTAAGGAAGATTTGATTTACAAAAGCATTAGCATAGATAGTGTAGCAGAAAGCAGCCAGTATTATCTTTAAAAGATGGACATTAAATGCACATACCAATGCACTCCCCATTAGGAAAAAGAATTAGAAGGGAGTTGGTTTTTTTTCTTTTTGCTAGAACTGTTTTCTTTTACTAACCCATAAGTTATATCAACACTGTTATAGGGAGAGGCACAAAGGGCTTTGCTTAAATTTAAACAAAATAGGCCTTCAGTTGAAAATACTGACTCTTAGCTTATAAAAATTTACTCCTACTTTACTGTTCTGTGAAGCTGAGGTGAGACCCAAGAAAGAACTAGATGCACTTTCCAACTTGTGCATTGTGCTATGCACAAATAGGAAGGAGTGATCCAAGAAATAGAATTAAACATCTCTGAAAATCAGTTTACAAAATGTGTTTTGAGTAGATTTGCCTAAAATGAGCCAATAGCAAAAGCAGAGACCATGAGTATGCCTGAATTCTTGCGTGCTCTGGAACCGAAGTGTCGGAAACAAGGCTCTGTACATCAAGCACGTCTGTCCACTTGATTCAAAACCAAAAGTTGAAGTGACAGAATGTTCTTCTTGAAATATGTTTGGCATGTATTCTTGCTCATTCAGGCATTCATCCGAGAAGTGGGAGACCTCAAACCTAGGTCTGCACAGCCTTAGCGCAGTCAGATGCACATCTAGCATCAAAGACTGAAATAGTCTAGCTGGGAGGACCTCCACTGTTTATATTGGCTGCACAGTGGTTCAGCTTCAAGATTTAGGAGCTTCCCTGATATTGCATTAATCATTAAACTTCAGTGACCTGGGAGGAAGGAAACTTGGATACCGGTCTGTACTCCCCAGCCTGTGTAGGTTGTGGGGTTTGGAGGGGGGTGGTCTTTTTTTATTTGTTCATTTTCTTTCCTTGTTTTTAACAGAAGTGACTAAAGGTTAAAAAAAATACAAACTGGTGTGAAAGGATGTGAGCTCATTCCCAGCTCTTAGACATCAGGCTCAGACTTCTTCTGATTTGCTTTACCTCTGTCTCTGCAACCTTTCCTTTTTGGATGGCTCGGGTCCAGTTTTGAAATGGGAGAAAGGTGCCCCAAGCAAATGAGGCTATAGCCTGACTGTGAGAGCTCTCCAGGGTAGGCAGGAGCTTGAATCCCTTCAGACCATGGGGCTCAGCTCTGAGGTTTGTGCTTTTGAGCATTCCAGGCAGAAGGTTAGGGGAAAAGCCGGATCTGCTCCCGTTTCCCCTGTTTTCCTTTCCAGGGAAAAGGTGCTGGTGATGCTTGGATCATGCCCTGTGGGAGGTGAGGTGGGAGTCAAGCAGCTTCCTGGTGAGATCCAGGATGTTTCTGTTTATGTGCAGAAGCTACAGCTAATGAATTTAGATCCCTAATGCGTTTTGTGGCTTTGGAGACAGCTGCTTTTTTAGATTGTTGTTTTGATAAGCCTTTCCAGACATTATATCCATTCTAATCATCTTATTGATAGCAAACTACATGTACTGTGTGAAGATAATGAGTTGTCCTTTATTATAATATGCTTTTCATTTTAAATAGTATTCGCAGTCAAGTTCAGTACTTGTGAATCTTTGCCATTACCTTTTAAGGAGTACTAAGAAAATATTAAAAGAAAAAAGGGGGGGGAGACTTCAGGAAAAATAGTTAAATATCATCTGAAAATATGATCCTCAACAAGTCACAGTTGCTTAGACATCTATTATCCATGGAAATTTAATTAAAAATAAGCCCTGCTTTGTTGTTGAGATGTGTGTTGGCAGGCCCAGTTGTTTTGTAGAAGATAATGTATTTGGTTTGTATTTGCTCCCTCTACTGGCTTAGTGATCTAACTAACTAGCATGGACTGACTCTCCCCCCTTTCACCAGCCCCCGGAAGGATTATAGTTGACAATGCTTACTTGTAAAAGAAATAGGATCATATTCTGTGTAAAAATAATAAAAACTGTTTGGTACATTCTGGAGGATGTTTAGTTATTATAAATTATTGAGAACTTCAGAGTATAAAATCATATTTTATAAATATTATTCACTTGTATAAGGCTATTTAAAATGTGAAGCACAATACTGCCATGGTAGTTGGTTTAAAATAGCATAGGGCAATAGAATTATGCAACATTGTTGGTCCCCTCACTATCCTTATATTCCTGAGGTAATTTATCTTGCAGTATTTTTTTTTTTTTGCAGTGTTCTGTTTTAAAACAAAAAAGCAAAGCTCCTCCCTTTTTTTTTTTTTAAATACCCCCTCCTAAATTATTCTCATGATACCTTTAAAAGGTAAAGCAATACAGACTCATACCTGCTTAATGTGAGCAGGTATCTTTCAGCTGCACATCTTAGGCACTTACCTTCTTAACACCTACTCTTGAGTAAGAAATCCTTTCTTTTCTAACTGCTGTCTGATGAACCGGATGAAAAGCTAAGGATGTCTGTTACTTTTTCTTTTTTTTTCTTTTGCATTCTCATTTCAGAAGGTATGATATGTATAAGTGTTTTTGTCTATGTATTTCCCTTCTCTCCTTTCTCACTCCCCCACCAGCCCTCCCCACCCCAACTTGGGACTACTGACGCTTCTAAATACTCTGCACTCCCCACATTTATATTTCTCTGTCTTCAGCACATTCTTGACAGCATAAGACATCTGCTTGCTTGCATTCTGCACCTAAAATCAATGAGCTTTTTGTACAGGGAATGAATTATGAAGTCAAGGTCTTTCTGGTGAGAACATGCCTAGGCACTTTTGATCTTGACTCTGAAGATAAGGCTTAACATGGGATGCAAGGACATGTTTTCAGAGGCTCTTACTTCAAAACTTGTCTGTGCCTTCTATTTCTCGTGGTGACTTTCGTCAAGTATACCCTTACCTTTGCCATCCAGAGAGCAATCAACAATTAATTTTGTTGTCTGTCTGTGTGACTTAAAGTAGCATGAGTGGTCTAATGTGGTATCTGGAGCGTTAAGGTCGAGTCTCTTGATATAATGTTTCAGGAGTCCAGTGTGTTCTGCCCCTTTGAAAGGTTTGAACCATGTGCTACCCTGAGGTGCTGCAGGCAGAAGGTGATAGCTAGCTGTACAGTGTAGTACATTGTGTGGCTTTTGTTTTTAATTTTACTCTGTGAATATGTCTGGGAAGATTTTTATTACTGTCAAACCACCCAAAAGAACAGGACTAGTGTTAAAACAGTAAAACCAAATAGTTTTTGAGAGTTCAGGATTTTGAGTGTGTTATTTAAGATGGATAAATCCCATATATAGTGCCTCCAGAAATCATGTGGAAGCCAGTAAGAATGTAATGTGGTCCTTGTCTTTCTTCCTTTCCTCCAAAAAAACCAACCCTGCTAACTGAGAAGTCATATTCTGAATTATAAATTGAATGATCTGTATGAAACCCAGTTAGAAAGTTCAGTGTGCATTTAATCAGGATAACCAACAGGACCTGCACTGCTATAGAAACGTGCCAAAATTCAAGCCAAGCAGAGGTAGAAGTATCCTGAAGTGCATTTTATACTGCCAGTTATTAATATCCTGTCTACTTTTAGATATTGCTAGCTTATTGTGTTTATAAATGAAAGATAGCCAGAAGAGACTTGGTTCATACACCTGACAGACAAAATCATACAAAATCCAAAGGAAGAGCTTTCTGTATTTTTATGCTCCTCACATTCTAATGGTATACTCACAAATGAGAATTTTCCGTCTTAAAGGGAAGGGAATAAGATGTCTTGACATCTTATTTGTACTTGCTATGCACCCTGAAGCTAATCATGGTGGAGGAACTCTTGTTCATGGACTTGGGAGACCACAAACTGGTGGAGAAGCTCAGGAACAGTTTGTAGATTCCCTTGAAACCTCAAGGATATGTTTGTTTGGGGTTATATCTGTGGCCGTCCTACTCTCCCATCGTGGATTTTATACTATTATTTTTGTCAGTAGAACTCTTGAGGTTCTCTTGCCAGTGGGAATAATCTGTACTATGGTCATGGTGGAAGTGTTTGGATGTTTAAATCTCAATATATGCTGAGGAAGAGAGTGCTAGCAATTAATGATCTAAGGCAATAGAAGCTTAAAATGTTTGATGGTGGGGAAATCCACAGGTTCTCTGTAAATTAGTAACTTTGATGTAAATGAACAGAATAAATATAGCTGGAATAAACAACACTATGGATGGGGGGAGGCTTTGTTGTATTTAGTTCATTGTAAACTGAGCGTCTTGTCACCCACTTTCCCCATAAATTCTACACCTATTTTAACATGGGAGTGTTAATTATTGCTTTTTCCCCCCCTTGCTTACACAATACAGAGAAAAATACTGAAGGGATCCTTACAGAACGCTACTAAATCTTGCTGCATGTGCACCACCTGCTTCTGAAAAAAATATTTCTAGCAAGCTGTATGTATATGCTTTTCTATTGCCAATCTGAGTGTAATGAATTCTTTTCCTAACAGTCAAATGAAGTAATAGCCTGAATTAAAATAAATATGTGCATTGGAGATAGATTAGATACAAAATTAAAGTTCCAAATCAAAAGAATCAAAGCTAAATGCAGAATTAATCAAATGAAGCAGAGTTCCACAATTCTTGACTTGTTGCTGTGAAAGCTTGTTGTTTGCTGTTCAGAACAGTAATCCCTTTCACTTCCAGTGGAGCTACTCAGTCAGATAATGGTCAGAGTTGCAAAGGATAGGATAAGGTTAAATATCTGGTCCAGTCTCATAATACCATTTCATTATTGTGTTCACTGGAGGAAATATTGCACAGAGAAGAATACCACGATATAGTCAGGTGTATTAGTATTTTCCATGATCGTGACCTCTTCTCTTGACACAGGGGAATTTCAGAGCTTTAAACATGGTGTATGATGAAACCACTGCAACTAAATTCTCTGTTACTGCCTTAGACCATGGGAAGAAATGGGAGAGCAGCCAAATATGTCTTTAATTTACTTTTGAACTAACTGATTTCAGGTGGCCTGTCCACTGGGTTAGTCTGTCCACATAAATTAGAGTGCCCTTTTGACCCCAAAGCTAGCAAATTTTAAAATGAATAGGTAGTCAGGTAGAAAAAGCATGACTTACTTTGCATCGTGTCTTTGGTATTAGGTATCCCTGTTCAGAATTCAGCTTCTGCTGTTCATAAGACTGTGTCTTAAATCTAAAAGAAACCAATAGATCTTGGCCAGTTTCCAGACACCTGGGGGAAACTTTAGGTTATAACTACACATTACGGCTTCTTTTAATTAAAAAATCCAAAACAACTTCATGCTGACAACAATTTACTTTGTGTCTAACTGATTAAAATAAATACTGTAACAATGTGAAAGTTTTTTTAAGAAATCAGTTTAATCTTTGGGGGCTTTTATATGTGAATGTATTCCGCAGATACATACGATTGTCTTTACAAATTTTTAGTTTCAAGATTTTGTCTCAGTAAAGTTTTCTTTCCTTGGGTAAACTGAAAGCGATGTTAGTATAGTTACTAGTATGGTTACCTGTTATTTTTTGCATTCAATGTAAGTTGGAAGTGGAGGCCATCTATTTTGTCTGCAGCTGTCTGTGCATTTTCAATATAGGAGGAAATACAATCAGTTCAGCATGATTGGATTACTATAAATAGTTCTAGAAAATACCTTCATTTCCTCTCAATATTTATTTTTGTAGTATGCCTTATTGACTCTTAAAACAGTTTGTATGATGTAATGAAAGTTGAATGTTATGTTTTTATTTAAAAATTCAAAGTTATGGCACAGAGTGGTGCCCATGCTTGAGGAAAATAATAATAATAATAAAATAAAGTCCATCTTGTCCAAAAGAATTTGGACTTGTTTTGCTCCTTGACTTTTAGAGAGGTAGAGAATGTAAGTATCTTGGATAATAATGATGAAAAAAAGAATGCAGTGTATTCTTGCACTAAAACCATGAAAAATATTTTGGGAACTAAATACTACATTCCTGCATTAATATGCAAAATTATAAATTTCAACTCCCTCTTTTTTCTTCTTCTAGTGGATGGTAATTAGATTTAAAAAAAAGGTTTTACAGAGTTTCTAGCTCACTTAATATGCACTTCTAGGTGAAAAAGTTGAAATTTTACACTTAGCATATCCATCATGTTTCTCACCATCTACTAAGCTAGTGTGACTTGCATGCTTCTTACTAGGTAGGAAAGCTGTTTATCTTGTGAGTCAGGTAAGTGCAGGATGCAATAACATGCGATACCTAATGCATCTGAAAGGAAAGCACATTTCAAAAGAACTGGCAGTTCCATGAGGGGCGAAACCACTACAGCCTGGTCTCCTATGGCTTTATTACTCCCTAACCTTAGCTCCCTTCCTTTTTCTCCTTTGATCCCTTCCCCTCCCCCCACCTTCAGATTTCTCCTTTAACTCTGGCCTGCCGGCTTGGCAAGAAGCGGCACGTTTTGCGACCAGCAAGCCTGCGAGTCCAACATCCCGCACCTAGCACATAGAGCAGTAGCCCTTCGCAGATAAGCCTAGCAAAATGCTTGGCTTTGAGCTGCTGGTGGGTAGCAAGTGACCTGAGAGGCTGCTTGCAGTCATATAACCTGTTGTTGGGGTGATCTGGTTTAGCAGCTCTATTTTAGAGACTCTCGTGAAACTTAATTGACGTAGGCCGATGATCACAAAAGTTATTAATGAATAACAAAGGAAAACATGCAGGCCTTGAAACTGCAAAAGCCTCCTTTTTTTTAGAAATGTTAGCTGCCTATGGCTTGAACATTTAAAAACACTAGGATTTTTTCATTCCCAGTGCCTGTATTGTTATGCTAAACTTTTTATTTTAGAAATAGTTTCAAACTATTTTTTTTATTTTTCATTGTTTGTAAACATTACATAAAACTTAATAATAGTGGGAAAAAATTGGATTTTCATGTCACGTCACTGTTGCTTTCTCTTTTCAATATTAAAATTAGGTGGTTCAGGAATGTGTTCTTTTATTGGTATAACAGTATTGTTTATGTATACAAGATTTGCTAGGTTAGTTTTACATTGACCAAAAACTCAAGTAACTGTAGCTCAGTCTCTGTCCAGTATTGTAACACTGGATTGATACTCCTTCTTTTGTTCTGGTCTGCATTTGCTATAGATGGACTAATTTGATTATTACTTCCACATGCCAGAATAGGAAACAGTTGACAGATTCCTTGAAGGGAAATGTGTTGGAGTGCACACCTCTTAGCAAGGTCTGTCAGTATGAGAACACTGGCCTGCCCATTCCCAATATCTTTGTAAGGGAGAATAAAATTCTGTGCAGATAATTGCCTTATACCTGGTGGGTTTTACCTCAAATTTAGATTAAAAAAAAAAAAAGTAATAAAGTCTATACCTGACTTACCTTACTAAGAAAGTAACTTAGGAAAGTTATCAAAAGGTAATATGTTTAAATCTAGAAAAATGCTGGTATTTATGGCTCCCAGGGACTTGATTCTCCCTGCTCCATCTGGCAAGAAAGTTTTCCATCATTTCTGCTCATGCCAGGGGAAGATGGCAAGCTATCTAGCCAGATATAAGCTGGATGTTAGGGAGTGAGCCTTCCTGCAAGGAAACTTGCTGCAACCCCCAGGTTCAAAGTAGATGAGAATGTATGCAGGGCATCAAGAAGAATGTGCTAAGGGAACCTGCAATGAAATAAATATGCTGGAATGTAAATCAGGGGTGACTCTGCAGAAATAAAGCTATGAACTTTGCTGTCACTAAAAACATCTTATTAGGTGAGTTCAAAGCCTGTCACTGGTGAACTCACTGGTTTGAGTAGAAACAACAAGGCAACCCGTCTGAGAGCAACCATATGCCAGATGCTGACTTAAGAGTATGATAAGCCAGTGATGTTTCACAGACACTTCTTTCTCTAGAAGAAAGTTACTTGCTTTTGCAAATCTGTATGCTGGCTAGATACCTGGATGGTTTGATATTTCAGATTCAGTCCTTTCAAAGGGAGGAAGGGTAAGTATGCAAGAGAAACATGTCAAAAAATGTATGGGTTTTTAGAAGTGCCACAAAATGGGAACAGGATACCACTGCTACATTTCTGAGAACACAAGTTGCCACATGGAATTGCAGTGAAGGTTATTGAGAATAGATGGATGAAGCATGATATATAGTGGAAGAAAGCATACGAGTCCATAGTGGTACTGGCTGATAGTTTCAGAGACACCTAACTGTTAAAGCCAAGCATCATCTAAAGAAAGTAGCTCCCTGAATGGACTGACGTTGTTGGAAGAAATACTGTCGTAACGCCTGTATGTGTACAGATGCCTAACCATTGGAAATTTGTGGTTTAACCTGACAGATTCCAGGCTGTTTCTGACTGAAATGTGAGTGGTTTTACTGGTATGTTTAAGGGACTTATATGGATACATTTAAGAAAATGTGTTCTTTAAATCAGATTTTTTTCACAAGAGAAGTTAAGGCAGGTCTTTTCACAGTGAATTAAGTACATGTGCTGTATCCTGCAGTGAATTCAGGTTGAAGAAGGCAGAAAAACTTATTCCAGTGCTAGTGTGAAAGATGGGTGTTTATCAGGAGACCCAGATGAAGTCGGAAATTTTGTAAGGCTGCAAGAAAATCTGTAAATCTCCAAGAAAAATATGGTCATTATCTGCATTTCCACTCTATATACAGATTTTTCTTCTTTCTGCTTCCTCCATGTTGACCAAATTAGCTTTCATTAAGATTGGCGAAGTCTTAATACAGTTAGGTTTTCAGAAAGTTTAAACATTTTTGTATGTGTTGTGTATAGAGATGAGATATTTAATATTGGCTGTAGAAAGTACCTTCAAGCTTATTTTTAGTATGAAATAAAAGTACTTAAGAATCCTCAAGTGTTGAATAGGGTAGCTGTCATCCTGAAGCTTATAGTGGCAGTTTTCAGCTTGTACTAACTCAGACTGAGGAGGAGACGTATCTTTTAGTTTATCTGTTCACCACAGTGACTCGCAAGAATAAAACACTATAGTTGGTAGATCTGATTTGATGTTGAAGCAGTTCTTCCATGTACGTTTATTTTAACCTCTGTTCTACTTTAGTATGCATTGAGAAATGTCTGAAGAAAAAAACAAAACAACTGTATAACCCTGTAAGGCTGTTCAGATTGTGCTATACATCCTAGAATGTAGACATTGCTAAATTTGGAGGGCCTAGAAAATACAAAATGGAAGCATATAGACACTGTTGCTATAAATTAAAATGTACCTGTAGCTGAGACTTTCTATACCAGTCACAATTTGAAAAAATAGTTTTGGAAATGTCTGAGGAAGTAAATCTGCAGATGTTTGGTACGTTCAGTGCAAGAGGAACTTGGACAAAGTTCTAATTGGTTCTATTATGCAGGAAGACACAAGATTAATCTCATTTTTTTTTTTTTTATAGAAAAAAGGGAATTTTAACATCTGAAAAAAGACTAAGGTGTTCTCATTTTGGTATTTTCCACAGATTTTAATTCTGGTATTTATGTACATGTTCTCTTGTTGCATTCCTTGTCCAGTAAGGACCAAATACTGCTGTGAATGGATAAATTTGACTAGCTTGATAAAGCTGTAGTTAAGATGGAGAGGTTCATATGTCGTGTGTGGGTCAGATATGCTGTGCTTCATCTCTGAATTATGTTGGCTTTCCATAGGGATGACTGAAACATTGTCTTTCTGCTTCTTCACCTGAAGCCCTGGGGATATTGTCAGAATATGGAGGCAAACTGATTCAAAGAAATTTTCAGTATAAAAGTGAAGGAACAATTCATCATTTGATGCAGATCTCTCATGATGTGCCTGTAGCAGTATGGCTATTCTTTTATAACTTATTCCATTCCATCCTTGTGTACAAGCAGAACTTTAGTTCTGTCTTCTGCTGCCACACCGGGTAAATCCAGAGAAATCTCTGTGTTTGTATTACTAATAATTGTTTTTTTAAGTGTTCAGAACAGTGGGCTCCAGAGCAAGAGTGCAACGTCTGCCCGCTTGGCCACATGCTGGCCATCCTGATGTCTCAGAAACCCCATTATTCTAGATACTCTTGCTGGTTTTGGTGCATCTAGGATGAGGATTTCCTAATAACTGGAAGAAGAAAAAAGCTTGCTTGATTCTAGAGGGGTACTTTCCTGTTCTAGGTGGAGCAAAGTTTCCCCTGTCTGTACATAGTCCACCAGGGGGAGATGAACACCAAAATTTGTAGCAGAGGTTTTGTTTAGGATTGTCAGTTTGAGCGAGCAATCAGCCTCTTTGCGTCTGGTAACTGCAAATACATTGCCTTGTTGCCACTCCTGTGGGTCAGAATCAAGATGTAAAGTGGTGGCTTGGTTTATACCCTTGAAAAATCAGCAAGGCCCTTACTGTATTTTTAATTTCTTGCTGCTGTACTTTTGCCCTTCTAAAACCTTGTAAGAAAGAGAGTAGTAGTGACACTGTTATGGATTTTTTTTAAGCCATTTTGGCTGGATGGCCTGTGGTTTGGGGGACTGATTTAACCAAAGGTTGTATCTTCAGTGCCTCTGGGTTTGTATGGATGAGTACAAACAGACTGGTTCATTTTGACTGAACTGGGCAGGTTGACTGGATATGGGACTTCCATACTTCTTAAAATGTGGCAGTGTTGAACTGTGCCTGAGCTAATGACCTGTTGAGAGCAAAGTTTTGATTACCTTGGAGCTATGTTGTCTGGGTTGGAGCTGCCTCGACTTCTGCCCATGTGCAAAGGTCAGCAAGGGAGCTCGCTTGTCAGCGTATGCTTATATAGGCACATCCTCCGGCTCAAGGGCAAGGCTGTTACTCAGTCCCCATCCAGGAATGGTATGAGGGAGGCTTACGAGAGTATCAGGATGAGGTGGTTCTTTAGGTTCATGAAAGCAATAGAGCTTTAAAAAAAAGTAATATATGGCTAGTGGCTGCTACAAAAGTTATACTATGATTTATCTTACGATGTCAGTTCAGTAAAATGTGGCATAGGGAAGCTGTATTTGAACTAAAAGGTCACATGTCTTGTAATATAATCTTCTGAGTGTGATCAAGAAAAGGAAGTCATGTTAAATGCCTTTTTTGGGCATCAGTCTTGTTTCAAACCCATAAGTTTACTAATAAGCTCACTTAAATCTCTTGTCAACTGGTATCATTCTCTCAGTAGTGATTATTTTCAATCTAGCAATTTTACTCAGAATGGGGAGCTTTCATTACAGCTTGGTATTTAATTCAAATATTTTTAACAGTTTGTCATTCTTAAAAAGTATGTGCCATGACAAACATTCTTGCTTCAGTTATGCGTACGTGTCCCATCTTTAGAAACTGAAAGCAGCGTTGTGCTTTTTAAGGGCTTTTTGGGGGCATTATATTCCAATTTATCATTGATCAAGTGATCAGAACAAGATCAATTGATTTTTGGCACCTAAAATTTCCTTTCTTAGGCATTAGTAAACAAAATAAATGGAAAAAAGTATTTATATGTAGATCCTTTCTCATTTTAGATGTCCATTTTTAAAGGAAGATCCTGCACATTATCCGGACACATTGTAATATCTTTCACAGTAGTGTATCTGAATATATTTTCCTATTCTTTGTATTGTGCTTACCTGAAATCTTCTGTTTTTATAGTAAACATATCTACAGTTCTGGCCACCTCTTCAGATAAATAGGTTGTCCAGAACAGAATGGAAATGCACAGCTTAGGATTTGGGGGTTAGACAGTGAAATAAATTGTTGCCTTCTCCTGAAGGGTATGCTTAATACTTCCTTAAAAAAAAGTGCAGGTTTTATATCTGAATATACTAGATATAAAAATTTTCCTGACTGAAAGAAGTTTAAAAGACTAGGCTTCTCCTGCTGTCCGATTCTGACACCAGGCTACAACAGCGTTCAGTTTCAACAGATCTGTGGTCAAAATTATTCAAAAGTTTGTTCAAAATGTGGGCAAACAGACTGAATGTGGATGCCTAGGAATATTTATTTAGCTGTGTCATGTCATGTTCCGTAAAGATTTGCTGTTAACACTGTTAGCATTAACACTTTAGTCATTTCCATTTTATCATGGTATAAAAATGTTTCATATTGATGGTTGACAAAAAATTTGATAAGGTGGGTTTTGGATATTTTTGGGGGGTATTCCCCCCCCCCCCATGGTGTTTAAGATAGCAAAATTAGCTAGGTTGGCAGGGCTTGATGTGGAAGTCTTATAAGAAGTTTTGCATTTAGCTGGAGAATCTGTAGATGTCAACTTAAAAGGTAAAATAGTTAAAAGTTGTATACAACATGTTGTAAGTAGTTGTCAAATATATTTACATTTGATTTTTGCCATGTTATTTCTGGCCAGCTGCTGAATTTAGGAGAGCCACTAAAACTGCGGATGTGGAATATTTTGAAAGAGCCTGTTTTGGTTTTGATGGGGGTTTTTTTTGTTTACTCAAGAAATATGTTCTTTGACAAATGGCATAAATCTGCTGTAGTGAAAGGTTGTACAGTTTATCTGTAATAGCTCAATCCAACCGTGTTTGCTAAAGAAGTTGTCTGATTCTTTACTGCTTGTTTGTTATTAAGGATCACATTTACCAACCTGGAAGGTGAAGGGGAATCCAGACTTTTACCACTAATTGTTTCCTTCTTAGACTGTTTTGCTGATTAGTGTGGGGGGTTTCATGTTTTGTTTTTTTTTTTATTGTAAATTTGTATGGTGAACCACGTCAGTTTGCCACTACATCCTGTGATAAGCGTGTTTAGTTAGCGAAGAACCTCGTTCTTGATCTTTTTCTTTCACTTTTGCATTCAGCTGCTCCTGAATACTGTATTAAAAATAAACGAACTTCACTGAGATCTCCTACTGACATTTGTATTCAATGAGTCATTGCAGTGTATTGCTATATGATCAAGATCTAATTTGGCTTTTAATCGTACAGCCATGTGGTGTACTCTTGAAAACAAATAATTGAACGTTGAAAATCCTGATTTCTGTTTTAGCAATTTATTGAAGTCTAGTCTCTGTATAATATTAAACGTCGTAGCTGTCTGTTGTCTGAATATATCAGAACCCAGCTATTCTTTAGTGCACCTTTTGTGCACTAAAGGCTCAAGACTTATATGTGCAGTAATGGGGATAGTTTTGTTGATCCGATACAAAATGAGAACATCGCTGTGCTCTACTATGCAGGAATCTTCCTGAAGTGTGTCAATTAAGCACACAGTAGGTGCTTTACGAGAAGAGGATGTCTAGACTCCAGGCTTAAGATAACTCATTTCAAATGAAGCAAACAACACTGTAGGAGCAGGGAGTAACTTGCTCCATTAATCACAATTGAGAGAATTCCATGATTCACGATTACCACAGGAAATAAAAACACAGGTTTATGGCAGCTTTTTTTAATTATTACTTTTAAGTAGATTTTTGTATGTGCAGTGTTAAATTTTCTGTAAAAGGCTGATCTAGAACATATACAGAGAAAATTAAAGTATAATTTGCTAAATAGCATGTATGACAATTTGCTTAGGTTTATATAAGCATTTGCTGTTATCCATGACATATGCTGTCTTGCATGCCATTCTGGGATAGGCTGGCAGATCATTTTTGTTGGACCGTGGCTTCCCGATTGCTTTACGTGAACCTGTGGCCGCTGAAAAGTGGCAGCTGCGTACCTTCCTGGTGCCAACCTCGGTGGTGTGGCTGCGCACACCTGGAGCCGGAGCGCTGCTCAATCAGCTACGTGTGGCTAGCCTGGCCTGAGGATGGTGCTGAAGGCTGGCTGGGCGGTGAAGGGGGTGCAGTGTGGGGCAGACGGGATGACAGCATAGCCTAGGTCAGCTGCAGCTTGCCCTTCAGTTGTTTTAAATTGATTATGAAGTCAGCCTTTGAGGTAGACCTATAGACCACGTGCATACTTATTAAATTTTTGTAAAGAAAAAAAGTAATGAGGAAAATCTAGTGCTGCTTGTAAGAAGATTGTTACATTTGGCCGAATTTTCATAGTAAATGTTAGTGTTTTCCAGCAGTGTGAATTCTAAGATGGTGTGATTGAAGAAATGGGTAGGCAGGGTGAGGGAGGCTTCTTGTTTTCAAAAGTAGTTCTTTTTCTGAAACCAGGCACTTTCAAAACTACTAAGACTTAAAACAGAAGTAATTAGAAATATAAATATCTTACAATTAAGTGGAGAATGCATTTAACGTAAGTGGAAAATTGGTTTGATTTATTGCATGATGACTGAATTGATTTCACTGATGTAGTAATTCAGTCGAGTTAGCTCTCTTAATGATCTAGCTCGCTGGACTCACTGAATTTCACTGTTTTTGTCTTACCCAGGTAGACTGAGCAGGTTAAGAGAGAAGGTAGAGAGCATGATACATCTGTGCGCAGATCTCAGAGGGGATTGTGTGTTCATCTGAGGGTTTTAAGGACACAGGGTTTTCTGTAGCTGCAAAATTCTCTCCTGGCACAGTTTAAGGCAAATATGAATCTTGGTTTCTGAGTAAGGAATATATTTTAAGCAAATGGTAGATTCTTGGCATGAAACTAGATTTTTTTCTGCTATAGAAATCATCTAGACTGAAAAGTCTTGAGTCATTCATTTACAGTAACAATTTGTCAATTTGTATATGACTAAGTAACAGTGTTTTTCACACGGGCTTTTTTTTAAGGTGCAGTAGGGTACCACCAAACTGGGTAAAGATTAGCACATCCTTATTCTTCAAAACCTTTTTTTCTAGTCTGCTTTACCCTATAGTGTGTAATATATTGTAGGGGTTTCAGGCAGTTACACTTAACAGTTTGATGCATACACTTTCCTTAGGTATTTAATTTTCTTCTTATACCTCTATTTACAGTGCTATTAGGGATGTTTTGAAGAATATAAAATGAGTATTTTGCATCAGGGAGTACTTAAAAAGAAAAAGTTTATCTCAGTAGTCCAGTTAGTTGATTGCAACTTCCTATGAAGTGACAGATCATTTAGAAATCTGTTTTTACCAGAAAGTTCTGTTAAATACAGAGCAAAAATAATTTATTCCTTAAAACTGAAAAAGCAGATTTTTATGACATCTATTTCACACCTACAGAATGTACAGCTCTAATTGACCAATATAAAGCTTTGGGCTTTAATCCAGTCTTATATTCAAGTCCCAGCATTCACAAAGTTCCAGTCACAAATTTCTGCAAGGGAATTAGGTGCAGGGCAGTTCAAAACATACAGCTTCCTCGTGTGTTATCACTGCTCACTAATATAAAGAAACCGTGCATATGCTAACACCATAATATGTTTCAATCTTGATCAGACATTTTTTTAAAAGACTAAGTATCTTAGTTTATCAAGAATTAAATCTTACTCAGAGAAATGCATCTACATTAAAAATCTGTAAGCGCTTCTAAACGGTATGCAAGAAGCAAGTGAAAGAAACTACAGACTGAAAAAGAAAAATCACCTCCACTTTACTGTATAAACAATGTCCTTGTAGAGCATTGCTCAAGTAATAAATCTTCATATTTACCAAACTTTTATGTAATAAAAATATATGTCCAGTTGTTTAGAGCTTCATTTATGGCACTATCACTATCCATAGAACTCAGAATGTAATAAATGACTCCTAGAAGTAGATCAACTAAGTTACAGTTTAATGCAATAGCGATGGGTATAGTGGAGGAGTGATTACGCTGAGCCTGAACACTCCTGCTGGCTAGTCATTAGAGGAATCTACATTGGATTGCAAAAGTTTGGGGTTTTTTTTTGATTTCCCTGTATTAATATGGGGACTACAGTTTGAAAAAAAGAAACAGTCCATTTGAGGGAAATACAAGCTAATAAACTGTCTTGATTTCTTCACTAGAAATGGATATGTTAAAGCCCAAAGATGGACATTTTTCACTTTAGGGGTGGAATAAGAAAGGTTGTACATGGGTTTCAGAAAATTTTGGCTACAGTTACTTACTCTCTTTTCCATCCCTTTCCTCAACTCTTTGTAATAAAAAATATATTTCGCCTCTGATTCAAACAAAATTGTTGCGTAGTGGTAATTTCTGTTTGGTAATAATTTTCTAAGTTGTGTCTAGTAGCCAACTTTATGATTAAGTGTTACGGAAGGTGTGAATGCATTTCACAAAAAGTCCCTGTACCAAGAGTTTGTCTGAAAGACAGATAAAGCAGTTGCACAAATCAGGAAAAATATAACAGGTTGCGGCTTTTTTTCTTTTTTAGAAGTAAAACTGGGGTTGTTGTTACTAAGTGGCAATCTGCTGTACGTGTTCCAGAGATCAGAAAACTCTTATGAAAACTCATGAATTTTTTCTTGTAATTTTTCCCACACGTGGTTTCTGGCATCAGGGAGTTCACCAGAGAAACCAACTGATGTTATCTTCATGAGTAAATTGGAAATGAAAATTAGCAGCAGTATAAGGCTAAAACTTGAAGGCTTATATCACACTAAGGAGTTAATGTTTAAAGGACGTTAGCGTGATGTAGTCAGAACAGGAGCTCAGAATGGTTTTGACGTCAGCATTTTGAGGTAACGTAACACACCCACATGCAGGCCAAATAATATGGTAATTGAGTTTTCTGGAGCAAATCTTCATGGTCATAACTAAAATGATGCCCAAACCATGAATATAGACAACTGTTAGAGTCTAGTGGTGACTACATTTTTCTTTCTTTTTTTTTTCTTTTTTTGTGCTTTACATAGAGACTTTTTTATTATAGAGTTACTGTATTAGCTGATGCAATGAGCTGACAGTCATCAGAATTAAAACCAGTTTTGTCAGCCAAACTCTTCTCAGCAGAAGTTGTGCAGTTTGAGAGACTTGTCCACTGCGCTGGCTTTGGAGTATCATGCTCCAGACTAGCACGTGCTTGAAATTGGAACACTGGCTTTTAGGATCGAATTGTTACCTGTTAAGGTTTTTTCTAATCAGCCATTATATTAAGTCTATTACTACCTTTTAGAGTACAGAAAACTCTACTAATAGCATTAATTTTAACTAATTTTTCTCAAAGTCAAAATTTAAGTACATCACAGGATGTTCTAGGGCAAATATGCCTAAGATTTTGCTTTGAAAAGAGAGAAAGAGCATCAGTATAGTCTCTTCTGCTGGCTTTTTTGTAGGGTTGGGGACCAACAGCTGGGGAGAGGAACTGCTTGAACTACTCCAACTGTTGTCAGATATCCTTAGTGTGATAACGTATGAGACTGTACTTGAGGTTTGGCCAGATGGTGTCACTTATGGAACTGAGAGCCAAACTCAGGAAATGCAGAAGTTAAGGCATGATTACACTGTGTTAACTGTTTGTCCATATACATCATATTAACAGCTCTAATTAATGCCAACAGGTTATTTTAAAATCTAAATATTTAAAATGTGACTATACTTCACTTTCTGTGCTTAAAAATGGTCTTGCCCTTATGTTATGGATTATTCGCTCTAATGTCTTTGAACTTAAAATTGCAGAAATTTAATTGAATTTGCCATGTGTTTCAAAAGCAGATTAGTCTTTGAATTTTTAGTTCAGATTTTCTCTCACTAAACCACAGTATATGAAAACATACTTGCATGTTATATTGAAAGCTTCTGTATTTCTCCTCTACTTTTCAAAGGAAATGTTGAACAGTCAAAACTGAGGTAACCTGATCTCTCTAACTAGCATAGAGTTTGTCCTTTAAAATTAGTTTTTAATTCACTTTGGGTTTTATTTTACATATTTTATATGTTTGATTGGTAAAATGCCTTTAGGAAGGATAAGTTTCATAAGCAGAAGTAGTAGCTCTTATTAACCATGTATATAGCTAGAAAAACTAGACTTGCTTTTGGAAATACAAACTCTTCTTTAGGTATGAAAATGAAAGTTGCTGCTATATCTCAGCTAGATAGAATTCAAGGCAACTGCTCAAAATTTAGGTAAATTTAACCGTCCTCAGAAGAAAAGATAGGTGGTGCTTTGGAAAGCAAAGGAAGTGTTAGTCGGGGTGGGAGGAGAGGTGATATGACCTCACTTTTTTAGGGGAAAGAGAGGTTAGTTAGAGGATAGGGATTTCGAATTGCTATAAAACCAAGATCTTCTCTGAGGCCATAGTTTTGGTATCTATCAGTTAAAATAAAACATAGGACATCTACATTAAAAGCTGTAGTCAACTCTGAACAGTCACTTTGCACTCATATCTCATTTTCAAAGCTATTGCTTCTGGTTTTAGGCTTGAAGTGTTCTGTAACCCAAAGCCTAATTTTCTGTCCAGTCTAGTTGGTCTAAGAAAAGATAATGCCTTTGCCCAGAAACTTTGTCCTGCCTGAGTTCTTAGACCTTCCTAACTACAACAAACCACCTCTATAATTATTTTTGAAAGTCCTTATTTATCTGAACTTCTAGATGGCAGGTGTATTTTATTCTGGTAGCTACCAAATTCTTTTGTAAGCTGTACTTGAGATGCTGAGATTCTAGGCTTTCATGTCCAGCTTTTTTTCTCCATGCCAAATCAGGGAAAACATAATCAAAAATCCCAGAATAAAAGATACGCAGTAATAATCGAAAATATGTCTTACCTCCAATTAGGCTATATACAATTCTAGAGCTTTGATACATTTTTCAAGCAATTTTTTCATCTAGTCAAAATTGTTGCTGGTTCTTAGTCTATCCTTAAGAAAAGGGAATGATGTATGTGTTATCTTTCCTCCCCTATCTGGCCCATCTATACTTTTTAGCCTTTCTCTTTTTGTTCTAGCATTTTGTTAAGAAGCTAATCTTAAATAACACTTTTTGTCTAAAAAAAAATAAAAAATAAAAAATTTAGTTTTATTTCTTAATCCTTTAGCAGTATATACTAGTATATACTTTCTTTTAAATTCATTTGCTTTAACTGTAATAAAAGAAGTAGAAAGATCCTTTACTTTTTCAGCAAAGTGAAGTTAGTTGTTTGAGAGTGCATTTGGTAATCCTGAGATGTCACTGCTGATATTTCCCCCTTTACTTTTTCTCGACACCGGCCATTTTACATTTGACAATCTAGTATTTGCGCTCTTTGGCAGGTTAGGCTTGTTTTTCAATGAGATAAGCAGACTTTTCAGTTCTTATCTGCAAATGGATCAATTGTATTATTACTGGGCCCAAAGCAAAACAGGCACTTAACATGGCAAGTTGTGCTTATTTAAAGTGCCAGCCCAGTTTAACTTTTCTTGCTTCATGCTAATATGCAGTACTTGTGTGTGTGTGTTGTTTCCAAGCCAATTATTCGCATACGTTTAAAAAGCAATCAGATCTGGTCTGTTAGGTTAAGATAGTATGAACATAAATGCACATTCTTACAAATAAGCTGCCCTAAAATATAAAGTAGAAAAACAAATGTAGTGTGAAATGTTATATAAAACGCAGGCACAGCATAATTAGCAAAGGACAGTAGAAATGCTATTTGTTAGGACTTGAATAGTAACAGTCAATTAACTTCTCACAACGGGAAACAGCAAAGCATTTAACAAAGAAACATCATCTGTCTCCACAGCAGAAAGACTATAGAAAAGATCACAGAACTGAGACAATTAATAGGTACAAGTCATGAAGTATTAAAAAGAACAAACAGAAATGACGGAGTTCATATTTCTTTGCAAAGGAACCTGTCTTCATATGTTCTAATAATTCACAGATCTTCATTTTTGTTTAAAAAGCATATGAATTTTTGTATAAAGCAATCTTTCACTTATAAAACACAACTACGTGTTTATCTTGTGATAGATAACATGGATGATACAATTACAGACTTGCTCATCTAGGTATAGCTGTCATTATTCAAACTAACTGCAAAAAATTCAGAGTTCAAAGTTAACTAGTAAGGATATGATTAATGTTTCTTCCCTTCCTTTTCCTCAGTACCAGAATAATGGCAGTGATCTAAGCTGTATAAACAGGGAGGCAAAGCAGCATTGTGTTAGATGCAGAGAAAAGGCAGGAGTAAACAAATCAAGAGCCCTGATGCTTGTAATAATGTCTAATCTTAGTATAATGCATTTAGCATTTTTACTGAAATACATTGACTTGCCCTCCAAAAGCTCCAGTGACTATGTAGACAGTGTAGGCTTCCATTATAGGTAACTTCATTGAATTCGTTGTATTGGCTCATGTGGATATTTGTGTCAAGCTTCTTTTGGCAGTAAGACCTTGCTACTCCTATAGCTGGTTTGATCTTGCGTCATCACAATTAATTACTTTTCATGGGTCCAGGATCAAACCCCATGAGAGGATACAAGATACATTTTAAGGGTAACACAATTAAGGGAAGAAATAACGTTATCTGGAGACATTCTGTTATCTAGACTTTCTGGCTTCTCTGCAGCTTTTCCAAAGATCGCATGTAAGGTCTGTTGGGAAAGGTATCACTTTGGATTTAGTTCCCTGCAGCATGTGGGGATCTGCTTGGCAATTCTTTGTAATGAGGTTATTTTGAGGAACACTGATGCTATATAGAAGTTCAGTAGAGTTTTAATAGATGCGCTAAGTTTGTTAACGATACTGCAGGTATTGATGGTGATGCTTTTTACCCTATTCAATTACCATTTTAAAAGTCCTGTTATACAGCATATGTAACTTGGTATTATTCCTCTGGTTATTTCAAAATAACAAAAACAAATCCTTCCCTCTTCTCTGCCCCTATCCAGCAAAAAAAAATAAAATACCAAGCCACATTTAAAATAAAGAGATGAAGGCTAATCTAAATTGTTTCCAGAAACAGTGGATAGGAAGGGAATGGGGCAGGGATTGGGGGGAAGGACTTGAGTCTTTTACCCACAGAGCAATGTCACCAACAAGAATATGTTCTTGTTGGAAATGAAGTGAAATGATCCTTCTCTGGGCACAAAAAAGTAAAATAGGTATGTTTTTGAGTTGCAGTTTTTTTAACGCTTTTTATATCTGCTTGTGGGCCAACGCAGCCACACAAATGATTGTTGGGCTAGGTTGTTGTGATTAATGAATTACTCATACATAGAGTGTGATATTGTTGATCTAGAGGTACTACAGTCAGATATGTGCTACAGATCTTGTCCAACAGTTAATGTAACTTTATTGTCTTGCGTAGGATTTTTTCTTCTGCAGTGTTAAAGACATTTGTCCACTCTAGAAGTGCTTTGAGTGCTTGTGAGCAGTGGGAACATTGTGGAAACTGATTGTCCCCAAACACTTGGCAATAAGAGGTTGAGCATGTTCTGATATCTTGAGGAACTATGGACTCTAATGCAAATGAAACTTAGGGTATGCACAATATGACATTTTGTATTAAATCCCAGATTGCAATTAAAAATAGTTATTTAGATTGTATGGACATGCATAAAGTGATTTTTTTTTTTTTTCCCCCCCTAGCTTATTTTCAGCAGAGCTCTAGTAATTATTTCTCTATGAGGGTACTACTGTGCCTTTGCCACTTTAAAATGCCAGCTGCTTCTGTTGTACAGAAGTTTCAAGAAACATTCTACTTTTGGATAATTTCAAACCAAGAGAAAGACTTTCAAAAGAACCCTTCATATATGCCTCTGAAAATCTTATCACAAATATTGAATATAAAATGGCTGACTTCCAGTACCAAAGACAGGGTGCTTTTTGATTGGTATATTTGCATATTAAAACCTTGTGTCGTAAACAATATTGCATTATGTGTGTGATTAGTGATAAAATTTTAGAGCTTAATGAATTGCTGGTTTTCAGTTGATGTGCAATAAACTGTCCACGAGTATTCACATACACCCCATTTCTGAGGCAGAGCCTACTAGCTTCAAGCACCATCCTTAAACCGTCCTGCTGTATGAGAAAAAGAGGAAGGGTAATTTATGAATAACGGAGAGCAATCTTGTGGGGTTTTGTCCAAGAGACTTCCACTTAAGGTGCAGACAGACAGGACTGATGAGTTAATTTAACAGATTGCTGTCCCCAAAAGGGGCTGGCCTGTTCTCCCCTGCTCCTTGAGTCAGCCCAGGCACTTGCCTGATTTCTTAGTGATTTGATTCAGTTCACTAAGCTGGTGAAAAACAAGTTCCCCCCCCCACACACACACACTCTTTGGGGTTTCCTGCCTGCTTAATAAACTGAATCATCTCCCCAAGGCTTCAGATGAACAGCAGAGACAGTGTGAAGGACCAACTCTTTTAAGTGGCAGTGAGCACTTAGGTTGCTTCTCTCTCTTAAAATTACAAATTGGGAATGACTGCATGCTACATAATTTATAAGAAGCAAAATCATGTTATTTCAGATAAATACTTTGTAAAATAAACTTGAGATACAGCTCGGAGGTCATGCACTTAGAGTTGCAGTAAAAATGCAAAGATACTCTGCTGCTGTTGAACAAGTACTTAAGCAAATATGGAGAGTGGTAATGAGACTGTAAAAAGGAAGTGGCATAACAGGGAGATAAAAATGCAGAGATGTTCGCTTCATTAGAGAGCAAAATGAGACAGAAAATACTGAAAAAGGGATAATGTTTTTTTTCTGCTAACAATATCCCTTAAAGACAAATATCGCCATCAAGAGAAGCCAATTGATGTTGTGAGGAGTGTCTCATAGTCCCAAGGAATATGGCCTTCCCAAATGTTGATTCCCATTTTCCTTTAACTTCTAAATGGGCCCCAGCAGCAACATATATGGTAAATTTTTCTGCTGTACCGTAAATAAATAATTTTTAAACACTTAACCTTCTCATAACCAGTAATTTCATGTTTCCAATGCTTCATTAGACTTAAGATATTTAAAACATAAACTGATCACTGAACAAATGTTTTAATAGTTAAATAGAAGCTTGCAGCCAGTAATTTGCTGCTTCTGTACACTAGTTATTTCACTTCTGTTATCTCTGAAATGTTTGAATGGTAAAATCAGCCCTTGCTAATTCTTTGAAAAAGTGCAGGTTTAGTGAGAAGTATGAATGAGTGTGTGCAAGAAGCCACTTGGCCTCCAGTCCAACACTGGAGAAAGCAGATCACTGTACAAACTAGATGATAAGTATCTTGGTAAAATTTGAAAGTAGAAACTTGTGCAGGGCATTGCCTCTCACAACACAGGCTGATGCCTTCACTGGCAAGCTGTGCTGTGCAGTGACTGTGCGTTTTTCTTCTGCCTCTCTATGTCAGAGTTCTGCCTCTTGGTCTTGTCTTCCAGCTCCTTAGCTTGCTGCTCACACTGTGTCTTTCTAAACTTATTTACCTTCTCAGAACAAACTTTTGCCAGTAAGTCAGCACATGATGTGTGGAAAAAAATAAAAACTGTATCACTTTATCATTAATAATTTAAAAAGCAAGCTATAAAACACGTCCTTCTCTGACTCTCTACCAAGCTGTTCTAGGTTGCTCCCCCATGTCTTGAATGTTGCTATCACTGGTAGTAGATAAAAAATATTAAGGGAGTGAGAGGATACAAATTGTGCAAGATGGAAAATGTTTCACTGCAGTAAAAAGCAACTGCTGTTGTTTTGCCATACATACCCATTTATTGCTAACTTTAGTCTGTACTAAACTTTAGTAGTATTGAAACTAATCTATTATGCCTTGAAATTACTCCTTTCTTTCAGTTATCCACACCTAAAAGACGTTCATAAGGTTTTTTAATAATGGAAAATTTTTTGGCTTTTGAATCTGATGTTATTATAGTCTTTCAAATATCAGTACTGTCATTTTTAAATTAACGGAAGTGCAGATGGCTGAGAACAAAGGGTTCATGTGATTTGAATGGTCTTAATCCTGGATTATTTCAGTCAAAACTCAACTTTAAAATATAATAATAGTACATGGGAGGAAGGTGCTTGAAAAATTTCTGCTTTTCATGGTAAGTGAAGATGTATCTAGCTTCTTTAAAACATTTATTAAGATTAACTTTCTAACAAAGGTCATGATAGTATCCAGTTTACTTCATTACTGCCAGGGTATTTTATCAAAGTGGGAATTGAATCCAAACACTCCCTCCTGCCACTTGTAATACTGTTAGGTCTGCTTATTTCCGATTTAACATCTGGTGTTTGCAGGTTGTGCCTTGTACTTTGTCACCAAATCCCTGTCAAACTTAAATAGCTGGGATTTCAGAAAAGGTACTTTGTAGCCTTGTGATACCCAGTACAAACTTTCAGATCTGCCAAATGACTAACACAATGACTGCTCTATTTGCATCGTGCATTTTGGTGTTCTTGAAAGTGTATTGTTCCTGCTTAGTTTTTATTTTACTTTTCTAAATGTCTAAGCGAGTTTAGCTTCCATTTGAAGCAGCTTTTTGTGAAGAATATATGTTCGTGAATGCTGACCTCAAGACTTTTTTTGAAGCTTACTTTGATTTTTGACCTTAATTTAAATGCTCCTTACTAGCTTTCTTTTGAGCCTTTAAGGAATGTCACCTGATTTCTGTGACTCATATTGCTGTAGTAGCAGGTCTTACATCTGAGTGAATTGGAAAGTATTATCAAAAGTAAAAACTACAGAAGTGGTTTCATAATACTCTGTTATGGTTAAAACAAGTTTCTTTAATTTGCATCCTAATGATGATTCTGCATTTATTTTAATTCAGAACCTCCAGAATGGATAATGTTCTTGATAAAACATTTATTAGGTTATTAAAGATTAGACTCTTCTCTTATGTTTTTCATTCTCCCCATTGAGAAATATTCAGTTGCCATAAGAATAATTCCTAGTGAGTAAAAATGATGACATATGATAGATGTCAAATGGTTTCTTAATTAAAAACTTGTAATAGTGTTTTCCCCCCCTATCTTTGAGTTCAGGTGAGATATTTTCCTGCTTATCCAAGGCCTAGGCCCATCAGTGATTGAAAGGCAAGCTCTGAAACAGGGGAACGGCTAGCAAAGAAGGAACTTGGTCTCTGTAGAAACACTGCAAGGGACAGGAGGAGGCAGGGGTCCTTTGAAAAATGTGGAAAAGTTTTTCAAGTAGCCATTAGGAGATCTAGTACAATGAGTAATGATTTTCCGAAGAAACTAAAAATACAGGTTCAATAGGTAGGTCCTGTCATTCCCTCCTCCCCTCTCTCCCCCTTATATGTCACTTATCCTAAAAAGCCAAAAATAAAAAAATGGAAAAGGAGTAGTATGCTGGCGTTTTGGGGAGGCTTGGAGTTAATAAAGTCTTGACTCCTATGGATTTGCCTCATGATTTATTGCAAGATCTGGCTGAAGGTTTTTCTATAGTCAGAGGGTTAAATTCTCAATCTGCCCAGCTGCCTTCTTCATGAAACCCGTGAAAATGGAATTATTTTTGAGACTTCTGTTCTTGTCTAATTTGCTTGAAATGAGTTGCTTGGTCATCTGAGAAGACCAGGCTGAAAGGTGGGGGGTTGTCTGCATTGCGTTGAATGTGGGTTGAGTTGGTTTTCTTAATTTTAATCTTGGGGAAAATTTTAAACACTGTATCTCTTGACATATGATGATGATTTATAGATAAATGCATATAATTCTTCAAGTACCAGAATTTCAAAACCACTTTCATATTAGAGGAAGTAGAAACTTACACCAGGGAATTCTGAATCTTCTTATCCTAAGAATGAGGAGATGTGGAGAAAGCACAGGAGAACTTGCCATTGCCAGGATTCTGCAAGGGGCTCATAGAACAGCACACTAGGAAAATGATAAATTTCTCTTTTTTTCTTCCTATCTTCTTGCAGTGCTCTCTAATGAACAAGAATGGTCATTACAGGAAGCATCAGAACAGTGGAACAAGACTAGCATGTGTAGAGCTGCAGCCGTGTGTAAATTGAAGAGAAAGGCACCGAGGAAGGGCTATGGCGAGGCAGGTTGTCTGAAGGAAAGTGGCTACTATGACTTCAAGTGAGAGTGGTTTGATCCGAGTGCAAAACCAAATCTGTGATAGAAAATTTAAAGGAAAATCAATGGATATATACTTCTCCTTGTAAAGAAAAAGTAGTAAAAATAACAAGTGATACAGCACTTTCAATTTAAAATAAACACTCTTTTTGTTATATAAACAAAAAACCCAGGCCTTCCATTTCATATAATACATTCATACAACATTAAATTCAAAGGCTTTGCTGGAAGAGGTCTGTCATTTACACAAAGGTCTTTAGAAATTGTAGTGTGGAATTTTAACAAATTGTGACTAAAAAAATGTAAATACTTGAAATAACCTTCCAGCTTTTCTGCCTAAATAGAATGTCTTTATAGAGTAGTTTCTAAGGAATTACACTTTTCATCATGTCTGATTACCATTTTTCTACAGGGAAATAATTTATTATCATTTATCATCTAGTACTGTCATTTTTTTCAAATGTTCCTGTCTTGTTAACCAGACGAAGCCAGTTAGGGAGTGATAATATTATATACGGTGTAAATACAGCAAGGGGCTATTATTTATGTAAATGTCTAGCAACAAGTGTAAGGCTAAATTGCACTTTTATGAAAAGTCCCAAATATTATTGACATGACGTCATGCCTTTATGTTGTCCAGTAGCAAACTAGCTTGTGATTAAATTTATAGTCTTTTTTCTTTTCCTTTCTTTGTAAGTCGTGTCTTTCCATCTATCCTCATGATACTAATGGATGGGAATAATCCATGTCAGTGTAATACCAGGCACAGTGCTTGTCTTTGTCAGCACTTGCTGTCACACTGCATTCAGCTTGAATGCTGGTAGTACGGAGTACAGATGTATAATCCTGCCTATTTGCTACATATGAGGGAAACTCTGAAATCAGGTGGGAGCTTCTGTATTGAGAAAATATTAGGGATAAATATCCATCCCATCTGATTATTCATATTTTAGTTTTCCAGTAGGATTATTCAACTTAAAACAAAACAAAAATTCTGGAGGGGACAGCTTTTGCTGGAAATGGATTTGTATTCTATTGCACGGAACGAATTACATTGAAAATTAAAAGTATTGCAGCAATACCCAGGCTTCAGTTAATTGTCCCAAGATATCAAAAAGGTAGAAATAAGGCCTTTGGCCTTATTTCCAGAGTGGCAAGAAAAAGGAAAGTATGATGTGGCAGCAATGTGGTTTTTGCTAATCCAGTTACCTTTGGATCAGTGAAGGCTGGGAAACACCACAACACTGAATCTGTAGGATTCATGGATTCTGGGGGTGAATTCCAAATTCGAAGTCCTTTCTTTGCCCGTTCTCATGGCCTCCATAGGGCATTTTTGAATTTTGAATACTTATTGCTATTTTGTATATAATTTTATTAAAGTGAAAAATACTGTTTGACAGTTACTAAAGCATAACTTTCTAAAATGAAACTAGTAGTTTTGCTTCAGGAAATTCAAAATTTGTCCTGAATTTAACTGCCTGAAAGACTTTTCTTTTTTTTCTTTTTTTCTTTTTCTTTTCCTTTTTAACAATAGAACTTTGTGACAGGAGCTGTGGTAAGACCATTGCAAAGCCTTACTTCTCCTAGGCTCAGAACTTGTCAAAAAAACCCACCATTACCAACAACAAAAATTCTGTACAATGGGATATAAGGTTTTCAGAATGAAAGCTGTCTTTCCATTGAAATCTAAAATTACAAGTTGTTTGCAGATAAACTTCACTTTCTCTACATCTTTCACAGTGTCTTTTCTGTATACAACAGAGATTTAAAAATATTTAAAAACAATTTAAAAAGTGAGTTAACCTTTTCATATGGACTGCACTGACATGTAAAGCCAAATCCATCTACCACTGTGTTCTTAAAATACTGAGATTTTTAAAACTACACCAAAGATATCAAATGGTTGTTAAGTGTGTTATCCTCAGTTAGCAACAAGAATGTAAAATTTGCTTCTAATCATTTTAAAACACAGCAGTGGTGTATATAACCTAAAAACAATCCTCATTAATTGAGAACACAAAATCAAACCTTTTCCAACTTCTAAAGATAAAATGAAAAGCAAGATACACTAAGTTTGGTGGGTTTTAATCTGATTTTCTATGCTGAAAAGGTAATATTCTGAAGCATTGTATAATCTCTATTCTGTACTTAACCTGTTGTTTCTAATCTAGCTCGAATACAGTAGGGATGAATGTTTAAAAAAAAAAAAAAAAGTGCTAGAGAAGGAATTTAAAGAAAATGCCTTAACAGAACTCAGCTCTCTTTCTCATGACTGGGAACTGAGCAAATTTAATGCCTGGAAGGAATTGGTTCTCATTTTTGCATCAGTTGACATTAGCTTAAGGAGGATTCCTGAATTTTTTCATTTGAATGAAATGGAGAGTGTTTTCAGGTATGTACCACTTATTTCTGGCTAAGACCACAAATAAATTTCTTGCAGCCAAATAACTAAAAAAGAAAAATCTGACTAACCATTCACTATTTTTGAAGTATAAAAGTAAACTTAGCTGTAAAGTCTTTCCTGGACACATGCTAGCCAGACCATCAAGAAAGTGATATTAGGATTTTGTAGGAAACCTACATAACAATATTAGTTCTGATATTTTAGTGAATATAATTTCAACGGAGTAGAAAAAAATCTATTTCAGCATTTTGCGAGTTCTTTTTGGGTGTCTTGTGTTTTCTATTATTACAAACACTTGCTATTTTGTTGCCATTACCTAAAAAATGAGGCAATACATACAAAAGTTTTGCATTGCAAGTTGTACTAAACATGGTTTTCTTCCGAATTACATGTTATGACTTGATTTGCTGCACTTTGACTATAGTGAGATTGTTTTATTTCATATATTTTGGAGTAGGCAAGTATTGGCTTGGAGAGCAGGTGATCAGGAGTTGATTGGTATTTTGTCTTGATGAAGGAGTTTACAGGTTTTTGCGTTACTCTGTGACTGCATGCCAATAATATTAATTGTGACGTCTTCCATGAGTTATCCCGTGACTGAATATGATACTTAACAGCTTCAGTAGCGATCAGCTGATGACCAGGAACTTGATTTTTAAAGTTAGGGATTGTAGTTCCCATTTAATTCATCTGCAGACTTGTTGTAAATACTCTTTAAAAGTATCTAGAGGAACCTGCATGTGTGTATACTTGGGGGAGGGGTTGTTTTTGGTTTTGTTTTTTTATTCATAGAGGAACACTGACGTAAAAATCAAAAGCTCGGAGTAAAAAGAAAACACTTGTTTCCAGAATAGTGGAGCCTTTTTTTTTTTTTAATGTCATGTCTTTGAAAATTTGGAAGTAGTGTGGTTTGCTTTTATTGTGAAAACTTTCAGAAGAACAATTCAGAGTCGGTGCCATTCTTCCCAGCTGAATGGTGCTTGGTTTGTGAAATGGAGCAGCTGCGGTAGTTTTAGCTTGGCTCACAAAACCATTTGCGTTTTAATCAAGAACTTCAGAGTCTGTGGTGGTTGTTCATGATGGAGATGGCCAGCTATGCCCTGTGAGACAGCTGTAGTATAATTGAGACAGACTATGTGAAGCAAATATAAATGCCGAATGGATGTCTTTAAAAGCAGAATATTCTCTAAACTGTGGCTGAATTTTTAAAAAGATGAGAAGTTTTTATAAAAATATATGAACAAGAATTTACTACTGCCATGTACATGATGAAACATTTTGTTTGTAGAGGTGTTTTATATGTATTGCATAAAACAGGATTTAAGTCTTTAATATTAGCATGCAAGTTATATGCCATGCAGTAATCCAGGTTTAGGTGAAAATGTGTGTGTGCATAACATTGTAATGAGAAATGCTCCAGTCTTCCAAAAATATTATTACAAATACAGTTGAGGTCTCTTTCATTTCTTAAATTGTCTGGGATATGTTGTTTATCTGAGTGGCAAGGTATACGTCATACTTTTATACATATGCTTGTTTTAACAAATAAAGATCATCATGTTTTATCAAATAGAATAGAAGGCTCCCAGAGGCTTTGAGAGCAATCATTAATCTTTAGTGGCAGTTATGGCAGTTACACATTTATAATAACTTTTAAAAGTTAGTAAATATGGGGAAATAAGTGTTCCATCTAGTATAATGTAAAACCTCAGACTGACAGTTTGTTTTAGAAGGGATTTTTCTAAATAGCAGTGTTTGACTAAACCAAAAATATCTTGTTTCGCATCACAAATCAGAAAGTGCTGCCCATATGTTTAAAAAAACAAAAAGTTGAATTTTAACATTTTATAGTGATTTTGTAGTCACAGTTAATAACTATTTTGAACTTGGAGTTGCTAGTTGTGTGTTTCATGCTGAACTATACATTCTTCATACCTCTGACAAGTTTGTTCTGTACCCACGGTTAATTATACAGATCAGAACGTTTCACTCTTTCCAGACCAGCCATTCTTTTCTCTTGCTCTCTTTTACACAACATTTTGCTTAACATCTTAAAACACTGTTCCCAACTACATAAAGGGGCCCCTGAAGATAGCAGGCCTTGTGGCAGAATATTATGTTGCTCCTAGATGTTTTCCTTTGTTTTCAAACACTTTGTCCCATTTTATGTTTCTGATATGTGGAGTCCCAAACCTCTTTGATGCTGACTAATTGGGGGGGAGACAATGTAGAAGGGTTAATCCGTTACACTGGTATTAATGAGTCAGCTGGATCCCTGCCATTCTCTCGTTTCTGGTTCACTTAGCACTGATTGTGAGTTATCACAAATGACACTGTTTTGTGGGGAGCAAGCTGGGAGGTTGGAAGGTAATACAGACTTCAGATGAGAACAGCCTGGTCTCAGGTTTATGCAGGTAAATATATCCATGCCATGTGGGTTCAGATAAGAAAATAATCTTGTTTTCCTACTGGACCCCTGGGAACACTGAGTGTTGGTAGTGCTGGGATATTTTAAGCTCACATGTGGTGGATTGAAAGGTGGGCAGGTTGTTTTCTGAACTCCATTCTCTAATGTGCTGCTGGGGATTCTTGCGTTGGATATACTCAGTTGACACCCATGCATTAGAAGTGAGACGATGAAAGTCATTATTTGCGTGTCTGTGCAAATACTTGCAGGGTCTGTGCAACTGAGAGCACCTTTCTTAAATCCCAGGTCTCCTGTGACAAAGTTTTGAAAAAATTGGATCAGGTATTAATATGATGGTAATGTTTCTTTGGTCTGTCCTGACCTTTTAATTTATGATTCTGGGACAGTAATAAAGAGACACTAATTTTAAGACTTATTGTATTTTCGTTACTTTTGTCTGCAACTACAACTATAAGCTGATTAAATCAGCAGATGGGGAGAAGGCAATCATGGTTCAGGACACTTTAGCAGGTTAGTTACTTTTTACCAGCCTTTTTATTTTTTTTTAAAGCAAACTCAAGCAAGGCAAGCTCACAATCCCTCTCTTACACCTTTTTTCAAGATATACACTTAAGTCCAGCTGAAGCTTATACTCCTGTCCTCTGGTGCTTCTGTCTTGGATCTTCCCATTAAGGCAACAATCCCTGCTCCTAGCTCATTCCTTCACTGTAGGGGTTGTTTTGCCTGCACTGATGCCTAAAAGATGGAAAACACATGCAGGGTCACTGCAATTTGGAAGGAACCTCAGGTAACTGGGAGGAGGTGGGAGTCTCTTGGACTCTGAAGCATTTCCTTCCTCCCAGATCTCCTTGGTGCCTGGGACCTGTTTCTAGCCATGGCTCTCTAGAAGCAAGTTCGCGTGTTCAGTTCCCTCATCTGACACTGTTCTCATTATGGCAGAGCCTTTCTCCTGGTTGCAGCCTTTCAGAATGGCTGGTTAGGCGAGGTCTACACTTTATGTTGTAGAATGGTACGGAGATCATGAACTAGATCGCTTGTAGGAGGGTTTGACTGCAGATGCCTTCATCTGGGAGCAATGTTTTCAATTTCATCACTGGAGGGAAAGACACTTCTCTGCATGCAAAGCCAGTGTTTAACTTAGGTGCTTTCTGATCACCTTCTGGAGAAGCCTGTTAACACCAACTACATGGGGAGCCTTGTTTCCCTTTCCCAGTAAGCTATCCCCCAAGTTTTCTGTGCTGTCATATTCCCCCATATTACTTGGGGGCTAATTTACTGCATTTTAACAAACTCAAAACAGGCACAATCTTCTAACTTCCCAATTGCTTAGACAGTTTGAGATCAGCTGGTTTTGAGGCCTTGGTTCCTAATTAATCCCTTTGGGGCAAGACAGTAAAGCACATAGTCTTAGCAAAGGAATTTTTTTAACCACAGAAGATTTAAAGTTAACTGGTGTGGGATATCTGAAAGATAAAATCCTGTGTGTTGTCTTCTCCTATGTCTGAACTCATTCAGCTAAGATTTGTTCGGCCAGTGGTGGTTTTGAGAGCGGATAATCTGATTTTATCAGCTTGCTGCCACCCAGAGGCAAAGGTGCTACTGCCCTCCACTTCAGTGATCTTCCTTTGCTTCAGCTCTGGTATTTGTTGGACTTCTTTGTGAACCAGTTCAACTCCTAGAAAAAAAAGTGGGTAGTTTTCTGCTGGGTTAATAAGCGGAAAGTCTGATGTTCATCAGAGTCACTGCAATGGCAGGGTCATAAGAGAACAAGAATTTCCCTTCTTACTGGCAGTGAGCGATTAGATAAGCTCACTTGGTCTCACGGAATGTCACCTTTACTCCAGGCAAAAATTAAAGACGACTGATCATATTGCACGTAGAAATAGATGCTCTGTTTAGAAAATCACCCCTTCTTAGGCTAGTTCCATACATAGCTGAGCTGATCTTTTGGCCCCCTGTGGGAGGTCCAGTTTTCTCACCCAGCTGCAGACTCTAGTCTTGCAGTTTAATTTTCTGTAATTTTGTGAACTATCTTTTTCTTACGGATTAGTGTTGTGCTGTTCTAGTAAGGTGAACTGGCACAAAGGGGTTGAGTGATGGAGCCAGGAAAGGTAAGAGTGAAGACAGAGTGTGGAGGAAATGAGAAGAGGGAATGGAAACACATCCTTAAGGTATCAGTGAGATGCTATGTAGCCTTTTAATGTCTCATCAAAGAGTAATATTAAGGTATCTGTTAGTGAACCCGGTCTACTTACTAAGCTGGCAGAAAATTTAGCCAGCAAAAACCTTCTGGGTTAGAAAGCAGAACTGACGCCCTGAGGAATTGGACTAGCCTCAGACAAGGAACTGGACAAGGTAAGTGGCACAAGCAAACATCTCAGAGCAGGAGGGAGGAAGGGACCACCCATTTTGGCAGCATTGAGCTGGTCCAACCGCGGTCATGTATAGTATATGTCTTTCTGCTGTGCTTGCATTTGTAGACATCCAGGCACTAAGTCTGCGTTCCTCACCTCTTAGAAGAGAATATGAAATCAGTAGCCTTCTGGATAGAGGCTGTGTCCTTTGGAGAAAAAGGGAGTGTCGTTTTGTGCTCATGACCCTGGATTTTCTTCCTGCTAGTGTTCACTGCACATCAGGTTACACACAGGATTGGGGGCAGGTTACAACATGAAAATTTCACGTTGCAAATACAGGACATGTTCCTGAGTTGAGCACATGAAAAGTAGAAACTGCATCATGGAAACTGAAATCTGTCTTGCTTTGTGAAGATCATTAATCTGCTGTAATGGCTCCCTATCAGACCCGAGAGTTCAGGTCTTTGTGACCTAGAATTTCAGCTGCCAATTTTCAACCAGTCAAATAGGTATCTGGTAACACAGACCTTTGTGCATGGGTTGGTTTGTTTTGTAGGAAGACAGTGGAGTGGTATTGTTGGTCTGTGTTTTGGCTTTTCTTTGTCTAACTGGGTAATGAGTTCAAAATGAAGATGGTGAGGAATATGGCAAGAAATGGGAAAGAATGTGAATATGACTGGTTTGGGTCTCATCCTAGCAAAATGCATGATCTTCAGGGTCCATTTGGGTGTATCCTAAACAGAATTTATGGAATTGCATAATCTTACCTACATTTTTACTGGTATTCACTGATATTCACACCTGCAAGAAATTAAATACTTGGATGGATTCTTTGCATTGTTCAAGAAAAACTTTAGATTTTTTTGTAAAAACACTTTGCCCATAGTGATTTGTGAAGGCAATTTATGGAAGTCCTGAGAGAGCTGTCATCCAGACTAATGTTGTTTGCTCTCAGAGATGGCTCTTTGAGCACAGCAATTCAGCTTTGTGTGGTGGGTGTTCACTTGTCTGATTCCCTGGGGCTGCCAAAGTAAAAGCTAAGTTTCTCATCAGCAGAAAGAAAAGGACAGAAAACTAGCTGTTCTGTTCACCAATTCCTGATGAAAAGGAGGAAAACTAAAAATATATATTAATCTCAAGTTTTCTACAGCCTACTGGTAGCAGCAACTTGTTCTGTAAAAAGGAGCATTTCTTATCAAAAAACCCAAACACTTTATTATAATGTTATGTTTAAGAATTTTATCGTGTTATTTTGAAATGAATGTTAACATATCTTTGAAATTTTCCATGTTGGTTTGTATAACGTCCACGGGAGAGTGGAGCCTATTTTTAGTTCTGAAATACTGTTTTCTGGTTTTTCACAATGAAAAGTAAGACTGCTGTGACAAGATATGCTTTCATAAGACCACTGAGCCTCTCTGCCATCAAAAGGGTGATTCTGCTTCTCCTTCCTCCTGAAAGCGTGATTACTTTCCCCCTTGGGCCAGCTCTGGTACTTACTTGACATCCCTGACTTAGCTCACTAAACCAGCAGAAAACTAACATGGCAAAAAGTGAGTGCTGTTTTTTGTTTGTTTGTGTGTTTTTTCTTTTTCTTTTTTTTAATAACAGGACCACTGGTGCTGCAGGGCATTGTGGGGAGAAGCAGGACGGCTCCTTTTGGCAGCACCAAACTGTTAGATTGACTCAGCTGTGTTGTGAAAACTTGCCCTTAGGTAATAGTGTTCACACTACAGACAGAATGGCAGTTCTTCAACTAATAGCCAGAAGGAAATTATCAGATGTATGTAGCTTGTTTTTATAGGGCGGCTTTGACTGTTTTCGGTATGTTGTGTTTTGAAATAGATACTTATTCTACTCTAATCACGTTATTGCATGAAATTATTCTGCAAAAGAATTACACATGCAGGGTGTAGTTGCCTGGGAGCTTGACATTGAGCAAGTAGGTAAGAAGCCACAGGACCTGGAAAATTGCGTACCCTGCGCTCTGTGACAGTCTGCCCGCTGGATTTTGGGGAATTTGAGCACGCCAGAATTACAAAGGCTTTCAATCTTGGATGCTCCAAAGCCTGAGACAGAGGCTCTCCAGTGGTCCTTCATCCTTGAACTTTAGGAAGTTTCTCTTAGAAGTTTCTCTCTTTTCTGATAGCCTCTGTTAACCTACCTGACATGTTGCCCTGTACTGTGGGTGCCCATAAGCCCGAAGTTCCCTGGAAACCCTGGCTGCAGTGTTTAAAAAGCCCACTGCAGCTCACCCAGGCAGTTCCCAAAGGCCTCTGGGGTTGCCTGGTCAGGAAACCAGCAGTGCTCTTTCTGCAAACTGCCCGGCCTCCTTTGTGCTCCTGAAGCTGACATGAGCCTACGCAGGTTTTTGGTTTTCCCTTTTCTCCCCTTCTTTTGTTTTTTTTGGAACAAATTTGAATGTTTTGCTTTCAGTTAGAAAATGCCATTTAAAAAACCTACCATTTCTGTGCAGAGGTTAGGGAAGGGATTGATGTATATTTCTACAGTGTAGGCATAATTTAGCATAAATACAATCAGTACCACAGTTTTAGCAGTTGGTAACAAAAATTATAGACAGCTGAAGCCGTTCTTCATTTCTTCTGTATATGATAAGAATATGGTACAAATTTCTGGCAGAAATTTTTTTTTAATGAGTTATTCAAATACGGCATAGGCTCTGTTTTGGTTTGATTGTTTCTCTTTGTTTTGTAGGCAGTGTCAATATGACCTTTTTGTGTACATGCAAATGTTTTGACATTTTATTGAAAGAGGCAACTGAAAACATACTATGTTCGTTATTAAAAAGTAGAATTTTTGATTCTATGCTTGTATCCTTGTAAATGGATATTTTTTATTTTTATTTTTTTTTAGCCTTTATACACTAAACTTCTCTCTCTGTCAGGAATTTGTATTTGCCCTTATTTGTCCCTTCCCTCCCCCCCTCCCCCAAATAATTTCTGCCCTCCTCTTTGTATGATTTTAAAGAGGTCTGTTGATACTTTTAGTCCTGATACTTTAAAATTTTTCCTAACAAAACCATACTACTGTATTTGTGTAATGTGAAAATGCAATTGAAAGTCCAAACAAGGCTTAGAAAGGTTTTGAAGTATTGAATTCAGAAATACTAAAAATCTGTTAACATTTTATTCTAGTATCTCATTGTCTCTAAAATCAAGCAATCTACTGATCATACTTTAAAACGAACATTTCCATATTGTTTACATACAAGTCAAAAGTAAACAAGAAGTTCCATGGTGTAGTTTCTTTTACAAAGCTGGCTTTAAAATAAAGTTCCTAGATATACTAAACCAGCTTAAAGCACAAAAGTAATCGGAAAGTAACGCTTTAATCCTAGTTAATCCACGCTGTTGACCTGTGTGCCTTAAAAAATAAATAAATAAATGTAATTATGTAGTCCTTTAATCATCTGTGTGGAGCTGGTTATTCATGAGAGAAGTCTGATCCGAAGATTAGCCACTGTGCTGTTTTTTGCCATTTCTGAGGACATGTTAAATGGATTTATGTTTTCTTCTGTGGGGAGACTGGCTATTTCTTAACCCTTTTTTTTTGGGGGGGGGGGGGAATGGTGGTGTTTGTTTCTTTTCACTTCCCCTTCCCAAGTTTGAGGCCCATCAAAACATGATAGTAATAGAATGAAATTAACAGCATGAAGAAAAACCAATATTTAAAGGGGTCTTGGGGGCAGAGATTTGTTGTTTGTTTTGTTGAATGATTTGTTAAAATTCATTTTGGATGTAGGTATTTTCAGTTTTCTTCTTTTTTTTATATTCAGAGCTTCTGTGTAACAATTTTAGGTCTGTTTACAAACTTGTACTTGTTTGTACACACAAACCAAACAGGTTTTTTTTTTTTTTTTTTTTTTTAGGAAATACAGGGTTTATAAATATTCTACAAGCATATGTCTGAAATGCAAAAGCAGCAGCGGATGTAACATAAGGTTTTCACTCAGGTTTGACATTATATAAATTGTCACAGTGACATAGGATTGCAGCACTCAGGCTGCCTTCTAGAGAATCCTTTAGAAAAATGAGGGGAGGTGAACTTTTGGAGCCAGAACATTGTAAACCTTGCCAAAGTGTGTCAATGGAAGCTTAGATATTCTGACTTAAGTTTCTGCACCGGGTATATCGATCCCTGTATGTCACACAGACACACAGAAACTGTATATCAGTATGTCTATATAACTTAGTGTGTTGCGTATTTGTGTTTTAAATTAATTCCACCAAAGTCTGTTGTAGAGTTGTGTAGGGACTACTGTGCCTCTGAGAGGATGCTAGCTCTTTAAGTAGGAGGTGGTGATTACTTTGGAGAAGATTTGTTACAATTATGTAGCATAAAAAGTTACTTTAAATGAGTGTTCTGTCCTATGTATTTTTTCTTCTCCCATAAAGTATTAATTTAGTTTTCTGGTGCTTTCAAAGTTTCTAGAAGATGTAACAACAAAAAAAAATCCTAATAATTTACATGAATGTTGTATGTAACTGTTCATACATGAAGGCTAATTAATGGATTGAGGCTGTTTATGATCACCTGCTTATCATAGTGCAAAACTCCCACAGCAGTTAGTGGGACAAAAATGTGAGTGGTCCTAATACAGGTAGACTGACTGATTTACTGATTTTTCTGTGGTTTTTTTCCCTCTCCTTCATTATGTGAAAATTGCTTTTTGTTTAAATGTATCTAAGGTGCTATCAAGACAGAGTAAAACACAGCCTTCTCTGGAATGAAAGAAATGATGAAGCTCAGTTCCTTAAGGAGGTATATTCTATTCATTCTACCTCTCTATGATAAACCTAGCTATTTCCCTGCATTTTTCTAGTGACTTTTGCTTCTCATCCCTCCCTCCCCATCATTCCTGGTGGTCAACCACAGCAATATTTGCTGAATGTCTTGCCTGAAGACCAAAAAGAATGGAGAGCAATGGGTTTTTCTATCAGTAAGGGCATGACTTTTGGTCTCTTCTCACTATCTAGTTACAGATTCTATAAAAATCACCTAGTTTTCTGTCTTTGTGCCAGTTTCAACCATATTTGACAGTGTTTTCCTGTGTTATCAGGGGTAGAAGACTGGTCATGCAAATCTAATTCCTTGGGAAACCAGCTTAAATTTGCTATATTGGTTGTCTAACATAATTTGCATTTATGTAGCAACTTTCATATGCAAACCTCAGGCTATCAACACCCCCATTTTGGACAGGCAAATCATTCTAATGCATGCTGGACCTAGCAATATGCAGGTTACTTGGTGTAACCAAGAGACTATTAGCAATCTGAACAAATTGCAGATTTTTAAGTGCTAGAAAAATGCTCTTCTGTCCTCATCAAACCATGTGATGTGCTGTTTTCATTCTGGCTAGGATTGCCTTTGGAAACCACACCACAGAAACAACAGGAGGGACAGGGATGCAAGACTTCTCCTCCCTATCCGTCAGGAATCTTAACCTCATAGTGCCAAGTTGAGTGTAACAATAAATATTTACCTTTTGAACAACACTTCAGCTTGTAATCTTAGGTGGATTTTATGTTAGTTGAACTATTGAGAAGAAATTGTTAAAATGTAGATGTTTAACAGCAGGTTGTTCACCAGCAGTACTGTATAAGGTGTATACTATTATTTTCAACTAACTTTTTTAAATTTGTTGGTTTTACCGATATTGCCTCATAGCCTTTTGTCACTCCTCAGGACCTAAAGAGCTAAGGACTTTTATTATTTTGAGATTGAACTTCATATCATCCTTCCAAGAAAAGTAAGAAAATGCAGGAGGGATTGTGAAGTTCAAGAAGGTCATATCCTCATCAAAGGTAAAGAACATGGAGTCAAGCAATAGTAATAGAACCAATGAAGGCAAATAATATTGTTGTTGCCTTCTTCTCCTCCCTTGGAAAAGCAGTAAGGACCCTGTACAGGCTGCAACCATGGAAGAAAACCTTGCTTTCAAACAGCTGCTTCTTTTGTACTTGCTGCATACCAGACCAATCTTATAACACAGTTGGATTATGCTAAGTGTAGACATCTTTCACTACCCAGGAAGCAGATCTGAGGGTGACGTGGAAAGGAAGGAGATGATGTAATTTAATACTAAACTTCTCCAAACGTCTAAGAATGTAAAGAACTTCTTGTTTCTACCTTAACGTCAAACCAATGTAGTTATTCTGTGGGATGATTGAGCTGGTTTAGATGACCATGACAATAAGCTAGCACTCGGTGGCTATCTAAACAATAAATCTAAAGAAAGAAGTAATTTCCTTTTAAAGTGAAATTTTTTTATAAGATTAGGTGGCTTACTTCCTCAGTAAAGTATGATTCAGTTAGGCTAGCTGAGCTTGGAAGGCTTGCATTTGTTTTGATGTGAAGAGGAGAGGCTTATTGACAGATGAGGTAAATGGCAGGAAGAATTAAAGGTTCTCTAGGAATGTCAAGAACTGCAACTTAATGCATGTGGAGGCTGGCCTATGGCATCTAATGTGTGCCTTCCAGGCAGTTTTGCAGATTTTTTTAGGGACAACCTAAGTGAAAAAGGTTAACAAATAATAGATATGCTGGGAGCTTATCCGTAGAACAATGCAAGTTTAACAAAGGAAGAGTAATGAATAATTTTGAGGTTCTCCCTGAGGCATGGGCACACATGCCCAGGAAAGCACATGATTGTTCGGTCAGAGGACATAGGCTTCTGTTGCGTGGCTGATCTTTTTGGCTTCTGTCTTAAGAAATGGTTGAACATGTCCTAAGCCCTTACTGGGATCTATAGTATGTTAGTTGCTTTAGCACTGAAGATGTATTGAGTAGCTCAATAAATCACACCACCTGCTTATTCTAGTACTAAAACAAGATAACAAAGGTGTGTTGGCATCTAGGGTAATGAACTCTAGAATGGGATTCCAAACATCAAATGGAAAACTGAGATTTGCTGAAAGATATGCAATGAGGAGGATATGCAACATTTTGGTGAGCTACCTAGAAAGGTTAATATATCATGGAGTGGAATGTGCTTGCATGGAAGTACTGCACCAGTAAAACAGAATGGAACTGATCCTCAGCATTTCGTTTTGCTTTACATGGAAGCATCATGATGTAAAAACAAAGCAAAACAAAACTTTGTCTTAGGGGAAACTGACGTATTGGCTCATTGATGAATGAATTCTCAAGCTTTCTTTGGATGAGACTGTGGACCTAGAAGAAACTGTATTGCATTTGAAGAGGGATAGATTTAACTGAGAGCTGAGAGAGCACGTGGAATCTCAGTCTTTGGAAACTTAAAATTCAGCTGGACAAGGACCTGAGCAACATAATTTAGCTTTGGAGTTAGCCCAGCACTGAACCAGAGGTTGGAGTAGGTGGCCTCCAGGGATTCCTTCCAACCAAGATTTTGTTATGAATCTTTTGGCTTTTATCCCTTCACAGTTTTCTGAAGGAGTCAGCCACCTCCTAAGAGAAAGCCATGTAAATGGAGGGAGCAAGGATGATTTAGCCTCAGTAAAGTGGTTGGGGATGAGGCTGAATTTGAATTCTAAGCATCTTGTATTTTAAGATCTAGGAAAGCTTTAAAAGAACTCAAGTCCTTGAAATACAAAAAGCATAGAAATAAAAAACGCAGCTTGCAGACTGACAAAAATAAAAAGTTTTTTGCAAACTTAATAGTGACTATATCTGAGGTGCTGAAACTCTACAGGAGTCTTAATCCTCTCATAATATTTTACTATTGCTATCTTCCCAAGAGTTTTAGCCTGGAAAAAAAAAGTGTAGGGGAGTTTAATGAATCTGTAGTTTTGCTATGATCTTGATAGCCTGTTCTGACAAGCATACATGTCATCTAATAGAGTTGTTTAGGAAACTGGAGACTACATTCAGGTCAGCTAGGGAAGGATGTGTTACCAGTATGTTGCTGGTTGGCATTTTGAAGTACCGCTCCCATAATCTTCAGTGGTGTGTGCAGTGCTTGGACTTGCTATTCCTCTTAAATAGTCACGCTTGACAAAAAAATGAAAGGATTGGGCAGTGTACATATTGCTTCATGTCTGTAAATGCAAAAACATTCAGGATAATGTTTACCTTGTTGCAGTTTCCCCCCTCCCTTTCAACAAGTTGAAAGTCAGTCATTCAGAGTTTTCACTTGCAGCTACGAGGTTCATACAAATTTTCTCATGGTTCATCAGGATAATGAGAGAAGATGCTTCTTAAATTTTACTCTTGATCAAGGGTATATTTGTAGGACCTCTTTATACCCAGCTATAAAAACACTATTGAAACTTAATATAATGCTGCCAAAGCCTTGCCATGGGCCTGCTTAGACTAACACAGACTTATGCCTTAGGATGGACTGACAAAGACTTCCTTGTCATTCACCCTTATGCAGCATAAACTCTTAAACTCTTGTTTTGCTGAAAGTTGCAGCTGTGTGGAACCTTTTTGCTGATGTATTGGATTTTTAGGAGATATTATTAGCTTGTTGAAATGAAACTGCTGTTGATATGAAAAGCTTTAATATGAAACCAGGATGGGGTGACCTGAAACTAGGATGACTTCATTGTTTTGCCAACTGTACATATTCTTATAAGTCTATTATGTCTTGGCCACATGTACACAGAAGCTGATGAGGATTAATGTGTAGCTAGCGCACTACTAATACTATAAAAATGGTAGTCCCACTTTAAGAAGAGAGAAGAACCATCTGTCAAGGTCTTATCTCTCCCATCGAAGAGGACAACATCTGGCCAGTGATTTAATTGATTCAGGTGAATCAGTGAGTGGTGTGCTAAGAAAGAAGAAAAGAAGAAGGAAGAAAAGGAAGAGAGGGAAAGAACTTCTTAACAAAAGGTTTCTAATGGGGCTGGAAGGAAATGGCAGCTGTGAGACCCTGGCAGTTGGTGAAACCAGCAGGGCTGGGGGGACTGAGCAGAAACATATTTCCTCCATGCTGAAAAGCTGAAAGAGGCTGAGAGAAGAGCAGGATTCAGAAAAGTGAGATTGTAGGGAATCCTATGCATCAGATATTCAGAGGGGAAAGGGAATTATAGTAATTTTTTAAAATATATCTCTAGACTGAAAGCATTGCTACTGTTAATGGACTGAAGTTTGAAGTTCTGTTAGTTTCTTTTTGGAGCAGGATGACCTAATATTGGTGGGTCTGGCTTATCTTCCTTCCTCATCACAGGCAGAGAAGGGAAGATTTATGAGTAAGAGAGAAGAGGGGCAAGAAAGTGCAATAAAACCTTTACGCTTCCATAGAGCCAGCTTCTCTTGTTTTCAGATCCTACTAATCTTCTCTCAAAACTGTTTGTCTTTTTGCTTCCAAATAGAAGCCAGAAAAAATTTGTTTGAACCATCTCTGTGTAGGACATAGTATTAAAGGTAGTACTACAGCAACAGTAGGTTGTCATAGGTAGTGATGGCAACAAAGTTAGGCAGTTGCCTAAAGCATAATGGAAAATAACTGTCCCTATTTTGAAGTTTTAGGTGACATTTAGAAATTTATGTGTTTGGCAGCTAGTTACTGCTAGCTGTGTTGTATATGCTTTACTTTCTCACAGGATGCTTGCACAGACTAGGACAAATGATAGTTTTTAAGTTATAAAAGGCTCTAAAATATATTTACAGTATTTTTTTTCAGCTGAGGGTTGGATAGACTTTTACAAGTAATGTAGGTACTGAAATGCTATCTGTTGAACAAGAGACTATAAGCTTGAGGATAACAAAATGCTGGAAGAGGAAAGAGTATAAATAGAACCCCACTTCCTTGTTGAGTAGAAGCCAAACTTGTGGTTGAGCTTTTCTATACAAGAGTTCACTGAGATCTAGATAGGCAGCTACATGCTGATTCTTGAGGAAGACAAAAACCTCCTTGCTGAGATCTAAGGAGTCAAGTACATGCTGAAGACTGGAATAGATTTTTTTTTTTTTTTTTCCTGAGCAACAACTATTTGGAGTTCTTGGAAAAAGAAGGTACCAGTGGAACTCAGAGAATGTTGCTACAAATCCAGCACCAGCTCAGTCAAAGGAAAAATGTATGTTTGACCTTTGAATTTAACATCACTCATTTGGACCTGGGAAGGGCTTAATATGACTTAAAATCAGCCTCCCAAAATTGAGGATTTGAAATGTGGGTGCAGCAGAAAATTGGACAAATATGTCTACTGCTCTCTTTTCAAACTTGAAAATGTATTCCATTGATAAGTAAGGGAATATATATATTTTTTTCCTGAAAATTCTCTTGGTGATATCCTGCATGTCGCAGGTTATGCTGCTAATATTTAAACAACATTGCATAGAATTTGTCCCATGTATCCCTTTTTTTCTAATTCCTGTATTCTCTAAATAGCATACTACATTTTAGATATGACTTCCATATTTTTAATAGGAGATTCATGACTAAAACTTTGCATAATGCTCTTAAACCAAGCCAGAATCTCATTGTCTTGTAAAATGGATCATTTTGCCTGTTATCTCTTAATTAAAATACAGCTTTAAACTTGCTCTAGTTCGAATAAATTAATTCAGGAAATGATATGGCCTGTATTTATACAGGAAGTTAGAGTAGATTATTACAGTGGTCCCTTCTGGCCTTATCTGTGAACTTATTTGCAGTTGAATTCTTATGAAAGGCTTTTTTTTTTGGGGGGGGGGGGAGGAAGGTGCTGCCTACTAAGGTCACGAGTTCATGGCTTTTCAGAGCCAGATTTCAGTTGTCTTGTTTAGCAAAATTATCCTTATATACTTACCTGCATCAGGATTGTATAGGATTTGTGGGTTGGTTTTTTTTTTTTCAGTCAAAAGAGATCAACTTTTTCTGAGAACAAGGCAGAAATATTTTTGCCTGTGTTCAAAGAAAAGGTTGCCAATTTTTTAAAAGGTATTTCAGTAGGGACTTAAATTGAAGAATTCTGTTGGAATAACTGAACTACAAATCAGAACGTATAAGGTGCTCAAAAGGCCCCATGTAGTTCGTGCTCCCCGAGCCCTGTGCTCTGGTGGGGTGCCTGTCTATGCAATGTGTTGCTTCATCTGCCTTCCTAACGGCTAGGTAGACTGGAAGAGGAGGCTGCAGGGTTCCCGTGGAGAAGAGGAAATGCCAGATCGGCAAGAACAGCCCAAGGGGCTGAGACTGAATTGGGAAGAGAAACTATGACTTCCTGTGGAAGGAAGAGATTAAAACTGAGATCAGTGGGAAACCAAGGCCAGCTAAGCAAAAAAAATCGGGGGCGGTGAAACAAGATAGCCTGGTTATGGCAAGTTTGGTAAGGCTGGCAGCTGGTGGAGATGGGAGAGACTGGGATTGGGGAGATGATGTGAAACACTGATTACTTGGCTTTCTAGAAATAAGGAAGATTAATTTGTTTGGGTATTTGAGATAGGAACCAAAGAAGTACGCAGAAAATGCCTGTTTCTCATAAACTGTTCTATCCTAGTGGATGTCTCAGAGAAGTGTGCACTTGGCTTTAGCTGCTTTAACTTCACTAACTCAAATAGTAAGTCTCTAAAAAGATTCATGGCTTATCATCGTAGTACCATAAAACTGAAATTTTTGGGAGGGGGATGTAGGGGTTTTCAGATTTTTTTTTTTTTTTTTTTGAGCAAAGAAGACATCCACATTAAGCTTGCAAAATCAATTAGAATTGTGAAACACTATAGATATTACTACGTTTTGGCTTCCTTAAGAACTTACGACATTTGGGAGTTGGATGTCAAAGTTCTAAGTCAAAAAATGTTTCATTTCTCTCCAAATGAGCTGTTTTTATTATTCTTTTCCTCTGAATGTTTTTACATTTTTGACCTTCTTTTTTCGTCCTGATTTCAAACAAAGACTTCTTTTCATCTTAAGAAAAACGAATCATAGGAAAAAAGTATGTTCTGGATAGCACTAACACATATGAATTAGGTGTTTTGTTTGATGCGTATAAAAATTTCCAAGTGTTTGCTCAGGAGGGTTTGTAAAGAAAATGAGGAAAAAAGTTGGTTCATATGTGTTAATATTTCTTAAGTCTCCAGTGTAACTCTTTCAGTGTGTTTATGCGTACACCCAATTCTGCCCAATATGAGCCATCTCACTGATTTCAATTAGCTATCCCTTTGCTGACTACCCGCCCCTTCCCTTAGACACTTGCTTAGCCTTCGTCCAGCTAGCTGCAGTCTACCTCCATCTTCCCAAGTCTCCTTGAAGCCAGCATAAGGTCTCTTGTCAAATCCTGATCTCAGGGAGGGCTGTGCTGTGGAGTTTTTTCCTCCTGCATCTTTCAAAGAATATAAGACTAGGAGGGAGATCATTCATCCTCCTTGTCTTGACAGGATTAACTAAACCATTCATGAGAGATGTTTCTTCAACCCACCTCTAAAATCATTTAGAGATGGAGATTCCACTCCTTCCTTAAATAGTTTATTTAAATGCTTAATCTGAATCAGCCTTACTTCTGGAAAAATTGATCCTAACCTAGCCTAAATTTGCTACAGTTTAAACTCGTTTGCACTTCTTCTCATCCACACCAAATGTGTATCCCAAAAAGAGACTTCTTCGTATATCTGCTAACTGTTTTCATGCCTTCCAAAATTTTTGCAATCTTTCATTGTAGGTTGTTTTCAAGACTTCTAATCATTTTTCTTTGCAGATCTCCTTACTTCATTGCAAAGGTGAACTAATGGTTTAATATAATTTATTTTCGTGGCTGGTACTGATCTTGTCTTCTATATCATTGCCTTCTAGGTGCTTACAAATTTTGTTTTTCACAGTATTGTGGGGAGGAATTGAAGGTGAACTGACTCTGCGTCTCCTTTGTTGTCTTTCCACCTTTTTTTTGGGGGGGGGGTGATATGAATACAAGTACTTTGGACTAATTTATATAGAGAATTAATAGTTTACTGAGAAGCATTTTTCAACATCAAAAAAGATCTTGACAAGCTTAGGCATTAATGGCATTAATAGGCATTAATGATCAATAACAAAGCTAATTTACTGATGATGTTCCAAATACACTGTTAGGAATACTAGAGTACATAAAAAGCATATCTGATGACTAAATATTACTGCTTATCTTCATAAGGAACTTTACCAAATATTACATTGTATTGAAGAGGCCTGACACACTAGTCCTTCTGGAAAGATGCTTTGCTTGGGTGTCATGGGCTTCCAGACCTAACTGGGTATGGGCTGTTTCTGACTGAGTCTGCCAGGTGCACTGATTCTCACTAAGCCTTCTGGAGAAAATGGAACAGCAAGTCAAAAACACAGGCTTAGCAAAGGAATTAAACTATACTAACTTGAACTTTTCATTTAGAATTGTTGCTGTAGGACTTTTTTTTAAGAATACAGACTTATAAAACAATCCATTTCAGAGAGGAGTATCAGTTCGAATCGAAATAAAACCACAATTATGTGACTAAATCTTTTTCATCTTTCTAAGATGTCTTCTCTTATAGACTACTTGTTGAGTAGCACTAACAGCATGAGATAATCCACCAAATCTTTACAGTCTCTTGTACAGCCTCCCACAGATAACATTAGAGAAGACAGGCTAGGTGGATATTTGTTTTTTAAAATATCTGAGAAATAAATACTACATTTTGTTTTACCTTTTGTTAGAATTGTTAAGGTACTTTCAGTCTCTAAAATCAGATGTCTGCCCTTCTCAGATTGGTGCCAGTTGCAACTTTTGGGATGAACTGAATCATGTCTCATCAGTAAGATCCAGGGTAGAGATATGTAAGTCTGTGCAATGGGGTGAGTTTACTGCATAGTAGTCATTGTCCCTCAGTGATCAAACCCAGGGCATTTCTTTGAGTATGCTGCCCCTCTCTTTCAGACTTCATGCACAGATATAGCCTGAATGGAAACTAGGTTGCAAGTGAAGACAGAGCAGTGGCGTGCATTTGCTCCTAACTTGACACGGGGTTGGGACATGACTGATATGTACACCTGGTATAGCCTTCACACCAGACACTCATGCTGCTATTTCTTCTTTGTCTGATACCTTGCCATTATTAGAATTTGATAGTCCTAACACTACAAAAATAGGGGCCTGCTTTTCCTTTCCTTTCCCCCTTTCCCCCTTTCCCCCTTTCCCCCTTTCCCCCTTTCCCCCTTTCCCCCTTTCCCCCTTTCCCCCTTTCCCCCTTTCCCCCTTTCCCCCTTTCCCCCTTTCCCTTCGTCAGATTTATTTTCTGGTTTTGCAGACCACTTTTCTTGTCTGTTTCCTTGTGTTAAAAATTGTGAAATATAAATGTAGCAGTGGAATTCTCCCTTTCATGGAGAACAGTATAATTTGGTTTTAGGAAGACTCAAGTTTTTCCTATCCCTTATAAACTATAAAATATTTCAGAGATTTAAAAGCTTTTTTTTTTCTTCTTTGCTAGGTGACACAGTTGATGATCAAAGTAGAGAGTCAAAGGACGAAACATTGTTTCCAGAGACCAGACCGATGTACAGTAAACCTCCGCAGGTAGGAGACTTTTTCTTTATGCATGCAAGATGAAAATTCACAGCAGCTGGTTTGAGAAGCATGAATCTTCTGCAGGAGAGGGTTTCAGCAAATTCCACAGACTAAGTGCCTACTCAGCCTTCCTATCGTCCATCATAAAAGAAACATTACTAGTAACTAGATGGCAATACTACTAAGGCCACCAGTATTAGATTTGAAAAAGAAATTGTAACAGGGCTGGGCTGTTGTAGTATTGCTGAGGATCTTATTTTTATACTTGAGATATGGAAGCATGAAACTATAGCCAGAATGTTAATGAATTGCATACAAGCGTTAGTGTGGTGAATAGTGATGGAAAATGTCAAATATTTACATAAGTAATTTATTTCCTCAGCTATCATTATAAATAACATGTTGTAAATGTGTGAGTGTAATAGAATGCTTTTATTGTGTGTTTGCTTTTGTTTCTGTTTCAGTATCTGGATTCCTTTTTCTTCATCTGGTTTATTTAATATTTAACCCATGCATACCAAAAGGGGCTTTCCAGAATATTTCTGCATATGGTGTACACATACTATCTTCTCTGCCTCCTGTGAAAATGCTTTTGCAATGCATATGAGCCTGCTTTCCATTGCCATTTAGTTTTAGATATTTGCAAGATAACTGTGAAACATTTTGCTTGAATTTTTGTGTTCTTGGGTGGGGGGGGTGGTATTTTGGGATTTTCTTAACTCAATCTTTTTTCTCCCCACTCCTTTTCATATCTGTCCTTGGAACTCCCTGTCTCTCTTTTTCTCTCTCTTTCATGCCATTTTCATATTTATTACTGCAAAGTCCTGTGGTATAGTAGAGGTGTGTATGAAAATGTTGCTCTTCTAAGAATGGTCAACATGTGGGGAGGTGCTATATAGTCTCTTTTTTTTATTTTAAATTAAAAACTGTGTCTGATACAGAAATCTTTAATTTATCATAGCTAATGAATGGTTTACTTTATGATAATGTGAAACTATGAATTGGTTACAGTTAATAGGAAAATTCTGGTCTGACTTTTGGATCCACGCAAATAGGAGCAGGGTTCTTTGCAACTGAAGTCCTGCAGTTTTGAGACTGTACGTAAGGCATTGATATTGTGGTGACCTCCTGCACAGCGATAAAGTTCCCCGTAATGCACTGTTCTCTCTAGGTATTGTGAGCTCTCAATTACTGTAGTGTCAGAGATACGTTCAATTCTTTGAAGTTTCAGTAAAATAGGAACTTGTGTAATCTTATAGATTTTAAGTGTTTTATAAGTAAGAGAAATGAAGCAAAGTTTTCCAAATATAACAGTAGACATGACAGTGAAAGTAAATCTTTTATTTTAATCTTTATATTGAAAGACTTAAATATCACAAAAGTACTTATATGAAGCTGTTTGTGACAATATCAACTAAATTACGATACTGCAGATTCAGCATTTGGTAGTATCTAAGTTATAAATTCCGGTGTCTGGATTTGGCTGTTTGAACTTGACATTTACTCAGAAAGGGTTCTCAAATTAAATAGAGTGACTGAGGATCATAGAAATGAAATGATTTCAGTGATGAGTATATCTGTTTTTATAAATTTATGGGAGAAAAATCAATTTAGTAAAACTGGAAAAGCATTATGTTATATGTTGAATATGTCATTGAGACAGAGAACACTTTGAAATAATAGACTTGTTACCATTAATATGAGAATACTTCAAACACATACTAGAGTATGTGAAAAGATTTTTGCTAGACTACAAGTAGTGTTAGCTATTTGTCATGCATAGTTGAACAGAAAAGTGGTTAGTTATTTAACTGCATCTTGTCACTTGCCGAAAACCTGCTTTTATTTTTAAATATGACCTATTTTACAACTTAACAGATGTAGACTTTGTGGGATGTGGAAAGTGATTTTTTGGAATGTGATTTAAAGAAGAATAAAGTTGCTAATACTTTGTTCATAGGTCTCTTCCGTATTCGGAAAGGAAATGAGGTTGAGTTTGTTTTGGGGTTGTTTTTTTTTGAAGACAAAGAAGGTATCTTCTGAAAGATTTTTAGTAACTTGAGTCCTCTTTGGAGTTTCCCATTTACTTAGGTACTATTGGATTTGGTTTGAGTGTAATTATTAAACTCTCAAGTGCACACTTCTGTGTAATCTTGCTTAATTTATGTAAGCTAATGGACAAATAAAAGTTTATAACAAAAGCATCTTGCTGTAACTAGCAACCTTTAACAGCTTCTCTCATAACAATTACAGTGCCTACAGCCTTCATTATTTTAAGAAGTTCTGATACTGTATGTGATGCTGTTAAAGGAAACTCAGGTATGTAGAAAATTAGTTCGAAGAAGGCTGTTCCGAAAGGCCATCTTTAGTCTAAATGTTTGGGCTTCTTCTGCAGAGTGGAAGAAGCAGCTCCTTCTTTGGACAATCCCACATGGAGTAGTCACTGTATTTCCAGTGAGTACAGACACAGCTTTGGGAGGGTCATCTCCCTGTGAGAAGTTAGTCCGAGGGAGATGCTGTGTTGGCTGGTAGGGTAATGACTGCTGTGGACCTAATCAAGCATGTACGATTCCACTGAAGTTGCTTCAGGCTGATGAACTAGAAGTTATACATACGTTTAAGTGCTTTTCTGGATTGGGGCCAAAATGCTAAGTGCTCTGCAGGACTGAGAACTTAAATTAGTCTCTTTGTGACTATGAAACAGAAGGCTTCTAATTTTAATTGTAACACCATTATAGTAGAAAGAGATATATGGTTTTATTTTTTCATGCTTTTGGGTTTTCCATTATTATAGTACAATTTCCAGATAATTCAGTCTTTATCTAATTTCACCGGGAATGTAAGATTATAGAAACTAACAGAACGGAAGGTTAGTTTTGATGTATAAAAAGTGCTAGAAAAACACTAATTTGGTAGTGTTGGGTTGTTTGGAGTTTTTTGGGGGGGGTTTTGGAGGTTTTTTTTGACAATGAATTATTCCATTGGTAACGCAAATTAGTGCAACCCATGTATTTTTGTCCTACTGTGAGAGCAATTGTGTAGGATATATATTAGGAGACATAAAAAATATTTTTGACAGATGGTAGGGCTGTGAATTAGGATTTATAGAGATTATTGTATATCTGGTGTTCAGGACACCTGGGATTATTAAATAGATGCAATAAACAAAAAAATTACATTTGCGATAACTGCGGTGTTTTGTATTCCCCTATTGTCGCCTTATGAAGCAGTTTGTGTTTCTTTTGCTATTGCCCTTCTTGATAATCTGACATGCATCCTTTAGCCAACAAATGTCAGCAGATTTGGGCAGAAACTGCAATACCAGTAAGTGTATTTAAAAAAAAAAAAAAAAAAAAAACTACAAAAAATGGGACCCATATTGAGACTGTAAATTAGTATTTCTCTCTTACTGTTTCTTCTGTTTTTTTCCTTCATAGTCCTCTTTCTCCCTCAAATACTTAATCTCTACTGCCTTGTATTCCAGGAGCTTGTTATACATTTTCTAGGGCAAGATAGAATCCCCCAAGGGATTGTTTAATCCATAATTATCTAATTTATGTGTTGTTGTTACAGTCATTCTTAGTTATATACCTTACTGTGATACTTATCATCATAAGACATAGGTTTTTTCTTGAATTGCAATGGTTTTGCTGTAGTTCTTGTGAACTTTCGTTGGCTGATTTGATACTACAGACTGAGAATGTAGCAAATAAAATGTTTCATGCTTCGTGAAGTAAACGTAAAATTATCTATAGTTTTCTGCACATAGATACTAGCTTGCACCATTTTGGGCCAGTATCCAATTAAATTAGGATTTATCCAATTAAACATTTTTATATCAGAGTATATAGATAATATCCTCATTAAATTGATCCTTTTCAAAGCTCTATTTCATGATTCTGAATAGATGTAAACAGTAGTTTCTTAGGCATCAGGTTTGGGACCTTATCAGTCAATTGGGAAGAGAGAAATATCATGAGAGATAAAACATCAAGGAAAAGATAATGGCAGCTGTGTTTATAAAGCTTTAAAGTGAAAAAATGAATTTAATAATGTACTTTTTACTCTTTCAGAGGAATTAGCATTTATTGCTGAAGCTGATAGACTTCTAAAATATCCTTTTGAGCAGATCACTTTGTAATCATCTGATATAATTACAGGGCATGGGCAATGCTAAAGTTATCTTTCTTTTCTGTTTTTTTCCTTTTTTAAATTTATTATTATTAACTAGTTCTTCCAGACCTATTATTGCCTAATTCTTACTGTAGTTGACTGTCTAAGATATTTTTACAAGTTATTGGAAAAAGAGATATTGCTGATCATGTCTTTGTTCAGCCACCCAACTCTTAGTTTATCATTCAGAAGCTTCTGTATTTAATAATTTGAGAAGGATGTTTTGAGCTAGATGTACAGCATCATTGCAAATTCCATATACCTGCTTTAGAGAAGGTGATTGATATTTCAAGATTATTGGAGAATGATTGTGATTAGTTTGTTCCATTTTGACAAATTCTAGTGTTTATAGAAAATGTTACTGCTTAGATGGCTTTTAAAAAAGCTATCACAAGCTAGAATTCTAGTTATGGCCTGGTTAGATTAATTGCTCGTCATATGTCATATTAACTCTGAGTACTTTTTCGCCTATAAAGCCCATAAAGAATGGGTCCACACTTTCTTTCTGCTTAATTGGACATGTAAGCAATAATCACTTAATGAAATTATCCGCTCTTAGAAGGGACTGGAATAAGACTGTCTGCAGCAGGTCATCAAGCCTGTGCTTTTCTCTGACTGCTGGTACCTTCAGAAAAAAGATCTAATGTTTTACTTAACTATTGTGCTATAGGAAGTGAAGTTTTAATGTTACCCTTAAGGAAAGATGAACAGTTTTCAGTGTTGGCAGCTGCAATGGGCAATATCTTTCTTAGCTCCCTCCATAGTCTGCATGTGCAGTAAATAGGTGGCAGTTCATTGGGGGAGCTGCATTTACTATGCAGCTGCAGATCAAGAGTGCCTACAACGTAGGACTGCCATATGATAAGGAGATCACAGTATATGACTGTGCCCTTACTGAGAAAGAAGGTAAATAGATCAGTCGTCTAAAGAATCAACTGTCCCACTGCAATAGCATATTTACTTTATAAAGCTTAATTGCATTGCAATGTTTATTTTACTATCTATTTGATAATTGGTCAAATTATTTAAGAGGTATCTTCATACTAGAAAGACCTCCAAAACTTTTGGACCAATGGACTTCTGTCTCCTCTCAACAGCTGCGCAAGTTGGTGTGTATCTACACATGATACATAAATATCTTATATATAATGTATATGTGTGTGTGTGTGTATATATGCATGGACATATACATATATGTAAAATTTAAGCAACATGATCATCTATAAGAAAGTATGGTTCTGCAAGTCACAAAGGATAAGTTACTATGGCCTCAAAACCAAGATTTTATAAACTCTGATTTGTGCAATCTGTTGACCTAGGGTCAACCAGTAAGACCTGGCGATGACTTGTAGGAATACCATCTTGTAGGGTTTTTTCCTTCTAACACAAGTAGTTAGAGTCCTTATCTGTGTAACATGACATGCAGTTGGGCTTGCTTCAGATACTTAGCAAGCAAGAATGCTAAGTAATGTCAAGAATGTGATGTCAATAGCATAGATATCAATAGAAAGAGTGGAAATTGAGAAATCTGAATTAATGTGGTCATCACCAGCTTCCTCCCTGAACTTGGAAAACAGCTCACTGTCAAAAAAGTAATGCAGTGCTCTCTTATAAATCATTTTTCTCTAGGCCTTTGCAAATGTGAACTTCTGTCAGTTATAACTTAGTTCCTTTGTTTACCTTGTGATGTGATTTCATGGTGACAAGAACTGAGGAAGCTTAACAGTCTGTTTTAGGAAGGGGTCTGCATGTTCTGTCTGGTGAGAAAATACCTGCAAATGGAGGGAACGCACCGGTGAAGGCAGGGGAGCATCCCTTCAGTCACTAGTCATGTGTGTGGAGTTGTGAGCCGGTTCTGTGACCTGCCCGCACGAATGGCCAGGTTTGAGCAACAGAAGACACCACAACCACTTTTTAGGGGAAAATAGCACACAAACATGATATGTTTTCATTGTTTAATTAAAAATTATTAAACAATTAACTATGTATATATGTGCATGTAAAAAGTTCATAAAATAGTAAAATTGGCCTGATTGGTAGCCTCTTCATTTTGAGGACTAGGCTTAGTGAAGGAACAAAGACTGCAAATACTGACCAAGGTACCATGTATAAGTTGCTACTTAGTTTAGGCAGAAGCTTACTATATGCGCAGCTTAATTGTGTACTCATTCAGTTACATCGGATGGTTATTTGTAGTAAGATACATTCAGATTAGGTGCCCAGATCTTCCCACTCACATTCTTTAGCCTTTCTGTAATTTTGGAATCTTCTGACTGACTTAATCCCCAGAAAAAATACTGATTATGCGGTGTCTCCTGCCCAAACACGTGCAGTCAGACTGAAAGCCGGTAATGCTGGGTCACATTCCTGCCATCAGCCAATTGGCCGGTCAGTCATCCTGCCTGTGGCAGTAACCTTTCTGGGCTTTCAAAATATTAAAATTGATCTAAAATACAATGTAAATCATACATCACCTGATCAGACTGTGTGCTGATATAGCCTGATGGTACACTGATATTTACAATGTGATGCATTAGTGCCAAATGGTGGCTGAAAGACTGTAGTACAGTGCAGCTTATTAATAATTACTCTTAATAATTACACCAATGTCTTTAATCTAGTTTTACTGCCACAGTAAAGAGAAGGGGGGGGAGGGGGGGGAACAACCCAGCAATGCTCAGTCTGTTTTAACAAAAAGGAAAAAATACATGAAAAGTGCCTCTTTTCAGTCCAAAATTCTAGTATTAATAAACTGGGAATATGTTTTTCCATGCTTTCCTTCAGTGTGGTTTGATCCTTTCACCATAATGTGCTGCTGCAATTTCTTCTTTAAAACGCCCAAACTTCACCATCACTCAACTCTATCAGACTTTACGTCTGTGTATTGGATAGCACATTGTCAAATTTTGTTCTAAAGCACTTTTTTTAAATGCATCAAGATAAAATGGAAGTTCTTTGTTTTCAAAGTTCTTTTATTTCCATATTATTTCAAATTTTAGGAATATTCTTATAGTATTGTAATGTTATTAGTTAACCTGACTGATTAAAAAAAAACAAAAAAACCCCATAAATTCTTAAAATCGCCTGCGTTCCTTTTCACCGTGGTCCACTGATGTGCCTTCCATAGAGAACCAATAGGCTGCAAGAAATGACCATAATTGAAAGAGACAACCAATATTTGTTTCTTTATTTTATTTATTTATTGGTCCTTTACTGCTTTAAACGTCATCCTACTTTTATTCCTCTGGCTCAAAAGTCTTAGTAGTAGAGGCTGTGAACACCACAGCCTTTATTGTTAACGGGTGTAGAGTGAAGCTTCTGGTGGCTGCTTGAGGTGCTATTGGTAAGTACTCCAGCTACACAGAGTCTATGGAGGAACTTAAATTTCCATATTACTGTAAATTTTTTCTATTATTGACTTGAATCTCTATGGGGAGAGCAGGTAGAAAGTTGCCTTAGGAGATACTCGCCTAATTCACTTTTTCAGCACTGGAATATTTTAAACTTGTAAATAGGACATATTGCTAGTCTTATCACATGCTTGGATTTTAGGCAGCAGAGGAAAAAACTCAGAATAAAGCACTGAGTGCAGCAACTCTTATTCACATATCTGCCTGAGAATCCATTTATATTCTTTAAGACTGATGAGAAATGCTGTTAGGAAGATCTGGGGGTTGGTTTGGTCACCTAACAAAACTTCAGAAAGCAGCGATGAGCTAATGCTGCCATAACTGTCAACGCGCTCCTTGGCATCCCGTTTTCGAGTGGGCTGTGGCTGCCATTAGCCTCTCGTGTGGATGCTGCTTTCGAGACGGTGGCGTGCTTTGCTTTGAAATAGCAAAGGCACTGCCCACCAGTGAAATGAGATGGGCCTGCAGGGAGGTAGTTTTGGTGTGGTAACTGTGTCCACTCCATGGACTTGTGCTAGCAAAGGGTCGGCCCGAAAGAGCCGAGCCGGCAGCCCGCCGAGGGCACCTGGCCTAGGGTGGAGAGACGAGCTGCTGCTTCTCTCCTTCTCCTTTGCGAGCCGGCGTGGTGACTCTCTCCTCGGAGACTTATTTTAGTGGTAGCTTACAGACTGAGAGCACTGCTCACAGATAGCACTGGAGGAAGCTTCCTCTTGGGTTAGACTAGTAATTCTTTTCTATAATCGCTCTAATTTATTAGCATTTTCAGAGGACCAAATCCAAAATATTTTTCCCCCCCCCCCTCCTCTTGCTGTAGATGGAAACAGTTATCCATGTGTCTGTTTTTTCTCTCGCTGTTTGATACTCATATTCTAGGGAGAGATTTCATGGATGTTGCTGACTACCTGGATTACTCAAGGAGAGATTAGTTTTTCTTCTCAAAACAATAAAATCATTTTAACTTCTGATTTAGGCAGCTTTTCCCTCTTGGTACAATTGCTGAAAATTGTATTGACTTTTTTGTGAAAAACAGCTTCCTTTCTCATTCAGGTCCTAGGATTTTCATACATTTCGTAGAATAATGAGAAAATGCATCTCAGAGAAGCTGTCATCTTTTTCGTGCTGTAGAAGCTTCTACAATTGCAGAGGTTAGGAGCAGAAAGTAGAGACTTGGAGGCAGGCAATCATTTCGTCTAAACACTTCCCCTGCAGGAGGAGGACTTCAGCCTTCCCAAAAAGTCTTCAGAATATTTCTTTGCTTGAAGCAGTATACTTAGAGAAACTCAAATCATGTTGGACAGTGACTGCATTGACCAAATGAAGCTGCTCAATGTATGATTTAAATACTGTTTATTTAAATGTACAATCAACGTTTTATAGAAAATTCAGTTCATAGTGTGTTCTCTGGATACCTTGAAAAGTTGAAGTATAACCTTTCTTCCCTGCTTCTAGCCCTATTAAAAGAGTATTTTCTAGGGGAATATATAACATTTACATTCCAGTTATCTGAACTGCATACAGATAACTCATTCACAGTTCAAAGTTGCTTCAAAAGATAACTGAATTTTAATTGTTAATATCTGAAGTTTTGTATTTACATCAGGTGTAAAGGCATCAGCACAACAACATTGAGTATTTTGTGCTTCTGGATGACACTGAAGCTGCAGAACAAATCCATCTGTATTCATTCTGTAATATACTGACTTGTCCTTCACTTGCAATTTTGGACTTTTGAATGCACTGCTGGATGACTAAAGTTGCATATATTTTCATGTAGTGTTCTTCTGGCTTGTACCTTACTTAGCATAGTAATTGTCTGAACTTTTTAATCTTTCAGCATACCTGCTACAGCAAAATGAAGATAAGAGAATGATCTGGCCTATTTAGTAACGCTTCCTGGCATTGGCACAAACGCAACTTGTTGAATATTGTTCATGTTGCTTGTTATGCTGTATAAAATTTTTTGCTCTGAATAAGTTGCGTAGTACCCTCAAGGAACAGGGGAACTAGATAAACTGTTCCTCACTGAACCCACATCTCTCTTTTTCTTCTAAGATAATTCTTACCACAGTATTCATGCTGTAGAAGGAGAGAGTTGTCCAAAATTCAACTGTTAGCTTAGTGCCCTAAGCCCAGGGGCTTCCAGAGAGGCACAAGGATGGAGCAGACACAGGAACCCTGCTACTGAGGGTGCATGAATGCTGATCCAGATCTGAAATGATCAGATTCACAAATGCTAGAATTGGTTGGGTTAGAAGGACAGATAAGAGATTCAAGTTTGGATTCCAATATACATGCAATCGTTCAAAAAATTATTTTCTCCTGAAAACATCTACTACAGAAGGAATCCATGATACAGTATTGTGCAGCTCCCAGGCAAAACTGAGTTGCAATTCTCCTGAAAGGACATTTGAAATTGGCAGCAAAACCATTTGTGCGCTGGAATATCGCTGGCTCCAGGCAGATCTTTTCTGTTAAAGAAGTTAGGGCCCTACCTCACTTGCTTAGGGCTTAATGGTGAGATTGGGATTATGTATGTTTGTTTGTATCTGCTATTTCAAATTCTTCATCATTATCAACACAACAGTTGGTCTTTTTTTTTTTTGTTTAGTATTTTTCTACGCTGAGCAATAGAGCTCCAAATCTATGGCAGCACTAAGAGTAAAATTGCCTTTTACTCAATTACTATTTTTAAATCTTTGAGCTTCTGCATTATTGGTTTGTACAATTTGGTGTTTTTTCCATTGTACTGAAATCTGAAAATACTCAACTTAAAAGCTTATGTAGTCTAAATTCCTATGACAGAAATGTTATTTTTATTATAGTGGGAACTTAAGTCTTAGAATCTTTAATAATGATTTAGAATCCTTTTTTGGCTTTCTTATTGCTACTTGCTCTTAGTACTACAGTCCTTTGTGTTGCATCTCATCTCTGTTCACAGTTAGGTAATTTCTTATTATAGATGCTCAAGTTTGAGGTGTTATGGTTCTCTCTCTTTGAACATTATTCAATGTCATGAATAAAAATATCATTATAGAATTTCAGTTATATTAAGTGCAATATATGCCTTTAAATTTATTACCAACCTCCTCCAAATTTTGTCTGTGCCCAATATTTATTCTAGGGGATTGAATAAAACCAGAAGGATCTGAATTTCATTCCAGGTTGTTTGCAATGTTGTTAGAAGAAATTTATTATTATTATTATTATTTTTAAACTAGGAGGAACAAATGAGATTAGTTTTAGGCACTAGATATGCAATCTTTTGTGTTACTTAAAAATACTTTTCAAGGTAGAATTGCATTTTAGAAGTGTTTAGTACATAAAACTCACAGGCATCTTTAGTATTTGCTAGGATAATTAAACTAACACACTTTAACCATGGAACATTTAGAGTATCCAGAGTTCAAATGGCAACCTCGCAATTCCCCCCCAACATAGATTAACAGTTTTAGCAGTTTGAGAGGGCGAGGAGCATGTATTAAATCCAGAAAGTTCATTTTGCATTTAAAATACAATTTTTTTCCCCTACATTAGAGAAAATGTTCTGAAAAACTACATTTTTGTGGTTACTTTAATACCAATAAAGGTGTACAAATGTACATCATTTTACTGAAAGTCTGGTTTAGCAAAGATTACCCTAATGTTCTTTGCATGCCACGATACTCTATGGGGAGCTTTCCTATCATAAAGAAAAACTGTAGCATGTCAGATGTACTTTTAACTGTTTCTTTAGAATTTTATTCTTTAGGATTTCAGCAGTGTTAACCTCACCTTGATTCTGGTGGAGCCTTTAAAAAAACAGCTGAAAAGGGTATTTTAAAAAGCTTTCATAGGAAAATGAAAAATACCTACAATGTGTGTCACAGATCAGTAAAAATATAATAAATGCTTATTTTAAAAACTGGTTCCATTTTACTCTGAATAACAATATTGATAAATGGCAAAAAAAAGCATACTGTATACTAATAATATGAGATTTGTACAGGTACCAGTAGTTGTTTAAGAAGGACAAACCACTGCTGTATTACAGAATGAGTCACAAAAGGTTGAGAAACAAGAGCCCCGGACAAATGGGAAAGCTGCTTCCCATTGGCAGCCATTGATGCTTGCAAAAGCCGCCCCAAGGACCCAGTCTTAGCCTGCAGCTTTCCGGGGGGAAGCCTTCCCCCTTGCAACCCCTGGCGAAACCAGTCAGCTCTTAGGCTAGTATTGCAATTACATTACTGCATTTCTGTTAAGCAAGACATAACTGACTGGAAGCCATTCTTGTACGACAGCTCCTGCAAGGTCTCCTGCACTTTTTCTTCCACCCAGCTCTGTTCTCCAGTAGAAACAACTTTTATTTTCTTGAATCCCTGGAGGGGATGCTGACTAAACTTTTAAGTGAGCCTCCAAAGAATAGCAGCTCTCATGACTCATGTGAATTTGTTTCTGAACCACCTCAAGGACATCTGTATTTTACTTGTCCTAGTGTGTTTCTTCTCTTACGATTCTGTAAAGTTATAGGTCATGTACTGGCTTGTTGGATGTGGGGTGGGGGGTTTTTTTTGGGGGGGGGGGATTTGGCTTGGGATATTTTTTGGTGACATTTAGAAACTATCATGTCATATCAGCAAGGCTTTACTGATCATTTTCTCCTAGCTTAAACTTCTGAATATAAATTGCTAAATATTTAGAGAGCCTTGCAAGTAATTTTTCTTTTCCCCTCTGCTCCTCTTTGCCATTATTTTTTGTATTTGAAAAGTGATTCATTATCACCAATGGTGGTGCATACTGTGGAATTCCTACAGGTTTTCTAAAACAAGCCTGATGAATACCTTAAAAGCATCAATTCAACCACAATTGGAAGAATAATCCCCTAAAATAGTTTTCATCTCTAGGTACTTCAGAAATAACTGCATAATGCTATGTAAATTCTAAGATAGATTATGATACACTATTTGCTGTAATACCACAAAATTGCCTGAATTAAAGATAATATTTCTATATCACCAGTAGTGTTGTAGGTCTCTGTCTTTGTCATAATTATGATGCCACTGGGTATCTACTAAATACTCTGGAATATTGTACATCTGTCTGTTTCTTAAGGCTAACTTTTTAAGGAAAATGGGTCTGCTTCTGGGAAAAAAAAATCCTCTTTTACAAAGAGTATAAATTTCATAAAATGAATGACTTTTTGCTAGAAAACCTTGTTCAGTAATTTGGATGATGATGATAATGCTAGCACTGATCTTTGATTCTTCTTCAGAGCACTGTAAACACAGTTTCTGTCTTAGTACACTGTAAACTATGCATTTTTTCTTTCTTACAAGACTCTTGGTACACTGAGGTTAGCACACAGATGCAGCAAATTAGATGTTTTTTTTAAAGGCAGCTGAGGAACATAAAAAATAACGGTATAAGAGCAAAACGAATGAATTTACTTTAAAGGATAACTTTTATGTTTTGCTAATTTTGAAATAACATATAACTCACTTTTGCTATCAGAGCACAATTATTATCTGTTGGCCAGCTGTCATATATATTTTTATACTGTTTCTTTTATCCCTGTTCATTTGGATTCCAAACCAACAATGAAGAAAACACCTTGCTTATTTGAATTAATTCTGAGTACCTTACCTTTTGTAAATTTGATTTTTGGATTCCCTGGTGTTTGGTGAAGTGTAAATTGTTTGATGATATTCTAAATGCATTTGATTAATACTTCTCATAGCAGGATTGTGTGTCATAGCATTTGGCACTGCTTTGTTTAGCTAATGTCCAGAGAATATGCTCCAAATAGATTGTATTCTGGATAAATAAGTTAGACATTTAAATAGAAACCAGTGTGACTAATGTGGGATATCAAATTCTCTAGAACTTGCAGTTCTACATATGCTTGAAGAGTGCATGCATGAAAACATAAGCTATTTCATAACCTTGACTTTGTATAACATAGCTTTGTCCTGGTATTTGCACTGTAACCAGTTTGGGTGATTTTAGCATTGACGGGCTTTTGATGTTCTCTGCAAGAGTGTCCAGTTCTTAGTTACATTACTACACACAGTATAAAAAAATCGGGGTGGCTTCATCAGGTTCCTTTCACTGATGTGGAATTTGCTAGCATATGAGTGAAATATGTCTAAACCCACTTAAAGGATGCCTTTATGGAGGCACAAAAATATATCTATCTTGATAAGGCCTTGCACATGAGACTGTTTTCTGAACATCTTTATAAGAGTGTTTGGAAATCATGGATGAGCTCCACAGTATTCAAGAAGTTAAGCTGTAACAGAATTTTCCAGTGACTCGTCTTCACTCTGTTGCATACACTGTCCGTTGCCACCACACCTACTGCACCCTGGAGTTGTGCTTGGTTTTAAAAGGGGAGTATGTGTCGGAAGAGTCAGCTTTGCCTGTTTCTTCTCTGCCACATACCCTACTGCTGCCCCTTGCATCATTAAGCAGTGCTTGCGTGAGCAGCATGGAATCAAGGAGGTTTGACCAGGCTGATTGTGGCTAGTCTTCCTTCTGCCATGCTTGGGTTTGGCATAGTGCATTAAAGAATATTCCTCCCCAAGTTATGAATTTTCACATTGTATAATTTGGGGAGAAGTCAGCCCAATAAAATAACATAGGGTGTGACTTGCTAAAAATAACCGAGTGAATGTGAGAATTTTAAGATAGTGGAAAATACCCATTTTCATGGGAGAGACAGTAGTGGTTTGTGTGCAAAATTGAAATAGAAAACCTTGAGTCATTTTCTCATTTCTGCTGTAAGCTCGTCTTGTGATACTGGAACCAAGATCTTCTCATGAGGAGATGGGTAAACTGAGACCCACAGACGATTGGATCAGAGATTAGATTATGGCATTTTTTAATGCTGACCTGACTTTTTTTTTTTCCTGAGTTATTCATACCATATTGCTCCCAGCTATTTCAGAGTTTATTTACAATATTGTTTTGACTATTTAAATGGTATCAGCATTTACAGAATATTGAAGAACCTCACAAAGAGTATGTAGTGAGTGGAAACTGAAGACTGAGGATGGTAACATGGAGTTTAAGAGATTTCTAATTTAATTCACCCTTCCTTACTGCACTCTTGCATTGAAAGATGGAGTGGGACTAGAGTAAGGGAAGCTTGTTCTTGCTCTGTCATTGCCAATAGACAGTATCTACATTGTGCAGCAATAGTTTAATTTCCAGTGCTGCCCATTTGGTACCCTTCTAACAAATGTAAGGCTTTGGGAGGAGAAAAGAAGACCCCTTGTGTTCTCTCGGATTTTTTTCTGTTTGAAGTTAGTTTTGCCATATGATAGTCTAATTGGCATTGTAAATGGAGTTCATCCAGCTTCTGGGACAATTAGGATATAAACAGGTGTTCTTAAAAGTATAATCTGCCAAACAAAATAAACATTAGATTCTAGGGGTTCTGATTATCATCTGAGCTATGGGAATAGGACAGCAAGCGAGGGATCATTTTTCCCTGGAATGTAGGAGTGGGGGGAGGAAGAAGGTTCTTTGAAGATCTTGTTTAACTGATTCCTAGATGTAAACTTTTCCTGTTTTTCATTTGGGGCTTTCTGGCTCAGTTCTCTTCAGAATATGGGACTGATGTAATATAAGCAAATAGCAGCACCTCCATAAATGCTCTACAGGTATTTCTTTTGAGAGGGAATGTAACAAATTTGTGCAGAGTAGAATTAAAGGGAAGTTTTTAAATTTACAGATGCTACGAAATTCAGTACATGTTTGAAGTATTCAGTTGCTTTTCTTTTTTAATGAATATTGTTAAATAGGTGTTCTTTGCATTTAGCAGTGTTCTTAGCAAGGGAATTTGTCTGTAGCAGAAGTATGGTTCTGAAGTTTGTTAAAATGCACACCTTGAGCCTATTTGCCCATGACAAGAAGGAAGTTTTCCTTGTAAAGTGTTAGCAATTAGCTGCTACAGAATCTAAGATCGCTTTTAAAGTGAGAGTTGCTGATCTTTGACCTGACGATAACTGTGCCAGTTTGAACGGAGTACTGACAAACACAAGAGGTTCTGTTTTTTTTTCCTGAACTTAAAGACTTACAGTGCTATTGCCTGTGGGTTTTTTCACTTAGAGCTTGAAAAGCCGCAGTAGGAAAGCTGTGCAGGCTCTCTTCCTATTCTCTGCTAGCTTTCCTAGGTTCCCCACCCTCTAAAGTTACAGAATCAGTGAGGAAAGCTAAAAGAAATCTTCTTTATCAACTCTTGCCTTTGCTGTTGGCTATAGCGAAGTGCTCTAGCTGCTCCTAAGAATAGGGAATTGAAAAAAGGAAAGCTAGAGGCAATGAAGAGTGAGAGGAAACACCTAAACTGCAGCTAGAGGAATTACGTAGTACAGACATGTCAGTACTGTAGTAGCTGAGAGGTTGGGTGCAGAACACCACTGAAACACGAGGAACCCAGCCACGTACCCTCTCTGTCTCCGGAAGGCTCTGAGGTGGCCTAGAGAAACAGACAAAGCTGAGACTGCTCTTTCCTTCTTGGTACTTAAAAAATAGTGTTTTGCAACTATTTACCAGAAGGTGATCTGAAAGAGGGAAAAAAACAAGTAATATTTATACTAGGAAGTGAATCCCAGCAGCTGAGCGGGAAGCTGCTTTGATAGCTTGCCTCCTCTGGAGATCATTTGCTCATCTTTTGTGTTGGATCATAACTAGTAAGTTCACTAATTACATCTAGCAGCCATTCCTTTTAATAAAACTTCTTAATCTTAGGAAATTTGCCATTATTATCTTGTTACAGCATGGCCTTGGATTTGGGAAAGTTTATCATAAGCTTTCTATTTCTAGTCATCGTGATTATAAAGAAAACCTTCCAAGACCCAAGAGGGTCCATTTCAGGTGGTGCATCACCACTAACCCCCTCTCTCCCAATAGCTTCTGGAGAAGTGAGCTTCCTCAGTTTGGCTAAGGAAAACACCGACTCTGAACAGACTTAAATTGGCAGGATTATCTGTTGAATTGTTGACACTTCAACAGAAGGTTTAATGTTTGCCTGTCCTTTTTTACGAGATGAAATGGTGGATTTAGGTGTAAGGAATGACTGTAGTTCTCAGGTTGCATTCAAGTCAAATCCAGTCCTTCCTATGAGGAGGAGATGGAGCCCCCTTTACCTTGCTAAATGCTTAGCGGTGTTACATACCCCCCAGGCTAGAAAACAAACATGAATCCCTCTCTCCCCCCCTTGCCCTTTTGTCAAACAGCCAGAAACTCAGATTCCCTGTAACAACCATCATCTGTAACATTCAAATCAAGAAGGTCAGATCTTGAGCAACGTAATTCCCCCAGACTCATAGAATAGAAGGGACCTCCTTGAAACAAAAGCCATTTAACTCCTATGATCAGCTGAACAGCAAATTAGCATTTAAAGCTTTCGGTGCTTTCCCTTTCCTGATAACAGAGTAAGTTTGGTTTTTTTCTGGATGCATGCTAACTGAGTATGTCAGGTTGAAAGGAATAAGGCCAGATGGCAGATCAGAAATTCCTTTATTATGTTCTTGGCTCCCACATGATTTGTTAAGCACTTTTGAACAAGTGGCTGAATGTTTCTGTGTTTGTGCTTAGATAAAATAGAAATTCATACAACAATCACCTTACTTATAGACATGATGTGAGAATTATTGGTTTACATAGCATTTTCCTAGCTATACATAGTGAAATAATTTAGGTCTGCTTTCTAGAGGAAGAGACCGAAGAGTCGGTCTTTTCTTTGCTTGTTAAAATTGTAGAAGTTTTAGGTAAAATCTTAAGATGATACTACTGGTAGGTCAGTATCAAAACTTTCAAGTCTTTTGGGTCCAGCATCCTATCTACTGACATTTTCCATGATTTATATTGACTTCCTCTGCATGGCAGTTCTTTTTATTTTATTGTTTTCTTTTTTTTGGGGGGGGGAATGTGTGCTTTTTAGGGGAGGCAGTGGTTTTGGTAACTGAGCTATTCTAATAATCTATAAAAGTGCATGTTTGGCAATGCATATATCACCATACAACAGATCTCACCAGCCAGTCAAGCAATCTGTTTCTAGTTGGAAATAAATATTAGTAATACTTTGAAGGAACTAGGATAGGAATTTTTTTTTTTTTAATTATAAAAGCCATGTACTCGTAGAACAACTTCAGAAATGGGGTAGTGGGAACAACTCTACATTTAAGATGGAACTTCATCAGTTTTTGAAAGGAATTATATGGAGTAGTTTCCCATAAACAAGATGGAGTTATTGTCACAAAGTCCCACCCACTCTCTGTTTCATACATGCCTGGTAACATCAGGTTGAGAAACTCCACTCATCATTCAAAAAAAAATCAGTTGTTGTTTTCAGTCTTGACTAAATTTAACCTGAAGAATTATATCAGGATGTGTTAAGAACTTCCATTTTAAATCTACCTGAACCAAAGACTGAAATTGATGTTTTAATTTTATTTTTATGTATTAATAGATCTTGATGATTTCAAGTAGAAAGTCTAGGCTGCCTGATTTGTAGTGTCTAAATTATTGTTCTTCTGTTCTCTTTAGATAAATACAGGGCACCGATCGCAGTTGACCATATCAAGTGCAGAGGTGGGAAATGAAAGGAGTCCAAATTTGGAAAGCAGCCCTTTCATGTCAGATCTTCTGAGTGACATACCCTTTGCCCTAGCACCACATGTGTTAGCAGTACAGGGTGCCCATAATGACGTTCCTGACCGATTGCTCACCCACGACATCAATGATAATTTATCAAGATTTTGGTATGACTTTACACTTGAAAATTCAGTCCTTTCTGATCCGTAATGTTTTCTTTAATTTTTCTGTCTGTGTCAAGGCAAGTCTTAATGTGAATATAAAGATGTATTTTTAACATCTTAATATTTTGGGGGCCTGCCACTGGTATATCAGATGCATTAAATCAAAAGGGTTGTTATTCAGTACTGTGTTGTATTTCTTAGTTTTAACTGAAATGTAACTTACTCTGTTAAGTACTATGTTTATCTCCAAAGAAATCAAGCAGAGTTTTGTTTCAGCCTGAGTATAAGACTTGCTGTTGGTACCACTTCCAGTAGGTAGGCTGTAGACTCAAACATTTCATAACTTCAGGATGAAGCCAATGCACTTCTGCATTATTAGTTATTTTACTCTGATACTAAAGATACAGATCCAGTCATGCATGTTTAAGATTATCTTTGAGCTTCTACAGACAGAAGCCCAGTATTAGTGCTAAAGTAATGCTGCTTCATACTACTGGACAGATGTCTTTCCAGTCAAACTGAGTTTTAAAACCCAGACTTAATTATGCATACTTACATAGTTATGAATTGATTGTAATTGATTAGACTTACCAATTTCAAAGTGAAAATTAGTTGTTGCACTCCTTTCCAGTAGGTGTTTTGCGTGTCTCATTTTGTGCCTCTCCTGTTGTCTTAGGAAACCCTTTCTGGCTGCCTGGTGGTTGCTGTTTGTTCTCATTACCACATGTGTTCCTGATTTATACACAGATCAGCTTTTCCATTTTAACCTCTTTGCCCCCTAAAGAAGGAAATCTCAGGACATGTACTTTTAATGGTCACACCCTTCTTTTTTTAATTTGTGTGCCAGAGATACAGATGGCAATGTTTAACAACAGGAAAACATTACATTGTTTCTTATCCAGCTAAATTAAATGGCTAAGTACCTAAACATGCATTCTCACAGACCACTGTGGTGCCTGCTCACAGGCTTTGAGTATGTAATGTTTTTTCCAACTAGAACCTGAGTTGTTGTTGCATGAGCAACAGCTCACTGATGTAACATCATGATTTGTTTGAATAATGATCTGTGTCGCACAAAAGATTACACTTGTTTTCTCTTGGTGTAGAATATTTATATTGTGCCAAATGTTAGTGGATATTTTCATATATTTTCTATGATCTATGATAGCTTAAAATATATATATTTTCAAACATGTGTCCTCTTAAGGTACTTAAGATAAATACTGTAAACGATGGAGAAGTTACATTGTGAATATGTCTTAGGTTGTTAAATATTCTTGTTTCAGATTTTTTTTAATGTATGTATTTAAGTAAATTTGTTAGTGTATTTTTGTCGATTATGTTCATAAATGTTTGGAACTAGTTGTTTCAGGGAAATATCTGTGCTGCACTCAAATAAAAAGTGATAAAACAGTATTGAGTTATTTTTTATGTGTGGGTTATTACTCAGCTTCACCGATATTGTTTATTATAGCTTTGACCGTTCAGATTTTGTGGGAGCTTGAACTCATTTTTATTTGGGAATTTTTTCTGTGTTGTTTAAAAATCAGAGTCCTGTTAATCAAATATATCACATTTTCATCTGATGTGCACTGTGTACTATGTCTGTGTCTTGCAGTGGTTTAGCTGTTATTCATGACACTGTTCTGAGGATAATACTGTAGTGAACTGGGAAGTACTCAGACTTCTTAGGACTTTACCAAGTTGTTTAAACCTGATTCTGTGTGCTGAGTTTTTTAGTTAACACTTCTCTGAAGCACTAAATTTAATCTTCATGATTATGTTTAACCTTTACACATTAACCATTTTGAAAGTAGCATGCTTCCATTCAAATTGTTTTTCATTTCACATCTGGAGTGTTTCTCCAGCCCGGCTCGTCTAGAAGCAGAACCTCAAAACACTGTTGAAGAGCCAGCACACTCACAATACTTGTTTTTTCCTTGCTAACTGACTTGGTATATAGATTTTTGGCATTCATTTTTGATTAATGTTAGATACTTTATCTAAATAATTCTATCTTGTCAGAATCCTGCAGTTATATTCACAAACCAATACGCTGTCCTTTCACAAGAAAAGAAGAGACGTAGGGGTGTGGGGGTTGTATTCATCCATGATAAGAAATACCAACAGTAGGTTAGACATTTGGCCAGCATTCTTAAATGTATTCCATAAATGGTAAAATTTACATGTGGCAAGAGTACTAGTAATATGTCTCCTCATTGCCCTCTCTTTAGCAAGCCTTGAGGCTCAAACCCCTCCCTTGCTTAACATCGTCCATAAGAAGTGGATTGAAATTTAATGCTATCCAAATAGCAGCGGTGAGTTTCTTCTCACTGGGATAAGAAAAAATACAGCTAAACTGTTCTAAACTATTAACATTTATGGATATTAGCATTTGCCCACTACTAACATGAAGATGACACAAAATCTTGAGAAAATTAAAGATTTCAAACAGTCTTAATTCATATAAAAATGCATATCACTTGTGTAAGGCATGTTTAACATCATATGCTAAGTGATTATTGCATAGATGTATGAATATTGGAATATATGTATATCTGTCATTGTCAAGAAATATTGAATGGCTCTATATATTGTCACTCAAACATTTGACCACTGATGAAGGAATATAATTAATTCAAAAAAATCCATTTAGAAGCTATTAAAATATAATCAATATTGATATCAAAACACCATGGCTGTCCTTTCTGCAAATTCCATATATAAGAATGAGACCTTGAACAGAACTGTTAGCTATGTCTGTTATGCATACGTATATGGATTGTTTAGATAGAACTGAAAGATATTTCATGGCTGATATCAGTAACGTCAAAATTAAGAGAGGTTGTCAACTCCAGAATTAATAATGGAAGACCAAGGTATAAACCTGTGCCACTGAAGTGCTGTAAATGGGAGCTTTGTTACTGCCATTACTGCACATAATACTAGGCGTTCACTCTTAAAGTTTATTTAGATAGAGTTACACTGTTTTGCAGGAGATTTTGAGTTTCATTTGCAATTCTCCAAATTTCACTTGCAGGAGATGTGCGCTGCTTTGTGTGATAGCTTGCTTATGGAACTTCCTAATAAATCAAACATAACAAGACACTTCTTATTTCCTCTGAAAAAGTTGTAAATGCAGGTCTCTGGAAAAGTCTAATTTTAAAAGTAGAAAAAGGAGAGCTAAGCCCACTTGTTCAAAGGTAAATCAAAGAATAATTGCATCCAGAACAGCCCAGCAGAAGGCTGATCATGAACTAGTCCCTACAGATGATTCCCTGGAGATAAATTCAAAAATAGAACCAGACAATACTGTATTGGAGGTCAGTCAAGGAGACTATTACAGATCCAGTTGCTGATGTTTTCTGTAAAGCATGATCCAAACCTTGATACTGCAGTACTGCAGCTGGCAAACGTACCCTTGTGTAGTCACAGATGAGAGGTTTTGACCCTAGAGCAAATAAAGGAAAAAGGCACAGAGCATATTCACCACAGTAATTACAGTAACTTAAAATAATACACCACTGTTAGCTGGAGAAACTGTTATGTTCACAACAGAAGTAAACCAGCCTTCAGTGCAAGATGAGTGAGTTATTTGGAACAACAGCATAAAACTTCCATGAGAAACTGCTTTCTTCCTCACCACCACCCTTTTGTTATGATATGATAATTCATCTTGCTTTTGGTTTTCTCTTCTCAGTCTAGTGAGTATGGAGAGGAACCAGAACTGCAGCTAATAGGGGATAAGTCCTTCCCTTCTTAGGTAACTGCAACTGTTCTACTGATGACAAGGCAATTCCAGATTAACCAGATTTAATTTCAAAGCCAGAGAGTGTCTGTTATAGCAACAAAGAGGCAGAACTCTGAGAATAACTCCTTAAAATCCTAAGGTAGATTCCCTTTTAGTGCAGTAATAAGCCAAGCTGGGTATGTTCCGCCCTGCTGCTGTGCTGCATCTGTTCATGAGCATTAAGCTTGACATTCTGTAATGAGCTTGCGAAGTCAGAAATAGGTACATTAGGCTTGATTTCTTCCCATCAATATGTTGAATTCCTTAAACTAAGGAAAACTATAAACCTTCCTATATCCTCCATTGAGACTATGGAGGTGGGTTTTTTTTTTTTTTGGGGGGGGGGGGTTAAGAATTAGATTCATACATCCTTTGTTTGACTCTTCTAGAGAAGTATCTTTTTCCTTTCAGCATCTTTCACAGTGGCAAGTCTGTTCTCAGCAGAGACCTAGGCTTCACTCTGCAAGAGAGATCTGTTTGCATAGAGACTTGTTAGCCTTCCTTCTGTCTGAATCAAAACCACCCAAAAGAAATGTAAGCATTTATATTTATTGTAAGGGGAGAAAAGTCACTATCTTGTTCCCTTTGTGTTGCCAGTCTGTTATTACTGCCCATAAAATGAGACTTAGATTTTTTACAATTCAGAATTTTATCATTTTCAGATGCCAACAGTGTAAAAAGTAAATTTGATCTTCTAGGCATAGTATCTTGCTGTCTGTCTAGTTCTGGAGCAGAGGTCTTAGGTTCTACATACAGATGCGTGAGGTTTTTCTTCATACTACGTGATACTAATAAGCAAGACTGTTTTCATTTCTGTAGTAGCAAGCATTGGCTGTAATGAAAATATAGAAGCTAAATGAAGTGCAGTTGGTTAGCATATGATGACACTATTGTTTTGGTGATCCAGCTTAGGAAGTAAATTGGTATTGTCCCCTACAGTGTCTTTTTTGTGTACATGGAGTAGATAGTACAAAGGTGTTAAGGCCTAATTGGCCATTATTACGCCTGTAGGTCCTAATGCTAATGCCTCTGTACATTAATGTAAATAGTGGGAGAGTAATGATCAGTCACACACTTCTTTCAAGATCTCAGAGCAGATATTTCTTTCCAATCTGCAGCCTTCCATACTGTAGCCTTTCTAGACAGTTTTACCAAAAACCCCACAGTGAATATTCTATTAAAGTTAACTTTCTGATGAGATATTGGGGTAGTTTGAGGAGACCTAGATATTGCTCTATAACAGCTCAGTGGTTTGTCCTTCTACAGAAACAAAACAAGCTGAGCACACTGAATGGTTAAAGTTGTAAAGCTTTCAGCATTGTAATGCAGGCTATGCAGAGACCTTGGAGAAGCCTTTTTTAATTCTGTGGCAAAACAGAGTATCTAGCAGTGGATGTGAAGCTGTGATGACCTCAGAAGGATGTAGCAGCTGTAGAATAGAGAAGAGAGAGGGCTTAGTTCTGCCAGCCAATTCAATTCAGTTTTCCTTGCTGCAGAGATAAAATAAACTCTTGAGATCAAAGATCTCATTTACAAGGCTGTCCTCTTAAGTCAGTCAACACATGCACTTCAATGACAGAACATAAAAGAAACTGCTCACATGCAAACAAAAAAAAGATGAGCCTCAATTATAAACATCCCTCATGCAACTGTTTGTGGATATCACCATTATGGCTGGAGTAGCCACTTGTATCCAAATGTTCGTGTAACCGTTGTGAAAGGTCAGCTTTGAGCATCCATCTAAATCACACTGGAAACAAGGTGTGAAGCAGATGGGCTCATAAAACAAGGACTCAGGTAAAAAGGACCATCATGGTGAGAAGATGGTTTTCTTATTTAAAGAAACTGATACTTGTTAGAACTGAAAAAGACTTTGTGACGTTAGTCTGACCACTGTGTCACCCTTTTTATGAAGAGATCTGCAATTTGTCTGTTTTCCTTAAGAAAATGTGTGATGTTTTGGGGACTGTGCTGTAATTTCCTTTTTCAGCTGTTTTTAGAAACTACTGGTGCATCTGTTTGGCTTATTCTGCTCTTCAAGACATTTTTAGATTTCTGTAAATGTGATTTTTGCCTGTTACATGTGTAGATAGGACTTCTGTCAAAGATTTAATATTTAACTTAATAACTGATTCAAAGGATCTTTTCGTTACTTGTTTGACTTTTATGTCTTTTGTAGTTTGGTTAACTCTCCTTCAGTTATCTCTCAAATAAATAACATTTACACCTCTCCCTCTACTTGATAGGATGCAATAGGTCATATGCATTAAATTTACCTCAGAGAGAATTGCCAAATTTTAATTCAGGTAGCATTACAGTATTTGCAGATATAATATATCAGTTTCAGTAGTTTAGTTATAGCTAAAATTTGACATATAGTGTTAAAATTCTCTATACTTTGATTTAGTTTAAATGACATTTGGGGACAGGCAAAAGGTGGGAAGAAGGCGTATTGGCAAAGGATAGTGTATTAATAGAGGGATTTAATAGTTGCTTTTTACATGTTTATTACATGTACTGTGCAGTAGATTCATCCACTCAACAATGAAGTTAACAAAATAACTGTTTCAAAGCTAAAAGTTGCCATCAGATTTTTAAATGGCATCAAATAAGATGCTGTTGAATACGAAAAATGGAAATAAAGTTTTTTGCTATAGAACTTTAAAATGTTTTACAGTAGAAACCAATATTAAAAGCTCATCTTGAATCTTATTATTTTAAATTAAAGACAAGGTTTAAATTTTAGGACAGCTGTAAAAATTACTAGAGTAAATGAACAAAGCTGGCTGATGTGTTTTTGTTTTTTAAAGACTTTCTGGTGAAATTATCTCTATTCACATTGTGGTTATCTCCCTACTTTTTGTATGACAAACTGTTTTAGCTGCTGGTCTGTGCAAATCTGAGAGATTCTTTAGGAATAAAATCATTTTCCAAGATGATAGGTTTTATCCAAAACTGTTCACATTCACATTTAAGACCTGTAAGTCCGATTACAGTCTTTACCCTTCTCAAACAAACCCTCTTCCCCACCACCTCCAGTGACTGTCCCTCCTTCAGAAGAAAGCTGTGCCCTGTTTGAGAAATGTCAGTCCAAGGCCTCTTGGGGAATGCGCTCCTCCATCCAGTTGGGTCCTGACAGATACTTTCCTTCTGTGATGGGGTACATCCTGGCAGATAGGCATCTCAGGGGTGACAGTCCTTAAAGAAAAGGATGTTTCACATCAACATCCTGGGGGTAAAAGCACAGCAGAATGTCTTGACTGACTTACATTCCTGTCTCCTACAGAACTAGCCAGGTAATGACAGATACCTGACACAATTGTTATAAATGAGCAAAGCGGTGTTGCAGTCCTACTCTGTCTTCTTGGAAAACAGCATACCTTTAAAAACATCAAACTAAGCAACATCACCTTTTGGTGGTCCTCCACTCTTAGCAGATTGCCTGAGCCATTTCGCCCTGTTTCAACCAAAATAAGAGATTTAGTTCAAGGTACTAGAGGCTACCTCCTAGAAGAGGAGGTCATCCCAAGACTGATCTGTTTACCTTAGACATCAAAAAGGAGTCAGATAAGACTTTTACTCTGTGAGGATCTCCTGTAGCAATGCAATAATCTGCCTATTCAGAAGAATATGCACATAGCAATTAAAAAAATAATTTTATGGTGTCAGGTGGAGTTGTAAATCCTCTTCTTCGCAGCATGTTGTAGAAAAGGTGTTGTAGGGTGTCTGCTGCAGCAGCGAGCCATACAACCATACAAAGATTATTTTCTCCAAAAGAAAAATAATTGTTATTTAGGAGGGAAAAAATCCAGCTAGCACACCCTCTGTAAACAGATGAGGTAATTCAAGTAAAGAATAAACACTTACTTGGAAATATGCAAATAGCTTATTGTGTTTTTAGACAAATTACAATTAACTGAACAAGGCCTCTCTGGGATCTACTGCATCATCTTGCTTCAAAGACTCACTATGGCTTGTGCACAAACTGATAGTGTGCCTTCCCAAAGAAAAACTGTGAAGGTAATGCTGAAAAAGCTCGCGTTTGAAATACAATTCACTTCTGATATATCACTATACTCTGGGAATCATGATCCAGTAATTTGTCAGTATCCAACCGAGTAGTCCACCACCTCTTAAGACTATTCCAAAACTGCTATCAGAACAGAAAACCTTGCAAAACTATTAGCAAACTGGATCAAAGTAGGAATTGCCAGAGCACTGGAAGACTAGAGAAGGTATCCCACACAATGAGATTTAACACAGGGCACTGCCAACATCAGAAATGAGAATATCCTATGCTTTTGACAGAAAAAAACCCATGAGGTTGTAGCTTGGCACTGCTCATGCTTTTTAAGATATTGAGAATCTGTTTTGTAATATCTGAACAGGAATGTTCTTGAGAACATTGTAACTTGGCAACACTTACTCTGTTTACCTTTTCCCCTGTATATATCTATTGATCTTAAACTCCTCTGACCTAGAGAAGCCTCTTCTACAGTGTTTATTACATTATTAAGATGATGAAATATGGAGTAAACAGAGAAGGGGGAAGATTCTTATCTGAGAATTTCCTCTCTTGAACCTTTTGTCCCCGATACATCCAACCTGAACTTTTAGGTGCCTTGCTTAAGTGCCTCATGGTATGCTGGCTCAGTCCAGGCCAGAAAGTCCAAGAGGGGAAATTCTCAGATAAGAATCTCTTCTCTGTTTACTTCATACTTCTACGCTTAATTAGAACCCCAGTTGTCCTAGTTTCCTTCTACTCTCAGGAGAGGAGGGAAAGAGAAGCTCTTCAGCCAACTTTAAAATCAAAATTACCCTCTGGCTTGTCCTCTCTTCCTTTGTCCGACTATGAAGGGAGCCAAATATGACAGTTACTAACCGAGTTGGCTCCAGCTAAGTGCTTGAAGCTAGGCTGAATTTATCTCAGCCTTTTTGTTCCTCTTCTCCCCAGATGAATTATTTCTGCAGAGATCAGACCTGTCATTAATAGTGGAAGGCTGTATTAGAAATGGGAATTCATTTACTTTTAAATAAGTATTTTGATTTGTTCAGAGTGTTTAAGCCTTGAAAATGTGGTCTGGGAAAGGTTCAGTAGGCTGTTTTTTTGCTCCAAATGTAATGAAAAATCTGGTCTGCTGCCAGCCATAGAGGGAAGAGGGGGAAATCAGAATATGCAGCATCTAAGGAAAAGTCAGCTAAAAATAAAACTTCATTCTGTATGCGCAGCTTTAGTTATGAAGTGAACAACATTTCAAAGTAGAGAGATGGGGAGGAAGTTAATTTATAATGACCACTTCCTGAAATGAATTTATTTGGAATTCATAATATACTGCTTAATAATAGGTCAGCAAAAGAAACCAACTGGTGTTTTTTGGCCTGCGTCTTTCTTCAAATGTGTGAGAAAATGGCCTTGTGAGTTTACATAACTTTCATGAAGCTCAGTTGCCAGTGGGGGCCTACATCTTGTCCGCAGCGTAGAAAGATATTTTGTGCACACATAAAAAAGCAATTCAAAAGGGAAAAGCTATTTTTGCACAAACTCAAGTTTCAGCAAAGTTGTTATAATATACATTGTCATAACCGAGAACAGGATTTGTTCTAAAGTTTATAGGAAAATTAGTGTAAAAAGAATTTGGATAGCATAAGTGTGTCATAACCTCAGATATATATATATATATATATATATATAAATTATTATTCACAGAAAGATGTGTTGTGTAAGAAAGATTGGTCTTAAGTTTTCCCAGAAGAATTTTCTTACATTTTCCTTTAATTCAGATGTCAGATGCTTCACATGACTCTACTGGCTGGAATTATGTGTTGTTTTGCCATATCTGCTGTTAATAACATAGTTACTAGCTATTCTGAGTGAAGGAATAAAAGATTTTGTTTTGTTAATGCCCATTAAAAAAACAGTACTTCAGAACTTTCCCAGTTGTAACTTATGTGAAGTTGTTATGTACATAGATGAAGTTGCAGTTTCTACATCTGAATCTTTGTTGGTTTCACATGAAACATTTGCCTTGAGAATTACACTCTATCCTCATAATTTCTTATTATAGAAAATTGCAGTTGGAATCAATCAGGTTATTCTAAGTATTTACATTTTTTATATTTAACTGAAGAGATTAAATTCACATATCCAATGTAGAATGTTTTCTCAGTTTAATTACAAAACCTGGTAGTATGCTTCTAAAGCTTTTTTAAAATGTTAATACTGATTTTATATGAAAATACTTGACTTCACAAACACAAAAAATACATGATTATCTTTTACTTATCATTTATAGAAGCATACATTCTCTATCAGGAACTGAGTTGTTTATTACTTTGATTATTGTCTTCCCTTCAATCCCCATCTCCTTCCCTGCCCTAGTGATTGATTTTAAGTGCTAAATGAGGAGAAAATAATCAAATGAAATAAGTTGCAGAATCTGGTCAAGAACAGTGATCCCTCCTGGTAGGGGATCACTTCCAATTCAGTTCTACATTAGATATTTCCAAGAATGAGGCTTGGGGAAAAGCAATTCTAGTGACCTCTTTTTGAAGTGGAATTAAAAATGGGCAGGGAGAAAGCATTAAAATGTGGCTGACTTCCATGCTTTTTAAAAATGTGCTATTTATGTATTTAATGCCTGCCAAGGATTCTGTGTGCGTCTTGTGTGTTCCAGTCAACAGAACTTACCCTACAATAGCATCTCATGTCTATTTTTAGGCAACTCTGTCTCACCTTTTCTCTGCTCTTAGCAAATATCTGAGAAATTCACTGGTAAAGGTCTTTGTGCCTTTTTAGTGATGGTTTCAACTACCAGTCTGATGAGGAAGTTGAATTCCAGTGCTGTTGATAAGTCAGGTGGGGTGGCAGTTTGAGCCAATGTAAGGGAATTCAGGGCAGAAGATGGGTTCACTTTGTCTTGGGCTTGTGTGTTTTGTGTGTGTGTGTGTGTTTGTGTGTGTGTGTGTTTAAATCAAGACAATTAAAGACATGTAATTTTTAATCTAAAAGAACATTAAGGTCGCAAAGCTAAGTAGGAGAATTTCAGTGCTTTTGGGGGGAATAGTCTGGATCTGGAATACTTCCAGAAACTCAGCAAAGTAGCTCATACTACAGGTTTCCTTAGGCGTTGTGCTTTGTAGGATACCACCATTCAGCTAATTGCCTGTCTAACTGACACAGACTTGAGCCAGCCCCTCACTGGGTTCCCCTACTGCTCCTGGAGAGAGGATGATCACTGATCTCAGTAGAAGCAAGAAGATCAATTGGGAGCCAGGAGTTTTTGTTTCTTCTGAAGGCAAAATTTAGCTTCTGTGACTGGTAGTTGCTCCTGGTTCCCAGCTGGACATGAACCCTGCTCCTCATGGACAGTGACTCCTACCTCCCAGTTGCTAGTAATTATATATCTAATTCAGAGGTCAGAAACACTAACTTCCTGGTTCAGATACACACCCGTGCTGTGTCTTGGGTGCACATCAAGATGAGGCCTCAGCATCTGGTATTTTTTTCCCTGTGTTACCTTCACTGGAAAAAATGTGTGTAGGCAGAGGAGAAGTTATGGTGCATTTCAGTAGATACCCATCTGGAACACCAGAAAGCCAGGGCTGCAGGACTCAGCATCCTGCATCCCAAGTGGACACAGACAGTTTATATCCATGATCAGCAGCAGTCCAACTGCTTTCATGAGGGTCAGTGTTCTTGACTCTCAGATTTAAATCCTTGCCTTTTCCTTCCATTTCAGGTAGAGGGGTATGTGTTTTAAATTTAGAGGCTGAGTATAATGAACAGAAGGTTTTAAGAAAAACAATCAGAGGGATATCATTCAAGTACAGTCTGTTCATAGTCAAAATAAAAAAAACATTGAAAAACAAATGTTTCCAGGTGTTGCTTAGAGTGAAGGATGAACTAAGCCTGATGTCATGGGCAAACAAGTTCTACATGCTTGGGTTCACCATAGCAACACTGCAACTCCCTCAGTACCTCCAGCGTAACAGTGAAATCTCTGCATGGTGTTAAAGTACTGCTCCTCAGCAGGAGGCTCGAGAAGGAAACTCCACAAATAGCTAGGACCAACTCCATTAGGCACTTTAGATGTCAGCAGAGCCAGCTTAAAATCAATCTGCCACTTACCAGGGCAATTGGTAAGATATTTTAGGGTTGATATGACGAAACACAGTTTCTTAACCAGCTGAGGAGGTCTTCTACAGGATTTTGCACAAGTAGTGAATAATGGAGGAGCTCTGTTTGAAATTCGCGCAGGGTGGTCACAGACAGGAGGTTTTGAGAAAATCCTAAGCCCCATTCACTCTGTTAAACTGATCTATCCAGAGCATTAACACAGCTCTTTGTCCATAACCACAGCACTACACTAGCAAGTACAGCAGCCCAATGGGAGTGGATCTGTAGAGCAAAAAATCTGAGGCTGAGGGCCTAACATTCACCCTTAGAAGCATTTCTAGGTGAATGTATAGATAGGGGGTATTTAGACTACCATAGTCTTGTCCTATGGGCTGAATGCCCACTGGACTCTGGAGCGTATCTTCTGGTCTAGCTTCATTCAACAGCAATCCAGTTTGCACAGTAAGTGGAAGAATGGTCAGGAGATTGACTTCAGAAACATGCTTCTGATCCAAACCAGAAGGCTATCCTGACCGGCAGGCAGCCGTTGTATTTACACAGGACTTCACTGCAAGAACTCTTCAAGCATAGAGTCAAACCTAAGAGATCCTGAATGTTCTTTTGAAATCATGAAAGAGGGATTTGTTATGGCAATTACCCAATTACTATGTAGTTATTACAAAAGTGGGGTTTGTCATAATCAGTTAACTCTAATCCTTTCAAAACAGATAAATAGATAACTATATTTATATATATATATCATCCAGTTCCCTTCCTACTTCCATTCACTCTCTGGATATACTAAAATACTCCTATGAATTATTCTGAAAGGGCTTTTAATTCCCTATGCTTTGTTATGTATAATTGGTGGGGAAACAGATTCCATATTCTATGGAAGATTTTTAAAATTATTATATTATCATTATTATCCCCAAATAAGAGGAAACAAATCCATCATGGAGTGAAATAAAAAACAGGTCGTTGTTGAGTTTACATTACTTACAATCGTAAAAAATGTGGAAAAGATTTTTGACATTATAATATCCATTTTTAGAAATGTAATTCTGAAAACCAACTAGAAATCTTAAAAATGTTGAAATTAACATTAATGAAAAGACTTTTTCCCTTCCAAATAGTTGCCAAAATAGTAAAGCATGTGAGCAGTTTAAATTTTGATGACTATCAGTTTTCAAGGGAAAATATTCTCAGCAGAACTGATTAGTAGTTTCTTTAAAAGTAAGGAGGAAGATAAACAATGCTTAGTCAGAATTTTTCTTAAATCTACCCAATAGGAAAAGCAACTATAAGATTTAAAACCTCCTCCAGATTTTTCATAATCATTATCTGAAATAGTATTCAAATTATGGTTGCCACTTTTAGTGAGCTTCACGATAAAGACTTTTTTTACTGGAAAAGGAATTAGGAAGGTGAATTGTGTTTTGTGTATGGTGCACATGCTTTTTCATGTTTTCCTAATCACACTGGGACATAACACATCATAGCAGTACTCATGATGAGTTTTGGTCAAAAAAAGGAAGCATTTTTCACCGTACCTCACTCAGATGTATCTTTACTGTCACTCCTTTATATTGCTTCTATGTTGAAGAGCTACTCAAAAGACAATCATCTTGACTGATCCATATTGTATTGAACAATCTGAAAATAACATTATTAATGGGAAGATAGTCAATAATAATAATAAATTGAACATGCTGCCTGGATCTCACTTGCTTATTTGCCTTTTACAAAAGGATATATGGGCTATGGATAATTTACAAACAAGTAGTATTATATTATTGATCACTAATCTCCACGGTTACTGGGCTCCTCCAGTTTCATCTTGGCTCCTATGTAATTAAACCTTGTGGCACATATAATGCAGTGCAAATTAGATTAGGCTGGAAATATATGAATCGTTCCAAACAAAGAAGGAAATTTCCTTTATTTCACTCCATTGCATAACTGGCAAAGCTGTTTTTTTCTGTATGTATGGAACTGGTGAAGAAAAAACAATGTGATGCTGCAACACCAGATACTGTTTGCCAGTAACAGGACACTGAAGGTACTGGTGTGGTAATCAGATTTAAGTCCTGATTTTAGTCCATAGTATAGTTACAGATGTTTTTGGCATTAGTTGCCTGTTGTCATATTGGGTTCTATAATACCGTCAGCTTGAAATCCACTGTGTTCTAAAGTGATTTTAAGGTAGTGGTAGGTACTCAGGCTTGTACAGTTAATTTTTTAAACATTTTTTCTTCCTTGTTGCTGTATGAAAGATCCAGACAATCAATTCGAGTGTTTTTATTAAAAACAAACAAAAGAAAAGAATACCTACACATATAATATTAAGCACCAAAAAACTGAGGTTCCCTCCCCCCTCATTCTTTCAGTTATACTAATCTCAAATGATTCTTGGAACAACAAAAAAACAACAATGCTAAAGAAAAGATTTAAAGTAAACTGCAGAGAAGTTTACTTTTTTATAAAACATGTTTTGAATACCCTTCTGTGTCACCTTTGAACTAACCTGAAGCTGGTTAGCCCATGCCTAGATATCTTGAGTCCAAGATATCTAACTGCTTTAAAATGCAAATTGGTAATCGTGGAGGAAGGTCCCTCAAAAACATCTGCATCCTGAAATAACTTTAAAAAGGATCTCTGTCTTAGTGTCTGTGATTATTCATTCACTTTCCCCTATCAGACCATTTAATTTTCGTTTCCCTGTTTCTGGATTCAATTTCCCCGAGCTTCATCTTTGTGGAATATTTATCCTGCTGCAAGATATTCCCTGAGGTTCTGGATATCTGCTTACCAATCTCACTGCAGAGGTAACTGCTCTGAAGGGCAGGGTCACCTTTACCATGGCAGCTACCAAAGAGCTCACTTACTGCTCCTCCTCCTTGGATTTCTGCATATTTTCAAACTATAATCTGCTTATTAGCCTTGTCAATATTATCATACTCGGCTGCTTCTTTCCTCCCTTTCTATTTTTTAAGTCCTTCTGGGCCATAGATTCCTTCATAAAAGAAAGCATGTTGATAATTTTTTCCTGTTTCACTGTAGGCCGACTTCCAAATATGCTACTTTTGGCTTCTATCATATCTCTTGAGGGTTTCCAATGGAATGGATATTCCTAACTAATAGGAGACATCATTAAAAAATAAAAATGAGATATACAAAGAAGTTTTAGGGAATGTTTTTCCACACAACCCATTTCAGAAAAAATACCGGAAATAAAAGGGTTTCAATACAGAAAAAATAAAAGCTGTTAAACAAAGATGCTTACCTACTGTTGCAGTCACAAGAGGACAATAAGCAACAAAGAAACTTACTTACTTACTAAAACAAAAAGTATATACAAGACTGTAGAAAACAAAACATTCATCATATGAAAAGAGGACTTATGTATGTTTTTGATAAATCAAATCTCAAAAGATGAAAATAGAAGTCAGCCTAGAACTGCATGTACATGACACATTCATAGAAAACAGTGAAGCAATAATTAAAAGTCTATCTATGCTTCTGCACGATTGCATTGCTAACATCATCCCCCCACACAAACATCTAATTCCCCTAAACTCGTCCCTGTCTCCAAAAAGAAAACAGTAGCAAAGAAATGAGCCCGAGAGGACTGAAAATAGGGAGCTGCAAAGCGGAGCCCATAGAAAATTACCATGAGCAATATATATAAAAAATGATTTTAAAAAGGCTTAAGAAATCAGAGAGAGTAGTTTGGTCTTCAAATCACTGCTTTCTAAATAAGAATAACAAATTCTTAGGCAAGTAGAACAGGATCCAAGTCTGGATCACATTAGAGAATTCTCATAAATTGCACATTACCTATTTGGACATCAAACTGTTAATAGAACAGAGCTTTAGAGTATGAGTTTCCAATTTCCACTTTATGAAATTTTGTCAACATAACTTCCTGTAGTCAGACACTTCTTCTTTCAGTGCTAGTCTTTTCCCCCAAAATACTTAATTGAATTTTAATGTTATGGGGATGCTTCCATGTTGATGTTTTGTTGAAATGCAGTGCTAGAGCTCGCTCTGATTTTTCACTTCTTATGCTACCATTGTGATTTCTTATTATACTAATTCTTGTGAGCACATGAAACTTTCTCACCAAAGGCTTACCGTATGAGCCTTTAATTAAACACATTCGTAGTCATAGAACAGTTAAAGTAGGTCTTCATCAGAAACAGTTGGTCTGTAGGTATGAGAAGTGGTACAGTAAGCGTACTGTGTACTAACACTTTATTTACAGAGGCCACACTGGGAAAAAAAATCAAATCAATAGCAGTTTGCCTAAAGAAAAAAATATAATGCCTCATAGATTGAGACACTAAAGTCTTCTTCTTGCCTATTATTCTTAATATGCAGCCATTGGCATAAAGCTTAATCAGAATTCATGAAGCTGCTAAGCCAGAGGAAGATTATTGATTTTATTAAAGATGTGACAGCACCAGACTGAGAAGACAGGGCCTCCAGAGAAAGGAGAAAATAGAAGCCTCTGAGGGAAGCCTAAGTAGCTATACCTCATGTTGACTTTAGCTTGTTGTTTCACAACTGCGAAAACCCAGAAGCATTTCTCTTCCTTAGATAAGGAGCCTGAAAGCCTGGGCACTACTGCCCCGTGTTGAGTATCTAAATCTCTTCGCCTATAACTTCTAAGTATTCCTTCTCGGTCTTCATCAACAACATTTTAATTAACTTTGAAGACACGGTTCCTTCTTCAGTTAATCCTGTACAATGCCACTGAAAACAAAGGAGTGGCATAGGTGTAACTGGGATGGGAATTTAAAAATTGTAGATAACAAAGATGTTATAGGTGTACTTTTGTGTCAGGCACATTATTTGCTATATTTATAGAAATCATTGAGTGATAACAGTGGAACTAGTGCTGTGCAAGTGATTTTTTTGATTGGTTGCCAAACTGACAAAATTAACAACAAATAAAAGTTGTTTAGACTGAGCCAAAATATTTTTTTTTCCTTGATGAAAAGGAAAACTGAAAAAGTCTCAGTTTGAGTAAGTCATTCCATTTGACAGAAAACTAGATGTTTTATTTAGGCATGCTTGTAATAAAAGAAGAGGAATCAAAGCGCTGAATTCACAAAGGTTTGGAGTAGTGAGCTCTCCCTCTAACAAACAGCTGCATGGTCAGGCTGTTTTATTCAGTAAGATGCAGGAATCTGGATTAAGGTCCCCTCCCAGTCCAAGGAGAAATCAAGCGAATTTGGAGGAATCCTCTAACCTCAGGAGACAGGATGTTCAGAGGTGAATCTCCCTCAGTCTCTCCTGTTTTAACTGTTCCATCCCACTTTCACATAAGATGCATAATAAATATTAGGTCAGTAGGAGAGAAGACCTACCCCTATAAATCACAAACTTATTACTTCTGGCCCTCACAATTTTTTTCTCTGTTGAAGGAACAAAGGGATGTAAAGAACAGAGGCAGAGAAGAAGGGACACTGGCTCCTGCCTCCTTTCCCCAGCTGAGGAGGGCAGAAGAGTCTGCAGCTGGGCATGTTTAGGATGACCTTGGGGTTCTCCGAACCTTTCCCTGCCCAACTTCCAGAGGTGCTGCTCCACCCTGCTGCTTAGAGCACACATCCAGGGAGTGGGACAGCTGGATTCCCTGCTCTGGGCAGTATTTAATTACATATACAAAGTAGAATAGTATCAAGAGGAGGGACTGAGGACCCCACCCAGGAAAAACTAATAACATGATAATTAGAGGTTTCGTATAGGTAGGAAATTAAAATCTTGAATTCAAATAATCTCATGAAGAGGACATGTCTTAAATACACATCTCTTATGTTCTGCATAGTTTGAGCACCAGGTATTGCATCAAAAGGCAATATCATTTCCTTTTCATCCTCTAGCTTTATTTATCTAGGAAAAAAGTCAGCTGAAACTATCTGGCAAATCTGATCCAAATTAAAGTGGGAGGGGGGGACTGAAACCAATAGTTCTGATAATTACCATAGTCAACTAAAACATTCAGCCAGCTTTAAATTGAACATCACAATGGCATTCTCACAGCACACCTGTGCAGGCAGGAATTTCAAGCTAAACTGGAATTAATTTTATCTTTCCATGGTGGATGAAAATTAAAACTTAAAAACAGAAGGGAGTAATACAGGTCCCTTGGCCAGCAACCACGTTCTTGATAACAGGTGACATGCAGCTGTTCTTATCTATGTACAAGCTCCCATCAGACGGGTAGATAACAATTTTGGTGGTTCACTCCCATTACAAAAGGTGGCATGTTGGCATTACTTCAGAAAGAAGTGCTGGATGAACTATGCGACTGTGATGAATCTTTTCTAGCTCCCTACTCTTTCTACAGATGGGGACTTTGCCACATTGCCTTTCAGTTGCAGTATGCTCCTTTACATGCCATATCAGACAGTTCTTTGTCTGGTGAGGGAGGAACCACTTCCCCTGCTGAGAAGATCTCAGGCCCAAGCACTTGCTCTCCCTGTTAGTCCTCTATGCAGTTGAGTAGTGAACAGTACCATGGCTGTGCATGTGTGTATGTGCTGTGCAAAGAGCACATAGCATGTCTAGCGCCACTGACATATTTCCTAAAAACATGGATCATGCTAGTCTTTTAGTTCCATTGTGTTATTCCACAAAAACTAATGAGATTGCTCTGATGTAATCCAAACCAGAATGAATTCTCTTCTTTTCACTCACAGCACGTTATTTCATAGATTATTTTTATATCCTACAATTTATACATTCTATATTTATGATCTATCCAATCTATATAAGGGGAAAAAAAGGGAGATACGACTTCATAAGACAGTGGTTAGAAAATTTTCATCCTGATCTGAACAAGCTAGGCAAAGTGAGTTTTGTTTTTACTTTCTCAAATTAGGAGAGAAAGCTTTTGCCTCTTAAAATAGTTCTTTGAACACAACCTCGACAGTTTCTATGGAGTGAGTGTTGTTTACAGCTTGCAGCTGTGGCTCCAGACATGTCAACCCATGTATGACTTGTATGTTTTAAGCAAATAAATATGTGCATAATGTCATTTACCTTCCATGTCAATTGGAATAGTTAAGAGACTAAAATTCTGTAGTATTACATATTCACTGGGCTGATAAAACAATTTTCAGCATGGAATCTACTTATGGGCATGTTTTAGTGAAAAGAGAAGAGGCTGCCCAAAATCATGGTATCCTTTTGCTATTCTTTTTGTGCATCGATATACCCATTCAAAATATAAACATTGACATAGCTAAAAGTAGTTGTAAAGTGTTGTATGTCTAGACTGAGACTGCATTCCAGGAAATGTGGCACAGGAATGAGGCCAGGAGAATGGATCTCTTGCTGATAGTGTCAAGGATTTTTTCATAACTGCTATTCTGCATGAGATTGTTAAAAGATTAGTGATTCTCTCCAGCCTGTCAAGGTCCCTCTGAATGGCAGCACTAGCCTCTGGTGTATCAGCCACTCTTCCCAGTTCTGGAATCACTTGAGATTCTTGCTGAGGGTGCATTTGGTCCCATCATCCAGGTCATTAATAGAGGTTAAACAGTGTTGGCCCCAGTGTTGACCGCTGGGGGACACCACTAGTGACTGGCCTCCAGATGGACTTCGTGCCACTGATCACCACCCTCTAAACCCAGCAGTTCAGCCAGTTTTCAATCCACCTCACTGACCACTTATCTATCTTATCTGTACTTCATCAGCTTATCTATGAGGATGTTACGGGAGACAGTGTCGAAAGCCTTCCTAAAGTCAAGTCAAACAACAGCCACTGCTCTCCCCTCATTGACCGAGACAGTCATCTCACTGTAGAAGGCTGTCAGGTTGGTTAAGCATGATTTGCCCTTGTAAATTCATGTGAACTACTAGCATTACTATAAGCATTCCCTTTTCTCTCTCTGAATATATATGGATTCATAACAGTGTACTTTTATAATAAATGTTTTACTTCTAAATATTCAGGTTTCCTTGTACTGCAGAATCCCTTTAATTAAAGCATGCCTAGAAAAGCTGGAATGTTGGAGGATGTTGTTTTTCAGAGTTGCCATTGTATGCGCAGGAGTGCACTGCAATTCCTGAAAGGAAATGGTGGTTTCAAGACAAATCTAAATGTCTTATAACAACTTGTTCTGTATTTTTAATGTATGCTTCTTTTCTGAACATGTTAAAGTTTATATGTGGTTTCAGCTCAGTACTTCTGTATCTAGTGTGTAAAGTTGCTGGGGGGGAATGAAGCACTACAATGAAGCACTACTATAATTAGGGACAGGTGGAAACTGCTTGAAATATAGGTATCTTCATAGTTTAGTCCTAAAATGCTATTGTTACCTAAAATCTCTCTGATTTCAGAGCTAAATACTCCTTTCTTCACCTCTGCCTCTTTTCTCTTCTTTGATAAGAAATACTGATTCACAAACGTTTTTACAAAAAGCTTTAAAAACCATTTGTGTAAGGGGACCATTTCCCTGCATCATTGCCAAACTTAGACTTCACTAATGGTATATGGGAAATACAGAAGACTCAGCAACAAAGACAAAGTTTCAGAATTCACCTTTTCTTAATTGCTGGAATTTACCTGCTCTTTGGTATGCATTCCTATCCCTCCATGTATATTTAACAGAGAATTAACCCAGGATGCAGAAAGAAGATTCTTCTTTGTCTGGATGGACTAGGTGCTGTGCTAGAGTAGAAGGAGGGGTGCAAAGTGATTTTGTGTTTTCTTGGCAGTAGAGCTGTTTTAACTGCCAGTGACTATAAGAGCCTATGCTGGCTGAGAAATGCAGCTGTGCTACTGAGTGCTATGCTAGATCTGTGCAGAGCAGGGATTCTCTGAGCAGAAAGAAATGCTCAGAAAAGCCGGACTGCTAACAAACTTAATGAAGCCAGTATGCAAATACAGAAGGCCTACTTATTACAAACTTTTAAAACTGAGATACATATATTAACATTGCACTCAGATGTCACAGCGACACCAGTTCAGTGCATTCTGATGCTTGGATCAAAGGATCAAACTGATTATGCTAGCATGTATTAGAGCTTCTAAATAAATTACTTAAAATGATGTTGCAAAAGGTAAATCAATGTGATCTTTGTTCTCATAAACTTTATACTTATTCCTTAAGTAGTGGCTTATATGCAAGAATCTTGTACAGTTATTCAAATTGTTGAATTTTTCTACAAAACTAATACCAATTAAAATTCTTCATGTGCATATAATAAAGTGGCACATTTTAGTGTTACCATACTTGTATATATGGAAAAAGACGATAAAATACTGAAATTTAAATTTAGTAAACTGTTAGATGGGAAGTCATAAATGGAAACTCTAATTTGGAAAGTTTACCACTTGAAAGCAAGAAGCTGATTTAACTTGCTAACTTAAACCTCTACTGGATGAAATATTCCAGCTTTTAGGACTATAGGATGGACAAGCTGAGCTACTAAATCTTTTCTACCCACCATGTGTCTGATACCATCACTGCTAAAATTAAGCAGCAAGAAGCTTATTTTATAGGTATGGAAGAACCAGATATACAAATGACTTTTAAACACCAGACGAACACGCTGCTTTTCCAGTGGTAGAATTTTGTCCATCACCAGTGATGTGTTGCTCATTATGCTGCCAGTGAGGAAGCAGGGAAATGCCTGGGAGCTGGCAAAACAATAACAAAAGTGGACCTCAACTTGCATTAAATATAGGAATAAAACTTCCATAAGTATTTGATCTCCTTGTGGTAACTCAAATGTTTATATATACTAGGGAGTAATATCTTTGAAAAATCATCTTGTTTTCATGCAAACACATTTTTCCTGCGTAGCTGAAGACAAAAATCAGCTCTTCCACAGTTGCTTACTACGACTTTCCCACACAAATCCTTGATAATGTTTAAACTTTACTTTACTATCCTATATGACTGAGGATCTTAATATTATTTACACTTAAAACATGAGGTTGTAAAAATTTTTCACTTTTTACATATTTGTCACATTGAATTAAGTAATGATGTCTCCATTTTTATAATCTAAAAATATATGGTAAAGTTACCATTAATTCCCTCCTAAAATCACCTTTACCCCTCTGCCTTCTTCTCATTGATGTTAGCAGTTCTTATCAAAAGATCTGATCAACAAATTCATATTCTTTTTGCTTTCATCTGCTCTCCCACTTTTTCCTCTCTCTCCTAATCACTTATCCTGGCAATTCTTATCAGTTTTTCTTCTACTCTCTCCTCTTTTCCCAGTAATCATATAATTTTCTGTTTGCTTTTTTTCATCTTATTATTTTTCTTAACTCTTCATGGCTACCCTAACATACATATAAGGATATCTGTCTCATCCATATTTTCAAAAATCCTACATTTAACCTCTTTTTGCTCTCCCATTGCTGCTTAGTCTTCCTCTTGACCATAATTTCCAAAATAAAATAATGCACTGCCTGAAACAATTACCTCGGATGACTTTCTGCCTACTCTATCTCTGCCCAAGTCTTCTTTAGTTTCTGGTGTATATATTCCACTCGGTTGTTCTGAGGTCACTATTAACTATGTGACCAAATCTCAGGACTTCTTCCATCTCCACTGCTGGTGACATTACTGATCATACTCTGACTCTGAAATCTTGTCTTGACTCTAGTCTCTCTGTCTTTTCCTAGTTTCTTTTTCAAATCACTGCCAATTCCTTAACTTTTCTTTCAGTAGCAGATCCCCACCCTAGCTTTCTCTTTCAACAGAGATCTCACCAGGTTCGATTTTTACCTCTTTCTATTCTCTTAGTGTGTTTTCTTAGGTGATTTCTTGTGATTGCCTCGTTTCAACTGTCATATCTACAGTGAGATTCCTCCACTTTCATTACACACATCTGGTTCCCCTTGAGCCTAAAATGTTGAAGTCAAGATCAGCCTCCTGAATTGCTGCTATGATTTATCAGCATTCCTTTGTATCCTTTCCTGGCATTCCCCTTTACTGCCATTTTGAACACAAATTAGTAGTGTCCATTGGACACTCATTTATAATCTTATCGTCTGTCTTACTGTGCAGCTCTTTGTTCAGAGCTGATTATGCCATTTTCAATTGGCCATGTATCTACTTCTCTCGAAAGTGCTTTCATACACTTCTTTCAGGCCTTCTTGTATAAAACATCATTCCCAAAATAGACTGTAAAAACACTACTCAGCCTTCTTTCAAAGCTATCTCAAAACTCACTTCTCTCATGATGTATTCAGGAAGCTGAGAATTGATATTGATATACTGGGACATTTTCAATGGGGAATGCTCTTTTCAGTTTATTTGTAGCCCTATAAATGCATTGTGTGGTATATCTGGCAGAATATATATATCTAGTTTATACTAAATACATATTCTCATATAACTTCATTCTTTTTCCCTCTTTCCTCTTGTTTGTTACTTCAGTTTGTCCTATATATATTATAAGTGCTTTCATATTAAGAACTGCTTTGTGTGTGTGTGTGTGTGTGTGTGTGTGTGTGTGTGTGTAGCAAACAGTACAATACTCCAGGACACAAAAAATGGCAGTACTTTTTTTTAGCTCTAGCCTCATGACATTGGTGAGATCTCCAAAAACATATAACCTCCCTGGACACCTGTAGCAGCATATACATAACAATAAGAGTCAGTGCTACCTCTCTTTTAATAATGTAATGGGAAAAGAGGAATAAAATCCAAACATGTCAAATAGTTTGAGGCATTAACGTGTGTCATGTCAGCTCATTTCATTGCATTAAAATGGTGTAAAAATGTAGTGTGAAAACCAAACAAATGCAATATCACACAGTCCAATCCAATTAAAATCTTTTCACGATGAGGATTTCACCCATATTTTTAGAACAGCTATTGTTTATGCTGGAACACAAATACAGACAGATAGAGATTTTCACTGCTGCCAGTCAGTATGTATTAGAGGAAAGGGGGATGGAGAAGTACTTATGTTCTGTGTACGTACAATACCAGACATAATAGGATCATGATTAATCACTCAGTCACTGAGCTGCTATGATAGTAAACAGGAAAAACAGTTCAATTAAAAAAGGCTGGGGAATATTTTGAATTTAATTTCTTAAAGGTGTAAGAATCCCAGGTCATTTCAGATTCAGTGAGTTCTAGTCTTTTACAAAACCAGCAACCCAAATCCACTGAGTTGCATAATTTATAAATCACTTCAGGAGAATTCAGTATGAAAGGTGATATGAAAGCGTAAGTTGTTAACCACTGTTGCAGCTGACTGAACATTTTGTTTATTCTTTAACCATATTCTGCTTCAGGAGTCTGTACCACAACTAATTAACCATAATGTTTTATAATTGTATAAACAGAATATGTAATAAATTTGTATGATATATAATTAATTCTGCCCTTAAAGAAAGCTTTTATAAATCAAACCATGTGCTCTTTGAAAATTATCTCTTTATGTTCGCACTTATAAGGTATATTTCTCTACTGGAAGAGCTTGGGGAACATTCTAGAAAATAATGTTCGTTAAGCCTGTCCAGGTGTTTTCTTGCAGGACTGACTATTCAGAGGCACACCTCTGAAGCTGAGGTGATTGCAGCTGCCTCTGTTCCTTCCTTTATGCAGCCAGCAGTGAGAAAAGGGGCTTCTGTACAGAAATGTATCCAGTTTTAAAAAATCAAGCTCACTTGTTTATTGTCATGCAGTAGTTATTTGTTTAATCTTGAGTTTTGTCCTCCTAATTTTTTCCACTGTTTTATATATTAAATTTCATTGGCAACTCCATTATTGCTTTGTGGACCTCTAAGACCAAAAAAAAAAATCCAAATATACATAAAATAGTTTATATCTTTCCCTGTTTCTGGGTTATGATCCATAAATAAGCACAGTTCAGTGTGTTTAGGGGATCACCATTCTCCTGTCTGATGTCTGATGTGCCTGTCCTTCCCACACAAAATAAGACTCGCAGGCTTCAGTAGACCTGTGGGATCAGCTACCTAATTTCATCCTTAGATGAGGGTCCTGCATCCTTCAAGTGACAGAACAGACAACATCCATCTTTAAGAACCATTCAAGTAAAGGAGTGGAAGTGCCTGGTTGCCCTGACTTGGGCACCCAAGCTTTGTGTGTCTCAGGCTGTGGCTGGTACCAAAGTCTTAAAACACCAAACTTAGCAAAGCTGATTCAGTTTCTGGAAGACTCCATCAGATTCTGTTTTCAGACAAAACTTGTCAGTGTAAGATGCTAATCAGGGCCAGCAGCCATCCTAGCACCAGGAAATGCCCAGCTACCTATTAGTCTGCTGACATTCTAGTTGGAGATCCATTTACACGGCCCACCTTGCCTTGGGGCATTGGTTCACCTTTTGCATGTCTTATAAGTAAATGGTAAAAGAAGGTAATACCAAGATAAATTGTTTGTGAAAGAGAGAAAGAGAGAGAGAGAAAGAAAGAGCAAAAAGCAGAAGACTGCTGGATCTAGCAACCACTCAGCTGACCTGGAGGCACAGGGTGACATTATATGCTTTTGGAATGAGAATTGAGCCCTTCCTGAAGTCTGAGGACAGCACTGGGAGGCTTAGCATTGCAGGGCAGTCTAGATCCTTCCTACTGATAAAGCTTCTGTATCCAAGAAGGATTTGGCAGAACTGCCCCCATAGACACAAACTGAGGAGCTGACTCCTGTAACCTCAGAGGCTTGGTTTGGGGAGTTGTCTGTGTCAGCCTTTGTGCCCTCCAAATCAGCTTTACAGATCATCTATATAACTCTCTGAACAAAACATCCAATTTCTCTGGGGAGCTTTGTAGTGGTTTATTAATTGGCTTCCAAGCTTTTTGAGGTAACTTTTTTTTTTTAAAGGTAACAAGCTTTTTCTTCTTCCATTGCTTTCTTTTGGATTCAGACTTGTCTTCTGTCCCTTTGTGAGCTAAGAAGTCACAAAAAATACTCTTTGTCCTTTCTCCTTTCCAAAATTAAGAGATACAGATTCTACCTTCTATCCTTACATGATCAACTGCACTTCTTACTCCCCATTTCTATACTTTCTATGATGAGTTATCTCACATATTCTTTTTCTAAATACATTTTCTGTTTAAAGTTCCCTCTCACACAACAGAGATGATACACTGTTTGCTGAAAGAGCCAAAGCCATAACTCAGTAATGTAGAAGGACTTTCACTTGAGACATTTCTTCAAGTGGAGAAAAAGACTGCTTTTTTTTTTTTCATCCTGGACTTATAATAATTAAAAATTAAATCAAGAAATTAAATTTCTGCACGGTGACACTGATTTCAGCTGTTTGTCTGAATGTGGTAGTTATATCTCCACCAGTAGTGGAGATACAATGCTCTAGTTATATCTCAAGCATAAGGGAAATTAAGTGTGCCCATATTTACCTGGCTGGCCAGTTCAAATTTGCACATGACAAGCTTGGAAATAATTTCTTAAAGTAATGTGTGGGGGTTTTGTCATTTAAGACTATGAAGAATCTGAAGAAAACATCCAGAAGATGAACTTCATTGGATCTGTCCTGATCTCTGAAAGACAGAGTTTTCTTTCTGGGCAAATAACGCATATAGATTTGCCAAGTAACACTTTTCTTTCCAAGGAGCCATAACTCTCAGATTACTCTCAAGAGTAGTAAATATTGCAGTAATGTTGTTCTTGATTACAGGCAAGACTATAACAGCTCTGACTGGTAGTGATTTCATAATTATGGTTGATTACAGACATGTTACTATTGTTCTTATGCAAAGGGATTATTTGTTTCTTTCTATCTGTCTACTGGATTCCACTGGAGACCAAAAGCACATTGTGCCAGCACACACAACTTCTCAGCTGCCTTCCTCAGAGCCTTGTCACTAATGCATAGTATTTAATAGCAGGACCTGAGATAGCTGGGCCTGTGGACTTTCTTACCGAATTATATTGAAATGCTCAGAAAACACTGACACTACACCGGTGGAAACCACTTTCTAAAAGGATCCTGAATTTCAGCACCTCTTGAGGGTCCTATCTTTTCTTGCAAATAAAGTTTTAGGTCACAGTGCACAGGACGAAGTTACTCATATGTTTACTATATTATCTTTACAGCAAGAACCAACATGACAATGAATAATTTTCATGGGAAATAATTGGGAAAAGACTATAGTCCATAACATTGTGCATGTTTTCTACTACTACAGTATTTTAAAAAGGAAAAGCTCTATTAACTCAATTAGCCCTCCCTCAGTCAATGAATAAAAAAAAAAAAAATCATGCCTTACAATTTATTCTCCAGTGATTTGTTTATTTGGTATTAAATGACTCATGGAATCAGGTTTCCACCTCTCCCCTTGGGAGATTATCCCAGCTGCTGAAACTTCCTAGCAGTTCCCTTCCCTTTGTCTCCCTTTTAATGACGTCTAAGTTTTTCAGTCTATTTCAGTTTGAGATGTAAAGGCTACAAAGGAAATTTGCATCCCCAAACCTGCTTTTAAATGCATTTAAGGCTGTGACATGAACCCACAAACCCAGGGAAACATGCAGTTAAAACACAAATGCATCATATATTTCACTTAAATACTATGCCACCTCGATGTTACACTTTTAAGCTAACTGCACACTTTCTTATTTTTACAGGTTTGTTCCTTAGTGTTATGTAAATGCACTTTTATTGTATGTAAATTAGCATTAGGCTAATTGTTACAGCCTGTTTCATAGCTGTCACACCAACAGACCACATTTACAAGCAAATATTTGTTCCATGGGCAAATATATTACCTGACTGGAAATAGTAATTACTTCCAGCACTTCTCAGTACTGTGACTCTGTGTTGTAGCCCTATAACTTGTATGCACAGAACTTCTCAAAATGGAATATACTTACTAAGAGTACATAGCTTATGGACTAGCAAAACCTAAAATTCTTTAAAAAATGTGTCTCTTCAATACATTTTATTTTTACTCTTCCTACCATGCTACAATAACCCTTTGTCAGGAGAATACTCTCATGCTTTGAACATGCAGAAACAGCATGTTTGTCTCCTGGTAGTGGTTATGGAGTACCTCATGTCACTCGATAGCATCCCATTTGGCTGGGAAAGGAGTGGTGATGACAAGCTCTAAAGAAAGTTCTGTGCTGTTTGTCGCGCCTAGGAGAAAAGATGGTAGTGAACAAGGCTTCATTTGTGAGAAAATGTAAAGTAGGATAAGTAGAGAGGTAGAAGGAATCCAGAGAAGGACTCTCTAAAATGGAGATAAGTGTCCCCAGAACCTCAGATTTGCCTTTTAAATCAGCACTGTCAAAATGTATGCTTATTAACAACATACAAACCCAACATCTAGGGCATGGTTGTGTTAGGGGCTTGCATGTTTAATGCAGTTCAAAAAGAACAATAAAAATCAGATATAAACCAAATCAAGAAATCTTAATGGACAGGTGTTAGGGCCATACTATCAGACACTTATAACTGATTTGACAGATCATAATGGCTTCAAATCTACCTTGTTAAGGGGAAACTGCTCATTTAAAAGTAAAATGCCACATAAATCAAAGTACTATACAGCACATTTGTGTTTTCTTAACATTCTTAGAAAGGTTATAGCTCACATGAAATGGTAGCTTTTCTATCACTTATTATATTTGGTATGATTAGTCATAAATATAAACAGCAATATAAACACACTGAAATTGCTACTGGTGTTTACTTGTTTCTTTTTATCTTTTCCATTCAAAGTACTATTCCAGTACACACTTAACACAGAGTATCTAAGCTACACTGGAAACGTAATTTGCCTCCTCTCAGGTGTTTCTATGATGTAGCACATGGGTGTTTTGCAACATGAATTATTGCATTATTTAGCTATTATTATTGTCATTTTACAGACAAGAACCTGGCAAGAGAAATTAAGGTAAAAATGCCAGAAGTGTCCATTAATTTTTAACACCTCAGTTTATCAGAATACTTAGCATTTTATACTGTTTTGTTAGTTTAATGCACATTGCCAACAGCTTCACTTTGGTGTTCAGCTCTCCTGCAAATTTGGCCTCAAGTGTCCTCATACTGAATGCTCAGCAAATGGAAAAAAACCCCCAAAACCTGCAAAACCCCTCAGCTACTCCTGTGAACTACTCCCCTCCTACACCTTCTTAGTCCCCACTGTGCCAAATTAGATTTTTTCCCAGATAACCAACTGGAGAAAGGGGATGGAGATGGTGTTTGAGTCAAGTGACCACAAGGAATAGTAAGTAACCTACAGCAGGACTGCAGGCTAGAGAAAACTCAGCTTTTCATGGGGTAAGGTTCAACATGTTTGACTTGTTAGCTAAGGGAAAGTTTTGAATGGAATTACCAGTACCTATGGATAGAAACAAAAACTTTTAGAGGAATTAGGAGCTTGGAGAAAAGGATTGATGATTCTAGCTGTGAGTTAAATGGTTGCCTTTATGTTAAACCAAAATGCTTAGGGAATACATAACTCAAAAGTCCCAAGTGGTTGGCCTATTTTCCTGAAGAAGATGAGAAGAGGATGTAGCAGCAGGTTTGATTCCAGATGAGATAAAATTTTATTATAACAAAAGTAATGGTTAATGGGCAAGTTTTGGTTTAACTGAGTTATCCAATATCAAAAAAAGCTTGTGGCAGACAGGAAAAAAGACAGTTATTCAAAATGATATTCAAATTTCTTAAGGGAAATCTTAGGGTTCCTCTTCTGTAGTTTCCTGGCTTGCTTGTTATACAATCCTTATTCAAAGCTACAATCCACCTTGTGCATTGACAGAAATAGGATAACAAGCAGCATTTGACTAAAAAGACAGTACTGTAATGCCTGCCTGGTGAAATTCCATGGTAAACTTAATTCTGAAATATGCTAATTTGTGGGTGATCATGAATACTAATTTGACTCATTACAAATGCTGTTTGACTCTATAGATCTAACCTTCTTTTAGTGCTTTTTCTTAATGCCTTTTTCCCATTTGCAGGAAAACAAAGACATAAGGAAAAGAAATCTATCACTTGACCACGTTTGGTCCCTAAACTGGGTCATCAACGGCATCGCCAGCAGTTTCTGCTGTTGGTCTGCTAGAATGCATGACTCTACTCCTGCAGTGTGAGAGAGAGACTTGCCTTCAGCAGTGGGTTTCCTTTTGCTGTTGGAAGATAACATGTGCAAGAGACTTGAAATTCATCAAGAGGTGGAAGTTTTCTAAGTAGACAGAATGTGGAAGCAGAAGTTTGGTTTTGTTAGCATCTACCTGTCCCATTTTCACTCCTGCTCTACTTCATTCTTCTTACTTCTGTCCGGTCCTATTTCTCACTCCTCTGCATTTCACCCAAACTCCTCAACTCCAACCTCTTCTCTGCTGAGTGTCAACAAAAAATAGTACTACTATTTTTACTACTGATAATGACTTCATATCAGCAGCCCTGGAGAACTCAGAGGCATAATTGCAAAGTAAGTCCCAAGAAACCTAGAGAGAGTCATCAGCTGATCTGAGGGGATCATATCTGTGCGATTTAACATTTTGGAGTTGCAAGGAGATGGAGTGTGCTTCACTGCAAAGAACAACATTATTTTTTCTACTTCACTGCATCTGAATCAAAATGGCTGGAAAGCAATCACCCGTAGAAGTAGTCTGCACACACTAATATCACTACTATTTTAAACAGTAAACACACATTTCTGTACCTTTGTCAGATTTTACACTGGAGCCCTAACTATAGATTGCGCTCTCATTCCTGACTATATATTCTGTAACTAAAGGCTGACAAGCGTATCTTGACCAAATTTTATCATTTAAGAGCTGCACCTTGGGTCGTTCTAGTCTTCTGCTGCAGCTAATGTTATCTGATTGTTTCTTCCAGAATTTTGTTTGGACCTAAATACTTCATCTTGCTATTTCTCTCAGCTCAAATGTAATTTTCTCAATTCTAAACTCATTACAAATAAGTGAAATACAAGGAATGGATCAGAAGATAAGTAAAGGTAAAAATGTACCCCCTTTTATCACTGCTTTGTGTTAGGCACTATGTGAAAATCTTTGAGAAGGTTAGAAGAAACTTGGTTCTCAGTGGAGTGGGCAAAGAGTAGCAAAGAAAGTGGAGGCAGAGGGAGATGAAGAAACTTTAAAATAATGAAACCAGCAAGTAGATATCTGGGCATCAAGACTCTGCTCCCAGTGTAAGTGCCTCGAAACAAAAGATCTGTCCAGACTTGAAGAGTTTTTGCTCTCTAAAACCTTCTAGTAGGAATTAACTAGCATGGATTAGGATTGCACTCTGTCCAGTGACTGCCTAAACCTACTTGGTTTCCACAGCTCATGACAATCCAGTAAACTTGTTTCGGCCCCAGAGAAATGAACCCATTAGTAATCAATAATAGTGGGATAGATGTGTGTAGCTCTGCTCCATATGTGCCTTGCTCCTTGAGTTTATCCCTTTCTTCCACACTCTTGCTGTAATACATAATTTCACTGCTTTCAGGGTGCCTATCCATGCCAGAAATTATGCTAAGAATGCCCATATGTCTCCCCAAAGGCTTTATGTTTCAGAAATCAAACTCCCATTACCTCCAGTGAGCTCTCCTTAAGGACATGTGATCTGACATGATTTTCAGGGTAGTTTCTTAAAATGGAAATGAGAAGCAAGAAACACTTATGTGGCTTTTGAAAAGCCGTCTCAAGGTATTTAAGGCAAACATGGGCATTTGAGAGATGTGAAGATTGTGTGTGATATGAGCTCAGTTTTTGCTTCACTTTCCCTGTTACATCTTCTCCTAGTTAGAGATCAATGGTATTCCCTAACAGAAGTACTCTGAAACCTAGACCAAAAACTTGAATGAAACAAATCAGCAGTGGGCATGCCACTTTAAGGAAGAATACTTTCTTCATCTCTTCTGAACTAGATGTGACTATGTCTCCTGGGTGCATGGTGCAGTGCTGTTATACTGTGGACTCTAATCCTAGCTAGGAAAGTATTGAAAGTCTTTTCTTTGAGGGGGGGGAGTGTGAAGCCCCACACTTTTGGGGGGAGTGAAGTCTACGATATATAACTGTTGATATGTCTGGTAACCATCTGACTGGAAAAGTCCCCCCCCTGCAGTGGGTGATATTTTTATAGCTTGCTTTAAGGCTATGCAGGCTATGTGCTCATTCGCTTTGGACTGTAAGGTTACAGCATAGTCCTCAATTTCTTTAGAAAGGAGAAATTGCTATTGCTATTTTAATATGCTATGACCTACTGTTGATGGGTTTGTTTTTGTTTTCAGTGTTGTTGGGGGGGGTTTTTTGTATCATGGATTACCTTGTCTTTATGCATCTATTTTTCCTATTCAAATCTTTCTTGCTTTGATGAGTGTGATGGACTTTTATCTGTGGGGAAGGTAGAATAGTGTCTAAACAGCTAAATTCAGAAGAGCTATACTAGTTCACTGTTACTTTAATCTTGTGTAACTCTGTACTCTGCAATAGCTGCAACATATTAGCTATTGTCCTAGTCAAACAAAGATGCACCTCAGCTCAGCTGACCCTAAATCATTTTTGCTCTAAAATAAGACATTACCGTATCAGCAGTGTAATCTGATGAAGTTACAGATCTAGAAAAATGTGCTTACTATTTAAAATAGTACTGATTTTAGTGTATGCAGACGACTTCTACAGGTGAAGGCTTTCCAGCCATTTTGATTCCAGTGCAGTGAAGCAGAAAAAATAAAGTAGATGATAGACTTCATAAGCAGTGATTAAGCACAGTGCAAAATCGTAGGGGGGAAAATCTCTATGCCACAGTTATACTAGCAAATTTGTCTCATGTTAGCAGAAGACTGGACTAATGGAAAAACATATGGTTGCTGACTGTTCTTAAAATTAATTTATACAAGTGGCTTTGTTGCCTGAGTATACTTTCATGTGGATGTGAGGTGTATTATTCCTACCCTTTCTGTAACATAACCGTGGTGACTGCATCACATGATGCTAGTACAAACAAAGTCTCATTAACAGCCCATGAATAGATGCATTTTCCTACAATACAGCTTCTCATTGGGTCTATCAGCTGGTCCCTGGGCTACCAGAGGATAAAGATAGGTATGGACAGCTTTGCAAGTGTAGAGTAAGTGTAGTAACCTGAAGCGTAGTACAAGAGAACTATGAGTGTTCATTATATAATTGAAAAGAGTACAAGGGATATGGTTTATTGTGACACTATTACTTGATTACTGATGGAATCTAAGACTGTATCACGTAAAGATATAGTAGAATACAGCTTGTTAAACACCAGCCATTCTATTTCTATCTATATTCTTTTTTTTTTTCTTTCCTTTTTTTTTTTTAAGCCTGTACTTTAAATCTGAGAGGCCATCAGACTGAGCTGGCTTGTTCCAAGAAGCAAGTCTCGCTCCATTTTTCTTTCACCTCCATTAACAACTTATTCACATCAAATCCAACATAAACACTGCTCTCTTGATGGACTCAACTCATCTTATCTCTCTGATCTTATAGCCATTTATCTTCCTAGCCATTAAACTACTCATCTTAATCTTTTCTTTCTGTCCCATTGTCTTGTATTATCCATTTATCTAGTGGGAGCTCTTTCTCCTAGAATAAAAGTACTTTCCTTAATATCACTGTAAAACTTTTTATTTTCCTCTTGATACTCTCTGAAAAGTGTTTTCTGATGTACATTACAAAAAACTTTATATAAATTTGCATGAAATTATGATACATTTAATTAGAATTTGAATATATCTTGATCTTCTAGCAAGACCAAAAGAAGTATCATAAAGGCTTGATAGTCACATCTGGTTGATGTGAATAAAGTTCGTTGCAGATAACTTAGGATTTGCTTCGGAGCCTTCCCTGCCTGGGAGTGGAGGAAGTGGGGAGGGGTAGAGCAACTCCTCCGGGATTATGGGTAGCACAGGACTCGGCGCACAGAATCTGCCGTTAAAATTAAAGACAGCATCTTAAAGCAGACAGGGCAACGCTGAACTGAGTGTGTCTCTGTATCCTACTGAATAGGCGGCCTCTGGGACTGTTTTTCACCACGTATTTACATCCCTGCAGACCGCCAGCGCCGTTCCCGTGCTGCGGGCGACCCCAGCGCAGCAGCGCACCGCGGAGCCCCGTCCGCCTCTCCAGCCCTTCCCGCAGCAGCCCCGCGCCGGGGGGCCCCGGCAGCGCGCACGCGGCCAGCCACGGGCCGGTTACCGGCAGAGGAGGCCATCTTTGCCCTCTGCACACGCCGCCGCGCTGAACGGCGGCGACAGAGCAGCTTTGTCGGGGGAAACCGCCGCTACCCTGACAGAAAGCTCGGAGCCCTGCGCCGCGCCAGGCGCCTCTCCACAGGGCCCGGCAGGGCGCCGCCCGTCGGAAGGCTCCGCTCCTCTCCTCTACACGTCCCTCCCTCCCGCCGCCCGCCGCCAGAGGCCGACAGCACGCGGGCACACCGGCAGCAGCCATGCCCGTCCTTACTGCAAGAGAGCCCAGCCGCCTCCTCCCACTCCCTCCCTCCCTCTCGTGGCTGCCACATCCCACTTCCCCCTGCCCGCCTACCCCGCCGCGGCCCCCGCCCCCCGCCGGGCGGCCCCGCCCTCTCATTGGCTGGAAGAGTAGAGCGACGGCGTCGCCGGGCAATGGGGCCTGACCTGGCGCGGCCACGGCGGCCAATGGGCGCGCTCGCCTGCCGCCCCCTGCCCGCCGCGGCCGGGCGCCGGGGCTGCGCGTTGCCATTCGGAGGCAGGGCGGTGCAGGGAGCGGGTAGTGCTGGCGGCGGCTCCCGGGCGCTGGCGCGGGCAGGAGCTGGCCGCGGACGCCTCCCTCCCCATCCCACCCCCTCCGACTTCGTACGCGCTCGTCTCTCCCCGCCGCCGATCGCACTGAGCCGGCAGCGCTGTACGATGTGAGCGGCTGCGGGGCTCGGGAGCGCCCCCGGTGCCCGCGACGCTGCGCTGGGGCGGGCAGCGATGGCCAGAGCCTGGCGTGGGAGCAGCCGCCGTCGCCGATAGGAAGCGCCGGGGGCAGCTGGGCAGGCGGCGCGGAGACTCCCTCGGGCCGTGCAGCGCTCGTCCCGTCCTGCCCCGCCCCCTTCCCCCCCCCTCCCCGGCTGGTGCATGCGGGGCGCCGGGGGCAGCGCTCGGGTCCCCCGCCGGAGCGAGTGACCCGCCGGTGCTGCGCGTCCCCGCCATGTCCTCCTCGTCCAGCTCCTCGCAGACCCCCCCTTCCCACCACCAGCCCCCGCCGCAGAGGATGCGGCGCGGCGCCGCCGGATCCCCCACCGCCGGCAGCGCCGCGGCCGGGGGCCCCGGCAACGGGGCCGGGGGCGGCGCGGCGGGGACCAGCCGGCTGCTCCAGCCCATCCGGGCGACCGTCCCCTACCAGCTCCTGCGCGGCAACCAGCACAGCCCGACCCGCTCCCCCTCCGCCTCGGTGGGCAGCAACACCGGGCCGGGGGGCGGCGGGGGTCGCGGCGGCAGCCCGCCGCCGCCCAGCGCGACGCCGCCGCTGGCGGCGGGAGGCGGCGCGGCGGAGCCGGGCAGGGTGAAGGGCCGGCAGCGGCGCTCGCCCGACAGCGGCGGCGGCAGCAGGAGGAGCAGCTCACCTGAGAGACGGAGCCCCAGCTCCCCGGTGTACCGAGGTAACGCACCGGCCCCCTCCCCGCCCCGCCGCGGGGGTCGGGCCCCGCTGCCCCCCCGCCCCCCGGGGCCCCGGCGCGGGGGCTGAGGGCGACGGCGAGCCCGCGACGCCCCGAGGGAGCGGGGCAGGTGCCGTGCCGTGCCGGCGAGGGCAGCGCCTGGCCCCCGCCTCCCCTCTGGAGCAGCGCCGGGCCCTTAGCTGTCACCCCCCCTCCGAGGAGGGATCGGGCTTGGGAAGAACACCGCTTCCCCCGCCGGCTCCGGGACGGGGCCTGGGGGGGGGGAAGTGCCTCCCCTGCGCCCTGCCGGCCCGTCGCGGCCCGTCGCGGTCGCGGGGGTCCCGCTTCTTCTGCCAGCGCACACGCGCTGGAGGTGGGTGGCTGGGAGTGAGGCACGAGGCCAAAATTAACCCGCTTCCCTGACTAGAGGTGTAATTATTCTTGTGCATATTATTAACGAGTTAGACTTGTGTCTGAGGTATCATAACTGAGTTCTTAAATGCACGTTAAAACCAAACCTTCAATGCTCTTCTCCTTTGCAGGGTTTGGTTTCTTAAGGACTTGCATTTTTTCTTTTTTTTAACATCTTGGGTTAAAATTATGTAATGTTTTCAAACACAAACACCAAAACAAAAAGGAAATCCCCATATTGAGATGCTCAAAAACAAATGACACAGTCTGCCTACTTGAGATATTTAATATTGAATCCTTAGGACTGCAAAAAATCAAAACAAAAACCTGTAGCCAAAATAGGCCTGTGAAGTTTAAAATGTAAAAGTGACTCTTAGTAAGTTTAACTTAACCTGCATCAGGTTGTCTGTTAAATTATTGAATGTGTTAAAGTGGCAGTGGCCATCTTATTTCCCCCCCCTTCCTCCCCCATCACTTTAGCAGTTGAATGAATCAGACTAAATGCACTTTTTATGTTATCTTGCTGTAGCTATCAGGTATCACACATCTCTTTCTGGGAACGTTTTATGTGGTTCAATAATCCTCGCTTGTTCTGTCCCCTCCTTAAGTCTTAGTGTGTTTCATTTCTGTGGCAAATTGTGGTCTGCGTTGGTTGCCAGCATATTTTGTAGCAATGGAATCTGTTAACCTTCTCCCTATCCTCCCACCCTTCAGTTTTGTTAAATGTGTAGTAAATCCTTGCAATCTGTAGTATTTGTAGCTTCAGCAAATCTGCGTAATCAGAATGGTCCTAGGACATGGACAGCATGCTGCAAATGAGCAAGATATCACTGCCAGTTACGCATGGAGTTAATTTACCTTGTATAGTATTTGTCCTTATGCAGATTATCAAATCTGATCTATTATAATCTGAACAGAGATATTTTTTAACTTCGTTCCAAAAAAGATCTCGTATTTATGCAGAAGTTTTTGCATCCTTTAAAATGGAATTAGTCTGCAGTAGTTTTGCTTCATTCAAGGTATATTTACAATTTTAAAGATCATATTTTCCCATTGCGTTAAATATTTAATGTAGATTTTCCATTTTTTCTTTCCTTAACCTTTTGAAAATGCTAATGGGGAACTAGGCAAAACAAAAAAATTCAGTGCATATGAATAGTGCTAACATTGAAGCTGATGACGAATACTGTAAATTATTTAATTCTGGGAATCTGGTGCAAAACATTGTGGTGGTGCAGTATATAAAGATCTATGCTTAAGGTGTATTGACAAGGAAGGAGTGTGGGCAGTTATCTGCAAGCAAAGAAAAACACTGCAAAGCTGTGAAGTATTTCATTATTGCATATGAATTTTTTGTTTGAGGGGGCAACTTTAATTTTAGAAAGTGGTTTTAGTGTTCTTCATCTGTGGGCTATTTTAGCCTTAATAAATCAGACTATAAATTAGTACTAAATAACTTTTCCATCATTAAACTTGTTTGAGCTTGTCTCATGGTGAACCACGTTAGCAACAGACACAGCTTGATTTAGTTTAATGAGTGCAATGTATAAAATCATAAATGGTCCATCAAGAAATCCACCCGGTAATCTGTATGCACGGTGAGGAATTTGTTTCCCCCTCCTCCAGGTCAGGCCAGCTGCAGAAACTGACATCCTCGAGCAAATCCTGAATGAATGAATGAAAACAACGTGATCGCCCTAATAATGACCACAATCGCACACGTCAACAGCTCTATTTTGCAGAAATACAGGCACCATTTTCTAGCAGGCTAGGGCAATAAGATACCCTATTTCTGTAGTCTTGTAAATTAAAAGGTTAAAAAAAAAAAAAAGCCCACCCCAAAACCTAGAGCTATTTTACACAATTTGGAGTATAGTTGGGTGCCACGGGGCAGGATTTTGTCTTTGTTTCCTTGATTGTTCTCAGCATTTTGATACGTGATGTGTGGCTACTAGAAATGATGTTTGTAGCATATCTGGCAGTAATAGTATATAGAAAATTGATTGGTGAACTGGAGGACTGCTGCAGTAATAATGGAGGACTTGAAAAATGTTCTATTTTCAAACGTGGACCATCTTGCTGCAGCTTCTTAAACAATGTGCTACTCTAGCTATTTATAGTTGTTATCGGTATACAAGTCTTGGGGAAGCTACTTGATTAAGTTTTTGTCAGTTTTTTAAAACATTTCGCACTGCTGTAAAATGAAAGCTTACACTCTAGGTATAATCCTGTTGTTTTTCTTACCAGTGCAAGGGATCTGTTTGTCTTTGGCTCTGCAGTCTGACTTAGATTGTTTCATGAATATGCCAGTGCTGGAAACTGCTTATGACTCTGAATAGATGTTTTTCTCTTCTTAAGACACCTGCCCCTTCCTCACCTCCTTTCAGCCTTTTTCCAGTATAGATTCTTTGAATCGGGTATCCTACTAAACTATTTTGCTGGGAATATTTCAGTGATTTGCCAGCAGTTCTTTTTCTAAACCAGATTCTGTGAAACCACTTTAGCTTTGAGCCCCTACAGGTCAAAGCAGCTACCATTGCAGACACTGACATCACTACTACATGAATGAAAGCAGCATGCCCTGTTTTTTCCCTCCTGTCGTCATCTTTTTTTTCCCTCCCTTCTTTCTATAAGGCCATAAACATTTTTGTTCTACAGCAAAATACTATGTTTTTAAAACTGAGATTTCAAGTATTTGTCGACACATTGCTTTAAGCAAATTTGAGGATTTGTACTTCATAGGAAACAACTGATGTCAGTATTTATATGGTCAGTATTGATACTGAATGGATGAGAAACCATGAATCATTTCAAGATGCTAAAAAGTAGGAAAAAAGAGGGGGGGAACTTCTGATACTGCAGAATAAACTTGGAATGTGTGAGTGTATTCCATTCCTCTTTATTAGCATGTTTGTTCCTCATTAATAGATAGATTTTTATAGCCTATATTTATGTTTTAGAGAGTTGGCAATGAAATAAGTGTCTTGTTGAATACAATGATGCATGGTTTTCTTAGAGGGAGTATGAGTACACCTCTGATAGCATAAATGTAACACTGACAGAATGTGAAGCAGCATGGTTTGTGACAAAGGACATTTCAATAAAATGGGCAAAAAAACCCTTGAACTGATCAAACAAAACATGTTACTTGTGAACACTTACGTTTTACAAAAAAAAAAGCAGAGTTGCTTTTTACAGGGATAAAATCAGCAGTTTCTGTTACTATGTAAAGTATCTTGTATAAATGTAAGAAAATGGGTTTCCGGTTTATTTTTTTTTCCCATGGTATGCTTGTGTACAAGAAAACTGTAAATGATTTCTATCAATATTTATATATGATTCAAGCTCAAAATTGCTTTCATCAAATGCTTTTATTTGTTTTATGTTAACTACAGTGGTACTAGTTAATACTATGCTTCATATTTTTTCTAACTTCCATATGTATAGTTTATAATGAACTTTTTTCTATAGAAAATTTTGGAGGCAAAGGTTAGTTTTAAGGACACTTGAAAAATATTGTAATCAATTTGGCTGTTAGGGGTTCCCAATATCTTTTCCTTCCCAAAATAACTACTGGAGTGTTGCCAAAATTAATAAGAGAAGGCAATTACAAAAGATGCAAAACAACTGCATAACCTGGTTCTGAGTAATAAGATGTTTATTTGTTGTAAGGCTAGTAGATAAAAGACTAGTAGTGTGAGGAGTAGAGTAGGACAGACAACATAGCTGATCTCTAGACTTGTAAGGAATATCAGTATTTAAAAATCAAAATTCAGACTTCAAAAGCCGGAACTATTTTAATATCCTGGATTAAAGCCATCCAATATTTTGGCATCATAAGCATTTATACCAGAGATCTTCTTGATCTTTTGTTAGAAATAAAGGAAAGTAAGGTAAGGAAGTAATTTTTATGACACTTCCTATTTCCTGATGCCTGAATAATAGCAGTATTCCCATAATTGTATAGCCAAAACAGTTTTGCTCCAGCTTTGTCCCTCTCTTCCCAAAATAGCTTTTGTTGGAATATAGTATGGTTAAATATAATATGGTTAAATAAAAGACACTGGCTAAATTCAAAGCAGTCTCTAGAAGATGAAGACTTGTTAGTTATATGTTCTGATATGATCACTTTTAGGACAAATAGCTTATTAGGTATCATTACTAAATTTTTTCATAAGATGAATTAATTAAGCTTTCAGTTGTTAAAGGAACGACAGGAAAGAAATACGGAAAGGTACTTTTCCCATTGAACTTGCAGGATATTGTAGCAAGGCATAAAGCTATTAAGAAGGTACTCCTTTCCCTGCCTCATGGAAAAAACAATCTTAAGAAATAGCATCAAATAAAGTGTATGTATATATGTCTCTTTTTAAATGACTACCTAATCTTTGATTCCTATTCTTTGGAAGTAAGCAAATATTACTGTTTTACATATGGCAAAACTGAAGTTACTTGTCAACATCGATGCATAGAAAAACAGTGGCTAAAACTGAAATTTGGTTTCTGAAATTCATGGTTTCCTTTTTTGTTGTTTTCTTTCCCAAGTTTTGAGGAGGGAATGGAAGCTGTGTCTTAACATACAGGAAAGATAGATCAAGAGGGATGTGTCATGTGGAAGCTTACAAAAAAGTTAGTGTTTGCCAAGACAGACTGATACATAAGGAGATGTTGGACTTTGCTGTATTGCTAAACTTAACAATGAAAAGCTAGCTGTTTTTAAAATATGGCTTATGCTACTATTCTAGATAACATCATGGGAAAAAATGGTAGATATCAATGACTGGTGGCAGTAACTCCCAAATTTCAGTTCAACCTGGACTTGAAAGGAACAGCTGTAACAATGAGAAACCTAACATGAATAAAGTATATGCTCGTCAATGTTTCAGTTTAAGTGAATATTTGAGAGACTCTTTTTATGGTACTTCATCAGCTGAGTAACTGTTCATCTGAAGAAGGTAATCGTTTTCCTTCGCAGTGGAAAATGAAAGTTTCCATTTAAATCAGTTGGCAATATCTTCAGTAGAGAAATGTGTTGCCAACACTTGACACAATAGTTTAATTCTCCATGGATTTAGCATATGTTCAACAAAAGTTGTTAATATAGTACAGTTTAACACATTGACTAGCATTTTTTGAAATGTATCTCTTACTGATGGAAAAAAAGGCCCCTGTGGTAAAGATACATGAACTGGACAATTCTGCTGCAGAATTGAGATAGTTAAGTGTGTTAATGATCATCGTCTTACTTTAATATTTAAATACACTGAGTCCCCTCTCCCCCTTTTTTTCCTCTCCAGCCTCCTATGTTAACCATATAAACAATGGCTTAAGGCATTTTCAGGCAAGTAAAATAGTCTGTATCTCTCACCCTTAGAAGGGCTATATCAACAGCAGTTTTGTCAGCCTAAGGTTACCTCCTTTTCCTTTGTGCAACCATCTTGAAGATGTAGGCAACCGCAAAATGAAGACACTTGGAGATTGCAGTGAAGGAAAATGAATGTCTGTGCTTAATAATCGCTTTCAAATTCTAAATGTGAATTCACTTCTTCCAAAAAACTAGATTGTTCTTCAATTATGCTTTATTCATTTCTCCTGATTTGACTCCCAAGTTTTCCATCACTGATTCATGTGATGACTATTTTCAATTCAGAAATCATCCTGAAGCTTGGAAATAAATTATAAGTGCTGAAAAGGATCACAATTTGAATCTTCTGCAGTATGGATATCACACAAAGTATCACAATACAGAGTGTAATATTATACCCTTTTAAACAGGGACCCAGTTTCTGCCACTCTTACTTTTTCTGAAGCTAGGATCTCATCCATGGAAATACTCATCCACGGTAGGAACCAAGATACATGCCCTCTCTGGAAGCCTTTCTTTATCTCCCAGCTATATGAATGTGGACTCGTGACCAGAACTGTTCCCACGTGCAGTCCCCTCAAATTGTCTGGAGACACGTGGCAGCTCTGCTCAGCCTGTGTCTTCAGCCCCTGCTAAGACAGAAGAGAGCATGTACCTACTACAAGTCTGTCTCTGGGAAGGAAAACCTAGCGAGGCTGAGCGGGACTGTACCATTTCCTCAGCATGTTGTGTCCAGCCTTTTAATAGCATCTTCAGCCTGATTCTGCTCCTTCCTCTTTCCTTCTTTCCCTGCTCCTTGGGTATCTGCATTTCATCCTCTGCTCTTGTATCCCACCAAAATATTGGCTATCACCCTCTTGCAAACTGATTGGCTTTCTTTAGCTGGAAGAAAACAGGTGGTGTGGGTGGCTTCACTCAAGCAATAACAGTTTCCTGCACAAGTGATTTGTTAACAGGGATTAGCCTAACGAGTTGATCTTGGATCAATAGAAGATGTTTGTGAACAGAAAGTTTTCATTTTTCAGAGTAGTGAATCTTTTAACTAACTTTACATGTTAGATATGACTGCTCTGGAGACAATATAGACTTCCTAGTAAGTCAGAAAATGTTACGAGTTACATTTTGAAACTTTAATGTAAGATTTTATCTAAATACTGTCTTGGTTAGACCTTCTTATTTACTGTTACATGTGCCCTAGCAATAAACAGTGGTACAGTTGTTGCTCATAAGGATTTAACTTTCACTGCTATTGCTAAACTGAGATGTAGCTGTTTGAAATGGACCTTTATTCTCTGAATCAAACACAAATGAATGACTAACAACACTTGTTCGTATATGCCATTTGTTTTGCACAACCTGAAACTAGTCTTACCCATACTACATATTTTGTTTCCTCTTTAGGAAAACTGTGTCTTATATTTTGCTCATAAGAATGCTGAGTAAGAACAGTATGATAGCAGTTTTGTCATGGTTTTCTAATTATCTAAAATCCACTGAAGAATATTCTTTTTCCACTTCCATTATGCTTCCATTATGATTCCGTTTTAGAATGTATTTCTTCAAGTGTCTTATTCCTTGAACTGTGTAAGCACCTGTTTGAACAAGGTTAGCTTCATCCTCCTTTCCCACACTCTGACCACCAGTCATTAATCCAGGAGATTATAATCATAGACACATTTCTGAATTTTGGGAATTAACACTTGCATCTAGCTGATCATTGTAAGATCACTGGCATTCGTACTACAGACTTGAATGTATTTCTGTAGCCATGTAAATTATAATTTGATTAGTAACTATAAGTCTGTCTTCTGGAAATGTTTTCTATTAACACTAAACATTAGGTTGTAAACTGCTGAAAATATTCTTGCCTTAGTCTGTGAACAGTGTACCAAGGCCTTTTCAAAATAATAAGATGCAGAATTTTTTTGGCTTTATCAAGTTGTGTTTGGCCATCCAGTTCTTCTACAGGTGAACAAAAAGCATTAGTATTTATTGTGGTTATGGAACTTGGTGATATTCCAAGTGGCAAGGAAGTCCAATATGGGCTTTCTGTGTTATACGGGATTTGGAGTGCCTGGAGTACAGTTTGCTTTTGCTTATTCAGCTGAGGATAGAGATGACTGTAGGCATATGCAATGTAGACAGTTGCATAGGGCAGCAGAGTGCTTATATGGCAAAATGGGTGTTGTTGCATCATCTGCTTTTTACTCTCTGGTGTTTGGGTGTACGCTGCCTCTCCTGGAGTTCTTGTATAAATACTTTGGCTAGTTGGATTACCAGTATGTGTACACTTATTTTCTAATCATCAAGTGTTTAAAAAAAGTGTTTTAATGTAGATATTTAGGCTGCAGTACCACAAAATTCAAAACTTTAATAATTTCTGTAGACATGTAACAGCATTTGGAAACCAAAATGTGATTTGGAAATAATGTATATTCTTATTAGAAAACAAATTCTGTTTTTTCTGTACTTGGTCACTAGCTAATGCTGTTAATCTAGTTTGCAGAAATTAGCCCATAAATACAAACCCCACTTCTCCAAAGTATGACATACAATCAACCATTGGGTTCCTGGGAGTGGGTTGTGTAAGTGCAGGTATAAATGCTCAAGTTCCTGAATATACGGCTTCCAGAGATGACAATACAGTTGTTTTCATGCAATACAGAGCTTGATTTAATAATCCCTGCCAGATCAGAACTATTGCTGTATAAACCTTAAATACACTGCAACATGTTCCTGGAACTCAGGCCACTGACACATATAGCATAGTGGTGCCAACAAGTGGCTCTATGATATCTGTGGATCCCTGCAGATATTTTACTTGGTCTCAGTACCTCCTTTCATGCATTGTAGCAGAGCTCATTAGGCCAGCAGGACCAGAAGGTGCTGATGACTATTGCAGGTATCTGTGTGGCGCAGTCTGTGCTCTGCGAGGGTCTGGTGAATGCAGTTCTCACACATGGAGTCAGCTTAAATTCAGTGCTGCATGTCAGCTAATCAGTCTTTCTGGAGTCTGCAGTACTGGGAAGTACATTGCAAAAACCCAAGTGGCTATGCAGTGTTGATTTTATGTAGTTAGGTGTTACGCTTCTATATCCGGTATGTCATGTATTATTCAAAATCTTTGTGTTATATAGGATAGCTTAATTTTCTTTAAGTAATGGAGAGTGGATTTATTCACTAAAAATTAAACCCAGATTTATGCCGAGTATCCCAGAACAGACTTTGAACAGTGTGACTCCAAAAATATCAGCTAACTGCTGAAGAATGCAGAATAAGACTTAGGTTTACACAGTAGTTGGGAAGCCGCCAGTTTAAAGTAGAAGCTGTCTTCACAGAAGTAAATTTCAGTTCAAGGTCTTAAAATTTTCATAGTTAAATGATAATTGTCCCTGCTTAATTGTGGCAGTTGATAGTCAAATACTTTTGCACATCCTTTCTCTGTTTTCTGTAGTGCTTCACCTTTAATGGCTTCTTCATCGTACCTGATAGCCTGTCTTGCATAATTATCTTTGCAGTGTCACTTTCTTCCCCAACAAGGAAACCACAAAATATATTTGAAATCCTTGATGTTCTTCTCAAGGAGAAAAAGAAAAGCTTCTAATCTGGAAGACAAAAATTTCTCATGGGCAAAAATGTAATCAACTCATGCATGCTCAAAAGTAATGTGTATTTGAGAAATATCCATGCAACCACACAAAGAAGTGTCAGTAATCTTCCGATGTGAAATGACAGGAGATAAATATCCAACTCAGGAGGCTGTCAAACTAGAAGATCCGAATAATCTTTGGATGTTATTGTATAAACAGAAAGACTCATACTTTCGAATCAAATTGTGTATTGAAGTATGCAGTAATAATAAAATACTAATATTGTAAAATTGTTATATACATCTACCCTTATTACTTCCAAAGAAGAAATTGTTTTATTAAGATGAGTGTTTGGAGTCTCATGACTTTATTTAGTGGTGTGTTACTTTTCATATGAAGCTGGAGGATGTGGGGACATCTTGTGATGGCAAGAAGAATTATAGTAGAAACCTAGTTTGGCCATATTGAAGACAGGATTTACTGAATCTGAAAACTCAAAATGTGGGAAAAATAGAGGAAATGGGTGTGTTGGCACTGTATTTACCACAAATCTTAAGAAATGTTTTCTACAGCTAGGCCTGCTTTAAATATATGCAATTTTACATGCGTATACAGCAAAACAAAAAATCCTATATAGTGAGTAAGTCTTAAATGATACATAAGCCTGGAATAAAGTTTCAGATTTCAGAATAAAATAGTTTGATATATTTGGCTAAACAGAGTTGCTTTGATTTGAATATGGAATCTGATTTAATCAAAAATGTTAAGACTGTTGGAATCTTTCAACCATGAGGAAGAACTTAAAGGATCTGATCAGATTGTGTGAACATTCATCTCAAAAAGTCTACTAGGAATAATCAGAGCCTGCAAGAGACAGCAGGAAGAATTGAGAGAAGAAAGCCATGTTGTCAATCAACAATTCTTGGTTTAAGATACAATTTTTAAAACCCAACAACACTTGGACTTTGCAAACTTTAAGACCAACAACAGAAACATGCAAGTAGAAAAATAAGGAAAAAATAGTTGTAGCCGCTCTCTAGCGAGAAAAAGAGAGATTAGGAATGATTCAGGGCTGACTTGGTGGAATTTTTGATTCCCAAATTGACTGCAAGGAGTAGTAGTAAAAATCTCAAAGGAGATGGCACAAATATTTGTTCTGTGCTGCATCCTTACCAGTACAGAGTGAAGGTGATCAGTTTGCAATGAGAGCGGTAATTTTTAACCTGGGAAGGTATAAAGAAAATGAATGCTTGGGGGAGATGATGATTTGAAATGAGAAATTACCCCAGCTGTGGTAGATGCAGTTTGCAGGTTTTAATGAAGTCAGATTAAGTAGTCTCTATTGCAGAATTCTAGAAGAATCTACTCAGAAATTCCTGTCTACTGGCAACTTTCTAAAGCAATTTTTTGAATAGGAGGTGATACCCTTTGGTTATAGGTATCTGGGACAAGCAGATACGGTGCTTGTGTTTTTAAAATATAAAAAATGTGGGGTCTAGTTCTACAACATAGAGATCTATGGGTCTAACTTCAGCTATACGGGAAACCTGAGGAAGATATTCTGCAGGATGGTGGAAGGCAGTGAGAGATGTTGTAGTGCAAAATGGGCTTTGCAGATTGTGACATGCTACCCTGGTAGTTTTGCTAAGAGAACTGATTTTCTAGACAGGAAGTAGATCTTATCTGCCTAGGCAAATTTTAAGATTAGGCTGATGAAACTGGTGATGAGTTCTAAGAGGTTTAATTAGTACACAGGAAGATCATGTTGCAAGAGTTGCAGGACCTATTCAAATAGAGTGAGCTTTAAAAGTTTAAAATGGAGGTTTGTATATTGGAGGTTGTGCCTGAGCAGAAGATCTGTCCTTCTGAGTGGGAGGCTGCCGTTTGAAAGCGATGGAGGGTGGAGTGGGTGATCCCAGGAGCCGGACACTGCTGGTGCGGTGTGACTGAAGACGTGCTGGCCGTAGGTCAGGTCGCGTAGAAATGCGAAACCAGCTGCGCGGGGGCCTGCTGAGACGTCGCCTGTGGTGCTGCACGCAGGTTTGGTGCTCCGTGCTTTAGGAAAGGTGACCTCAAACCCGAGCAGATTTGGAGAAGCACTGCAGGAGTAGAAGTTTAACCATGATGATAAAAAATCTGGGCTGAGTGATGGATTGGCTTGGCAGTGTAAATGTTTAAGGGGAAAATTAGAAGAAGGCCTGAAACCATTGGAAAAAGCTTTCTGGAACATTCTTCTAGTAGAAATTGTGGGGACAAAAGAGCCAGGTGCTTTAAGACTAAATTTGTAATATGATTTTAAGTGATTAAATGTGTTTTGTCAGTGATAGTTGAGAACTGGGCTCCTGATTTACAAAGTTGTTTCTAGTCCTGTGTTTTATGACTTAGTTGATAATGAAAAGGTAATTTATTTAATCAACAAAGTTGGGCAGCCTGATTTAAGCAGTCAGTTTTAATCTTTTACATTTCTGTTTTTCAGAAGAAAAATTATTTCTGGTTGGTGTAGTTAGCTGGAGCTAGGAGAGTGCTGTCTCTCTCTGATCCTTTCTGATCACGTGGCACAGCCTACCATGCACTGATTACAGTTCTCTCTGAATTCTAAGAGTGAAAATGGTGAATCGTGCCTTCTAATTTTTTAACTTTTTTATTCAGAATTATGTCCAGCTGCATTTAGATGGAGACAGGAATTTGGTTAAAGATGTAAAAAAAAAAACAAAAACAAAACAAACAAAAAAAAACCAACAACCAACCTCACTTTCTAAAACCTTTTTTTAGTAAGCTAAATTGTAAGTATTATCATTATAACAAAAGAATCCTTTGAGTCATCCAGTTTGTTAAACAAAGGTGGTATTATTTGTAGTTACTGAATCAGTCGCATGTATTTATAATTTGCTTCAAGATTTTAATTATAAATATACTGGTAGAAGAAAAAAAGTTGTAGTACTCTCTTTGATTCCCAGTTTATTTCTCAATATTGGATAGATTTATCGTTGAACTGAACTGGGTTAATGCACTAAAATGAGGAAAATCCTCTCTGTGTACCTGCAGGAGTCTACAGTAGTTAAGAGTTGGTTTTGAGTTTTGGTATGCTCTGTTTCCAGAGTGCTCGTCTACTGAGCTCCAGTCAATTCTCTTAGAACCTTTTAAAGCAGGAACATATTTGAGATACTTGGTTTTATTAAATAACACTAAGTTTGGGTCTTCACAGAGGATATTTAAATCTGAAGTGATAACCTTACAAAGAAAAATATTTTAAAAATCTGAAATACATAAAAGTCTGAAAGGTTTGAAATTAGTGTTTGCTCTACCTTGGAGCATGCTGTTAGAGTGAGAATGTGTAGGGTACATCTGTTGAACAGGGCAGGCTTTTGTGATCTTAAATGCTTAGCCTTTTGTATACAAGTCCTATACATGTCGGGTATAATCTTTGTTAGAGAATAACTTACCTTTAGAAGGCTGAAACTTTTTTCCTTATAGTTTGTTTACTTTTCTTACTGAGATTAGAGCTTTCTTTTTATTCCTGATCTGTAAAGATAGTGCTGATTTTAAGCAGGGGAGTTTTGCTGTGGTCAGAGTTAGACTTCTGAAAGAGGCGCACAGTAACACTTGCACTGTAGTTGGGACATGAGGCAGAGACCATGTTGCAGCACAGGTGCATAGACAACCACAATTTTTAGTCAGGGGCTGCAGATCCTATGAAATTTATGTGCCTGCAGATTTATTCATACCTGCCTTTTTCTCCAGGTGTGGTAGAATCTAAACCCTAGCTCGGAGCACTGTCTCTTCTTGTACAGGTACATGGAAGGAGTTGTGCATCTTTGAAGATGTACAAAACCTCCTGACTGAACGAAATGCCTTGACCTACCTGTTGGATTCAAAGACTTACCAGAACACCTCGTCCCAGTCTGGGTGCCTAAATCATGGCTGTAAAAAATAATATAATTGATTCCCCAGACCCTTACTGAGAGTCTTTGTCTACTGCTTTCCTTTGAAAGAGCAGGCTACCCACTCCCCCACCAAAGAATCCTTGCTTTAGAAAGCATATCGATCACAGACCTGGATATCTGAGGCCCTCTCCTCTTGTACATCTGCCCCAACTCACCTTTCTTACATGCACCCACTCCTTTATCAACTAGCTGCTCTAACTATTGGGTTGCTTTACACAGCAGGTATGGGACTGGAGGCCTGTGGACTGCTTGCTGGTTGTCCAATTGGTTTGTTGGGGGTTAATTCTTTCATCTGGCCTTGGTCAGATTATGATGCTGTTCTGTGCCTGGTTTTTTTGGTCAGTTCAATGTTACAAATGATGAGAAGAAGTTGGAGTGAATTTTTTCAGTCTATTTAAAGTAGTAGTATACTTCAGAATGTCATCCTCTTTCATTTTGGGTCATCTTCTGTCTCAGTTTTTAAAAATAGAAACTTTAGAATAGTTTCTGAAATTGATAAAACTGAATCAAAAACAATGTGGTGCACATAATGAAGACAGACATTTTACAGAGCTGAACATACGGTATTGTTGGTGATGTATCTAAAGCTAACTTGAAATGACTTTCCCTTATATCCTTGTAGAAATGTCCTTTCAGTAGCAAAACCCAGTATGACATTTTACGTTTGAAAAATCTAATATTCTGCATTGTTTTGAGCAATTAAAGAAATTATTTTAATTTTAAATTATGAAAGACTGCAATAGCCTAAAAATCATTTTTATATTTTCAGTGGTGTTTCATTGTTTTTTTAAAGTTGCTATTTAAATTCCCATTTTTGGTTATTTTGTATGAACAGTATGTGGCAAACAGTATGTTCTTTGTTGTGCTGCAACACTCAGAACTGTTAATGTAGTAGTTTAGCTAGTTTGCAGCTTGGGTCAGAATCAAGCCTGTCAGTTGCTGGCAACTGGGAAGTGTCTTCTGAGCCAGTGGATCTATCCTGTGGAGTAAAACTTCAAGGGACCCTAAATCCCCTATTAATCCTTTTCTTGAGAGATTTTTTGGCTCCGGTTACAAGAGAGAATTGCCATAGTCTTTTTGAGAATGAAAACTGAAATATTTTTTGAGCGGCCTCTAAATCTCTATTTTTCAATCTTTTCCATCTCAATGTCATAGAGACAAATTTTGAGATGGGACATGCACTGATTTACCCATCTATCTAATGATTAGACAAGGAAAGGCCAATCAAAAAGACCAAACAAACATACATTCAGGAATCAGTACAGTGTCAGTAAATACTCACCCCCCCCCCCCAAAAAAAAAGTCCAGACGCTTTTTACAGAGACTGTTCTTCCTCCTCTCTCTGAAAGTCTACTTTTGTAGTACTCATTGAATTGTTGTCTTAAGTAAGCCATAGTAGATGTATCCATTTTCATGTTTGCGGAAGATATAAAGGAAGAGGGAATTTTGACTAGAAATGTATCTGGCAGTCATCAACAGCTGCTGCTGTGGTAACCATGATCTAAGCATTGGGCCATCATTCTCAGTAACTGCTGTGGGTCACCATTCCATAATATTCGGCTTATTAGTGCTAGGTTACTGTTTCTGTTCCCATGCTGCATTTCCACTTCCTTCATTATTTTAAAAGAATTAACATACAGCCACTTCTGAGTCATTGGTATCGTAGACTGTTGTAAATTTATTGTGGTCTCTAGTAGGAATGTCCCAGAAATACTTGATAGATATTCCGTCATATTGCTTGTGATTTCTAGTCTCCTTCTAGCCTGAACAGTTGAACCCTGAATTTCAGGCTTTTGAAAGGAGTCTGAGCAAACAAGAATATCCATCAAAGTGAGTCATCTCAAGAGTCTTGTTGTCCTCCCATTGTGAGTAGATTTGGACAAAATTCTTTCAAAATTAGTCTTGACTTCCTAGGTAAAATCTGAAATTCTTTAGGACCGAAGAAGACTTAAGCTTAGGACTCATTTCAGCAGTAGTTCTGAAAAGGTGAACCAGAAGGTTCTGTAGAGAAGCAGTAATTGAACTGAAGAAAAACACATATTGTGAAACTGTTGCACCTATATTTTGGAGTATTGTACTGGTATTTCTTGGTGTCCCAACTTGGCTGTCTTGTGTAAAGTCATTTAAGCTATAGATGAACTTTCAAGAAAAGATCAAGATACTACTGCAAGAATGTTTTTTAGTCTTTTGGCAAGAGCGTGTAGCAGTTAGCTGACATCAGTAATGACATGACAATATAATACTGCTAGTTTTAAGGAAGAAGGAATTTATTTTTATTTCACGTTTTTCAGTTATCTCAGCCTTAGAGGAATCTGTGTCATCTGAGAAGTTCTTAGGATAATTTTAGTCTTTTAAAGCTGGATATATTAATCCAAGGACGTGACTGGCCAAATTTGAACTGCCTCTGCTAACTACTGAAAGAGACATGGGAAGAAAAGGTGTTGACAGATGAGCTCTGGTGGATTTAGCTGAAGCAGTTTTATGAAGGTACCAATGCTAGCTGTCAATCTTGTGCATCTGCTGCAGGTAACTTTCCTCATTGCCTGGATAGCAGAAAGCATTATTTAAGCCAAAATGGACTGCGAACATGGCTTTGAGACTGTGTCCAGTTTAGCTGCCTCCGTGTTGGGTGGGGAGGCAATCTCTTCATCTTAAAGCTGTAGCAGATGGTTTTATTGGTGTCCCACACCCTTTTTCAGAACTGTTGTGTTAGTCTGTTACCAAATTACCTTTTGCTGGAAGAGAAATGGAAACCTTTTTCAGTCAGTCTACATGGTGTAACTAGAATTTTTTTGGCTGCCAGTACAATGTGCAGAACCATAATTTCATGTAGTTATTTTAGTTGATTCCTGCTGGGAGGTAGGATCACTCTGAATTTCACCAGCTGTAGCATTCAGGTGGGCCCTTGTGTCATTTCATGTAAAATCATTTTGTAATTAGAAATGTCTATCAACAGCCCCCAAATACATATCATTAAGAAAACTTGTGGCATATTTTAAATAATGCATGAGGTATTTTGCCTTCCTACTAGCATAAGTCTTGCTTTTGTAATTTATAGCTAACTTTTTCCTGTAACATTATGCTTCTTAAATGCAGTGTTCCTAAGATTACTTGTTCTGGAGATATAATTGAACTCCTTGTGAGATGTCACACATCACTGAAAACAGAATTGTTCCGACTTCTTTCCACTGCAGTAAAATCCATTCATGCACTCTGAATTCTGTCAGATGTGGTATAATCTGAAACTTGGGGAAAATAAATCTGTAATTTTAGCAATTTCTGAATATTGCTGAAGTCTTTCAACAATTCCTGAAGCTATCCAACAGGCTTCAGCATTCAGAAGTACTTAAGATATTGGAAGGTAGTAGTTGCACTTTTTTTTTGCTTCTGCAACAAAACTGGAACATGTGGTGTCCATCATGAGAAAATGATTGGGAGTAGGAAAAAATTCATAATAGTAGCATCAAAATCCCATTGGTAATAGAATTTTGGAGGGAAGTGAAAGTTCTGTAGTAGGTCAGAGAGTAGCAAAAACCCAGACTTATAATAAGGCAGGTGAGAAAAGCAACATTAAGAAATATATTCGGGGAACAATCTTAATGTTTGGAAAGGGTCTGAAGTTGCTTCATGGTTCCACAACATTTGAAGCTGATCTGAGCCAGCGGTGGCCTGTTCTACTCTGCTCTCCACTGCCTACACTCATGCTTAGGATCATTACTGTATGAGACAGTTTGTCAAATGCTAACTCACAGAAATTTCTTCAAATTGCATGTTCACAGATTCCTACTCCTTTATTTTTCATGGTCTAAGGAAATATCATAAAAATGTGAGAGGGCCTAAACTATTACTGAGTTAAGTCACCGCTGCTGCAGTCCTGTCATTCCTCCTACTGCCCTGTGGTTGTTTCTGCCCCTTATGTTGTGCCTGCCGTGCCTGTAATAGTGGAAACTGCATATTTATGACTTTTTTGGTAGGTTTTAGTTTTCTTTGTTTAACTTGGTGAATCACCTCACCAGGGGATCAGACACTTGCCAGCACCTGCGCAAAGTAGATGGAAGCAACACGGACGCCAGTGGAACAGGGATGGCGTTACGTTAGTGCTAACGCAGATTGGTTTATGCAGTCGAGAAATAGTGTCCTCAGTTTGCATTTCCTGTGGTTCAAAGAAGTACTGAAAAGTAGTGGGCACATACGAGACTCCATCTTGAACTTTCCTCTCCTAGGTTTAGTGTTTGAAAAATTGTCCAGCAGTCAACTTCCAGGTTACTATACAAAAATGTATATGTAAGAGCTTTTGATGGTGTTTGTTTCCGTTCTCTTTGTAATGGAAATATGTGAGTTCTTAATGTTAGATTTGCTCATGTCTGTCTTCTGGGTGTAGAGCAAGACAAAGACCTTATTTCATTCTCTGGACATATATATTTTATTTGTCTCCTGGGCTTGTGTTTTCTTGGCTTTTGCAGTAAGACCTCATAAATGTAAAGTTTGCAAAGGTAAATTTTGCGTAGTCCTTATTTTCACATCTTTGGACATTGGCCAGATTGTGTGGTCTCTAACCTGTTTAATTTTTTTTCTTTTTTCAGTCTTTTTAGAACATACTTAACTGCTTATATGTTTAAAAAATTCCTGATAGATCTTTGCTGTGTATTACATATATGTAAAGAAATAATGCATTTGGAAGTCCTTGGTCTTTTTTTGTCCTCGAAAGTGTACTAGCAGGTCTGTTCTCAAGTTTTGAACAGTGTATAGGGTTTTGGTGGAACGGATCAGTGCATAGGATGTGACTATTTTGAAAGTAATCTCACTTGCAAACCTCTTTAGTAAAGGTGAGCAGGATAGTAGCTGTAATGTAGGGCTGAGGTTAGCTTATGTAAAGTGTAGAAAATGAATATATGAAGTAATTTAGCCTAAAGGACAAAGAAAGTAAAATGATTCAGAGAGCACGTGGTAAATCTCTTATGTGGGAAAGAACAATCTCATGAATCACCCTACTTTCTGTTTTCCAAATGAAATGTAGAAAATATGTTTAATGATCTAGTTATATGAGGAGAGAAGTAAAAGGAGGAGTCAAAGATTGCAGATACTGTGAGGATTGAAGACAAATACAAAAGCTGGCTTGACCTGAGCTATGCCAGAGAGAGATACACCATCGCACACTTTCAGCTTGTTAAAGCCTGTATTGTGATATTGTAAATGATGTGGAATGAAATACACAAGAGCAAGATGTTTGAAATGGATTTGCTTACGAACCATAATTTTTGTTGTGTTTTATTTCTTAATATTTATAAAGCTAAACAAGCTTTTTTTATATAAATAATCTTCTATTAATACTATGTTATATTTTATATTTCAATATATGTGGCTTTTCTGAGTTGCACCAGCACTGCATTTAAATTTGCTTGATGTTTTTTGTTAATGACTTAACCAGGCTACTTAAGCAATATATTATTTGCAGATTTGAGCAATTAAGCATTATTGTTTTTTGTAACTTTTAAGTTTTACTTCCTGTATTTTTCTCCTTTGTCTGACTTCTGTTTGATGTAAGAGCATTCTTACTTTTCAGCTTAACATTTAGACAAAGATGTCTGATATGTTCTTGCAATTGTATCATAACTGGCTTTTAACATTTCACATCGAATCTAGCCTGACTTTTTTTTTTGTTGATTTTGTTCTGGTTTTCTACAGTGGACAGGCCAAAATCCCAGCAAATCAGAACTTCTGGTACCATAAGGCGAACTTCTTCTTTGGACACAATAACAGGACCTTACCTCACAGGACAGTGGCCACGTGATCCCCATGTACACTACCCTTCATGTATGAAAGATAAATCTACTCAGGTAAAAGCTGTGAAACAACACAACAGAGGTGTTCGATATAATTGATGTCTTTCTGATAATATTTTAACTTCTGGTCCAGAATCTTAGCTCTTAATTCCAAAGAAATGTGAATTCTCTTAATTTTATTATAAACATAAAGACCTAAAAAGTAGAGTACAATAATATTTTCTTAATCTGATAGTATCAATTCAGTAACATGCTATGAAACTGATAATTAATAATCTTCTGCTTTTAGAAAATAATTGTTAAAAATTACATTCTGTGTGTGAGCAGCTCTTATGTTGTGGCTAAATAAGCAGGTTAAAACCTCAGCCTCATATCTGGTTTATTTCGAAGTTGCTATATGCAAAATTGTGCTAAGTGATATTAAAAATATTAATAACTCCATGATAGTAGTGGCTGACAAACTAAAGACTTTACTAAATCATATTTATAAATCAATGCGTCTCAAGAGTGTGTTTGTGCATGTGCAGGAGAAGAGAAGAAGAGGGGCTGTTGTGAAGAATTGACAGGGTTGTCATTGGAGAGAATTCAAAAAGAGGAACCTAGGACTAATTATATGGCGTTGTCTTCATGTTCCTTCTGCTGTTTAGTAGCCAGAAGGGCAAAAGAAAATGCTCCGTGGAGGAGTTGCCTCTTGAAGCCAGACATCAGAACAAGAGCCTTCCACCATCTGTGAAGGGAAGACGATTGAAATTATTTATGGCAAGATTCCCCCAGATCCTCCCTGGGGTTCTGTCCTTAGTAGCAACCTCTGGCAGGTAGACTACAGTGGCATTTGTAGTGCTCCAGCTCTCTTTAGCTAGAAAGATGAACATTCTTTCTAGCCTGATTCCCCACACTGGAATTTGTTGTCCAGGAAGATCACTGTCAGACAAGTCAAAAATACATATTTCCAAAAAACCCCCAAATTATTAGCAGAGAAGTCAAATTCTTCATTTTTGGTGGTGTAATTTGGGTATGAAATAAGACATTTGAGTTTCAGTATTCTGAACCATAACTGAGAAATAGAAGAGACTATCTACCTTAGGTTATATTTTTAATCTCAGGATCATGTGGGGACAGTTGTTACATCAGTTTCCTACCTCTTACGCCATGATTCTGGTCCATTGTTATCATGGGTGTCCTGCAAAGAAAAATGATACCTTCATCATCCTACATCATGCTTATAACTTTATTGTGCCATTAAGAATTCTTTTTTTTTTTTTAATGGAAGCTTATGTTGTCACAATGAATATGTTATCTTTAAAATAGCAAGGATTCTCTTCTATCATAGTTTGACTTATAGATAAAATAGTTTTTGATTAATTTTCTGTTTCCACTCATTTGCAACTTACTCGTCACCCATTCTGCAACCACTGCTTACAGCAAGTGGAACAGGTCTTAAAATTGATACTAGGTTTTAGACTTTGTCCAATACTGAATTTCTCAGGATGAGTTAGAATGTATAAATAATTTTGCAAGTCACTTCAAAGTGTGCTGTAAAGGTGATGCAAAAAAGTCTTCTGGTCAGGGGAAGGATAAGGGTAGAAAGCTTAGAAATGAAAAAAGGTCTGTCTGAATTATGTAAAGGCTTTTGCATTTGTACATTATAAAGAGCTATTACTGGTATGTGTGTGTTAGTTTTGGTGTGATCCAGAAACCCTGCTTAATGAATTTGGGAATCAGTTAAAATTGTTCAAACAAACTTGTAGGTTTTACAGGAAATTCTGGTGGAGCCCTTTAAGGAAATGCTGTCTTGATATCCTACTCATTCATTTTGAAACCATCCAGACAGTTTTAGCAAAGAAGAATAAGCAGTCAGCTTGTCTATTAAGAAACATGCACATTAAAAGCTGTTAATCCTAGATTTACTTCCAAGATGCCTTCACATGACAGTACTATGCCTACAAGTAGGATGGAAGTCTTTGTTTTGAAACCATAATTTCCATTCAGGAGATTTTCTGTAGCATCCTTTGTAGTTACTCTATTTCTTAACCTGTGTCATAAAATGTGTATCCATATCAAACTTGGCAAATAGCCTTATGAATAGAATGTTTAGAATATTTAAACATTCACAAACAAACCTTTTCACTAGTTACAGAAAAGAGAAACAAACTTGTTCTACAAATATTTGAGCTGCAAGCATTTGGCAGTAAAATTGCTTTCCTAGTGAGCTCAAATAAGTGTTTAGGTTATTTGACCTGTTGGCTGCCACCCTTTGCCTCTTTTGGAAACAAAGCTCCCTGGAGGGGAGGGTGGCGGGGGAGTGAAGTTTTACCTTTTCAGTATGATCAAGTGAAAAGTCTTAACAGAGAGGAAAGGCAGTACTGTCGTCCTGACAAGGTGGATGATTATTTCAAATTAATAAGGGTGAGGAAGTTTCCTAGTTTTGATTTGTGTGGATATCTTCTAACAAGGAATTATATTGGCTGTCTTTTTATTAAAATTATGTATAAATCTCTCAAACATTGGCAGTTTCTAAGTTGCACTGAAAAATGTTTATCTTAACTAATCAGGAGCATATGAATATATTTATAAAATGTAGCAAGCACAGTGACTGCCACAGCAACTTTCAGGTTTTTATGAATAAAATGTTCACTTGTGGGGTTAATCATAAAATATTGACTGAGTTATGTTTTAGTTGCTGTGTATTTCTCTCTGAATATTGAATATATTAAAATGTAAATTAAATGAGAAAAGCTATGAGGTTTTTTGAGCTCTGTATAGTTTGAAGTATTTCTAGTTTCAAGAACTAAGGATGAGTTCTAAATCCTTGATAAGATCCCTGTATGGCAAATTAAGTTAATTTGAAACCTTACTGTTCACCTGAGTAGCAATACTTCCACTACTTCATGTTTCTTGACTAAGCAGTGGTTTAGCTCATGGAAGTTGATATATATTCAGTAGCTGAGAATAATAACAGTAGTTTAGTGGAGTGATAACAAAATCAATAAAGACAAGATAAAAACCAGTAAAACCAGACTTTTATTTAAGAATGTTTCATTGGAGAATAACTAAATGTATTCTTTTTTTACTACAACTAAACTCATGATGAATACTTTTCAGTATAACTTACATTGTAGATTGAACAATTATTTCTCTTTCAAGGGTCCTTTACTTATTTTCCCCAATCAAACATTAACTAAAAATCCAGAGCTTGTGCAGTTTCATGAAGGCAGTGATTATGGCCAGTCCAAGTTCCTTAGAATTCTTCTTGCATAAAAAAAATGGTCAGGTTTTGGTCTTCACTGTGATCAGATAAACCCTTAATGAGTTTTATTCAGTGTTCATTTGTTTCCTGCTTAAGTTCTCTGAACCTATATGGTGCTCATGAATAAAATGTTTCTTTTTTTTTTTTAAACAGTACTATTTCTAAAGATAAAGTGAGTTTGAAATAAAACTAGTATTAAAAAAAAAGTTTTCAATAGTATCTTATTATTTGAATAGGGGAAATATATTTAAAAAAATCTATTGCATCTGGGAGAACAGTTACTGTAGTTCATATTGCTGCGGTGTCTGTTACGCACCTTAAGTGTTTCAGATGAAAACATTATAGAGGAAAGAGTCTGTTAACTGTTTGCTTTTGGAAAAAATATACCGTGGCACTATGGATTGTGACATTTATATAATTTCAAGTAGCGCAGAATTCTTCATGCATATATGTGTGTGTGTATGTATAGATGCATACAACTGGCTGGTCTTTAAGCAGCAGCATGTATTGGATAATCAAAGATGTATTGTTTTATCTAGCACTGTTTTAAATATTTCAGAAATGCAAAGAAACTTACTATTATCTTAAACTATTCTACATGTTGATATATGATATGTCGTGCCCTTCCCAAACTCCTCCACTGGCCTACTTCCCTCCCCTTTTCAGTAAAGTTTCAACTTTTCATTAAGGCTATTTAAAACTCAATAAAGCTTCCTTTTGTATTGCTTCTCTCTGGGCTGGCAGCACTTGGTGGAGCAATTCTGTACACTTCTCCTTCATGTTATACATGTAAGAATTTCCTCCTTCCTAGTCTGATGAACTATATTGAAATGATTATGCCTAACCTCTTCAGGAAACATTTGGATAATTGTCATAGTTTATTAATGTAATTATTTGGCAGTAGCTAAATCATTAAAAATATATTTTTAGAAAATTTAAAAAAGGAAATATTAGGGATAACATACATTAGTAATGTCATAGCAAAGATATTGCCACTTAAAATTGATCTAATTTATCTCAGTCTAAATAATGCAAAGAAAATAACAAATGACTGTGTGGAATATGATTCAGTGAATTTTTCCCCCTTAAAACTGACTGTGTTTTTTTTTAACCTGATTCCAGTATATTTGGATATGCCTTTTTTATTGTATATGGCAGTGATGCATTATGCAAATGGAGATGAGGAAAGTTTGCAAAATGAATTTCAGAATTTTTATTGAACAACACGGTAATCTAAAGGATAATACAGATTATTAAACTGGAATGCCTGGCTAAAGTACATGGAAAAGTGTGTTTGCTTTTCTTTCGTGTGGGTCCAGGCTTTAATGTAGTTACTTATCATTAGTCACCTGAGTAATGCTTTGTTTTCTTTTGGGTAAAAATTCTGTTGCTTAAAAATTGACATCATAAACCAGGAGGCTCAATTATGTGAAGCTCTTTTTACTGGTACTTTAGTTGTCATTGTTTTCATATGTTCATTTTCATGACATTCTTTAGGAGGGACAAGGAAGAAGACATATTGTATAAGTATCATTCTAACTGTTGTCTTAGCCTCTCTGTTGTTTAAGAGGAGTTAGCACCTATGATCAAATTGATTTCTATCTCTTTAGGCCATTTCTTTCTGCCAGACTTCTAGAGGGCCTTTGATTGCTTTAGAAACATCTGAAGAAATATTCATCAGACTGTGTCTTCCTCCAGTACTGTTGTTGCTTTATTCTGAATATGAAAGTTCTTCAAAAACATTACCACCTCCCCTATAGAAACTAGACCTCTATTCTTAACTTTGCACCCATGCTCCATATGTAGTTCATCTGGAGTGCAAGCTAGACATAGTAAGTCGAGTGAAGGCTGGTAATAAAATGTGAGATATTTAGAGTAATTCAGTCTTATTTTAAGTTTAGGTAGGTTGGTACTTTATGCAGTCATTCTAATCTAAATGAAGTGGAAAGCATGTAGGTGTATATCCCTGATACGGGTGGAAAAGCAAGGCAGAATTACCAAACACTTTGGAAGAAATGCTAATCTCTGCAAGGTTGGGTGAGTTAGAACAATGATAATTGTAGTTTACATTAAGATTGAGAAGAGCAACCAGATGTGGAGTTCTTGGTGCGCCCTATCCCATGCGCATGCTTGTATAAGCATTGTGTCAACTGAGACTGCAACCTTGGACCCTTACCTTCAAAATGTCAGCAATCCTCCACCTCTTGAAGCTGAAGCATACATTACAAATACTAGCATTATAAATACTTAATGTTTTCAAGGTTCCCATCCTAAAATGTTTTAAAACTTTTTCTGGATACAGACCTGTATGAAAAATAAATTTTAGTTCATATTAAGTGGTACATTAAACTTGTTTCAGCTCAGAGATATCACAGACAGTATCTGTGACCTCTGTTACTGTGTTTCTGACCTGAAGTGCAGTAACCTTGGTTTGGTTTATTGTGATTCAGAAATTTATCTTCAGTGTCTTCAGTTTTGAGTTACATTTCTTTACTTTTATTCTGTTTTTTAATATGCTTAATACATGAGAAGAACATTTGCAGCAGCTTCAAATGAAGGCTTCCATGAATAAGCATGTTTTGTAGAAGCTGTAAATACATATGGGAAAACAACTTTCATGAAATGTAGCATATTGAAGGTGCTGTACTCCCCTTTTATTTGTGATGTAAAATGCAACATTGAAGTGAGATGTGTGATGTGCTAATACATCAGCAAGCAGAATTTCTGTTTAAATGTAACTTTTTTTTTTTAACTTTTGTTTTAATACAAGGATTTGGGGGTACAGCCAAGACATTTTCATATAACCTCAGTTACAGTGTATTAGAAGCAGCAATTTGTGGGTCTTGAAGGAGAGGTTGGCTTGCTATAATATTCTAGCAGCTGCCTATGTTGTATTTTTTTTTTCTTTTTTTTTCCTGGCACAATGGAAATAGCTCATTAATACAACTTTGCTTGACTTCAGTATTGTGCTAGGAGAATCACGCAGTATTTATGCATTAATACTATAAATAAATTTGAGGGGCACAAATAGTCTGCCTCCTGTATAAAAATACTCGTGTATATTTTGGAAAGATTGCGACATGGCTCAATTTACCAGACACTGAGAGCACCTACAGGCAATTGTTGTCTCAAGGAATAGAATTTGAGTGGAAGAAAGTGTCAAAGCGTACTTGAGAAGGTACAAAATCTAATATTAAGTGAATTGGTGTGTTTTGTGTTTGTTACTTTGATTTCTGATTCAATCAGCTGCAATATATGTTTTCCCACCTCTTTGTTACTAAAAGTCGCCAGTGTTTTTGATGAAGTTCTTCCGAATGTTGCTATTAGTTTGTTGTTTTAGTCCTTGTTATCTGGATGAATGTGTTTAAAAAAAGGCAGGCAACCCCTCACTTTATACATAGGGGGTTTTGTTTAAGTTTGCTTCTTTTCACTGAGAAACTCACATAGACTAAAGCCAGTGTTTTAGCTATCTAAAAAGATACTAAGTGTCATTTCTTCTCTGTTTATTAAGCTGCAACTGAAAAGGCTATTAGCCTGTAGTGATCCCTGGTACTTCCTCCTGGACTGCAGGAAAATATTTAAACGCGTGAAATACCTGTTTCTACTTTGTCCTGGAGTTGTTTGTCGAACCACAGAGCAATAGAGTGTTCAGAAAACACTCTCAGGAAAATAATTTTTCAGAGAATTTCCTTTGCATTGATGTTTTCCTGTTTTTATAATATGAGGATATGGTTAAAGCTGTACTTGGGGATATAATGAACTATTTTAAGAAAATAATTTAAATTATCAAGTAAATTACAATGAGTCATGAAAGCTTATGATTTTAAAAAGGGAGCAATGTTCTTATTTTTTCCATTGTTATCTAGTTCTCTAAAAACCTGCAAGCCACTTAAATAATGGTGATATTTTAAAAACATTAAAAGGCAAGAAAATATCTCTTTCATTTAGAAATTTCAGGGAGACAGTAAGTAGCCAGTCTTCAAGAACAAGTGATTATTTAAAAAGTGGCTCCATTAAAATGAAGAGCAAGTATAAGTACACACATGTAGAATGTGCATGGCACTGAGGCTCTGCTTTGAGTGAAAAGAGTTGTGGATTGTCTGGCTGAGTGACTCACATATTTTCATGGTAATTTTTAAATAGCTGCGTTAACTTTTCACTCTTTTTTAAGCCACATCATCTTCTGACCTCTCACCCTGACCCACACAGAGAGTCATATAGTAAATGCACAGAACTCTAACTTTTATAAAGACTTTTTTTCTTCCCTGGAAACGTGCAACAAAAACTTATTTTTCCATTTTCATAATGGTTTTCATTCTGTTTTCTAATCGCCCACACAATTTACTGAGCCTTTGGTGGAACTATTGAGTGGCGTAAAAATAAGGGAAAGAAAAGAAATAGTGTGGAAAGCACAGGGCTGGCAGAAAATAGGAACAGGATACTTAGGCCTGTGTACGCAAAGGGGCTTAGCACATTAAGTACCAGCACTTCCAAGGTTGTGCCAGGCTGTAGGCCGTATAATAATACGATAGTGCTGCGATTCTGAAGGTGTAGCCTATGATCTGAAGCTAAAATTCAGTGCTTGATGGTATTGGGACTGGTCTGTCGCATCCTTGCTTTGAATGTCCTAGTCCCAGTGAGCTTCTGCCTCCGTCTCCCTTCCCAGAGCAATGGGGTTGAGGAGTTATAATTTTCTGTTTTGTTCTCCAAGCTGATGCCATGGAGGACTCCTTTCTGAGCAGAATAGCATCAGCCATATGTGTGGGTGCTCTACAACTTCCTAGATCGTAGAAAGGAAGCAGGGTGGAAAAAGTGTGACGAAATAGGGTTTCCATGCCTAGAGAAGGTGTATACTAAAGGCAAAGAAAACCTGCGGAGAAGTGGATCCTGGATCCTATCCGACCTTCTGGGGTGGGGTCCCATCTGCCTTGGAGAGATACTATGAATAGACTCCTGATGTTTCACTGATCCTATACCCTGAAAAACTTTTTTGCAAAATTCTAACAGTTTTCAGTTATTTCTTGCAACCAGTATTACTGTGAAAGGTTCAGATAATAACACTAGGAACTGTTGAAAAAATTGGACTTCTTTCATGGATTTATAAGTGTGCCTGCAGCCCTGAATTTTACGTGGTTCCTACCCCAAACTTTGGGTGTTAGATGTCCCCATTGTCCCCTGATAGTCAAAGACTCTTCTTTAAAAACACTGGTGGATACCCATGATTTTTGTAACAGCCTTGTGGGTAATTAACTCAGGAAGTGGGAGATGTGGTTTCTAGACCCTTCTCAGTCTTTGGAATTTACTTCTATAGCTCCTACATCCAAGGACAGTTCTATAACTTCTGGGCTTACAGACAAAGCTGAAAAAGGGCTGCTCTTCACTGTTCTGATTACTTAGATCAGTGCCAAAAACAATGAAAGGTGTATTGAGGCAGAGTAAGCAAGAAGGAATTGATTGTATGGCCCAATGATTAAGGAACACAGGAGAGGTGAATTCTAGCTTTTGAGTTTGTTTATTTATACTTTTTTAATCTTCTGGTTTTCTGAACTGTATTGGATAAAAACTAGAAATGGATGCTGAAGTGGAAATGGGAGCAGCCACATAAGGAATTTTTTTAGTGACTGTCAGGCATCTAATTTCTTCTTCAATAATGCTTATAGTCCTCATCCTTTGTAAATGCAAGTTTACAAAGCCTTAAACTATAGAATTATCTATAATATTCTGTATATATATACATAGAGAAAGAGAGAATATTACTGCTGTGTATCAGATTCTGAAATATATTATTTATATGTAATGTCTGGACTGTGACACTGCAGAAAGATAAAATCCAATAATTTGTGCCAAAATTTTTCTTACATATAGAATTCAGTGTAATGTATTTTCCTTTTTTCTCTAGACGCCTACCTGTTGGGCTGAAGAGGGAGCAGAAAAGAGATCACATCAACGTTCAGCATCATGGGGAAGTGCTGATCAACTAAAAGAGGTGAGAAGTTTTACACAGTGGAGCCCTTCAAGTCTTAATATGCCCAAGACATCTTTTAATCCCTATCTGGAGTCCAGGAAACTGCACCCTTTCCCTCCCCTCTGTTGCTTTTGAAAGGGGTTTTACCTCCAACGTAAGAGTTGTTTCATGACTGGTTGTTATTTTATGCCTGTTGGATTTCCTCCCTTCCTACTACATGCTATTGGCTGTAAAGGAGTGGCTGGAGCGAGTGCTGAAGAACCAGCTTGTTGCTGCTTACTGATTTTTTTATTCACTGTTACCTTAGCTAGCTTTCTGTTCTTTAACACTGCTCTGCTGAAAGAGGCAAAGCACGTGCCAGTATGTTAGCAAATTCTTGGTTAGAAATTTCAGTCAAGTTTAGGTCTGAAGATTGAGAGGAGATCAGTTTCATACATGAAATAGGAGGGTAAGTATCTTTGATACAGTAATGATGTGATTACTTGAAATGCTGTTTGATAATATGCATTTTGTTATTACCACAATAGCAGCTAGAAAGAACCCATCAAAAATCAAGTGGATTTGTATTATGAGAAATTAATTATAGTAAAATGGTCTCCAGCTCAAATGAATTTACACTATTTCAATTTTAGGCCCCAGTAAGCCACTTTCTGTCTAGAGTTCATGTAACTCCTTCTCTGTACAGTGCCAAATAATTGGCTTGCAGTCAGTCTCATGTCCCTGTCAGGAGGGTGTCAGCTTCTCTTCTAGAACTACACCTTTCTCTTTAGGAAATGAATCTTGCAGCATGTTGTCATAAGGTAGGGCTGATAGTTTGAGCCTTTTGTGTTCTGTCTCCTGACTTCCTGTTTTATATGGCATTCAAAAATGAGGAGAAATTTATAGGTCTCTAAGGAGACCTTGTTACTGGCAGTAAATAGAGTCTTATTCCTGACAATTGTTGATAGGAAGAATAGTTGTCAAAAGGAGTGATCTAAGCTTAATTACTTGAGAATTTTAAAATTTGATTTGACGAAATATGGAATAATCTTGCATTCCAGTGGTGGCAATAGCTTTTAAACACAAGGACCTGGCGCAAAGAGAGATCAGTGTTGCATACTCATGTCTCACTGAGTGCCCATTATGAAACCCATCTTAACTGATTTATTGGTGCAAGGGCCTTCAGAACACCTACCTGACTTCATTTACAGCCGCAAACAAAAAGTCAGAGTTACAAGTTAAGTGCCCAGAGAAGCTTTGTGTCTGAAAAATCTTGCTTAAACATTACATACCAGCACAAAGGAACTCTAGCAGAGGCAGGAATAGATTCTGTATTTCCAGGATAACACTGACTTGCTTTTACTAACAGACCATCTTTCATCATCTGGCGGTTCCCTATCAAATTCTGCAGCAAACAGCTTTTCTTCACCCCATGACAGTGACTGTCAGTGATAGTGAAACCTTCAGTGTATAAGCAAGTCTCTGCCATTTGAGTTTACAGTGATCCACTGTACTAGGCTGTTGTCCTCTTCATGAACTGTTCACAAGAGAAAGATAAGAAATCATGTAGCCATTGGTTTCCTGGTTCCTTTCTGACAGAACAGAGTAATGGTAAAAATTGGGGTGTGTGGAAGGGAATTGTTTCTATTCAAATGTTGCAAGAGTTGTTCTCTCTAAAACTTGTCCTTGTCCCCTTTCTTTTCCCCTTGTCCCCTAGTTCTTTTCCTCCTTCTGTTTTCCTTTCCCTATCTCCAGCTTCTCATCCCAGTTTTCTTGCCCAGCCTGTATTAATTTTGTTTAGTTCCACAGCCTCATAGTCCCAGTGTCATTCTGTGTGCATTATCCAGTCAGTTCTAGTCTGTCTTCCTCTGCCTGAGTTCTTGCTTAGCTACTTCCCGGCTACTTGTCTGTTCTGTCTCCGCATCCTATGGCTTCCATTTTATCCCTTTCTGTTTCCGTTCCCTCACCTCTAAGTCCTGGTTCCAGCCTCTCTGTCCAGCTGTTCCCTATCTGGGTATGATGCTCATTCTTTCTGTTTTCCAACATTCGTCTATCTACTTCCTCCACCAAACTACTTAATGCATGCATGGTGGGCATTAAGAGTCTGTTCAATACCAGCGATATCTGTGCACTCAGTTTCTTTGTGTCACAGTACTCTCGGTTTCTGGAAAGAGAAATTCTCTGGGTCAGTTCTGTTCAAACTGTAAGTGCAGTAAGGACAGGATTACTAGCAAATGTAGCTACCAGTCCCAAGCATCTCTCCTGAACACGTGTAAACTGAGATTTTTTTTTTTCCCCAAAAACTTTGCCAAATGTGATGTTTTTTCCAAGGGAACAGACAGGCACATTTCCAGCATGAAGGGCCTACCCACAGAGAAATGTAAGGGCCTTTCTTCCAAAGCATGGGGCAGTAGAGCTTCTCAATGAGACAGCTATGATAATGTTTTTTAGCATGGATGAAATTATTATTTTTTTTTTCCCCTCATTTGAATCTCATTTTTAAAATAGCTCTAATACTTCCGCTGAAATCTCTGATGGGGAGAGGATAGGAGAGCTGAATGTAGCATGGAAGACTAGTGAAAATTTGACAAAGCTCTAGGTAACTGAAAGCAAGAGTTTAAGCAATGGAAATAAAAGCATCAGCCCTACTAGGCAACTGTGTTTGTTATGAGTAACATAGGTAACAGTACTTTTGTTTAGAGGTATGAATCTAAGGCTTGTTTGACTCTTTCACCGGCTGGTTTACTTGTTTAGTCACCAATTGTTCATGAATAAGTTTAATGAGAGAGAGCTCTCTGTTCATGATGAGTTTGTGGCTTATTCATCAATAGGAAATTACTTTGTTATGTATGCTGGATTTGTTGAAATGCAGTCTATTAGCTGGTCAGGATTTGGTCAGGAACAGTGACATGTGACATGTTGCTTCATACTGGCAGCCCATATCTGGATCTCTGCAAATGTAGAATTATCAGGATACTCAGTTTATTCCAATGCTATAGAGGACCAACCTAATTTGTTCATTTCTCAGCTGTGTGCCATTAGTTATATTAGATTACATGCATATTACAACTGGTATATATGAAATTAATATTTATTTCAAGTGCACTTCCAGCTATAAAAATATTCAGCTAGCAGAAAATATATTTATAGTTTTTTCTTATTTGTTTAATAATCTTTGATTTAGTTCAGCATGCATTGTCATCTTATAATCAAATGTGTAATCAAGGCCCAACTACAAGTTTGTGTCCTGAAAAGAGCTGATGTAGATCTGTTTATTAGTGTTACGATGCATTGATCTTTGCATTTTTCTTGTTTTCTATATAAACAACTTTCAAGTGTGTCGAGAAAGTGTCTTTCAGATACGTCAAGAATATTGCAGGGAATAGTCACAGGAAGAGGAAAGGTTGAAAACTTTCTTAATTCTTAGGTTCCTCCCTGATATAAGATGAGCACAAATGTTTTTTTTTTAATTTTGCCCAGATACAATCACATGAGAGCACTTGCACAATTTAAATTAAAAAATCTAATTTGAAATTTATTGACTTATATCTTTACAGCTCTTAAAGTAGCAACATATTTTAAATCGATGTATCTGAATAGTGGAAGTAACGTTCAAATTGCTTTAATTCCTTTAACGGTAGGAAACTCAGGTATTTAAAAATAAGAGTTCAGAAAAAGGGCTGCTCACCTGTCAGTAGTCTGACGTCTGTGATGGGAACTATGACTCATAAAAGGGCAAGGATATTTGGATTTTTTTTTTTTTTTGGCTAGGACAGATTTTATAACCATCACAAAAATCATTTGCAGGAATTCTTTATTTTCGGCATGTAGTCCCTTTTTGTTGGTGTTCTGCATTTTCAATTCAACATAATAAAAGCCCCAATTTGATTTTTCTTTGAAAAATATTTTTTCAGGTATATCCTCTAAATCTTATCTTAAGGCACATTACGTGAGAACCTGTATGGTATAATGAGAATTTTCTGCTCTTCCTCGAGCTAGGTAGACAGGGAGAACATTAGAATTAGTATATTAGATCCATAAAACGAGACAATGGTTTTAAGTGCACATTTGTGCAAGGCTAAAGGTTTAATGTCTTTAGCAATTGGATACTTTGAAGAATAAACACTAGGTCTTTCTTCAAGTGATGATTTCCATGTGTGTTTTTATGATGATTGTATATGCTTCAGTCACCTTCATGCTCAGTGCATGGACATGTAAGGGAAATGGTGTCCCGAACCCTTCCCTTTCTTCTTAGCTGCCCCATTGAGCTGGAGTGTTTCATTGCTACTTTTTTCTTTCCTCTCTCTTTCCTCTCTCTTTCCTCTCTCTTTCCTCTCTCTTTCCTCTCTCTTTCCTCTCTCTTTCCTCTCTCTTTCCTCTCTCTTTCCTCTCTCTTTCCTCTCTCTTTCCTCTCTCTTTCCTCTCTCTTTCCTCTCTCTTTCCTCTCTCTTTCCTCTCTCTTTCCTCTCTCTTTCCTCTCTCTTTCCTCTCTCTTTCCTCTCTCTTTCCTCTCTCTTTCCTCTCTCTTTCCTCTCTCTTTCCTCTCTCTTTCCTCTCTCTTTCCTCTCTCTTTCCTCTCTCTTTCCTCTCTCTTTCCTCTCTCTTTCCTCTCTCTTTCCTCTCTCTTTCCTCTCTCTTTCCTCTCTCTTTCCTCTCTCTTTCCTCTCTCTTTCCTCTCTCTTTCCTCTCTCTTTCCTCTCTCTTTCCTCTCTCTTTCCTCTCTCTTTCCTCTCTCTTTCCTCTCTTTTAAAGATGCACAACACATTGTTTCCTTTCTGCCTAATCTACCTCACTAAAATCTCTGTACTGCTGTACAGCTTGAGGGCTAGATTCCATCTTCCAATCCATATGCAATGCAGCCTTACTGTCTTAGAGAGGGATGTGTTCATTGTTAAATGTTCAGTTAAACCCTAGAACAAAAAGTGACTGGTTACTTAAGTTGCAGAACTATCTGCTCAAGAATATCACAAAGGTCTTGCCAGATCTGGGAACCTGAGGCCGTCACGAATAGGCCTCATCTTGGGTGTATTGTTTGGCACTCTTGTTTAGACAGGTGAAAACTTGCAGCGTAGAGCTATAAAGGGGTCACTCTTGTAAGAAGTGCCACAAAGAAATATCTGATCTACATTCTTTCTGCTTCCATTTGACATAGGTAAGACTTTATGATCACAAATTAGTGCTGGAGAAAGTG